>NC_057866.1:31399722-32142222 GCF_019393635.1 Dromiciops gliroides
GAGAACAGCTGGCTTTGTCCCAGTGGGTGAGTGTATGAAAATGTTTTCCAAATAGCAATAAGATCAAGGGGAGAGAAGGGAAAAGTGAACAACGTGCTCCACATTTTCTTTTCTTAGAAAACATCTTAAATTCAGTGAGACTCAAACATTCTATACTTTTTAACACACACATCTATACCCAGCAGGGTGAACTCAAAAGACACTTAGAAGTAAATGCTTCAGATTGTTTCATCTCAGGTTATTTCTTTACTTCTCTGTATACTTCTAAGCTGGGTCTCTTCAAGCAGGAATTTTCTTAGGATTGTATATAGGAAAACAACACACACACATGCACATATACACCTATATAGATATTTCAACTGTGTGGGGCTCCCCAGGTGTAGACATTTCATCCACAAACGTGAACTAGCAGCTTGACTCTAATTTACAGTTTATAAGTTTAGAGAGTACTATATATTATGTGTGTGTATACATACACACATATATACAGGTGCGTGTAAATGTATATATAAATATACACATATAGGTGTATGTATGTATGCATGTATATACATGTGGATGGGTAGATATACACATGTCCATATGGATAGATAGATACACACAATATATAGCTATATTTATATAAAAGCCAGATATCTATAGTTATTTCCTACATACCTATATATAAAAGGAGATATGTGTGTTTATACAGTTTATGTTATTCTCTACAGATATAAAGCTTACATTCTACTGTTGGTACAAGACAGAGTCTTACTCAAATGAAAATGAAAATAAGATTAATCTTGACTACTGCAACCTAAGTCATATTAGAATCCAAGCATTTTACGAGTCTTTCTTCATTCTCATAGAAATCAGCCAATGTAAAGTTCTCTGGCTAAAAATAAACATTATTCCCCTTTTAAACTATGTGTATGATGCATGATACACAAAATAACATAATATATCTTTGTTGATTGTGGAAATCTTGTCGATATAAGTATCAAAAAGTCTCTGAAAGCCACTTTCTAACATAATGTAAAATTTCAAATAACATTTGAGATATGGTTGAACTGATAAAACAAGACTGAGAAATTAATTGTAATTTAAAGTACTACTAAAAATGTAGGTTAGAACTGAAAAGACCTTGAATATCACCACCCACACTTTTTGGATTGAAACTACCCAAGATGCATCTTGAACTGATCATTTGACCTATTTTTGGTTTTATGAAGGAGGACAACACAAGGAAAGTAAAAATATAGTTAAAGCAACTACTGCTTTGCATGCTTCCATGAGTTGTAACTGAAAACTGTTTTTTTTTTTTTTCCTGAGACCATGCCATGAAAATATATGCAACAACACATCAGGGGGATGAAACAAAAGCCTCTTTGTCATTCTTCTTAACTTTTTGTTGTTTGTTTGTTTGGTTTAAACTGCCCTTGTGGAAGGAATGGCTTTAGTATTCCATCCCAGCAACAACGCATCAAATCAACATAATTTAGCAGTTACTTTACTTGTGGATGAGATCATAGAAAAGGGTTGTAGGTTTTTTTGTTGTTGCTTGTTCATTTGTTTTGTTTTGTTTTTTTGGAAGAAAAGAGAGATGATCTGGACTTCTACTCCAACATAATTTGCTCCACAAGAATACCTGAACCTATGGAACAAAATGTCCTCAGATTTCCAATTAGTGAATATCTACATAATGATCTAATAGACAATAAATATTATGGCTTCGCATAAATTTATCTTTATATGGAATTGATATGTCATACAATGATACATGAAAATTTAAGAACATAAATTTAAAGGTGTCAACATATCAAATATCAGTAATTACTAAGCTACGTGGAAAAAGATTCTCAAATAGGGTCACCCCACTCCCAAATCAAATAAAAATCATTTGGGAATAGATCAAGGTACCTATTATCTCTGTTGTTCTATATTGTGTTGGGGGTATTCCCAAACGTTGCTTTGAATGAAATATGATCTTACATCTCATTACTTTTTATTCAGTTGTAAAACAGGTAATTTTGTCCACTTGTACAAGACATAAAATATTAGCTATATAGAATCATTATAGAATAGTTACTGGTCCACAAACTTTCTATCTATATTGATATGATGAGAATAAGATAAATCTTTATCATTCTCCTCCTTCACCCCCCCCACCTCTACCAATATTAGTGTCCTCATTGTTAACATTCCCATCATTGTTATCATTAGTAAAATTATAATTTCCATTTATATAATCACTTTCAAAAGCATTAGCATTATCACTATCATCACCTATTAGAATGTCAGCAACCTAACAAAATAAAATCTTTCAAAATGTAGAGAACTGGTAAAAAGAAATCAAAATTACAAGGTGCTGGTTAAGGTACACATCATCCCTATTCTTCTCTCTCTCTTTTTTTTAAATCATGAAAGTATTTTATGATTTTCTAGTTACATGTAGAGATAGTTTTCGACATTTGTTTTTGTAAGATTTCTCATTCCAAATTTTTCTCTCTCCCTCCCTCTCATGAGTCCTTTGGAACTATCTTGGACTATTGTATTGCTGAGAAGAATCAAGTCTATCACAGTTGATCAAAACACAATGTTGTGATACTGTGTACAATGTTCTCCTGGTTCTGCTATCTCACCATCATTAGTTCATGCAAGTCCTTCCAGGTTTCTCTGAAATCCACCTGCTCATTGTTTCTTACAGCACCATAGTATTTATACCATTACATTCCCTGATTGATGGGCATTCCCTCAGTTTCCAATTCTTTGCCACCACAAAAAGAGTAGCTATAATTATTTTTGTATATGTGGGTCCTTTTCCCTTTTTTATGATCCCTTTGGGACCTGTCCTCTTTTCAAGAGTGAATTGTTCAGTTGTTCTTTCTGAGTCTATGAAATATGAGTTTGTACCTCATACCTAATTCAAACATTTAAAATAAACTAGTTATCCACCTACTTCTGTAATAGTAACAGACTGCAAATGAAATAATTAGCATGAATATTCTACTATTGAGAAAATGATATTGACTATTTCTATCTGTATGCAATCAAAAATATGAAAATTATTGTGATGATGATGCCAACAACAATAACAAAATAAGATATTCTTTCGGGGATTCCCTTGATCTCTAGCAGATCTGCAAATACACCTAAGTTAAGAGAAAGAGGGAAGGACACAAATAACTTTTTCCCAGAGTTCATCTTACATCTTGTGTTACTAGATTACTACCTCTGAGATTTTTCCCCTGCAATTTCATTATCTGTAGGTTTTGGCCTTGAGATGTCAAATCTTCACAACATTGTAGAACCATAGAAATCTTCATTGGTAGGCTATTTAGGAGTGATCTATCATAATGCTATTGATCATGGCTCATAGTCCATATAATTTTCATGAAAAATTAGAATAAGGCAGAACTTCTTCCCTTCTCCACCTAAGGCAGCCCATTCAGTTTTTGGACAGCTCTTCTTTATTAGGAAGATTTCTTTCATCAAGCCTAAATTTGCCTCTGAGACTTTCACCCCATTGCTCCTAATTATTCGTGCTCCATAGAAACACCTATAACAAATACATTTTCACTTATACTTTACAATTATTCCAGTATGTGAAGAAAAATTATAATTTCTTCTCTAACCTATATATCTCCAGTTCCATTAATTGTTCCTTAAAATGACAAACTCCAGGTCTCCATGTCCTGGTCACCTTCCTTCGGATTGCTGGTCCAGCTTATTAATTTTCTTTTAAACATGTAGCACTACTTGGCCCAAAGAAATCATGGAAGGGGGAAAGGGACCCCACATGATACAAAAATATTATAGCTGCTCCTTTACGTGGTAGCAAGGAATTGGAAGGTGAGGGGTGCCCATCAATTGGGGAATGGCTGGACAAGTTGTGGTATATGAATACAATGGAATACTATTGTGCTGTAAGAAAATGACGAGCAGGAAGAGTTCAGAGAAACCTGGAGGGTCTTACGTTGAGTTGATGATGAGTGAGATGAGCAGAACCAGACGCACATTGTACACAGTATCATCAACATGAGTGGTTGACCTACTGTGATGGACTATATTCTTCTCACCATATGCAATGGTACAGAAGAGTTCCAAGGGAACTCATGATAGAAGAGGATCTCCAAATCCAAGAAAAAAAAAGAAAGAACGAACTGTGGAGTATAGATGATGATTGAACCATATTATCTCTTTGTTTTGGGTGCTGTTGTTTTTTTTTTCTATTTTGAGGTTTTGCATCACTGCTCTGATTCTTTCTCTTGTAACAGGATTAATGCAGAAATAGGATTAATGTTATTATGTGTATATATATATATATGTGTGTGTATATATATATCTATATGTATATGTATAGATATATATAGATATAACCTATATCAGATTACCTGCTGTCTAGGGGAGGGGGGAGGGAGGGGAGGGAGGGAGGGAGAAAAATCTGAAATTGTAAAGCATGTATAAACAAAAGTTGAGAACTATCTTTACATGTAACGGAAAAAATAAAATATCTCAAAAAAAAAATGTAGCACCTAGGATTGAACACAATATTGCAGATATAATCTAATCTCAGTAGGAAAAAGTGGAACTTTCTTTTCCATATGTGTTATACCCAAGATTTTTGGTTGACACACTGTTAACTTGTCTCCTAAAAATCCCAGATTTTGTTTTGAAGAAGAAAATGATACTTAGCAAATTCTCTTTCATCTTATGTTTTTGAGGCCAAATTTTTATGAAATCTAAATATCAAATTTCTTTTTATACTTATTACATTTCATTTTGTACAAATCAGCTCAATTTTCTAAACAGTCAAGATCTCTTTAGGATTCTAATTCTTTCATTAGTGTGTTAGTCATCTTCCCAGTTTATATCATCTGTGTATCTGATAATTTGATCCTACAGGCCTTCCTTGATCCCATGAATGTACATATTGTCTGCCTGACTCAAAAGACTTCTCACCCAATCTTGCGTGACTGTCTTACTTCTTCTGAATCTTCTTGACCAATCACATCTTTCTGTTGTGCATGTCTTAATGGGACAGACGATATAGTGATTCTACCCACATCTCATGCTGTCATAGCTACAAAAATAAGAAACATATCATATTTTCAAAGTAAGAACGGTAGGCCTGAGTCTTCTTAGACTTCTTGATATGTGTTAAGTTTTACAGCAGTCAGTGAGATGACTTTCATTTCTGACTGACCATTTTACCCTTGATATTCCTTGATCCCATGTGTTCAGGATTACAAAATTGACTTTAGCCTTGTTTCCAAAGAACTCCATGTAACAATGTTCTGTGCATGAGTAAGACAATAAGATCTACTATATTGCAAAAAAGAGAGGGTTAAGCCTTTAATGTTGACCCCTTACATGTGTTATGATACATTATATGAAAAAAAGCAAGGGAAAAGGGGAAAAATCTCAAGGATCCTTATAATTCTGTTATGTGACTCTTAAAGAAACAAGAGTTAATAGTACTAGATTGCATTTAGAAATAATCAGGACAGTGAGAGTCATCAGTTTATGCCATGTGATCATCAGGTGAAGAACCATCGGTTCTTAGCCTGAAAAAGACGAAGACTCAGCAGGGCAAGTTATGATAGTTACTCCTCAGATACTTGAAAGTCACCACCTGAAACGTGAGATTAGACTTTGAGTTAGCCAAAGGAAAAAGAACTAGAAACATTGTGTACAGGGGTAGAAATAGTTAAATTTAGCTTGATTAAGGGGAAATTCTTAGAAATTAAAACTCTCCAAGATATATTACTTCAGAAGAAATGGTTTAATTCTCTTGGATGTCTTTTAAAAATTACATTCCTTGGGGTTGTTAGTAAGATTTTTTGGGGGAGTGGAGGGAGTGATAAAGTTATACTTATCAGATTGGCTAAAATAATAGAAGGGAACGTGACAATTTTTTGGAGGGGATATGGAAAAAAATTGGGCCACTAATTCATTATTGGTAGAATTGTGAACCGATCTGACCATTTTGGAGAACAATCTGGTAATTATGCAAAAAGAGTTATTAAACTACCTATACCTTTGACTCAGCAATAGCACTACTTGGCCTATTTGCAAAGATGATTAGGGAAAAAGGGAAAAGAATCTGTATGTTCTAAAATGTTTTATAGAAGCTCTCTTTTGTGATGGAAAGAAACTGAAAGTTGCAGGGAGCGCCAAAAATTTAGGAATGTCTGAACAAGTTGTGAAATATGATTGTGATGGAATACTACTGAGCTTTAAGAAATGATGAGCTCAATGATTTTAGAAAAAAAAAGAAACAGGAAGTACTTGCAAAAATAATGAATAGTGTAATGAGTAGAACCAAGAGAGCATCGTATACAGTAACAGCAATATTGTTTTTAAAATGACTTTGAGGGGGACAGCTAGGTGGTGCAGTAGATAAAGCACCGGCCCTGGATTCAGGAGTACCTGAGTTCACATCTGGCCTCAGACACTTGATACTTTACTAATTGAGTGACCCTGGGCAAGTCACTTAACCCTCATTGCCCCACCAAAAAAAATGACTGAGCAAAAAAATTATTTTGACCATTATACATATGAAAATTGACTACAAAGGACATATGAAAAAAGATGGTATCTGTATCCAGAGGTAAAAACTGATAAATACAAGCATGTATAGAATAATTATACATAGAGATGTACACACACACAAACACATTTATGTATGTGTATATGTGTGTATGCATGCATGCATACATACACACACACCACACACTCTCCTATTTGTTTCTAATGGTAGCCATCTTGAGGGGGAGGGGGAGGGGGAGGGAAGAAAAATAAAAGTTTGCCTGACAATTTTGTTGTATATTTGAAGCAAGTTGTGCATAGTTTGCAGTTTCATTTGCCATCCTCTTTTTATTGTACCATGTTATGAAAATGTTTTTTTATTCATAAATTATTTCTTTTTAAAAAAAGGAATGGTAAATTTCCACTGGGGTCTCTCTCAGCTCTAAAATTCTATGAGTCTGCCATCTTCATACCTAATGAAGTTAGATGATGTTTTGTCTATAAGCCCCTAGGGGCAAATCTTGGATGAAGAAGGAATTGTATATCAAAGGTCTATATATATATATTTTTCTTTTTAGAATCTATGTCAAGGAGAACATTTTTTTCCAGGAAAAAAATAACTTTTCAGCACAGTGATGTAATATACATATGGATAGACAGGCAGACAAATGGATGTTGCAAATCTAATAGGTGAGCCATATTACTTCAAAATATGCCAGAACAGATATTTCATGATAATCTATTTTCTAATGATTTTTTTTCTTAAGAGGAAAGGGAGGTTAGAAGAATGATTGTGTTTCTAACCTAATGAAAAGAAATTGATATAAGAAAGGGCCCTCTTTCTTGACAATGAAAGGTAATGGGATTTTAGTATCCTTTAGCACACCTATTTAACATCAGAACATATGTAACTGAAACATCATATTTTTCATCCATAAAATTCCTGTCACAATTTTGTTTAAGAAGTGAACTGATCATCAATAAACATATTAGTATGTTACCTTTTTAAATTCTCCCCTAAATTCTCACTTCGACATTGACACTTTGTCTAATCATGGTTTAGAAATGACCTTGGCTTTTCAAAAGTCATATCACTCAATCACAAACTATAACAGACTTCAAAATTTTAAAAAAGAAATCTTTGAATAAAGAGACAGTAATGTGGATTGCCTAAGGTTCAATCTATATCAGAAATATTAATGTTAAGAAGGATTGGTCATGAAGATATGCTATTTATATAAAGTCATTTTTTTGTCATGATGTTGCCCATCCAGACTGAATTCTAGATTCCTTCATATTTCAAACGCATCATCATCAGCATAATCACCATTATCATCTTCATCCCATGAGAAAATAATAATGAATTTCTTGGTGACCCAGTTTTAGTTGGCTTTCTCTACCCTCTACCTCACCCCACCCCTCTAGCCCCCACACACACTTCAGAAAGCTCATTTATTGAGAAAGTTCTAATCTCTTTTGGGGGGAAAGGATAGACACTTTTGTCTAGTAAAGTGATCTGATGGGATTAAGACACAACTAGATAATGAACTTTGCCTTGAGCACCTTCGGGAGAGTCTTTTTGAATGCTTTCCCCTGATGTCATCTGTAGAGATCATTTTAATATGGACCACCCTCAAGTCATGTCAACCAATGGAATTGGATGATGCTAACCAATTAGCTTTGATCATTACATCAATCTCTGTCGCTATCAAAAGAGGATAAAAGCTGAGAACACATGAGGCTTCTGGTGATCACCATCTTGGAATGTATTCTTGCCTACTGAACTCTGAGGGCTCTCCTCTTAAGGTAGGCTGGTAGGACATGTTTCTCTCTCTCTCTCTCTCTCTCTCTCTCTCTCTCTCTCTCTCTCTCTCTCTCTTCTCTTATCTCTCTCTCTCTCTCTCACCCCCCCACCTTCTCTCCCTTTCTCTCCTTTTCTTCTTCCTCTCTCTCTAAGAAATATGGCACAGAAGGGGTAGCTAGGTGGCGCAGTGGATAGAGCATTGGCCCTGGATTCAGGCAGACTTCAGTTCAAATCCGGCCTCAGACACTTAACACTTACCAGCTGTGTCACCCTGGGCAAGTCACTTAACCCCAATTGCCTCACACCAAAAAAAAAAAAAGAAAGAAAAAAAAAGAAATATGGCACAGGGGTGGGTGGGTGGCA
This sequence comes from Dromiciops gliroides, assembly GCF_019393635.1. Taxonomy (NCBI): domain Eukaryota; kingdom Metazoa; phylum Chordata; class Mammalia; order Microbiotheria; family Microbiotheriidae; genus Dromiciops; species Dromiciops gliroides. The sequence continues at coordinate 31,408,400 of NC_057866.1, forward strand.
GGGCATGTAGGTGGGGCAGTGGATAAAGCCCTGGCCCTGGATTCAGAAGGACTTGAGTTCAAATCCAGCCTCAGACACTTGACTTACTAGCTGTGTGACCCTAGACAAGTCACTTAACCCTCATTGCACCACAAAAGGGTGAAAAAAAAGAAATATGGCACAGGGACTTTTCTTGGACTTGTGCTGAACCGCCACTCAGTCAATACTTTTCTAATATTTAATATTAATAATAAATGATTACTGCCAAAATGGATGCGCTAGGCATTATTATATAGTCATTAATATAGAAGTAGCAATATTTTAGAATATTTTAGAAAAACCCAACCAAGCCCCAAATAATTTCAAAAACATTATTCCCTGCCTTGTCATAGGACATTAAGAGAACAATATTACATTATCTATCATAAACAGTGGGCAGCAAGGTTTTGCAATGGATAGAGCTACTGGTGTGAAGATAGGAAGACCTGAGTTCAAATATGACTTCAGACACTTACTAGCTGTTTGAGCCTAAGCAAATCACTTACACCTGTTTGCCTCACTTTCCTCATCTGGAAAATGATCTGGAGAAGGAATTGGCAAACCACTGCAGTGTTTTTGTCAAGAAAATCCCAAATAGGGTCACAAAGAGAAATGACCAATATGACTCAAAAACAACAATTATGGACAGTATATAATTTAATTATTATTATTTTTTTTGGTGGGGCAATGAGGGTTAAGTGACTTACCCAGGGACAAACAGCTAATAAGTGTCAAGTGTCTGAGCCAGATTTGAACTCAGGTCCTCCTAAATCCAGCACCAGTGCTTTATCCACTGTACCACCTAGCTTTTTCCTATAATTTAATTGTTTAATAAATCCTAGGTAGATATAAATGGAGAATAGTGACTAGATAAAGGATTTTATTGGTATTGGAAAGCTTTGGAACAGGAAAAGCTCTCCACTAATGTAGGATTGTACCTTTTCTACAAGTTATAATTTTAGAAAGTAGCTTAGTGCAGTGAGAAATTAAGTAACTTCTAGGATCACATGGTGAAGATGTGTCAAAAGTGGGATTTGAGCTTAGGTCCTCCTGGTGCTCACTTGCTCTCTCTCTCTCCACTATATCACACACTCATATGATAGTGAACTAGATTGGCAATGAATACATATGTATATGTTTGCTAATGAAAGAACTTCAGAAAATGCCAAGTCCAACACATATCTGAACCAAACCAAACCAAAACCAAAAGAACAAACAAAAACTTCTAAACCCTTAGGCTAAAAGCTGATTTACTCAAAAATTAATAGTAGAAATGGGAATCTCTGTGCTAATGCAATCCCCAAGTCAGTGGGCTTTGTTTGAATACCTACTATGTGAGAAACACTTGTCAACTCTGACAAGAAATGACCTAAGAGTCACAAAGGTTTTATGATTGCTGTTAACTCTAAAAATACCAAAGAGCTCATAGAGGTTATCACAACCACAGTTAACTCTGAAAAATAAAACAAAATAAAACCAGATCTTACAGTGGTCATAAGCAAAAAGCTTTTTTTATTCCATTGGAGGAGGGAAACTAGACAAATGTGTGAGGATCTCCTCTAGTAGATCTGTCTATCCATCCATCCATCCATCCATCCATCCATCCATCCATCCATCCATCCATTTGTGACTAGACCAAGAATTGGTGTGGTGTAGCAACAGTATTGACATAACCACTACGATGAGGCAAGATTGTCTAGTGACAAAAAGGCCATTCATAACAAGGCTTCATGTCTGGTCCTGTTGGTGCTTGCCTGAGCTTAGGGACCATCAGTTCTGTGATTTCCTTGCAGCAGAGTTCATCCAGAAGGTGAGTGCAAGGTACTGTTGTTATAGGAAGCTCAGGGCACAGCTTGCTTGCTGAACCTTATGTCTGGAAAACAAGGTGTCTCCTAATAATAAAAAGAGAGGAGTGGAAAGAGAGGGGTGGTCTTGGCATGAAGATCCTGACACACTTTACTAGGTTCTGGGGATATAGATATAAAATAAGGAAAAAACAAACAACAAAAACAAAACTGCCTTCAAGCAGCTGATATTTTACTGAAGTATTTACAAAAATGCAGTTATCCATTATAAACTTCATAGAACAAGTCACATGTCTGAAACAGTTATATACAATGTATACAGAGAGAAATGATTATTTTTCTATTAATAACCAATAGCCAAAGTAGGATTGAGGATTTTTCCCCCTTTATTTCCTCATCCAGAGACCAGTCCTAATAGGTGAGTCAGTCTATGAACAACAGGGCTGATGATGAGATTGACTTGATCATCAGGGAACATTCTCCTCAATCTTGATCAATCTTGGTCAGTCTTGACCCCATCCAAGTAAGAGATCCTACTTCTGATTAAACTGTAAGTAGTATATAATCTAGGTTGATTCCAGCCCCAAAAGCATTAGGCTCATGCCCTGGAAACTCACTCTCCCCATCACCTGATTGTTGAAATGGAGTGGTCTGGATGGAAAGGAATGCCTTTCCCCAGATAGATGGAGGTAGCTAAATGTCATTATCAAGCCAGTCCCTCCACTAGAGGAGCTGAAGGTGTTCAGCCCAGCTCCTTATCTACCCTCTCATTAATTGTTCACCAAACAGGGTTTATCTCTACCTGTCAGGGGCTACTAGTTTTCCAAAGATATTTAAGCATTCCGTGATCTTTCTTTTTGGTTAGCAAAAGAGACCACTGACCATCAATTTATTATTTACTAGCCTAATTAATAAATTGATTCTTAATTATCCAGAAATTCCATCTCTCTTGCTTTTTGTTCATCACAATACTCAGATCAAAGTATACATATTAATTTGGAAGAAAAGTACGTTAACAATTAGGGGGAAAGAGTAAGGCTTCCCATGAAAGTTGGTCCAGGAGCTGAGTCTTGATGGATGTTAGGGATTCAAAGATACAGATATGAAGAGGGATTTGGAACAAATTTTGCAATTTGTAAGAACATATGTCAATACATGATAGGAGGAGAAGGCATGCTGAGTTGATGAAACAGAAAATAGCCCAGTTTGACTGGAACATAGAATACATGGACAAAAGACAATAATGTGAAATAAGCCTTGAAAGGTAGGCTGGAAGCAGAACATGAAGTGTTTTCACCCACCTTCCAAACCCTATTAGGATTTTTGTACATTTAAAGTGCAGCTAGCCTTCCATGTTGCTTAAAGGCAGCCAGTAGTAATGTGGTTTTGTTCTTTCACGTATGCAAACCACATTGAAAAGAACTGACATATCATGAATAATGTACTCTATAAATTGAGTACCTTGTTGGTTCACAGAGACAAGGCCTTAGGTCCTTAGTGGCTAAGGGAGAATGATAACTATATATTTATTAATAGGAGTGGAAAAAACAAATGGTTACTTATAAGGTTTTCAGACAGTGGAACTAACTGCATACAAAAATATAAATTATTATTGTTAAGGAGAATGTCATATTATTAAGGAAAATAATATATGCATATATACACACAAATATATTTAATCTCTGTCAATACTTTTATTATTTATAGTGGTATCTTAGGGTCATATATATTCACATTCAATGAAAACTATTTGTTAATTATGGCTTTAATTTAGGAATCTCATTCTTTAAAAAAAAAAGATAAAAGATAAAATTCCTCTTTTCCTTCACCCCACTTCTTATCCCCTCCTCAGTTTTTATAAAAACTAGGATCGCGGAGGACTGATGATGAACTATGCTATTTATCTCATGACAGAAAAGTGATGAACAAAAGATACAGGATGGAATATACATTTTTGTCCATGGAAATAATGGGTACTTTATTATTTATTTTGTTTTTTTCCCCAATCAATAAAATCATTATTAATTGCCTATTATGTTCCAAGCACTATGCTGTTATGTATATTTGTTTAAAAAAAGTCATGCTTCTTCTAAAGTTGGGAGTGGAAGTGAGAAAGGAGAGGAAATAAATTATGATTAAAAACAAAATAAAAATAAAAATCAGAGGGCTGAACTTATATCCATTTAAAATAGAAGGATGTCAAGTGGCAGTGATAAGTCTCTACCTTTAAGCTATGGGAGGAGTTAAATGGATAGAGCATGGGTCTTGGAGTCAAAATGATGGGTTGGAATCCTGTTTCAGGCACTTATTTGCTGTATGACCTTGACCAAGTCACCTAATCTTTTGCAGCCCCTTTTCACATATGTAAAAGGGGGATAATAATAGTTACTATGATACCTGCTGGATCAAGGAAACAAGTAAACAAAGTAAAAATCTAATCAATTCAATTCAACAAACACTTGTTAAGCCCCTTCCACTAGCCCAACCAATAAACATTTATTAAGGTCTTACTATGTGCCAAACACTGAACTAAGCACTATTAATACTAGAAAAAAAAATTTAAAAATGAAATGATGCTTTGCCTCAAGTAACATATTTTTTTTCTGATCAGGAGGTAATTATACAAAATAGTCTAAATGTTGAATCTTTGTCAGCTTAAACTTGTAGATAAAAGGAATTCTTTTTTTCCTGAAGCATCACCATGTCTATGAAAAATTGGGATGAAGACGGTCAAAAATAATACAAACATCAACTAATGATATATATATGTGTGTGTGTGTTTATATATATCCATACTTACACGTATATTTACCTATCATCCATCTATCTATCTATCTATCTATCTATCTATCTATCTATCTATCTATCTATCTATCATCTATCTATTCTCATTGGTAAGAGAGAAAAGTTAATCTCTGGGATGAAAAGTTTTTATCTCTATATCACTGCATGTTTTGACTATTATAATAATCGACTGGTGAGTCTACCTGCCTCAAGTTACTCGCCCATCCGTTCTATCCTACATTCAGACATTAAGTGGTTTTCCACTCATCCATCTCCTCATTCTCTCTCTCTCTCTCTCTCTCTCTCTCTCTCTCTCTCTCTCTCTCTCTCTCACACACACACACACACACACACACACACACACACACACACACACACACACACACACAGGTTTCCTCAGCTCTGGGAATTTTTTCTGGCTCTCCTTCATGCCTGGAACCCTCTCTTTTTCCCTCTCCATCTACTGACTTCCCTGACTTCTTTTAAGTCCCAACTACATTTCCAACTTCTACAGGAAACTTTCCTTAACCCCTTTTAATTCTAGTACCTTCCCTCTGTTATTTACTATTTATTCTGTTATAGATGTTTTGTATATATTTGTTTACATGTTATCTCCCTGATTAGATTGTAAGTTCTTCAAGGGTAGGGACTGTCTTTTGCCTCTGTTTTTGTATCCCTAATGCTTAGAAAAGTAACTGTACACATAGGAGCCACTTACTAAATGTATGTTAGTTGATTGATCAAGTGATGTTAGTAACAGTATAGAAACTGTAGGATCATGTCCCATCACCATTTATTTGTTTAAGGTCATGTGGAATTCCACATCAAATCCAGAGGCAGGTTGTTCTTCTGCCTTCTGCAAGTCCCCAGGAAACAGTCAGGTCTATGCACGTGACTTTACCTGAGTGCTCCAGAAGAGCTGCCAGCTACCAGCCTCCTTTTCATCAATAGAAAGCAGCTGGTGTCCCAAGGATGACTATTAATCTCGTTGCAAGATGAAAGCAAGCAGAGAAACTGAGCAAGGCTTTGTAATTACTGATTCACGCATACCCCTACTTAGGATAAAAAAAAAAAGGAAAAGAAAGAGGAAAAATAAAAGTGATGAAGCAGTGCCTACATGGAAGAGAAGTGTGTTTAATTAATACATGATCACTTAATGAAATGAGAATGGTCCAAATTATGCCTAAACTTTTGTTAAAGATGTTTATTTATATTGACGATTACACAGGGACACTCTTGTCTGAATTTACTGCATTTCTCGATTACTCAGAGAGAAGAAGGTCACGGAATAGAGGGCTTGGAAATTCAAAATTCATTTAAAGGGTCTGAACTGAGGAATTCTGTCATTTGAATTTAGCAACAATCTTTCTTCCAAATGACAGGATGTAAGTTCTTTCAGGGTTATGGCTATTTTCCTATTTGTTCTTTCTTTCATTCCTGGTGCCTAGCAAATAGTATCACAGAATCATAGATCTAGAAATGAAAGGAATCTTAGAGGCTACAGAGTCCAACCTAATTTTACACACAATGAAATCGAGACAGAGTTTTCATGTGACTTGCGAGAGTCACATAAACCTAGTCTGTGGTGAATTTGAATCTAGGTCTTCATGATCCCAAATCAAGTGTTCTCTCATTACACAACAGTTTGGCTCAAAGTAATTTTTCTGAGTAGGAATAAAACCTAGATTGTGGCAGGGATAGAACTCAATCCTAACCGCTATTCCCCCAGGGAAACAATGAAAGCATGTCAATTGATTGGCTGATTTTGAACACACACTGCATAATTTGTCTAAAAATGATCACAGAATTTTTATGGAATTCAAGTACAAAATGAGTCTGCAGAGTTATATGGTAACTGCAAAAGCTGGCACTATGCAAAACTACATTGGGAGGGACAGCTTCCAGGAATAAGTTGGCAATAGACCTGTTCTGTGTCCTAGTGACACTAATCACAGCTGGAAGACTATATTCAGCTATTGACATCATATTTTAGGAAGGATATTGGCAAGCTATAGAGTGTCCAAAGGTAGTTTACAAGGATGATAATATGAACTGAGTTTGTTCCATGTAAGGAACTGGCAATTATTATCTTGCAGAGACGGAATCTTAGTGTTGGGGTGGAGGAAGATGCATTAGCTATTTGCAGCTATTTCTATATAAAAGAGAAATAAGATTTATACTGACTCTGTTCAGAGGTCAGAACTAAAGTAATAGGTGAAAGTTTCAGAGAGACAAATTTGGGCTCAATAGGAGGGGGAAAAGTCATAGCAATTGGAGCTCTCTCTGCTACAAGAGTCATTAGATTATAAGTCATTGTTGGTCTTCTAGCAGAGGTTCAATGTCAGCTTCTCTGGAATATTTTAAAGCACATTTTTTTCAGGCATAGGTTGCCCCTCAGGTCCCTCCTAATTCTTCCATTTTATGATTCAGAGATTGTAAATTTTGCAATTTGGATAACATCAGTATGGTAAAGGCAAAAGATACTGAATCCATTATATCCTTCGGGAATATGTCATAGCAGGATGTGAGATGTCTTTGTTTCTTTGTGATTGCTCTGTCAGTTTCTTCAGGATGCTTTGACCTGGGAAAAAGGAAGCAGCTAGAGGGTTGTAAACAGATCACTAGGTTCTGATTTATCTCTATCTATGTGATGGAATAGTCACAAGTTGGTAATGATGGATAACCCTTGTGCAAAGAAAGGTAACTGACATTTAGGAGAAGAATGAATGTTTAAGTTCCCAAAGTTCTTAACTATATAATGGGAGAGTAATCAGTGAAGAGCCAGTCCATATATTATGTACTGATGTATCCTTCCTAGCAGGTTACACAGAGCATGGCCAATATTATCTGCTTATTGCCAATCAAATTTGTGCAATTTGGGTGAGACATCTTTTATACCATGAATGATGGATAGGTGAGTACTGTATGGTGACTAAGAGTTTTCTAATGGACTTATGATGGAGCAAGAACTAGGCCAGAATACAAAAGGATAAATAAATTTCTCTCAGCTCTGTTTTTGCAAATTTATTTCCTGCCTATGAATAAAGTAAGAACAAGCTGTGACCCTCAGCTGGAAGACAAGGCAGCAACAATTCCTGTACACATCTAACCAGATATGTCCTTACTAGGACATCATGTATCTGTTAACACACGGTACCCTTATTTCTTCTGTCTTCTGTTTAGTTTTTCCTGATCTGAGGTGAATGAATATCCACAGATGTAATGGGCTAAGGTATGTATAATTTTGTAAAATTCCAAGGCTTTCTCGTCCTTGTAATCATCTTCTTGTTCTTGTTCTTCCTCTTCTTCCCCTTCCCCCCCCCCCCACCTACCCCTCCGCCTCCTCCTCAAATGTAGGTATACATGCTTATAGGCTGCTGAGACACTTGTTTTGCTTTGTTTATCACATTTTTGCAGCTATGAAAAATTTTGTTTTCTTGTTCTGAAAATGGTATATTTATGAATATTGTTAAAATGACATAACTGTAAATTATATTTCAAGGTTAGTTAATGATTAAATTAAATACTTGTGTATGTAGTGCATATAAAATATGTGTATATCTTGTAATGCTGTATATGTAATTACCTATATGTTATACACACATACATACATGCACATATGTACAAGCATATGTACATGCATACATACAGCTATACATATACATATTCTCTCTAAGGCATTCCCTTGGTTGTAGGATATGGTATTTCTGCTCTAGGTTTCAATCACTGCTAAAACAAGTAAAGTAGATAGTTAACTTCTCACAGATGGCTTCTCACCAGACTCAGTTGTGGCCACTGGACGAATCATTGATTCTAGGTGCTGGACCTCTTTTGACTGAACTTTGGAAGTTCATGGAAATGAAATCTAGTCCATTACATTTATGGATACTCATTTGCATAAGATCAGGAAAGAATAAATAGAAGGCACTCAAGAAGCAAAGGTAAAGAGATGAGCCACCTGCCAGATTTGCTGTTCCTCTTTCCAGCTAAGTCTTATAGGTGTTCTTTGTTCACAACTGGCAAATACATTTTCAAACAGGATTAAGGGAAAGCTTATAGATCTAATGAACAGGTAGAAATGCTATGTTGATGAATGAAAGTCTCTTTCTCTCTCTTGCTCTGTATATACACATTTATATACTGATACATATACACTTACATGCATACAGATGTGTACAGTTATATATTCATATGTTATATGCATATATTCATGTTGTGTAATATTTATGGATTATGTTTTTGAAGATTTTGTTCCTTATTTCTAGAGTATCAGATGAGGGGATTCTACTCAATAATAAAGAAAGACTTTGATGGCAATGTGTACAAAATGAGAACATGAATGAACAAATAAATACATAAATGAAATTTAAAATAGTAGGAATTCATATATTATTTCAAGATGTACAAAGTGACAAATATATCATTTCATATAATCTTCACAACATCCCTATGAGTTAGAAGCTAATATTTTCTTCATTTTTAATTTGAAGAATTAGGGTAAGAGAAAATAAGTGAGTTGTGCAGTGTCACACAGTAAGTTTCTGTTTGAGACAAGACATAAACTAAGGTTTTCCTGACTTCAATTTCATCCAAAACATTAAAACGTAACTGATAGCATAATAGAGACATCCAACACCGATTTTATATGAGGTTGCCTTTTGCCATTCAATCAACACTGGTTGTGCAAAATTTCACTGTGACGACAACAACAATGAATAATGCTCTTCCTTAAGGACAATATATAAATTGTTTACAGATCAACAGAGAACAGCGGGAAATGTCTCTTGGAATCTGTAACTTACGTTAACCTAATCTCAGGGGTCACCTCTAAATGGAAGCATTCCTTATCCTCCTGGTATTTAGTATTCTTTCCTCCTCAAATTGTCTTGTCCTTATGTGAGGTTGACTGTATTCCTGCCATCATACATATGTTTTTTCCACCAGCAGAATTGTAAGACCTTTGAAGGATCAGATAACTCAATTGCAATGAAAAGGAAAATGAAAAAGGTTTTCTCATCATCAAATTACAAGATGATAAAATTCAAAGCTTAGTGTGTTTCAAATTGGCAATCAGTCATTGATTCTCTACTCCCCATTCCTATCTTCTAAAATGGCTTCATTTTTCATCTTCCTCAAAAGTTTTAGGAACTTTGAGGAGACAGGGATGATATTAGTTTGCAGCAACATGATTTGGAAGTTTACGATATTGAGATGTTTCAGTGTTTTTCTAAATTTTAATTTATTCAATTTTATTCGAAGTCAAACCCAACTTATAATTCAACAGCAAACCTTTTTGGATTCCATCTACCACTGTTTAGTGCTCTTTTAAAATCCTTCCTAACTGAACAGGAACATTTAACTTCAATTGGTGATGCCAGATACCTATTTCTTTCAATCTGCTATTGTCGCTTTTGTGTGAATTATACAACCCAAGGAGCAGTATTCCTTTTCCTCGTAGTCAGGTTTTCATTATAAAGTTGACCTTTGCATGCAGCATTCTCTTAGGCAGATGACAGTTGTTTGAAATTAGTTAACAGGTCTCTTGTTTCAGGCAAGCAAATCTTGATTACCAGCCTCTCTGTGAAGCAACAATTCAGTTTAATAATTCATACTTCTCTGCTTATCAGACTTAGAATTCAAAAGGAGGCATGTAACCATAAATCTTGCCTACTGCTGCATTTGGTTTTAATGCAGAGCAACAGAACTCAAGCATAATTGGGGCAATCTATTATTTACAGATATGTGGGGAGACGCAGGTGGTAAACTAGTTTTAGTATTGGAAGGAAGAGGGAGGCCTTCTTCAATACCTGAGTTATGCAGCTTGGAATAGGCACGGGGATAGGATAGCAGCCGGCACCACTTTGAGTATTGTCTAATATGGTGGTAAATATTTTTCTGATGCAGTTCAGCTTAGCATCAAGAGGCCTGTTCTATAATAGAGATGGTTGGTTCCTAAGGAACCACATCCCAAAAGAAATAGTGATTGGTTCCATAGTTTGGTTCCTCTTAGATGATGTCTGGAATAAATTGTCATAGGAAGGTTTAACCTTTTTTTTCTTTATAAATTCTCAAAAGCTCTGAGTTTGAAAGCATGCTGATAACCATCTAATCCAAATCAGACCTGAAAACATATACCTTCTTTTTTTTTTTTTTTTTTTTAGTGAGGCAATTGGGGTTAAGTGACTTTCCTAAAGTCACACACCTAGTAAGTGTTAAGTGTCTGAGGCCAGATTTGAACTCATGTCCTCCTGACTCCAGGGCCGGTTCTCTATGCACTGTGCCATCTAGCTGCCCCAATATATCCTTTTTACAACACCCTCCACAAGTTTCCATTTAAATTTCTCTTGGTATTCCAATAAAAAGGTTCAGAATACTTTCTGAGGATGCATTTCACATGTCTAGATACTTCTAACTGCTAGGAAGGTTACTGTCCCTTCCCCTTTCTCAAAGATTCAAAAGTGAAATCTGTGATCTCAATCAATGTGGAGCATAGGATCATAGTATTCCAGCTGGAAGGGACCGCAGAAATGATCTAATCCACCTGCTTTATTTTTCAGGTAAGGAACTCAAGAACTAAGGAGGTTAAGAGACTAACCAAAAGTCAGAAAGAAGCAAATGGAAGAGTCAGGATTTGAACCCAAGTCCTTTGATACTAGAAGTAGTGCTTTTAACAGTGTAACACTCTGCCTTCCTAAGGATGAAGATCACAACTTGTCCACTGCCTACCCATCCCATGAGATTCTTGTCCATGCTTATTTCTTATGTCAGCCACATATTGGCTGTCCTTTCCTTGATTTCTTTAGACATTACAAAAATACCAATTGTAGTATGTGGGTTTTCCACTGGTGATCTCATTCTCAGTTTCTGTAGGACTAGTCCTTCTTAATTTTTTTTGTAGGGCAATGAGGGTTAAGTGACTTACCCAGGGTCACACAGCTAGTAAAGTGTCAAGTGTCTGACTGGATTTGAACTCAGGTCCTCCTGAATCCAGGGCTGGTGCTTTATCCACTGTGCCACATAGTTGTCCCCTGTCCATTTTAATTTCCATTATACCTTTCTTTGCTAACATCCTTTATTATATTTGTTAATACTTGTTATGTTTGTTATAGCCTTTTCACATCTGTGTCTAAAGCTAAATTTGCCTCTTGGGAATTCCTACTCATTGCCCTTTGTTCTGTCCTTTGGTGTCAAGTAGAACCAAAGCAATATGCTTTCCACTTGAGAGCCTTTCAAATACTTGACAACAGTTATCCTGTTCCACCTGTCTTCTCCTTTACAAGCTAAACCTCCCTCCATAAATGTGGGAAAAATATTTATTAATCACTTATGTGAAAATCACTGTAGTAAGCACTATGGATACAAATTGAAGCAAGGAGATGTTCCCTGCTCTCCAGATACTCATGTGTATAGTAGGAGAGAAAGTGCATAAAGGAGCTTTCACCATCAAGTGAGATGGAAAGGTCTTAAGGTCCGTAGGATATAGCAACAAAGTAAATGGTAATATATCTTCTTTCATATAATTTCACTTTATAAAACCATATTAATTTTTGATACTGAATCATTTGATGGTACCATGGACTTTGGTGCCCAGAAGCTTCTCTTTGTCTTTTCCTACTTGGAGAAAGAGTTGATGGGTGATAGCTCTAGATGGCGTGCTTCTTGAGCAATAGCTACAGGGGCTAGACTGGAAGGAGGACCAGAGATGCAGGAGGAACTACTATCCCAAGAACTTTAGGCTTCAGAGATATCTCCACTGGAGTTTGAAGGATAGTCATAATTGATATGATGGCAGAACCAGGCATTTGGCTCTTCTTATTTCTCCCTCTGATTGCCTTGCTGCTTCAGGGAAATTCTCTTCTCTCTCCTGGTTCATAGTAGATGGAGATGATCAGTTGATGCCACAAAATGGTATTTTCCCATGGATGATGGCTGCAGGGAACTGAGGGCTAGAGGCCCTTGGTTGCCTATGACCCTTGACCTTATTCTACTACAGGTGTCAGTCAATCAATAGTTACTGTTGGTGTATAAGGATGATGGACCCCCTTCTCTACAGGAGTTTCTCCACTCAGTGATGGTGATGGGACCCAGAAAAAGGGTCAGTAGTCTGAGGAGAGGGAGGGGCACTGATTTTTAAAGTTTATGTACTAAAAATCATCTCTCAATGACTGTGAAAGTGACAGTAGTTTGACTTGCTTAAAACGTAATACCTTCTGTTTTTTACCTCATAGTGCCTTTTTGCCTCACATGAAATTCTCTTATCTGGTCATATGGCATACTAGCATCTAATCATGAGTGGATTATGCAGCTTTTCAAAGCCTTAGCTTCTATTTTAGCTTCCTTGTCCACAAAATGGCAACATGTTGTACCATTATAACCTGTCATTGTTTGAGGGAAAACCTATTGCAATCTTGAGACACAAAACCAAATATGAATTGTTATTTTTATGCGTTCATTCATCATAATCCTCACAGTGCTTAACAAAATATTTTAAAACTGGAATTATAGGATCACGTTTTAATTTTACATTTCAGCATTAATATTACCACATATATCCAGATGGTATAAAATAATCTATAGTGGCATTTTAATACAAAATAAGTTCTGTTTTATGAAAAAAACACAATATAATTAGTATCTATACACACAACCCCATCTTTTACAAACAATAGCTAAAATTATAATCAATCATAAAATCTCCAAAACAGAGAAATTGCTTCATTTTAAACTCTTCATGGAGAAATAGACCCACAACACTTTATAAGAACAGTCTCTGTGTGGTGGATTATAGCTGGTTTCTTAGTTTTGTCACTTCTATCCTATTAATGATAGTTTGGGGACATTTTTCTTACTTTAGCATGCTATCAGATCACATATGAGCCAACTAACATTAAAATATTTACAGATTACTTGCCGCTCTTTGGAAATAAAACTTCAACTGTTTGCTTCAATTATTTTTGCAAATCATTTGTGTATATGGAATGTGTTTTACTCTTAGAAAATAATCCAAAAATGTAGCTTTCATATTACACACATTTTTAAGGGAAAACAATTTTTGGTGCGCATGCTGATTTCTTTTTCCTTCTAACTTCCTGTTCAAAAAAACGGTTTCTTGATGTGAACACAATAGTTGATCTTAACAATCAACAAAAAAGTGTAATATCCCCGATGAGACAGAAGCAGTGACCATTTATAACCAAAGGGTAGTCCCAGTGTCCAATAAAACATCAGTATTATCACTATTATCATCATCACAATTATAACCATCACCATCATGTCACATTTATCTAATAGTGATTCTTAGAGACCAGAGCCATGAAATTCAGGAGCAAGCTACCTTGATCTTCCCCCTTTACTAGTATAGTAATTATTTGAATTGTAAGGTTTGATTAGAAAGGGCTTAGAAGACATCTATGGGATTAAAAAGGGAATCAGTGGAATTTTTGTGTGGTCAGTGCATTATGTATTTTCTGAATTGTTCTATGTATTTCTGTAGTTCTATTCATCACGTGGATATTAACTATGGAGTGAAATAAAGGTTGTTCTACCAAATATGCAATTATTACCTTAAATTCTTATATGGAACTGAAGATCCCATTATTCATATTAAGGGAAACCTGTGCATTGGTTATGCCTTTTATTTTGAGTATTTCTACAGCTACGTAATGAATTGATAGAGGAAATAGTCCTTTGGGATCAAACTCCAAAATCAAAACAGGAAAACAGGCCTGTGTGAGTCTAGTCTGTGTGTGTGTGTGTGTGTGTGTGTGTGTGTGTGTGTGTGTGTGTGTTTACTCATGGATTATAGTGACAGGTGGGTATGTCATTTTGAAGAAAAGAAAATTGCTCATATTTCTATAGTATTTTCCCCCCAAAGGTTATATAAGCCTTGTTATTATCCCTCCCCCCGCCTTTTTTTTTTTTTTTTACAGATTATGCTTACAAGTACTGAGACATGCCCAATGTCACATAGCTTGTAAGCTTGTAAGGAACATAGCTAGAACTCAAACCTGAGCTTTCAGACTTCAAAACCAACCTTCCCCTCAACCCCCCCCCCCCCAACTTCTTTGCAGAGGGAATCCTTGGAACATAGAATTTAAAATATAGTAGAAATACATACTCAAGTCAATCAATCCATCAATGCTTTCAGGTTTATAGCTCTTAACACCTCATTAATTGTGACATTTTCCTACAGAAAACCACAAAAAAATGATCACATACTACCTATCATTAGACTTCCTTATGGTGTAAACTTCAAGAAGCCAGCTTTAGTGTAAACACAGTATGAACCCAAGGCAGATGAAATCTGCTTTTATTTGGGGGCAGTGAGTAAAATCTTTGACCACTCACTTGTGAATAGAAGTTATTATTTTTTTTTTAAGATAAGAATAGAGCAGTAAATATCTTCATTGCCTCTCCAATCCTCCAGAGAGAACCTACTGTTTCCATTTTTAACACATTTTACAAAATTCACCTTTTCATTTCACTGTAACTGTGACCATGACAAGCCCCATTTTAGGTTTCCATGATAATTTTCATGCACAGGATGTCTGACTTATTTTGTTAGCTTCTGGGTAAGTGAACTCTTTGAGTTGTAAAAATTCATATCCCTTCAGTAGTTTCCACTATATTTTGGTTATTATTTCTCAGAACTCCATCTATAGTAATTGTTCATTTACCCAGGGTAATGGGAGATTGAAGGGGTGTCACTAGAAATAAATTTGCAAGACTATTGAAGCTTTCCATTATAGTTGCCAATACCAAGTCTTTTTAAATCAATGCTTTTTGTATTCATGTCACATTTAGTTCCTTATACATGCATCCTTTATTTCTTCATATACATTGCTATGCCTTTTAGGAGGTATAGCAAGCTGTGTCTTATTTAGATCATTTACAGAAACAAAAATCAACAGTAGAGCAAAACTAATAAAGTGGTATCTGAAAGCACATGAAATATTCTATAGCTAGAAGTCTCCATTTCTGCAGAGAAGATGAATTCCCTTAACTCTTCTTGGGGTCAACCTAGTTCATTTTGGTTACAGAGTGTTCATGTTCCCATTTATATATATATATATGTATATATATATATATATATATATATATATATATATAAAACTGTCTAATCTGATTTACCATCTATCTATGTATCATCTATCCATATATCCATATATCTATGTATCTATCTATTATCTATCTACCATTTTCCTGGTTCGGCTTACTTTAAATCAGTACATGTAAATCTCTGCATACTTTTCTATTTTAATTATATTTTTATTTTCTGACAACACTGCCATTTTCCATTGTATTCACATATTAAAATTTGTTTATCCATTTCCAAATTGATGGATACCCACATTGTTTCTAATCATCTACTTCAAATAATCTGGTTCCTTTCCTTCTATTATTTGACTTGCTTGAGACTTATTACTAGAAGTGGGATCTTTGGGTCAAAGGACAGGCACATTTCAGGGCTTTCTTAGCATCAATCAAAATAGCTTTCTAGAATGGTTGGATAAATCCATAGCTCAATCATGTGTACTAATGCTTCTGTCTTGTGATAGTCATTTTTATATTGATTATTTTAAATTATCTTTACTAATATTATGTGTGGTAAAATCTGTATAGTTTTCATTTGCTTTCTTTTCTTTTTATTATTTTGATTAATATTTCATACAGTTGTTAATATTTTGAAATTCTTCTTTTGATAAATATTTTCCTACAAACCTTGACTCGCTATAAATTTTTCTTCCTGTCATAAATATCTGAATTTAAGAGCATTATCAGAGATGCATTATAGAATGGCTACTCTGTCCAAATCTTTGGGTTCTTCCAAGTCACAGATTTTTCTTTTTAACCAATCTGTGTTTATCCTGTTCACTCAAATTTTCTCATTTTCATGCTATTAAACTATTTCATATTTTTGTTATTTCCTTCATCCATTATCTGGGCAAGAGTTTCTCTTATAGCTTTAAATATGAAAGATATATCCATCAATCAGCTTCTCAATTTTTTTTAAGAATTGACCTTTTACACTTACTTTGAATAGGAATTTGAAACTAATTTTGGTACATGATATGATATTCTTGTTTATTTTTTGTTCTGACAATTTTATTTCGGAGTTTTCCTAGCACTTATTAAAGAAACTTCTCTCCCACATAATTTATGTTATCAGATTTGTGAAAAAGTGGGTTTTGAGTTTGGTTGTTCTTGGTTCTTTCTAATGTAATCTGTTCCATTCATCTTTTCTATTTTTTTAACATGTATCAGACAGTTTGGTGATCTTTCTTTTTTGTTGTCGTTTAGTTATTTTCATTCATGTCTTTCTCTTTGTGACCTGTTTTGGGTTTTTCTTGGTAAAGGTACGGGAGTGGTTGGACATTTCCTCTAGCTCATTTTACAGATGAGGAAACTGAGGCAAAAGGATTCAGTGACTTGCCCAAGTTCACATAACTAATAATTATTTGAGGTCAGATTTGAACCCAGAAGGATGACTCTTCCTGCCTTTAGGGCTGAACTCTATTCAGTGTGCCACCTAGCTTTTTTATGTCATGGTTAATGCCTGGAAATGATATTTCTCCTTCATTCCTTCTTGGTGCTTATTATTTCTGCTGAGATTCTTTGCTTTTCCAAATGAATTTTGTTCTTTTGTCTAGCTTTCTAAAGAAAACTCTAAGATGTGTGGTATTAAGCACTGGAACTCTATATTTGTAAATTAATTTTGGTGATCATCATTTTTTGATATTAAGAGGGTCAGTCTATGAGAAATCATTATTCAGTTATGTATGGCATGCTTTATTTCATTAATGAATGTTTTTAAAATTATATTCATATGTTTATTGCAAAATTATGTCTTAGTAGATTGCTTCCTAGATGTTTTATTCATTTCCTTTTAATTTTAAATATATATCCCTTTCTATTATTTTCTCTTGAATTTTGCTATTTCTGCATAGAAATGCTAATGATTTATTTTGCATCCAGCTCCACAGTATGTATTAACTTTCTCACTTAATGTCTTTATAGATTCTGTGGCGTTTTCTAAGTAAAAAATTATATTGTCTTAATGTAAGGATAGTTTTGTATTTTCAATGCTTTTGCCTTTAATTCCTTTTTCTTGCTTCATTGCTTTTGCTAGCAAGTCTAGAACTGTGTCAAATAATATTGCAGAGATTGGGCATCCTTACATTATGCCTCTATTTGTTTGGGTAATATTTAGCACTATCTCATTATCAATAATTCTATTTTTAACAATATATCTTTTTCACAATTTTGGATGTAAAGTACTCTAAAATATATCATGTTTTCCCCTGCCTTTTAAAAAGCCCCACAAATTTATTGCATTGTCATAGGAAATTCCTTTGTAATATCTCTATGCTTTCTATAGATATCTATGTATCTACCTCTATACCTCTAGTTATAACTATATAGACATTGATATATTCATACTTTTATACAGGCTTTGATCTTCATGTGTATATATGATGGATATAAGGGCACACCAAAAACCAAAACAAAACAACAACAAAAAAGCAAGAAGAGAAGGTTCCTGGGGTAGGAGTATGATGAAGTCTTGCAGCCTCATGGGAAATGATGACATGACTGCCTTGGGTGCCATCCTTAAATGGAGGATGTGGAAGGACTTATCTGATGTCTACTCTCCACTCTCTCCAATCAGAGAGAGGTAAGTGCAAGGGTGTTGAGGAGGTATGTTTCAGAGTTGATACGATCTTATGGGATGATGAGATTCTGGAAAGCATGATGAAAATCCAGAAGAGATCAGGAGGTGGGAAAATCTTATCCAAAGTCAATAATTCTTCCTTTCATTTTGTGAATACCAAAGAAAACCTCAGCATATCCATTGGTTGTCCTACTGTCTTACTACATGACCAGTTAACCTTTTTTATCCACTTATCCACATCTTCAATTATATATTTTAAGTCACTTCTTGGATGTAAGGCATTGTTGGTAATGCACAGAAGATTGTTTTCAGACATCGTTTATCTATCTATCTATCTATCTATCTATCTATCTATCTATCTATCTATCTACCTATCTACCTATCTACCTATCTACCTATCTACCTATCTCTGTATCTATCTTGCTTTTTTGTCTTCTACTATTTAATATTTTCTCAAGATGGTGATAGTCCATGAATTATACCCATATAGAATAACCTGGAAAATGTCTATTTCAATGTGTCTACAATCTGATTAATCTGGAGGTTCTCTCAAGTTGTTTATAAGATAACCAACACATGCTTTTTCACCTTGTGCCACTTTATATCCTCCCATCAATTCACTTATCTTCACTCAGTATCAGTTTCCTTATCTATAAAATGGAAACAATCATAGCACCTAACTCTCAGGGTTGTCATAAATATGAAATAGGCTAATATTTGCAAAAATCTTTATGAATCTTAAAGCACTATGTAAATACTAGTTGATATTGTTATTAGTAATAGTATTATATTCTTTTTGTTTTGTTTTGTTTTTGTTTTTGTAAGGCAATGAGTGTTAAGTGACTTGCCCAGAGTCACACAGCTAGTTAAGTGTCAAGTGTTTGAGGCTGGATTTGAACTCAGGTCTTCCTGAATCCAAGGCCAGTGCTTTATCCACTGAACCACCTAGCTACCCCTTATTATATTCCTAGATTGCATCACTCCCTTACTCAGAAATTTTCCTTAGCTTAACATTTAAAGTCTTCCACCATCCCACTCTCAACTTTCTCTCCATTTTTTCTCATATTCCCCTTAACCCACTCACTATTTCATTAAAATTATCCTATGATTGTGCCTCATGTAGGATTTTCTAAATGCTATATGAGTACTTGCTATTTCCCCAACTGGTAAAATATAAGCTTTTGGAGGGTAGGGAGGGCTCTGTTTTGTCTTTGTTCATACTAGGTGTTTAATGTTTGGTGAGTTATTAAATTTATTGAAGTATCTAGTCAAGGTTCTTCATTTTAAAAAGCCCAGATGTAGGGCCAAAACCTTGCCATTCACCAATGGTAGATTCGGGAACAGAACCCAGGTTTCTTAGTTTTCAAATCAGTATATTTCCTAATATACTTTTGTGCCCTTGAATTTCTAATGTCTTTACTATAGGGATCTATGATCTCTCTTGCCTCCCAACCCTTTCCACAAAATAAATAAATAAATGAGTGAGCTAATAAAGAAGTAAATAAATGCCCAAGGAAAATCTTTTTATTTCATGTCACTAACGAATCTTGATTACTGCCTATGAATGCCTGCTAGAGATTCTTATGCTAACTATTGAAGCATTAATGCAGCTCACTCCTACAAACCATATACCTGCTTTCTCTTTCAGTACATTCCATTGAGGCACAAACCTGAAGGAGAACAAATTACCTTGCAGCTGGTGACACAGCATGATTAATATTGCAAATGCCCTTCTTCATTAATTAAAAAAAGTGTTTTGATTTTGATAATGTTTTTTCATGATAATGATTATAAAAGAAGTTTTAAGCAACTCTAAATGCAAAATTTCCCCCTATACCAGTACAGTGTTCACAATATAAATGAATTATGCAATTCTTATTTACCCAACTCACATCATAATATCAGATTTCAGAAATCACAGACACTGAGCTAAATGCAAAATCCTGTGAAGTTTTCTTCCAATGGAATCATAGCATTTGATGATAAAGATGATTATAGTAATCATAACCCTAACCACAATTATCATTTCAATAATAATAATAATAATGACAATACATTTCGTGTATGGGTTATTTCCTATTTTCTTCAATTAGTGTATACTGTAAACCATCTATGTCTGTCGTTATCTGGAAATCTCATCTGTTTCCTCCCATAAATTTATATGAGGTGCTTCACCCAACCTGTTAGAGGTATCACCACATCATCATCACCGTCACCACCACCATCATCATTATTAACAATAATAGCTGATAGTATATAGTGTGTCCAAGTTTGAAAAGGATTTAAAACAGAAGTTCTTAACCTTGATTGTTTTGTCAGTTACTTTGCCAGTTATGTGAAGTCTAGACCCTTTATTAGAATGTTTGTTTGTTTTTTAATGGAAGGAAATGCTAAACTTCAATGAAAGATTAGCAAAAAATATCATTTCCCCCATTCAAGTTCAAGGACTCCTGATTTTACCAACATACCTCTTTGGGGTTGGTAGACTTCCAGGTTAAGGATCCCCACTTTATACTGAAATAGCAGAATATACGCGATATCGTTTTGGACTTGAAGTCAGGAATGCCTGAGCTAACCTCGTGCCCCAGATGCTACGTAGGTTATCTTGGGTAAGTCACTTAACCTTCCTTTGCTACCTCTTCAATAAAATGAGGGAGCTAGACTAGATGGCCTCCACATTCCCTTCTAGTTCTAAATCTGCAGTACTCCAGTCCTATAATAAGCATATTATTAAATCTGTGACTAACAGCAATCCTATGAGGCAGATGTTTTTAATCCCTACTTTACAGATAAGCAAAACTGAGGCCATGAGATGTTAAATGATTTTCCTAGGTAACATAATTATGAAATTTCTAAGGTGGGAAGCCAAATTTTCTCAAACCCACATCTAGCCCTCTATCTGCTAGTTTATGCTGTTTCCAAATTAAATTAAAATTAAAGTAATTAAAATCACAGTCATTAAAATTAGCTAAAGGCTGAAATACTAGCATAGATCAGGTAGCAGAGACAGCATGTTTTGTAGGTAGAAGCTAATTTCTCTCCAAAGCCATAGATTCCTACTTGTAAATTATTTGCTTTTTATTTGTCATTTCTCTGGGTGTATCCTTTTTCACTTCACAGTTCATCTGCTAAATCAAAAGGAATTTGACTCCTTGTGATTCACTGAGAGAACATCTGAAATCTACAGGCCACTAATAATCTATGGGCAGGCATTAAAGTTTATAGGCGGAAGGGAAACACTTCTTTGACCTTATGGTAGTGGAATGAAATCTTACAAGGACAGAACATTTGATGGGATATTAATCAAACCAGAAGCAGCCTTCCCTAGCCCAGGAGTGGCTGGGACAGGTTGGAAGCCTGACATGGTGCTCGTGATCAGCCTCGGATCCTTGCAACCCCTGCTGAGGGTCCTGATGCTGCCACGTTGCATGCCAGACCTTCTGCTCGGCCCACATTAACTGCTTCTTGGTGCCACTTTATTTTCCTTATATGATGAGCCAAGGGACATACTCTGAATTTCAATGTGCCAAGTAGAAGAGAAAAGACAATTTTAGCAACCAACTTATGAAACTAGTGGTGAACACGATCAATAACCCTTACCAATTATTCTTTGGCCTTCAGGTCTAAAAAGAGGAATAAAAAATAAACAAAATAATTAATTGAAAAAGGAGGAGGACAAAGAAACATAAATCTAGAAAAATTCAAACGGGCAAAAGGATATTTTATGTATCCCTAGGTATGAGACAGGAAAAATAATTTATAACAAGTTAATGTAAAATATACAGTTGGCATATTATTCAAATGACCATTGTAATTAAGTCTGCATGAGGCATGAGCTATAGAAAAATATAAGAATGGATTGTTTTGTATACTTCCAAGTCCATGTATAGTCAAAGGAAGGTATATGGATAGATATGTAGATAGACAAAAATAGTGAGATAAATATGCATTTTTAAGCATATATACTGATATATGTATATGAATATGTACATTATCAGCTGTTGCTGATTCCTACTTGCATATTTGTGCTGAGATAAACATTTGTATATGGTATAAATATGTGTGTATATCTCTGCCTGCAAACATTTTGGGAATGCACACCTATGTCTATGCTGCAATTTTTTTAAAAACTAGGAAGAACCTATGCAAAATAACTAAACAAACAAATAATATGTATGTATTTTAAAAGAACATTATATATTATATTATCTATTGTATACTGTACATTATTATACATTAATTATTTTAGGTTATACATTAATGTTATATAATATATAATCGTATATTATAAATAATATAAATTAATGTTACATATAAATATTATATACATATACATACATGCATATATTTCAACTATAACCTGATCTTCAAAGAATCAAAAATCATCAAATTTCTATTACCATATAACATATAAAGTATATACTTAGATGTGTGTAGTTAGAAGCCTCTATGATCTACAAATGGTTATAGTTTCTCTGGTTCTACATTTATCCCTTACTTCATGGAAATATATCTTCTAATTTGACTTCATAGTGTGGGGAATATTCTTCAGGGTTAATACTAAGTGAGAAGGATTGAGCTCTTTTTAAGTCAATTAATCAGAGAGTAAGTATCATCTCATCATCATCTACTATTTGCTCCATATTGAATTTAACACTGGGATTATGGATTTGAGCTTGCATACACGCGTTTGAAAAAGAAGGAAGTAATTTCTATTCTTAAGCAAGTGATCATATCCCTAGACACCATATTTAAGGGTCAAACATTATTCACCACCCAAAGGGAGTTGAGCCCATTGCTCTGATAGAAGTGTAAATCAGGCAAATTCTTGAACCATCTATCACATCCTTAAGATTCAGGATTTACTGAGAAAGAGGGACTAGGCCATGTACGCCTACTTAAGACATGCATTTTTAACCTACAAAGATGAATTTCCAAAAATATTGATAAAAGAATTTCAGTATAATTGTTTTCTTTTGCAATAATTTTTATTTTATTTTATTCTTCTAAGAACATTTTGAGAACATGTCTGTTAAGACTTCACTAGACTGCCAAGGGAGTCCCTGACACAAAAATATTTAAGACCCTTTGACATAGGGATATTTAAAGATTAACTTTATTTGCCATGCATCCCTCAGTAAAGCCAATTTAACCAAATTTAACTGTGCATGGGTTCCATTGTGTTAGATCTCAGGACTCCTCTGAACCTAGTACCAGGAAAATATGTATTATCAAGAAAATAGCTGGAGACTTTTCTTTTGGTAGTTGCTAAATGAGTAGAGTATATGCATTACCAAATTTATTTATTTTGCATAGGTTCCATACTTTAAAAAAATTAGTGTATATAGACATGGGTTCCCCATACCTCTGCAGACAGAGAGTTCTTTCTGACATGTCCTACCTACCTATAACAGCTTCAAACACAAGCCTAATGACTGACTAGATTCCCATCATCTGAGGATAAACTCAAACAAGTTTGGGGAGGTTCAACAACAAATTGTTGATTCCTAGATAAAATACCATATTTCGAGTATGGCATTAACATCCCACCACAAATTGGCTTGTACCCAGGATTATTTCATATTTCTATCCCTCACAGAAACTCTGTTTCAACAAACTGGCCCACTAGCCATTTCTTAAACATGACATCCCAAGTTTTTGTCTTTGCCTTTGCACAAGTCCCATTCTACCACCACCATACTCATGCCTGGATGCCTGGAATATACTACATCTTTACCATTAGCACACTGAAAAGCACAGCTTTCATCCCCTGTACAAAATCTTTTCTGATATGCAATCCACCAGTAGCTATTACTTTCCACCTTTAAAAAGGTGGAGAGTGTATTCCTTTGTATGTACTTATTTCAGACACTTATTAGTTGTGTGATGCTGGGCAAAGCACTTAACCCTTTTTGCTTTAGTTTCCTCATCTATAAATGAGCTGGAGAAGGAAATGAAATGGCAAATCATTCCAGTATCTTTACCAAGAAAACCCCACTTGGCATCATGAAGAGTTGGACAGAAGTGAAAAATGACTGAAAAATAATATTGATGTAGATATTGAATGTGTGTGTGTGTATATATACACATATGTGTGTGTATAATACATATGTGTATATACACATATATGTATACGTATCAAACTTTCCTTTAAACTATACATATTTTTAAATGTTCATGTCTCTCCTATTAGAATGCAAACCTCTTGCAAACAGAGGTTTCAATATACTTGTAGCCCCACTACCTAGCACAATGCATGATACATAATAGGTGGTGAATAAATACAGTTTTATTGATTGATTAATTTCACTTGGTGAAATTTCACTTTCCAGTAAAATCTAAGCTTGCTGAGAATAAGACTATTTCTTTGAGAGATTTTCAATCCAAATATCTTCTGTTAGGCCTCGATTATAGAAAATTTAAAAATAATAATTTGTTGAGTTCGATGTTCAGCCGTAGAAACTTGTAAAGACTTCCTCCTAATTTGTGAGGTGATTGGGATCAGCCTCACCATATGAAGTAGCCATATTGATGGTATTACAAAGCCTCGTCATATAAACAATTTGATTATTCCCTTTAATCTCTTGACCACTTTTGTTTTCAAAATAATGTGTTTCATTTTCATTTTTAAAGTAATATATGATCATGAAAGACATAGTCAAATAATTGGTAAAGAGGTGTCATTAGAATTGGGAATACTGTGGCAAGCCTGAAAAATCATCTGTAATACAAAGAGCACTGTATCAGAAACTAAGACACTGGGGATCTAGAAATATATTGGTAAATCCTGTAACTTTGGGTGGGTCATGAGCTTTCTGGGCTCTGTTGAATAAAGTAGTTTGACTAGAGAGTGAACAAATGTAACTATCCAGGAAACATGTATTGAGCACCTATTATATGCCAGTCATTGTCAGGTGATGAGGCTTTAGAGATCCCAAGAAACAAGAAGATAATTGTCTTCAAGTATTTGTGTGTATGTGTATGGTTGTGCATGTGTGTACTTCAATATTTCAAAGATGTGTGAATTTTTCATGTTACTATTTCAATTTTTGTGTTTATGAGCTCTATCAATCAATGGATTCACTTACTGCCCCTATATATTCTTGGACCAACATATTCTTCTTAACAACCATTCTCCTACAGGTGTTGCTTTCATTATTAGAATGCAAGCTCCTTTAGTGTAAGGGAAGTCAGTCTTTGTATCAATTGGCACTGTGTTTATTCCATGCTTTTTTTCCTTTCTTCCTTCCTACATACATTTTACAAATTGTTTTCCTTTCCATGGCTCAAAAAAAGTAGATGGTGAAATTATCTCTATTTTATAGATATAGGCCTTGATGAATAATAGAGAGATGATGTGACTTATCTAAGATCACTGTTGGTCCTCTGTGGATACACTTACACATACACATATGTATATACATACACATACACACTGTGGCTTTCATTTCATTTTCAAAAGAATTCATTTCATTTTCATTTTTCTATAGTCATGAAATATCTTCCAAAAGATCCATCAAAGTATTGCATGGAACTTCTGTAGCTTTAGCTGAAAACTAAGGGGCGCATAGGTTTGTAGTGCATTCATTAACTCCCTCCTAACAGTTCAGCATAGTACATGATATTTCTTAAGCTTCAATACTCTCTCCTCATATCCCTTTAATTCTTTTTTTTAAATTATAAAAGTCTTTTTTTAATTTTCCAATTATATGTAGAGATAGTTTTCAACATTTTTTTTTATTTCTAGTTTCAAATTTTTCTCCCTCCCCAAGACAGCTATTATTGTGATACAGGTTATATATGTACAATAACATTAAACATATTTCTGCATTAGTCATGTTATAAGTGAAGAATCAGAGCCAAAAAGGAAAAACCTCAAAAAAGAAAAAAAAAACAGCACCAAAAACAAAATAAATAGTATGTTTCCATCTACATGGATATTCCACAGTTTGTTTGTTTGTTTGTTTTCTGGATTTGGAGAGCCTTCTCCATCATGAATCCTCTGGAACTATCTTGTACCACTGTATTGCTGAGAAGAATCCAGTCTATCACAGTTGATCAACACATAATGTTGATGATACTGTGTACAATGTTATCCTGGTTCTACTCATCTCACTCATCATCAGTTCATGCAAGTCCTTCCAGGTTTCTCTGGAATCTGCCTGCTCATTGTTTCTTACAGTACAATAGAATTCCATTACATTCATAGACCACAACTTGTTCAGCCATTCTCCAATTGATGGGAAGCCCCTTCTAAAGAATTAATTGTTATTTGAGGTTTTTATGACCCCATCTTTTGGCTAGAATTTAAAAAAACCCTGTGCACACACTGGCCTGGGGCTCAGGCACAGGACCTCCATAAATGGCATGATGCTACATCCACTGGTTGTAGCTGTCACCATGGTGCTAGCACCTCATGTCATCACCACTCACAGCCGCCTACATGGGTCTAGCAAAATTACAATGACTGGAAGCATAGTGAGGACAGTCATGTGACTGTCAGTCAGGGCTGCCAGCCAATTAGCTTAGGGTTGTGTGTGGTCAACCTGGGGTCTGCTAGGAAGAAGGAAGGAGTTTTGCCATTCTAGTTTGAAGCTAGAAGGCAACAGGACATAACCATGTGTTCTCAGCTGATTCCTGGGTGGTGTTCTTATTCAGGTTGTATCATTTCCCTTCCCCCATTTTATTACCTTTCCCTTAATTCTACTGATCTTGCTTGTGTTTTTAAGTTCATTCTTGTTAATAAATAATGTTCTGTTTTTGAGGGAGGCTGTCGGTTTCCTTCCTTGCCCCAACAATGTGGTAAGCCGCATAGCTAACACTCCCCTATTAAAAATTGGTTCCTACACCCTCAATTTCCAATTCCTTGCCACCAGAAAAAGAGCAGCTATAAATATTTTTGTACATGTGGGTCCTTTTCCCTTTTGTTTGATCTCTTTGGTGAAAAGACCCAATAATGGTATTGCTGGGTCAAAAGGTATGCACAACTTTATAGCCCTTTGGGCATAATTCCAAATTGCTCTCCAGAATGGTTGGATCAGTTCACAGCTCCACCAACAATGCATTAGTGTTCCAATTTTTCCACAGCTTCTCCAACATTTATTATTTTCCTTTTTTGTCATTTTAGCCAATCTGATAGGTGTCAGGTGATACCTCAGAGTTGTTTTAATTTGCATTTCTCTAGTCAATAGTGATTTAGAGCATTTTTTCATATGGCAATAGATAGCTTTGATTTCTTCATCAGAACACTGCCTGTTCATATCCTTTGACCATTCCTCAACTGGGGAATGACTTGAATTCTTAGAAATTTGATTTAGTTCCCTATATATTGTAGAAATGAGGCCTTTATCAGAAGTACTGGCCATAAAATTGTTTCCCAGCTTTCTGCCTCCCTTCTAATTTTGGATGCATTGCTTCTGTTTGTACAAAACCTTTTTAATTTAATGTAATCAAAATCATCCATTTTGCATTTCATTATATTGTCACAAGCTGTTCTTCTTTCCAAAGATCTGAGGGGTAAACTATTCCTTCCTCTCCTAATGCTTGCTGATGGTTTTAAGTAGATATTGCTTATTATTTTAAGGAAAGCGCCTCCTATTCTTAAGCTCTCCGGTGTTTTTATTAGGAACGAGTGCTATATTTTATCAAAAGCTTTCTCTGCATCTATTGAGATAATCATATGATTTTGGTTAGTTTTCTTATTGATGTGGCTGATTGCATTACTAGTTTTCCTAATGTTGAACCAGCCCTGTATTCCTGATATAAATCCCACCTGGTCATAGTGTATTATCCTGGTGTTCACTTGCTGTAATCTCCTTGCTAATATCTTATTTGAGATTTTTGTATCAATATTCATTAGGGAAATTGGTCTAAACTTTTCTTTCCCCCTGCCCTGGGCTTGCTCCCAGTGTGCTGGGATGGTCCAGCATTAGTCACGCGTGTCCTATGGGTGGCCCTCTAGCTGGCAGCCTGCCCTCTCAGCTGTTGCTGGTGGGTTTCACCACTGGCCTCCTTTGCCACCCGAATGCTGAGCCAGGATCCCAGGGCCTTAGTTGCTCGGCTGTGGCCTACAGCTTCCTGCTCACTTGCCCTGACCCCCTCCACACTGAGCTGCTTTGTGGTGTGCTGTGCCTCCCTTTTGCCTGAGTGAGGTCGAACTTTCCTGAAGTCTTCTAAATTATCTTTGGTTGGAAGACTGTGTCTTTCTGTCTCTTTCCAGGTTCTGTCATTTTAGAATCTGTCCAGAGGCTTGAATTAGTGTTCTTTTTCAGAGAACAAGAGAGCTCAGGCAATTCACTGGCTTCTCTCTGCCATATTCAAATCCCTCTAATTCTTTCTGATGCTTCTTTTCCCCTAATGTCATTCATAAATCTCCTGGGTGTCTCTCCTTAATTGTTGTATTGTTCAGTCATTTTAGATTCAGACTCCTTGTGACCCCATTTGGGGTTTTCTAGTCAAAGATCCTGGAGTGGTTTGCCATTACCTTCTCAAACTCATTTAATGGATGAGAAACTGAGGCAAACAGGGTTAAATAACTTGCTCAAGGTCACGCAGCTAGGAGTGTCTGAGGCTAGATTTGAACTCAGGAAGAATAATCTTACTGACTTCAGGCCTGGTACTTTCTCTACTGTGCCACTCAGCTGCCCTTGATATTCAATAATTAGCATACACTAGCATATTTTCTGCCTCTAATTCTTGGCAAATGATCATTTAAATAAACTATATTTCATTTAAATTAACTGTATTCCTTTAGAGGTGGCTCAGTCATGTTATTCATGAGGAAACTGAAGTTCACAGAGTGTAAATGATTTATCCATGGTTATATATCTCATAAGCAGCAAAGGTAAAATTTGAACCCACATCTCTTCTGACTTCAAAGTCAGCACTCTTTCCACCACACCACCTTGCTTACTAGAGTCAAGACTAGGAAATTGGTCATCGATTTCATCCTTTGTCTCTAGACAAGTCTTCAAAAATCCCTTCTGCATTGATATAGAGCCTGGTTCACATTGACTATTGTTTGCAGGATGTGTTATCAATATGCCATGTTCCAGAATCAATATTAACTATGGCACTTTAGTTTCTCCTCTCTTTTTCTCCTGATCCATTTCTTTTAAGTTGTATGTATGTGTGTGTTTTTTCCAGACTGAATACCAGATGTCTACTCTGTTTTGTAGTAATAGTTTGTGTTTTCATGAAAAACCACTGCTATAGTTGAGCTAACAAGAGGGCCATTTCATGGTTGTTTCTACAATTTAACATTTGGATTGGCAGATGGGGTAAGAAAGATTTTGCCTAGGGTGGGGAGAAGGGAGATGTTATAATATGTTGAGGTCTTTTTCTCCCTCTTCAGGACTGTAAAAAAGAGAAATAAAGAGGAGACAATTTTATTCTCAGAATTCATGACATTTCGTCATTTATATTCTTTAGGAATTTTTTTTTAAAAGAGCCATCACATTTATAATCAAGCCCATCCAAATAAATAATACAGAGATTCATTTCTCTTCCATCTTAGGTGGAGTGATAGAGGTCTATAAAACTCAACGATATTCATGCTATGTAGCAAGTAACTATTTTTCATGAACCATGGAAGTGAAGAGTAGCTACAGAAGTTTAGGGAGTTTGCTTGTTTATGTTTGGGGAAAGCAGTTGAGACCAACTCATTAGTTGCTGCCTAAATAACGATAAAATAGTTAAGTTTACACAGACAAAAATGAAGTAGGTAGTTGGAGGAATTAGAAAATTCAAATTAAAAAAACCCTTATCTCCTCCCTTCTTTCCTTTCTCTTTTTCTTGCTCCATCCTTTTCCTTTCTTCCTTCTCTATTTCACTTCATTCTTTTCAGTTCCCAATCTTTGCCTTCCCTCCCTTTATTCTCTTTCCCTCCCTCACTCCCTTCCTTCTTTCTTCCCTTCCTTCCTTCCTTCCTTCCTTCTTTTTCTGCTTTCCCTTTTTGCCACAAATCTTTATAAATTTCCTATTATGTGCCAGGAACTGTTCTATATGTTGGGGATATACAATGAAAAAAAAATGAAACAGTCCTTAACCTCAAGGACCTTACCTTCTATTAAAGGGAAATCAGCATGTAAACAAATAAGCACATGTAGACTAGGTACAGAATTGATGTGATATAATGGATAAAGAGCTGACCTAAGGGTTTAAAACTTAAAGTTAAACTTGAGTTTTAGTTCTCCTCCCAATTAATTAGTGATTGTGTTTCCCAAGGCAAGTCGCTATATTTGAATATTTTTGGATAAAATCATAATTTTGTTCTTCATGTTCATTTTATCCTTAAGAAATCTACATATGGATAATTGATAAGAATCTCAAATTTTCAGTCAATCAGTCAACATACATTTATCAATCTTTTTTTTTTCTATAAGGGTAGCACTGTTTTAATACTTTGAATACAAAGAAAGTCAAATGCAGGATTCTTGGCCTCAAGGACCTCACAAGATAATGAGGAAATTAAATATTAATATAATTAGATACATGCAATATATATGAAGTGTATATAAAAAGATAATCTTAAAGGGAAGTCACTAGCAGTAGACTGGTGGGTATGGGAAGCCCTCATGTAACAGGAGGGATTTCACTTGAAATTTAAAGGAAGCCAGGGAAGTCGGGAGGTAGATGTGATGAAGCAGAGAAGTCTAGGATTGGGAGAATGTTAGTCAAATGACAAAGGGAGCTAAGAAATACAATGAAAGGAACAAAAAAGATCTCAGTGTAACAGCATCACAGAGTATTTGGAAAGGGATAGATTCCAAGATTAGAAAGGTGGTACACTCCAAGTTGTGAAAGCCTTTACTGACAAGGGGAGGAACATGATTAGATCTGTGCTTTAGGTGAAAGAGAGGAGGACAGATTGGAACTGGGGGAGAATTGAGGCAAGGAGACTATTACAATAGTCAAAGCAAGAGATGGTGAAGGTTTGTGACTATGAGGAGAAATGACTGAATATATAAAAGAGACATTGTGAAGAAAGAAATGACAAGACTTGGCAAAAGCTCGGCCCCATGGGATGAATGTGAATGAGAGTCGACAATTAGATCAAGTCATGAAGTTGGATATCTATAAGAAGATGGCAATTAAAAGGATATAGATAATTTAAGAAGAATGGTGTCTGAGAAAAGTACATTAGATTTGTCAATTAAGAAATCCTTGGAAACTTTGGAAAGCAGTAGCAGTTGAATGCTGATATCAGAAACTATGTTGCTGAGGGTTCAGAAACAAATGAGAAGAGAGCAAGAGGGGACATCTAGTGTAAATCACTTGCTCCAGGATTGGATAATAGCTAAGGGAATCAATTGAGGGTTTCAGGGTTGTGGACATAGAAACGTGTTTGTAGGTAGTGGTGAAGGAGACAGTAGATAGGGAGAAATTGAAGGATAGAGAAAGATTGGTAATGATAGATAGGACAATCCTCTATAGAAAATGGGAAGGCATGAGATGACAATACTCTAGTTCATTATAAGACAAATTTCAGAGTAGATACTTAGATGCATTGGTAGAAAGAGCTTCCTCATTGAGAATTCCTAAATGATGAAGTCATAGATTCAGTAATACTATTGTCCCTCCTCAATGTAGTATTTTAGGCTTTTGAGATGACTCAGTTTCACTAGCAACTGGAGGGTATCAAGAGAAACTTTGGTAAGAGGGGACACTTCAGGTTTGAAGAAGGCTAGACATTCTGAGAAGTACAATGAGAAGAGAAAGAATACCATGTTCCTATATTTTTAATGAACTTTCCATTTAGTTGTATATATTGATTAATCAAAGGATTGTTAGAATTTTAATGTCCTAAAAAGACACAGGTTATTAACCAGGTATTAAAAGGCTGAGTTGTTTGATGTCCAATAGGAAAACAGTCAATATATTCAACTTGACACAGCTCTTTGAAGTGTAAAATATTGTATATCATTCCCGGAAATATATACACACATAGACATACATAGACATAATACACACACATATATACATATATATGAAATGTCTATGTAAATCTACATAAACACACATATATACATGTATATATACACACACACATATATGTGTGTGTATACACATATGTATATGTATGTCTATCTATCTATCCATAGCTGTAGTTTTTTGCCTTTATTTAATATTTAACAAACTGAGAGATAGGGAGACAAATTTCAAAGAACATGAATTTGGAGTCAGAAACCCTTGTTTCAAGTCTTAGTCTTGCTATTTATTAGCTGTATGATCCTAGACAAGCCATTTCATTCCTCCAAACTCAGTTATTTCATGCATAAAATAATGATAATAATATTTGCCTCACCTACCTCAAGGGCTGTTATGAGGATCAGATAAGGACAAATATATGAAAGTAATTTTCCATCACAAAGTATTCTAAGATGGAAATTATTATGATATTATTTCTTGGAGGTTCTTAGGTCTTGAAGTCCTAGGTCAGTAACTGTGTATTTAGGTTTCCTATTTTTGTATTCTACAGTCACATTTGATAAAACTCCACTGCTATAGAATTGAAATAAAGGGTATTTGTTTTTTATTAGTTTCTTTGTTTTTATATGTTTTGTTTGATTTATTTTTGGAAGGGAGAGGCAACTTGTGTCAGAGAGTCATGAGGGAAAACAACTCATTCCATGGAAGCATCTATCCAGTCCTTTTTACCATCTATCTGCTCTTCTCCTCTCCACCTGGATCAGTATCCTCCACATTGGTCCTGAGACTTAGTTCTGCATAACCCTCATATTTTTGAATGTCTGTCTCAGTCACTGAAGACATTAATCTACTCATTTTGAGAGTTCCTGCCCTAGTAACACACTGAACTGATTGGTGACCAAGTACATACAAGCCGGCCACTTAGTCCATGATATCTACTAACTGACACCAGACAGCAAATCTTATTTCCTCTTCTCTTCCCATCCCATAAAAATATTTACTAAGGCAATCTCTTATAACACCACTGAATACCCCTAAAACCCTACTATTATGACTCCCCCCCACCCCACCATTCCACAACAAACAAACAAAAAAGACTTTGATTGGCTACCAGTCCTATAAATGTGTTATCATTCCCTTTAAAACAAAAAAACTTAAGTGGCAGAGTCTGTACCTTTTAAAATATTTGTATCTACAATACTTATCGAAGTACCTGACTCATAGTCATCACAATAATTTTTAATTTTTTTTCATTCCTTCATTCAACATGTTTCTGATTTTGTCTCTAATTATGCTGTTTTTGTCAGTGATCATCCTATTTTCCTTCCTTGGTAAAAGACCAGAGGACTCACTCCATGGAATCACATGACATGGCATATGGAATAGGACACTGTACTAAAGCCAGAAAAACCTGTGCTTGCATCTTCTCTCAGACACGCATTAGAGGTGGGACAATGAGCAACTTACTTCATCTCTCTGTGCCTCAGCCTCCTTGTGTAAAATGCAGGAGTTGAATTGGATGATCTCTCCACGCCATCCCAGTCCTAAAGCTGCCATCCTATGACATAAAATGGGGCAAGTCTTCTGTAGGATCAGGAAGCATGGAAGGACCATGATCTGAATTGGTACAAGAGACTGACATATTCGTTAAATCTCAGTTCCATCACAGGGAAGATAAGATAGCTCCAAGTACATGGAATATTCCAACAACGGTTGTCCTTAGAGCCTACCTAGTCCAACACCCTCAGATGAAGAATCAGGGGATTAGGAGGGTAAAGTAATGGTGGACGTAAATATTGGGATCTAGGGCTCCTAATTTCCACTTACTTCAGGCTTGTGTTCTCATGTGCCATTCATTAGGCATCAAAAGACCAAGTCATGTGTAGATTACTTTGGGCTCTAAGATTGTTTTGTGACACTTGTAGCCAGATAAAACATGAGAAATCAGAAAACTAAGTAACCCTTACAGTTCATTTCAATGCAATTAATCAACAAGAATTTGCTAGGCACCTGTTGTACTATATGCCTGGAAGGGTTCCAGTTCTTCGGGAAACTATGGTAGGTGTTTTAACCATTGTTTTGTCATGCTGTGCAATCATTTTCCAGTTGTGTCTGACTCTTTGTGACCCCATTGTGTGGTTTTCTTGAAACTAGAATGGTTTGCCATTTCCTTCTTCAACTCAATTTATAGTTGAGGAAACAGAGGTAAACAGGGTTAAATAACTTGTACAAGGTCACACAGCTGGTAGGTGTCTGAGGTCAGATTTGAACTCACAAAGATGAGTCTTCCTGACTCCAGGCCTACTTTCCCTTCATGAACCCCTTTGAAGCCTCTGGACCCCTTATCAGAATTATGTTTTAAATGAACAAAATAGGATGAAGTATACAGAATTAATAGGAAACCAATTATATTATAGGATAGTTATGTGGTGCAGTGGGTATAGTTCTCGACCGGAAGTCAGAGAAACCTGGGTTCAAATCTGATCTCAGAAACTTATTAGCTATGTGGCCGTAGGCACATCACTTAATCTCTTTTGCCTCAGTTTCCTCATCTGTAAAATGATCTGGAGAATGCAATAGTAAAAAAAACCTCTAGTATCTTTGCCAAGAAACCCCAAATGGGGACATAAAATGTTATAAATTACTGAATAACAAATGGAATGGTTTTCCATTTCCTTGTCCAGCTCATTTTACAGATGAGAAAACTGAGAAAAATGGAGTTGAGTTGTGCAGGGTCACACAGCTAGTAAGTGTCAGGACAGATTTGAATTCAAGTCTTCCAAACTCCAAGTCTAAGTTAATATAAAGATTGTCTAAAACAACCTCTTCATGATGGGAGACAATCGGGAATAGTGACTGAAAAAATCAGGAAGGATCTTTTGTAGGAGGTGACATTGAGGTGTCCCTTGAAGGATTCTAAAGGTTCAAAGAGGCAGAAAAAGTGAGGGGAAACATCCCATCTATATAAGAGAACTTATGCAAAGGTACTGTGAGATTTGGAATGTCATATGTGTAGAAATGCAATTACATAAGTTTGTCTGGAAAGGGGAGCTTGGTGAAAAAAAGGATGAGGGGTACTAGGTACTGTGCCTGAAAATGTAGTCAGGAGGTGAATTATAAACGGCTTTGAGGGTAAAACAATATCCATTTTCTTTAATCTATCCCTATTGGCAAAATCTCAGGTCCTAGAAGTATTCATGGAAGATTAACCCACTGGATATTAACTTGCCTGATTTTATGCATCATCAGTT
The DNA here is from genome assembly GCF_019393635.1 of Dromiciops gliroides. Taxonomy (NCBI): domain Eukaryota; kingdom Metazoa; phylum Chordata; class Mammalia; order Microbiotheria; family Microbiotheriidae; genus Dromiciops; species Dromiciops gliroides. The sequence continues at coordinate 31,443,859 of NC_057866.1, forward strand.
TGTGATGAGTACATTGATGGTGGTATTTAACAAATTTTCCGAATGTGAATTTTTAAAAGTGACTTCTCTAAATTTAAACAAAGATGAAATTAGCTTATCTGTCTCTGTTATTTTCTCCTTTTTAATATTTTGTCTTACACACACACACACCCACACACACAATTCTGGTGGACATAGAGAAGGACTAGGTTGACCACACATATAGGTAATTCTCACCCTAGCACGAAGTAAATATGTATGGAGGGAAGATTGACCCAGGCATAACAGTCAAAGTCCATTCTCTGCAATATATGGTCCCTAGATAGCCATTCTTCTGTGGGGGCAGAGAGCCCAGTAAATCACTGCCATTATAGGAGAGTGAAGAATCATCAACTGTCCTAAGAACACCTGAGCATGCAATTTATTATTCTGCACAGCTGTCAGGAAGGAGATTTGTCACTTTGTAAAAATATATATACCAAGATTTGACATTTAATGAAAGAGAGGGAAAATGCCTTCCTTTTAACAGTGACCAACAGGATCATATTTGAGAGACTGCACATTGCCATTTAGAGATATTAGGAGAGATTTCATAGACTGCTTTTTTTTGGGTTGTTTTCCCCAAATGATCTTGACTCACAGATAAGGATGGCACAGTATTATATAAATAGTTTTGGGTCAAATTCTGCCAATTTCTTGGCATCCCCCTAGGTATAAATTAGAGCAGTATGGCTATAACAGAGCTTTTTCCATGTACTTTCCCTGACATCTTCAAACATTCATTATTTCTATTTAGATGGATGAATCTGTTTTAACATTTAAATGAAAATGGAAAAAGTATATGGATGACCCCCCTCTGTTGCTGCATTTGAAATAAAAAATACCACTCATATCTCTGCTATGAAAGAGACTTTCATTCTTTTAAAAAAATGGGGAAAAAAGAAAAAAATGGGAGGAAATGAGGGGAGAAATAAATTTTACAGCTTACTTTAATAGCATATAGATGCTTGGATGAGAAAATTCCATGTGAATATATATTCCTCTCAACCCCTACTTGCATCAGTACTGATATTTGGACAGCTCTTTAATATTTAATTAAATTTTGCTTTAATTCAAACTCTGGAATAGCGACACTATTTTTGATTGAATTTTTATTCGAAAGCATTCTTTGTATGGTTGACAACATGTATTGTTGATTAGCATATATTTTTACATTTGATCTTCCATGGTATATATTATGCAAAGAATAAACCAAGATAGAAAGGGAAAAAGTAACTGTGGTCTTAGAGTAATGGAAAGAATTCTTGGCATAAAACTAGAATGACAAATATGGAAATGGCAAGAATTTGAGTCCTTTTAGATAACTGTAACCAAAGCGAGATTCTCCTTTTCACCTAACCAATAAGTTTTCATCCAGGCTCTGCTCGAAGACCCACTAGTGAAGGGATCTCATCATCTCCTAGAATAGTCTTTTTATTTTTTTGTTTTTGTTTTGTTTTGTTTGGATTTAGAATAGTATTTACTATAAATTAAGACATTTTATTTTATTTTTATTTTTAATAGTATTTTTTTCCAATTACATTTAAAGATAGCATTCAGCATTCATTTTTGTAAGGAGTTCCAAATTTTTCTCCCTTCCTCCCTCCTCAAGAGATCAAGCAATCTGATAGAGGTTATACAATACAATTCTGTTAAACATATTTCCACATTAGTCATGTTGTGAAAGAAGAATCAGAATAAAAGGGAAAAATGATGAGAAAGAAAAAACAATGTAAAACAATAAAAAGGTGAAAATAGTATGCTTCAATCTGGATTTGGACTCCACAGTTCTTTTACTGGATATGGAGAACATTTTCTATCCTAAATCCTTTGAAATTGTCTTGGATCATTGCATTGCTGAGATGATTTAATTCATCATAGTTGATGGTAGCACAATGTTGCTGTTATTGTGGATGAGGTTCTCCTGGTTCTGCTCACTTCAGTCAACATCAGTTGATGTAAATCTTTCCAGGTTTTTCTGAAATCCATGTACTCATCATTTCTTATAGCACGATAGTATTCCATAACAATCCTATACTTCAACTTGTTCAGCCATTTCCCAATTGATGGACAACCCTTTGATTTCCAAGTCTTTGCCAAGAACAGTTCTTTTGCATTTCATAGGGTTACTGGATTGTAGATCAGGAGAAGGAATGGATCCTAAAGGTCATTTATCCCAACTTTCACATTTTTCACATAAGAAAACTGAGACAGAGAATTCAACTAATTTTCTAAACATGACAAATGGGTTAAGTAGAAGAAATGGAATTCAATCTGATATAATGCAGCATCAAGTCCAGTGCTTAGCATGGTGTCTAGTATACAGTAAGCATTAAATATATATGAACAAATAATCATCGTTTCATCATCATCATTGTTATTGTTATTATCATATTTAAGTCTAGTCACCTGGCCTTTAGCCCTGTGATGATTTCCTTTTCTAAACTTTCTACTGGACTTCTTTTAATCTCAAGCAATGTTTGTTCAGCAATATAAGTGTATGCTGGGAGTTGTTTAATCACCTAAGTCTAAGAAAAAAAAAAAACTAGCACACACATTTAAGTTTAGCATACATTATTAAAATTTTTCCATCACTTTCTTAAGTGTAGACAATCAACCAAACAAGAAATCAAGCACTGATTTGTAGACTGCCTAATTCCAAAATATAAATGCTTATATTAAAACTTTAACAATGGGCTCTCAGGACCTGGTATGACTGGCTCCAGCCTACTGCCATTCTCTCCCCCAAAACAAAACAAAACTCTTCTTGGTTGAAGTAGCACCTTGTAGACTTTGAAAGGTTTGCATTATATTGAATTACTATCAGGACCACCCCTCTACCCACAGCATGGGCTGGCAACAACGCTTTAGGAGCAAAGGATAGACTGGGTCCTGTGGGGAAAGGCAAATTGAATTCTTTAAAAAAGAGTAAAAGGTAAAGCTGATGTTCTATATTTACTCTGGATTAGATGAACTTACATTAACTATGTTACAGATAGCATCAGAAAATCTATATTAATGCAATCTTAAAAATTAATTCAAATTAGAAATCATTAAAAGAGATAAATAAGGTTGTTTTTTTTCTTTTATAAAAGGAACAACTAACAACTAAGTAGTACAAAAATAGAAAATTCTATTGGCACAACACATAATTTTATAAATTTTAAAAATAACATTAAAAATAATAGAAAATTAATGGTAGTAATTTTAACATGCTAAAAGAAAATATGATAAGATTAAAATAAAGAAAATGTTCTAAATTTGAATCAAGTACTAAAAAAACTGATTTTTTAAAAATATAGGAGTATAAGTGAATGGAAAAAATAGGCCACATATTAGATTTAGAATTTATATGCACACATAAGGCACTTATATAAAATTTTCATTATAACACATCACAGAGAACTTACTGATACATTCAGGAAAAAAAATAGCCATTGTAATTATGGATTACAATTTAACAACAACATAGATCAATGAGAAAAAAATATAGAAAATTCAGGCTTATATGGAAATTTAAGCTATTATTCAATATTCCTTAAAATATAGTATAATTATAAAAACAAATATCACATGAAAGATAATGATAACAATCATACTATGTAATTTATTGGGGCTTAGCCAAAACAATACTGAGAGAAAAATGTGTATCCCTGAATACATATTAAAGAGCAAATGATAAAAATTAACTAATTCAGTTTTCACTTCAACAAATTAGAAAATATCAAATTAATATATCCAAAGAATATGAATAATCAAGAAAAATAAATCTATAAAATAAAAAGATACTTGAGTTGATAAAGACTAATCTAATCTTGAATTTCAATAAATCTAATCAATATTTATATATTTAATCAAAAATAAGTTTTTTTAATGAAATTATCCAAATCAGAAATATGGGGATATCACAATGAATAGAAATAAATGAAGAAAGTGATCATTGATTATTACATATATGACAACGATGATGAGAATAGTAATTTAGAGAATCTTTCCCCAAATAGAAATATTAAAGAAAGCAAATGTTATGTAAAAAATAACATACAAATACGTAAAACTCAGAAGAATAAATGAAACAGGTCATTAATGAAGTGCTTTTTGAAGAGGAAACTCATTTATTTAGTCACTTGTGGAAATTTATTTTGATTTGAGGACCCTACCTTTGGGATGAGATTAGAAAGCCTTGGGCCCTCAGGGTTTTTTCTGTGTGGGAGGGGCTGGTGCCCCTCCCCCTCTGCTTCAGCTGAGCCAAAAAGACCTGTGGTCCGGGTATAAGAGATGCCAGGTCAGATGTCTGGGGGAAAAAGCTCCAGCTCCCTCCACCCTGAGAGGATCTATCCCAGGGATCCCAGGCTTATCCTGCCAGGACCTAGCATAGCCTGTGCAGAGGTCCCAGGTGCGCAGCAGGGGGCATGGGACCCTGGAGATGTGCTGGGCACAGTCCTAGTGGGGCTGGTGGATTAGCTTGGTGTGTGCAGGGGTGCAGAGAGCCTGAGGTTTGAGGGGAGATGTGGGGACCAATTCCGCAATATTGGGCCAAGGAAGGAGACCCGCAGCCTCCCTCAAAACAGAACAAGATTTATTTTAAGAAGAACGAACTTAAAAAAACCCAACAAAACACAAACAGGATCAGTAGGATTAAGGGAAAGGAAATAAAATGGGGAAAGGGAAATTATAATACCTGAAAAATACCACTGCCCAGAAATCAGCTGAAAATACGCAGCAGAACGCCTGTCACTCTCCAGCTTCCACCTCGAATGCCCAATTCTCCTCCCCCAAACCTAAAAACACCCCACACAGCCCCAGCCAATGGGATGGCCGCTCTGACAGTCACATGAATGCCCTCACTAGGCTTCCAATTATTATAATTTTGCCAGGCCCATGTAGGTGTGTTGGCAAGTGGTGATGACGTGAGGTGCCAGAGCCCTGGCAATGGCTACAACCAGTGGGTGGCAGTGGGTGGAGCACTGTGTGGTTTGCAGAGCCCCAGGCCAGTGCATGCTGAGGCATAAAAACCTCAAATAACAATTAATTCTTTACAGAGATAGGGACCATATATACAGGAGAGCTAGCGAGACAGTGAAGAGGCAGACAGTACAGGAGGTTGGAGAAGACAGTAAGAGTGGTCAGCACAAAGAAGGTTGGAGAAAGCAAGGAAGGGCTATGATACAGAGATGCTAGAGACGCCAGGGGATTGGAAACAGAGGTGAAGGTGCTAAGGGGCTTTTCAGGGGGGTTGACAAAGTGAAAGGGGCTTGGAGTTAGAAGAAAGGAGCTGAGCAATGAAAGTGAAGTTAGAACAACAGCCCTTATTAACTAAAAGCAGACAGGTTGTATAATTTGCATTTCTTAACCCTTATCTTTTATATTGATTTTTATAAATAAATTCTGCTTTGATTATTTAATTAAGAGGCTTCTTAATCTTTTGCTTATCAATTTGGGAGTAGTGTGGTGGAACATTTTAAAGGCCTATATTAAAATAATAGCAGTCAAACATCCACAGATTAGTCAGAAGATCCCAAGATTAGTTATCCACAGATTAGATCCCAGCCAGTTAATAAAATATTTTCACATTTGAATGGTGACCCAGGTGTGACTTATGGCCCAAATGATGATTTTTCTAAAGTTATAATTTTTCATATAATTACAATTTTCTATATAAGTACAGTTATAATTTTTCAGATTAGATTAAGTTAATTAATTTTTTTACACATTGAAATAGATTAATCTCAGAGAAATTTGTAAGAATATTCATCCAAGAATTGCCTTAACAAAAACAAAACCAACCAACAAAAAAGAGCATCATGAGGTAATTCTTCCCATATTTCAGTTATATTTAATCCTTATATTACACAGATTATTTATCAATATAGAGGAAAAATAATACTATCCAAAATATGTTATGAGATAGATTATTCAAATACTCAAAAAGATTTGTGTTCTTTTCTACTTGGGAGTTCCCTCTAAGGATGCAAATTACAACCCTTCAATGCTGGGTCATCTGTGAACCTTCCGTCTATCTCCTTCTAAAAGTTCTCTAAAATACTTGCTGGATTTCCTCTCAAAAATATGAGGGTTAGAATAGAGCTCTTTACCTGTTCACCATTATCCCATACCTGCTATTTGACCAAGTTGTCCTTTCCTATCATACTTTTGTCTCTCCTGTTCTTTGACATTCTACATTGATTGCATGTTGTTGCTTTTTGTTTTGGTTTGGTTTTTTGTACCTACTACGTGCCTTTCCATTCCCTTTTGTAGTTTGTTTTTCAGTTTTTAGGACACTTGTTTTTCATGACTTTTTGCCATACAATGATGTACACTGGTAAAATGTTTGTACAGGGAAAATATTTAGGGTCAAGTAAAAGGGCTATGTAATTTCTCAAAAGCTAAACATCAGCCACTGTCCTCCTTACTCTGGATCCAACTCACTATTCATCTGTATTTCCTGTTGCAGACATGCACAATGTGAGACACCTTCTAAGGGATGTCCATTTATGTGCAGCTTGTTGAAATTCGATAAACAGATTCTTCATCCATTTGGTCTTTGCTATGTAGAAGTATAAGTCAAACTACTTACAATAATTATAGATCACTTCCAGGAAATTATTCAAATGCCTTTCAACTTAATGTTATCAACACAATTTCAACCAAAATAAGAGACATCTGGGAGATCTTGCCATGAAGAATTAATCTATATTGAACTCGAACTATATACAGGACCTCTTACACAGTGGTGACATCTGATATTTACTATCAGGGGGTCATTGAACAGGAGGCTGGTTTAAACTGATTGAATTGGATAAGGTGACTGACTGCTGAATGGATTACTGGCTTACTTCCAGTTAACTAGACTGTAAGCACATCTGGCTGGTACTTAAGAGTAATTAAGAAAGTTGTTCTCAGAAGCTAAAGCCTTTGAACTTTACATTTAGACCACCTTTGGATCCAGTGAACCAGTGAATTTGAATGATGCTGGCCAATCAGCTTAAAGAATCTCACATTTCTGGGAGGGGAACAGGAAGGAGGAAGCAGACGCTGGCAAGAGAGCTCAGCCTCTTTTGGTGCAAGAGGCAAGAGATCCGGGGTGGTGGCAGAGGACTTCAGAAAAGTGAGAGCTTAGGAAGGTTAGGATTGCCAAGTTATAGGAAGTCTGTTCTCAATCTTTCTCTTTCTTTTACTATCTTTCAATAAACCCTTAAAAAGCCTAAACTCATTAATCAGGGATTTGAATCAGTTTCCCCCCAAAACTGGGGGGACAGATTAGAACCCACATTTAGAATTTTAAATTACACAGGGGCCAGCTAGGTGATGCAGTGGATAAAGCATCAGCCCTGGATTCAAAAGGACCTGAGTTCAAATTCGGGCTCAGACACTTGACACTTACTAGCTATGTGACCCTGGGAAAGTCACTTAAACCTCATTGCCCCACAAAACAAAAAAACAAATTTATTATTCACAGTAGTATTTTGTAATCAATATACAACAAACATAATGGAATCTTATAATCTTCATATCTCAGTTAGTTGTGGGATAGTATGGACGTTGTCTATTCTTTAATACTTTTTCTGAAAGTTTGATTTTTCTCTACCAGTACTCTTATCAAGGATACTCTCAATTTATGCAAAGATCACCTTTATAAATGATTAACCTTTATAAAGATGAGATAGCCATATAAGTCATTGGTTACTGATGTTTTCTTAGTCACTATTTTTTTTTTTTGGTGGGGGTATTGGCAGTGAGGGATCAAAATGTATACCTCCCCCCACCATTTTAGTATCTTTCTTCCCTTTCCTTGTCTTGTAAATTGCTTCCTCGATGCCCTCACAATTATCTAATAACCAGCATGGATATCTAGTCTCTATATATGATTCAGTCTAGCTACTTTTGCTATCTTCTCTTTAGAGAGGTTTTTATCTTTTCTGTAATCATGCCAGGTACTGTGATGTTAGAATACAAATATGGTGACCCCACTAGCAAGGGAGAAAATTGTTGATTGTAATTATTTTTTGTGTTTTTTTTAATTATTTTTTTCTCTTGGTAGTACTTTCTGCTTTCAGTCTTGAGATGACTTTGAGATGACTTTGCTTATGGTAGAATAATTTACCAAGTCTTCCTTAACCTGGTTTTAGCCTCCACTGCTTCCGTTTTATGAAATTATCTTGTTCATAATTGTCACCATTCTCCATAGGCTGTTATAAATGTGCTTATATACATTGACTCAGGATTGCCTTTGGAAGTCTTTTTTTTTTGGGGTGGGGGGCACAGGTCATTTAGGGTGAAGTGACTTGCCCAGGGTCACACAGCTAGTGTCAAATGTCTGAGGCTATATTTGAACTCAGGTCCTCCTGAATCCAGGGCCAGTGCTTTATCCACTGTGCCACCTAGCTTCCCCCCCTTTGGCAGTATTATCTTTCCTTTGGCAAGCTAGCCAAATAATTGTTTATTAAGGATCGTATAAGCCCTTTGACCTTGTTGTAAAACTGATTTTCATCGTTTAAATCTCTGTTTGAAATTATTGTAGTCAGTGCCAATGTCATTTCTGTTGTCAATTTCCTTATTATTATTATTTTTAATTCAAATAATCCCAGCTTTAATAAAATCATTGTGTGCAATATTTTATTACTACTTTTCTTGTTATATGCTGTTATTTGTAATATTAACTGTTATGTTGAGTCTGTACACAGAAAACTGACAAATACTAAAATACTGTAAGACCAGGGCAGCTGGATGGTGCATTGGATAAACCAGCAGTCCTGGCTGGATTCAGGAGGGCCTGAGTTCAAATTTGGCCTCAGACACTTGACATGTACTAGCTATGTGACCCTGGGGAAGTCACTTAACCCTCATTGCCCCACCCCCCAAAATAATGAAATAAAATAAAATAAAATAAAAAATTCTATGAGAACAGACAACATTTATAATAACCCTGCATAAAAAAAATACCAAGGCATCCTACCCCCCTACTCCAGAAAATAAATGTTTAAGCAGCTTGTGGTATTTTTTTTTTTTTTTAGTGAGGCAATTGGGGTTAAGTGACTTGCCCAGAGTCACACACAGCTTGTGGTATTTTAACTTAATTGAATGCAAAAGATAATGTGATATGGCATAATATAAAATTATATATAATATAAAAGAAATATGAAGAAAGATAATAAATATATATAAATCTGGAAAGACTATTTTAAATATTTTTTTAAAGACACAAAAGGTGATAAAGCAAAATAATTACATCCATGCTACTGAAATAGCAAATGATAATGGTCTATCACATTCATATTGGCATTTAGAAAGAAATACTGAAAATTTATGACATTTTATGCTTTGAAAATTCATTTTTAGATTTAATTATTGAGAAGTAGCCTTAATAATCAATTTTATATGTAATATTAAATTTAAAATAAATCATTTTTTGAGAATTCTGAAGCAAATAAGGCAATTTTACTTCCTTTTAATGTTAACATGAATATAAAAAAAATCACCCTGAAACCAATGAAAAAAAATGAGTGTTCTATGCAATCTTTTTAAATGTTAGTATATTTGGATATTTGTTTTTATTGATGATTAGGTTAAGTTAATTTTTTAAAGGTAAGAATGAATAAGGATTATAATAGATATGGGAACTTAGGTAAATATGTTGTATAAATCTATATATGTGACTATATGGATTATTTTTGAAAGTCCCCATTTGCATTATTTTTAATGCCAATTAGTCATTTGAAAACCCATCTCACTAATTTCTTGGCAAATTCTACCTGATGTGATGTATTGGAAAGTTCCCTAACCTCAGAGTCAGAGGCCTTAGGTTCAAATTTCACCTCTGCAATTTTTGTCCATTGTAATCTTGAATGGACCAATCATTTTGGCTCCCTGGACTTCAGTTCCCTGATATGGGATCTTAGTATACTAGTACAGATATCTTCAAAGTTCCTTACTATCTTAGAATTTTTTGTCTTTCATTTCCAAGAATTTTGAAAAAATATGCACATATTCTATTATATGTGCAATTGAAATCTAGGGAAGGTGTTCGATTTGTTTGAATAAATTAGCATAAAAGATCATAGTGATTCAATAAGTAAACTTGTCTATGCATTTTTACATTTTGGAAGCTTAGTAATTAAAAAATACCTAATTTTTAACAAATATTGTAGGAAAGGAATGAAGACCATGATAAAGTACATTATTTTTGCTTGTGTCTGATTCCTCAAATTTGCAACTTACATCAGGGACTTATGTGTCATTTCCTTGATGTTTAATAAAAATTGATTATGCCAATTACAGTATCATGCCATCATTCTCTTCTAGCAGCTAAGGAGGCATTTTTGATAAGTGTTATTTGCAGGCTCTTATAACCTTCACAAACCCATTGGGCTAAAATTCATCATCATTTTTCTTCTCATTTCTATATAAGAATTTTCATCAGTTATGTGAAACTTCATTCCCCATTTTTTGATTACTGATGCAATAAAAATGGATATTTTTCACTTGGCTTTTTCAGGTGAGGACTTAGTATTTTTTTCTTTTCATTTTTCCTACCACCAAACTCCACTTGAAGGTCAGTGAGAAAACAATTGTTGACTCAAATTTGGTTTTGCAAATGAATAAATCAGTACCTGTCCTTGGACTTTTAGTTTTGTACTCCTTTGCTTCATTGAAGAATTTCCATTAATTTCTAATTGTCTTAATATAATTTTGTTAGTTTGTCATATAATTTTTTAGCCTCCTAGATAACTATTATTTCTAGGTTTTTTGTTATTTAAATGCATGAATATGTGATTTCAACATCAAGGAAAATTCCCAATTTGAAAATTCCTCCCACTAAATCAGATATCCTAAATATCCATGACTTAGAATGAGTGCTAGGAATTTGCTTGAAAAACCTTTATGTCAGATAACTTGCCCAATGTTAACATTGCGAGGAAGCATCAAGGACTGGATTTGAGCAAAGGTCTTCGTGACTTCACTGCTCACACCTCTGTCTACTAAAATATATTACTGCAATTTATGTACCCCTGAATTGTATTTGTTGGTGTAATGAATGAAAGTCTAGAGAGAAGACTCCCAAATTTATCCCTTATTGCCCATATGCCACTATTATGCTTCCTTATGATAGGTTTCGTTGATTTTCTTACTTGCTTTTTTTTTTTTTTTTTGGTATGGCCTTTGATTTATATATCATATGAGGCACTGTTTTTTTTTTTCTTTTTATTATAGAGGACCAAAATAGATTTTAAAAATCTGAATTGCAGTCTAAGATCTGATATGGGGAGAAAGCACATGAGTCCTTTGGATTCTTCTGGAAAGAATTATACTCTCTCACAAGACCTAATTAGGAATGAAAGAATAGGTTTATTGGGGTACAAGAGAAACTGGCCAGGAGGAAGGTTTTGGAGGAAAAAAAAAGCTTTTCCTCCCTGACTAGCTCCAGGAGCGCCCTTTTATAGGGTTTAGATGGCATGGGTAAGAGTGTCTCTGATTGCGTGAGGGGCTGGGGGTTATCTGGAGTTGTGCTGGGGTGGGTCCTGATGGGTCCAAGCAGTCTCTTGGTGGGCAGTTCCAGGTGGTTTTCTCCTGGGGTAGTCTTTCCCAATGGATTACCTCATCCAGGTGCTCAGGAGGACTGGAATGCGGGGTGGTGGTCCTGGAGCATGCTCAGTTAGATCTGGTGCTGCTTATCTCTTTTGGGTGTGTATGTCCTTGAATGAGTTCAAGGAGAGGCCTACTTGATTTCAAGAGAAAACTCCTAAGATTTCAAGGAAAAAGTTCCTTGACCTCCCCAGAGAACTGTTGGGGTGACTGGTGCCCACAATCCTCCCATAACAGATCCATAACTAGCTGAAGGAGGTTCAGCGAACTTTCCAAGATTCATAGAGCCATCTTGAAAAACTTCATTTGAAAGATAAAGAAACTAAGGCAGATCCAGTGACTTGCTCAAGCTCACATAGACAACAAGTATCAGAAGGTGAATTTAAATCCAATCTTCTGACTCCAGAGACAGTGATCATTAAACTTTGACACAATGATTACCCCAATTCTATGGGGAATGTAGCAACAAAGACAAAAAGGACAGTGGGGCCAAATTTTACCTACTTCTTCCATGTGTTACATCACTACATGTAATTTTCTTTTTTAGTGGTGTATAACTTTTCATGATTCCATTAGGTGTTTTCTTGGCAAAAACAGTGAAGTGGTTTGCCATTTTCTTCTCCAGCTCTTTTTGCAGATGAGAAAACCAAGGCAACTAGGGTTAAATGACTTACCCAAGGTAGCACAGCAACTATGTGTATGAAACCAGATTTGAACTCAGGAGGATGTGTCTTCCTGATGCCAGCCTGAGCTCTTTATTCACTTTTCCACTTAACTCCCTTCTGTAGGTTGTTTTTCATTTTTTGTTCTCCAAGAGGACCAATGATATCATGAATGTGAAGTCTTTACTTTTGCATGAATTGGATTTAAGTGAGGCAGAACAGTTCAAAGTCATCAGTCTCACTCTTTCCTTCAGAATCATCAAAGTCATGTGGAATGACTTTGGCCATGAGCCAGTATGCCAAGTGGGTTATCAGTGGGAAACCTTGGTCTTTCTAAATTAAGATCTTTCTCACAACTCAGTTTGTCTGAGGCAATATCCATTCAATGACTAAGGGCTAGGTAAGATTCTAGATAAAAGATGGCCTGATTTATCATCACAAAACTATTAATTTGGGAGGGGATCCTTTAGAGTTTCTATTTACATTCATTCTAACCCATCACAATCTAAACAATGAGCCACAAAGGCTTAAATTGTGGGCTATTATTGGCTAGTCAATGACAGAGTGATTGGGGTTTAAATGCTAGTCAAGTAGCTCCATTTGAAACAAAATGTACTTTTTAAAAGCTGTTTCCTCCTAGCTATATTTCACGAAATCATAAATGAAAACTGTGCAGGACAAAAAGTAAATTATCCAAGCATTTTTTTTTTAAAGATTATAGAGGTGATGATTATAATATAGAAATAAAAATAAAATAAAATCTAGGCCTCAAACCACAAAATATCTTATAAAATATAAGCAACCAAAGTTTATTTTCCTTTGTACAGAACACTCACATAAAGAGGGGCACCACTTTTGATAAGGGAAGGAGGAAGAAGAGGAAATATAGTAGCATTTCCCAATTTCTACTCAAATTGGCAGTTTTAATCCCTAGAGGGTTGCTACTTCTATGCGCAGGTAACATAGTGGCATGGGGAAATTGGTAGTAGGGTTTGAGAAACAAATTGTGAGAAACCCTATTTAAAATTTTCTGGGACTCAGTGTTGGACAAGTATCAAAGGTCTTTATTTATACATTCTCGAGTGAATGGGCCAGCTCCCTAATGGAAATGGTGGTGAGCATAGGACTCAGGATCCCTTCTTCCTCAGTTACAATTGGCAAGTCAAAACACTGGCACCAAATGCTAGCCAATTGGAATGCAGTATAGTCAAAGGGGCAGCCCTCTAAACTCTTCCCTCATGTGACCAGCCCTGAGTCTTTCTCATCATATGATCCTGATTGCTGGGGAGGGGGGAGGAAAGGAGCCATTAGTAAGTACCCTTCTCCCAGCTGAAATTCACCTCCTAGACATTCCCCAGACAACTTCAATCAGCTTTTGAGGGGGGCCCATATTTTCCCATATAGGGGTCCTTAGGTATTCCTCTTTAAAGAATTATACTTTCACACTTGGTCCAATTAGGGTTAAAATGGCCCTTTACTGGGCACTAGAGAAAGTGACCCCTGAGAGAGAAGTTGAAGACAGCCTCAAGGGGAGATGATGGTTTCAAAACCTCTTTCTCTCAGAACAGAAGGAAGGCAAAAGCTTTTATAGAGGATAGATGGGGTGACCACCTGAAAATGGAAAGTTCCTTTTGGGAGTGGGGTGAGGAAACATCCCTGAGAGTCAGGGGGATTTTCTTTTTTTGTTATTATAGTTCTGATCTCTGGAGTTATCTCTGTCTCCTAGTTCAGATAGTAGCCATACCTAACTGACTTTCCTGCTATAGAGTTTTATCTCCTCTTCCTTTTTAGGTGTGTCCATCCTTTCCTGATAACTCATTGACCAAGCTAAACTTTAATAGTCCCTTAATTCCTGATATATCAGTCCTGTTATCTGGTCAATTTTGGTTTTGCTTCTCAAAGAAGAAACTTCTTCTGAGTTATCCTAAAGTCCTAATTGATGCTAATATCCTAATTTAGCCCCATATCATTAGTTAAGACAGTTAATAAAAATGTTCTCTTAAAACCTGTTTCACTCCTTCCCACAAATATACACAGAATCCATAAGAAGAATTACCTTAAATTTAGACCATAATAATAGTGGGGCACATGTGTAAGAAATATGTGTGACAAAGATTTAACTCACATCACCTGCTCTGGAAGTTCTTCTCTCTGTGTAGAGACCTCATGCAGAATCCTTCTCTTTGTTGTTCTTGTTTGTCCTTTGTTCTTGAAGAGGATCAATGACATCAAGAAGGTTATGTCTTGACTTTTGCATGAATTGTATTTCAGTGTGAGAGAGAGCAGCATAAAAGTCACCAGCCTCACTCTGTCTTCCAGAGTCAAGGAAGTCCAGTGGCAAGAAGTTAAGACTCCTGAAGTGCAATAACAATCAACAAACCAACCAATCATGCAAATGAAAAGAGTTGACTCCCAGTCAAGTATACTACTCAATTTGTAATTCAATTCTTTTTCAACAACAAGATGATCCTTTTACTCCAGTTGAAATATTTGTCCTCAGTTTTAGAGAGTTGCTTGAAAAACCTTTGTGTTAAATAACTTGCCCTATGGTAAACAGCTAGTAAGCTTCTGACTTCACTGCTCAGACCTCTACCCTGCTAATTGTTCATACATATTTATCTCTCCTCCAGGGGTGTCATGGGAAGTAGTCTTAGTGTGCTAAGCACATTGGAGGAAATGTACAATGAAAATTTTTCTTTTTGTTGTTCAGTCATTTCAGTCATGTTCATTCTTCTTGACCCCATTTGGGTTTTCCTGACAAAGATACTAGGGTAGTTTGTTATTTCCTTCTGTGTATCATTTTACAAATGAGGAAACGGGGGCAAACAGGGTTATTGGACTTGTCTGGGGTCACATAGGTAGTGAGTCTCAGAGGGCGGATTTGAGCCCAGTTCTTCTGACTTCAGGCTTAGTCCTCTATACATTGCATGAAATTAAAACATCTAGATGAATGGAAAAGCTTCATTTGTCTTAGGGTATATGCAGTTATAGATGATTTTGAGAGAGAGAGAGAGAGAGAGAGAGAGAGAGAGAGAGAGAGAGAGAGAGAGAGAGAGGAGTTTGAAGTTTCTTTGCCTTTCTTGTGTTCCACATGCTGGGAATCAATAAGTAGTTTGCAGAAAATGATGAATTATTTAAACAACAAAATCTCTAAAGAGCTATTCCATTCTCTACCTTTGCTTATGTGACAGTGTCTCTCATTTATGACTAAGGTGCACTTTTGTCCATATAAAACTGTTCTTCTTGTCTCATTTTATTACTATAATTTGTTTTCTTATAATTACTTATGTTAAGCAAAGAAAATGGGGCCCAAGAATCCTTTGTTGCTAATAGGATTACTTTTGCCTTGGCATAGTACTTAGGTTTGTGGAAAGCATGAAGGAAAGCCCTGGGTCACCTCTAGCATTCTGAAATATATAGGTGTGTGTGTGTGTGTGTGTGTGTGTGTGTGTGTGTGTAAGGGGGGACTACAATCACTCTTCAATTCTTATCCTTTATTCTTTTTTTTTTAATTGTGAGACAATTGGGGTTAAGTGACTGGCCCAGGGTCACACAGCTAGTAAATGTCAAGTGTCTGAGGCCGGATTTGAACTCAGGTTCTCCTGAATCCAGGGCCGGTGCTCTATCCATTGTGCCAACTAGATGCCCCACCTTTATTCTAAAAAGCAAGCAACCATCCCTATACCCAAAAGTTCATAGTTCCAAAGTTCCAGTTCACTCTTTTGGTCTTTAAGTGGATAAACATCAACTTTTTAATGGCATGACAATTGTTAAATTAATCTTATGCTTCTAATCCAATGTAGTTCAAAGAAAAGTTCTCAACTATATTAACAGTTGATGATTAGGCAAGAATAAAGATTTTTGTGCTTACCTCTCTTGGCAAACCCAAGCTAATTGTAATTATGATCTAAGCAGATCTAAACAATGGATAAAACAAAAACACCATAATAATCATACTCCTTTCCTATCATTCTCCACTGGCATTTTATCAGAGAAAATGTTCAAGGGCCTCTCTGATAACAGAAGTTTTAGCCATTTATACTAATCTGAAAAAGATTTTAATAGGGGCCCAATGAAAGAATGCATGTCTAAGTTCCAAAGACCAGCATCATTTATCATTAAGTTAGTAACATGACAAAGCATTTGTTTTTTGGTCTTGGACTGGATAATGTTGGAGGATAAACAATAAAATCTATTTTAATTGCCCATACATTATTTTGGAAATTAATGAAATGATGATCTATTCCATCTTTATTACTCCACCTAAGAGTATTAAAGAACAGAATACAAAAACTGAAAAAGTTGCACTATTCACATGGCTACAAGTAGACAGTTGAGGTAAGGGATTAAAAGCCCAAGACCTTTAATTTAATTGTCATTGGAAATAATTCTATGTGGGAAAATCATTCTACTCATGTAGGTCACAACATGATTTGCAGCTTATAGTCTTAGAGAGTTGATTGGAGGTACTGAGATATCAAATATCTGGCCTGGGTCATTTATCCAGCATATGTATAAAGTAGCACTTGAATTCAGGTCCTTCTGCTTCAGGATTGGTTTTCATGGATTTACTTCTCTTCCTTCTTTTTCAAAGTATAACCAGTAAAGGACGCTGAGGAAATGGTCTGTCAGATAGGAGGAAGAATCAGGGTAGTACGGTGTCAAAAGAAAAATAAAATGAGAGTTTAGACTATCCAAGAGGAGAAGATTATCAAATAATATTAAAGTTGTTGAGAGGCCAAGAGGGATTGGGATTGAGAAAAGACCTTTAAGTTTCTATCACTTGTGACCATGTACATAGGTAGTGCCACACACTGGTTTCTGTTCTCAATTCTTTGCCACTCTTAGCTGGAGTATTAAAGATAGAATAGATTATGGAACCTTTGTGAAATTCCAAAGAGGGCCAGGGAATGTGCCAGGAGGGTTCAGAAGACTGACCAGTAGGACCCAGCTCAGCAGAAAATCAGATAAAGTTGTTTTCTTTTGTGACTTTATCCATCAGGTACTCTGCCTTGGGAGTGACCTTGGTGAGGTAAATGCTTATAGCAATTGACTGAATTTTAAATGCACTGTACCCAGGGATGAAGGTGGTAGAGAGGAGACTGTTAAGGGGAATGGTTTCTACTTTTCTTCTTGGTATATCCTGTCAGTAAACATTTATTTATAAAAGTGAATTGAAGAGGCAGCTAGGTAGCACAGTGGATAGAGCACTGGCCCTGAATTCAGGAGGACCTGAGTTCAAATCTAGCCTCAGACACTTGACACTTACTAGCTGTGTGACCCTGGGCAAGTCACTTAAACCTCATTTTCCCACACAAAAAAAGTGAATTTATATTAACTGATTAAATAAAATTGGGGCAGTAACTACTGCTTGCCATCATCAAATTGCTGTTTCAATTAAAAGATCCCTTTGTCTGAGGCTCTCTCATGGGTCTCATAGCAAATGTCTAACTACTTCTCTCTCTCCCCCAGGTCAATTATCTTTATACAGATGATTTCTATATCTTTATTTGCAGTTTAATTCTCTCTTCTGACCTGAAGTTCAACTTCATTCATTTATTCATTCATTCATTCAATCAATCATTTCACAAGTGTTTATTAAGTGCCTTCTCTGTGCCAGGTTTTCTAAATCACAAAGAAAGGCAAAAATTGCCCCTGCCCTTAGAGAACTTATTTCTTTTTTTTAATAATAAGCATTTTTATTTATAATTTTGAGTTCCAAATTTTATTCCTCTTTCCCTCCCTCCCCTCTCCTCTCCCTGAGGTAGTAAACAGATAGGAGTTATGCATGTGCAATAATTGTAAAACATTACTATATTAATCATTTTGTACAAGAAAACTTGAATAAAAGAAAAAAAAGATAAAGAAAGTGAAAAATAGCCTGCTTCAGTCTGTGTTCCATCAATATCAGTTCTTTCTTTGGAGGTGGATAGTATGTTTTATCGTTAGTCCTTTGGAATTTTCTTGGATCATTGTATTGCTGAGAATAGTTGTCATTCACAGTTCCTCATCAAATACTGCTGTCTCTGTGTACAACATTCTCTTGGTTCTGCTCACTTCACTCAGCATCAGTTCACACATGTAACGATTGGAATGACGCCACCTGCTGGATACTTACTGTAGAGGAGTTCTGCCCATGAAGGGAAGGTCTTTGAGGGCAAGACCAGGAGTCAGGAAGTGACGCGGGCTAGTGGGAGGAGGAAGGAAGAGACTGGCGCTCAGTCTCGCTCTCTTTCCTGGGGACACTGGCGGAGAAGGGAGCTAAAAATGTGCTCTCCCTTTAATAGATAGAAATCTAGGCCTTTCTCTCTCTCTTTACCAAATTCTTATTCTCCTTAATAAATGCTTAAAAGCCTAACTCTTGCTAAAGCTTATAATTTATTGGCGACCACTCATTAGATATTTTAGACAGACTAGCTAGAATTTTAGCCCTTAACAGATGGCTGACCACGAAGAGGAAAGCTAAACCTCACTTCTGATCTTCCGGTTGGGTAAGAAATTTCCCCTACCCTTTAAATTGCTAAGTACTGGTGTACTGGCTGTGTTTTCCCTTTAAATTTTTTCAAATGGACCTTTTAAACTCCCTAATTACCCTATTTTTGATTTTAGTCTGTTTAACCAGACAAATGGGAGATAAGATCATGTTAATGCTTTGTTTTTGTGGATTTTCTATTTTTCTTTTTATTTTTGTTAAAAGAGCCAGCAACTTACTCACACAAGGAAATATCTCTCCCTCTCCCAACCATGCTTTTTCAGAGAAACCTGAAGAGCTTCCCGCAGCTTTTCCCAGTTCTAACACTAATTGTTGCTCTAATTTTGCATGCCTGGAGGCAATGACCCACCCTCTAGAAGCTTTTAATCCCCTAGCACCTGGAGGCAAAGTGGGGGAAGAGGAATCCAGGCCTGAGTTCAAAATCAAGTCTGATTCAAATTGTGCTGGTCCCTCCCCTCCTCTCCAGACCCCACCCTCTACTCCTCCTATGGCCAAGCCCATTGCTTCCCCTGCCTGGGAAGTCCAGAGATCTGATGCGCATGCTCACCTTTTTCTAACTACATTTGGAGCTTCAGGCTCAGCCCTTCCCCGGCCTGGCTGTGCTTCTGAGACAACCTTAGAAAACCCTTTAAATTCCAGATATACTCCTTTTGTTCATAATTTTGCTAACCTGCTTTTGTCTTTAATTAGTAATCTTATAAAGCATTTGTATGGTGAAAAGACTGACAGACAATATAGAGGGGTTAAAGAAGAAAAACTTAAGCTGAATGAGAATGACAATCATCACCATAGTTCAAGACTCCGCTTCTTTTGCCATGGAAGTATATATATTTTACAGAAATGTAGAAGTAAACAGCAAGGTATTGATATGAGTATTGGGGATTTTAGATATCGGAATCAAAAGTGTTCTGAATTCACTCAGAGTAATAGTATCAGTTCAGAGGTTACATAGGATTTCTGTGCTATTATATATACACTTTGAAATTAATGGTATGGGTTTATTTTCATAGAGATTTTCATGCTTTTGAGATTGTGTCTTATACTTAGTTTCTAAAACAAGGAGAATATTTGTAAAAGCTTTTTATAGTCATGTGATCAAGTTTATATTTTATAATACTCTTATTGATATTAAGTTCATATTCATTTAGATTTCCTTAGTTTGAATTTCACTGTATTTTATTGTTCCATGTGTATTTTCTTCTATTCATTTGTCTATCTAATTTTGAAACATTGCAAGATGGTTTTGATTTTATTATACAATGTTAATTCTAGGAGTATTGTGCTCCCATATTCTGAGTTGTTTGTTTTTGTTTTTGTTTTTCTCAACTGATTATTTGATCAAACTCTTTAAAGCATTTCCCTGGCAAATTGGTTGCCACGGCAAGTGTAAATTGATTCTAGAAGTACTATTTTTGATAAGCATATTCCAAAAAGAAAAAAAAAAAGAGGGGAACATTTGTAAAAGTTCTTGGAGATTGTGTTGTGCTTTAACTTGTATTTAAATATGTTCAGATTTTTCAAAAAAAGTAATTGTATACTAAGTTAAAAAAGGGGTATTATTTGAAATTGTTGCATAATTATATATTGTGTTCTGAGTCAAGATGTATTCACATTTTTTGCAATCATTTATTATCCTCAATTTTTAAATCCATATGAGACTTGGATTATGGGAACTTATCATTTAAGACATTAATTGCCTTTATTCTGAGTTATCAGATGCCAGTTGGCCAAGGTGCCATCCAATCACAAGAGGAATACATGCAAGAGCAGACACTGAACTGTCACATGAGGGGAGACATGCATGAAGTCAAGGTATGGCCGAGGGAACGGCTTTTGACTAATGTTGAGGTTGGATTCTCTTGGTTTAATATTTTATTTTATTTTTCCCCACAATATTGTACAGATGGCTGGAAGTATTCATCCCACCCATCTCACTTCTACACCTGGCTTCTATGCTCCCTCCTATATGCCTGATGCCATGGACATCTCAATCCCATGCATCTGATTAAGTCTGACTCAGTTTCCTCCAATGTGTTCAGTGGCATGGACATATATTCCATCCACCTATTTTAAGCCTGACATACTGCATGGACAGTACATATTGCTCAAGTGTGGGAATGCTCATATCCCATCATTTCTCTGTTCTTTTATGGTAACCCCCATAATTATCTCAGGTGTCATGATAAATACAGTGTTGAATTTGGCCTTGACACCTGTTACCAATTATATTAGATTTTAAAATTTCTCATAATGGCATGAGGATAATTAGGCAGATGATGCAAAAAATGATGAAACAAAGATAAAAATTATTTTAAAAAATTAATATCACAGCAATTGTCTTCTCAATTACCCTCCATAAGGGGGGACTATAGTAATGTTATAATTTTAAAGAATGTTTCAATTTTTGTTTTATTATATGTTTAATGTGTAACAACTAAGATTCTGAATTCCCTTAGACATGTTTTTGAGAACTTTCATTGTTTGATTTGATTATTGACAAAGCTATTTTAAAGTTGTGTTAAGCTCAATTTTGTAGGAAATTTTCCTGGCTGATTACCAGCATCCACACATCAACCCCTGAAAAGACTTCCATTCCACGACTACACCTAGAGGACATCTGAGAAAAGACTTTCAGAGACTTTAAATGAACAGTTTTGATTTGTTGTTTTTGTTGTTTTTTTTCTCTTTCTGTTATAATATACACCATCTGTAACATGTATTCTCTGCAGAGGCCCTCCCTTTGCAAGACTAATGTCAAAGCGTCGGTTCATGAGGACAAAAAATCGCCCCTCTGGACAAAACTTTCCTCTCTTCCTTTTCTATATTGTTGTTCACATATTATTAGTTAGCAATAGTTATTATATTGTTTTTACTGTTCCGTCAAGGAAACATTTTGTTTCTTGAGGAACAACAGGGGGGACTGTAACGATTGGAATGACGCCACCTGCTGGATACTTACTGTAGAAGAGTTCTGCCCATGAAGGGAAGGTCTTTGAGGGCAAGACCAGGAGTCAGGAAGTGACGCGGGCTAGTGGGAGGAGGAAGGAAGAGACTGGCGCTCAGTCTCGCTCTCTTTCCTGGGGACGCTGGCGGAGAAGGGAGCTAAAAATGTGCTCTCCCTTTAATAGATAGAAATCTAGGCCTTTCTCTCTCTCTTTACCAAATTCTTATTCTCCTTAATAAATGCTTAAAAGCCTAACTCTTGCTAAAGCTTATAATTTATTGGCGACCACTCATTAGATATTTTAGACAGACTAGCTAGAATTTTAGCCCTTAACACACAAGTCCTTCCAGTTCTTTCTGAAATCACCCTGCTTGTCATTTCCTATAGCACAATAATATTCCATCACCATGATATACCACAGTTTGTTTAGCCATTCCCCTATTGATGGGCATTCCTTTGATTTCCATTTCTTAGCCATCAGAAAAAGAGCTGCCACAAATATTTTTTTGTACAAATAGGTCTTTTTCTCTTTTCTTGGCATGTCTTTGGGATAAGCAGTTACTTTCTAATGGAGGGGAGAAAACACAAAAATAATTATATACATAGCAGGCTTTTCTACAAATGTCCCAAAGGCATCTCAAGGTCAGTTGTATTCAAACAAAACTCTATTTTAGTCTTCTCTTCTGAACTTCCTAATTAATACTGAAGGCACTATATATTTTTAGTTGCCCCAAATCCAAAGTTCAATGTCATCCTTAGCACTTTATTCTCTTTCACCCCACACACGCCATCCATTGTTCTGATCTTGTCATTTTTACCTTGATATCTCACATTTGTACACCTTTCTCTTCACTCACATAACCATTACCTTAGGCCAGGCTCTCATCAACTCTCATATCAACTCTATAATGTTTTCTAATTTGTCTCACATGGATTATGTACTTAGTTTTTTAACTAGTCTTCCTAACTCAAGTCTTTCCACATTCTATTCCATTTGCCACTCAGCTACCAAAGAAAAATTTCTAAATTATAGGGCTGATCAGGTCACCCTCAACTCAATAAACTCCAATAGCTTCTTATTACCTCAAAGATCAAATGTAAAGCCATCTGGTATTTAATGCTTTTTGTAAGCTAACCTGTTCTTACCTTTCTTATTATATTTTAGTTCCTTCCATTCACTAGTTCTGTGACATTTTCTTAAGAAAACTGAAAAATGGAAGTTAGGCTTGTTTTTCCTTTACATTTTTTTCATATATTCCAATAATTCCAATCTCTGTCTTCTAATTTCGAAGTCTTCATCACCTTGCCCCCCAAGGCCTCAATGAAGGTGATTTGGCTTTTGGTCTTATTTTTCTGTCTTCTGCCTACTCTATCACCTGATCCTCTGTTCTTACCCCCCCACCCCCCAGGATATATCCCATTCTTTTATTCCAAATAGTTGTTTATATTTATTGAGGGACATCTTCCTTTTGTATGGGTTGAATCAGAGTTTGGCTAAAACTGTGGCATTGATGAATCTACCAGATTCAATACATTTTTGTTTTAAGGTTCTTGTTTACAATAAAAAAAAAATGATTACATGGTGAATTTGTATCTATTTTTTAAATGTAGTTCCATTTCTTTTAAAGCCCACAGACTTATTGTTATATATCTATCCTCCCACAGTGTACAGTAATTTCCACCCCCCACCCCTCTTTCCCATTAAGGTCATAGTCAAATAGAAGGTCAAAATCAATCAGCACAAGTTTTTGCTTGATCCAGAATTTAGTACTGGACTTCTAGTTAGCAATCAAATCTATCTCCTCCTTATCTCTAGAGATAACTACACATCAGTCATGACTCAGGGTCTATGGATCATGTTTACTTTGAAATATTAGTAAGCTAGACAACATGATTCATACCATATTGCTAGGTCAATGTGAGGACCACAGGATGATAGGTTCATAGATTTAAAACTGGAAAAGAATTTAGAGGTCACCTAGTCTGACTCCCTCATTTTACAAATGTGGCAAGCTTAGTAAGATGACTCATCATGTGTAATAAGGTTATACAGGTCACCAGCCTCATACACATGTGACCCCTTGGCCTGCTCTTTGACTAATTCCCACAATTAGCCTTATCATCCTGAGAGCAAGGATAAATTATGAGATAGATATTAACATTAATTAATACAATTACAACATATATTTCATTTATTTAACCGACCTCAGAGTTTACGCCATTTCATTAATTTTTTTCTAATAAACCACTTTCCCCCAACAATATTTACTGATTTATCTCCATATATCAAATATTTTCTTCCAAGAATAAAATAAATATGAAATTACTTAATATATACTTTATTAACAGTAAAATAAAAAATAAAGCAAAAGAAGGTACGGTTATTTATAGTATTTTAATTTTGAGAACAACTCCCAGCTGGCTGCCTTCTCTAACTGCCTGGATTTCATTCCATTTTGAAAATGAAGTCTCACAACATTTAGTTTCTTGAGGATAATAATGTCTCTTTGCAAGAGCAAGGATACAATGATTTTATTTCCTTTCAAATGAGGAGAAATGTCCAATTTTTTTCTCTCTTTTCTCTATCACTCTCCAGAAATGACAAGATAACTGCATTTTCAGTTGGTCTCCACCCTCCATCTTGGTAATTTATCTTCAGACTTAGTACTCATGAAATTATCTTTTTTTTTGCGGGGCAATGGGGGTTAAGTCACTTGCTCAGGGTCACACAGCTAGTAAGTGTCAAGTGTCTGAGGCCACATTTGAACTCAGGTACTCCTGAATCCAGGGCTGGTGCTTTATCCACTGCGCCACCTAGCTACCCCATGAAATTATCTTAATAATATTCTCTTATAAGCATTAAAAGTTTAAAACATTTAAGAAAATTCTAAGAAAAATGAAATTTCTTATCACTTTTATCTTTCTCTTCTCTATAGTTTGACTCTTAATTCTTATAGATAATAGATAAGCTCCAACACTTATGTACACATAAACTTTCCTTAATTATATAGAGAAGTACTTCATTTAATGACAATTGCAACATAAACTATTTTGGAATTTCTGCCCCTTAAGGAGAAATGAATATTTTTATAGATTTTGTAGGAGAGGTATTCAAAAATAGCTAAGACAGATAATGAAATTGAGGCTCCAAAAGGCTAAATAACTTGTTTTTATTTCATCTAGAATTTTATTTTCCCAAATTACATGTAAAAACAAATTTCAACATTGATTTTTAAAACTTTGTGCTCCACATTCTCTTCCTCCCTCCCTCCCCACCCCCCTTCAGAATTCCAGAAATTCAATATAAGTTATACAGATGTGGTCATGCAAAACATTTCCACATTAGTCCAGTTGCAAGAGAAAGCAGACAAAAAAAAAACTTTAGAAAAAGGAACTAACAAAAAAAATTATGCTTCAATCTTTATTCAGATAACATCAGTTCTTTCTCTGGAGATGGATCACATTTTTCAGAACTTCTTCAGAGTTGTCTTGGATCATTGCTTTGCTGAAAACAATCAAGTCTTTCACAGCAGATCATCTTACAATATTGCTGTTATTTTGTATATAATACATTTCACTTTGCATCAGCCCATGTATGTCTTTTCAGGTTTTTCTAATAGCATCCTACTCATCATTTCTTATATCACAACAGTGCTATAATCTCATCCCACATTTTGTTCAACCATTCCCATTTGATGGGCATCTCCCCAATTTCAAATTCAACTTCTTTTTTTTTTTTTTTTATCTCTTTTAGGATATCAACCTAGTAGTGGTATTACTAGGTCAAAGAGTATGCATGGTTCTATATCCCTCTAGCCATAGTTCCAAATTGCTCTACAGAATACATCATACAGGTGGTAGTAGTTTGCTGATATGTCATTTCAACCCATTTCCTCTGACTATAAGGGACATTTGGTACTCCATTGGATAGTATGCTGATCCTAAAATAAGGGAGGCATCTTCCTGAGTTCAAATCTGTCCTTAGAAACTTACTAGCTGAGTGACCCTGATAAATTTACCCAAACCTGGTTGCCTCAGTTCCTCATCTATAAAATGAGCTGGAGAAGGAAATGGCAACCCCCCCACCCTGCCAGTTTCATGACCAAGAAAACCTAAATGGGGTCATGAAAACCCAGAGACGACTGAAAAAGTACTGAACTGAACCTCTAACTATAAAGCCAATGCATATTCCTATAGCTGTATAATAGTCTAAGAACTCTTCTGCCCTGGGATTGCTTTCTCAGACAAGGCAAGTGGCTTTACTTTCCAAAGTGTAATCTTAGTCTATTGAAGTGTCAGTTTTATCTTGGTTCTCCAGGCAATATGGAGAATGAAAGTCCTCTGATTCCTTAACTCATATAATACCAACAAGGGAAGCCAAATAGGCCACACTTCCTGGCATGTTCCATGATTACCACTGCCTCTGTAGCAATTTGTCTTTAGTTGTATGCCATGGGAAGTAGACATCATTTTCTTTTCATTTGAAGTAGTTGCTGTGTGGCCTTTATGACAATATTTTGAATACTCACTTGCTTGTTCGTTAGAATAATTATTCAGCTGGAGTAGATCCTGTTGTTCCAGGCACATAAATAAGTGTGACACTTTCCCCCAGACCGGCAGATTTGACTCTCAAGGGGAAGAATTCTGTTCCCTTGCCCTTCATGTAGAGATTTGAATTTCTCTCCTAAATGAAAATAACTTTGTTTCTAAGGAGCATCACTTCATCTAAATAGCTAACATACATTCATTTCATCCTATGTTTTCTTGAAAAGATCCTTTATAACATTTCATATTGGAAATAAACTACAGCCTACATTCAGTGAGCATGCATCTCTCTATACCATTCTGAGTAACCCATAAATTTCGTTCTTCAGCTATTATATCTTTTTCCAAAATTTCACAACTATTTCTCATCACTGAGATGTTACTTATGTTTCTTTGTTTCCCTTTATACCAAAGGGCACAATGGGATCAATAAAGAGAACAGACCCCACCCTCTCCCCACACACATGTAAGAAAACAAAAACAAACAAACAAAAACAAAAAAATCCTCTACTGTTCAATTCTGGGTCCAACATTGTGTTCATTTAAAGTTGCCCTTCCAATTAATTGCTGCCCCAGGTAGTACTAAAAAAACCAAACAATCAAAAAAACTTTTGGTTCAGGGTTGGAGGACCTGACTTCAAATCTAGCTTCTGATTGTTCCTATCTGTGTGACTTTGGCAATTTATCTAACCTTTCTGAGACACTCTTTCCTTATTTCTAAAACTGTGGGTTATACTGAATGATCTCTAAGGTCTCTTCTAGCTTTGTCCAGCTCAATGTCCTATTTTAGCCAATAGCAATTTTCCAAGCATTTATTTATTTTTTTTTTGGCCTATATGCATGATTAGTTTGATTTACATTCACTTGATCAGTATTTATTTAGTTCCTACTTTATCAAACTAGGCTCTGGGGATATATATATATATATATATATATATATATATATATATATATATATATATATATATATATATATATATATATATATATATATATAAAGGTCTGGACAATCTCTACCTTTAAAACACTTAAATTGTAATTGGGGAACAATGAGTACATATAGAAGTATTTATAGAAAACACTAAAAGAGAATGCCATATATAAAGAGAACACAAATCAATATAAGAGAGTTAAATCCAAGCTACTTAGGAAGGAGTGTTAATAGCTGAGAGGATCAGAAAAGACTTCATATAGAAGGTTGTGTCTAGGCTACATCCTGAAGAAACAGGAGACTTTGATAAGACATAGGGGAGGAGGGAGTTCATTTTAGTAATCAGGGGTAGTCAGTACAAATGCATGAGATTAGTACCATGTACAACAAGCACAGAGAAGACCAGTTTGGCTTTGTTACAATATGTGTGAAGTAGTATAGATGAGATTGAAAAGGTAGGTTCATGTCAACTATGAATGGGATTTAAAAGCTAAACAAAGATTTTATGTTTTATCCTAAGAGTAAGTGGGAACCACTAGAGTTCATTGGGTAGGGAAGTAGGATGGTCATATATACTTTTAAGGAAAATAAATTTGGTGGCTACGTGGGAGATGGATTAGAATAAATAAAAGAGAGAGAAACAAAGAAAGCATATAAGAGGCTGATACAACAATCTAGGCAAGAAATGATAGGAATCTGAATCAAACTGGTGATTGTAAACATACATTGTATGGGTCAGGTATTAGAGAAGTTATATAGGTAGAAATGACAGGATCCGGCAACTAGGTGGTGCAGTGGATAGAGCACTTGGAATCTGGAAGATTCATCTTCAGGAGTTCAAATCTGGCCTCAGACACTTACTAGCTATGTGAACCCCGGCAAGTCACTTAACCCTGGTGGCCTTATTTCTTCATCTGCAAAATGAGTTGGAGAAGGAAATAGCAAACCACTTCAGTATCTTGCCAGGAAAACCCTAAAATGGCATCACAAAGATATCAGGGTGGGGAGGGAATGAGTTTGAGGAGTCAAGGGTAGTATGGTTGTTATATATGAAGGATCCTAGAAAGATAATGGTGTTTGTTAACAGACATTCACAATTATGGAAGGGCGATATATATGTGGGAAAAAGATAATGCTTTCTCTATTTGGAAAGTTGAGTTTGAGTTGCCTTTAGGATCACTGAGTTTTTTTTTTTTTGGTTTTGTTTTTTTTTGGCAAGGCAATTGGGGTTTAAGTGACTTGCCAAGGGTCACACAACTAGTAAGTGTCAAGTGTCTGAGGCTGGATTTGAACTCAGGTCCTCCTGACTCCAGGGCTGGTGCTTTATCCACTGTGCTACCTAGCTGCCCTAGATCACTGAGTTTTTAATGTCCAATAGGTAGTTGATGATGTGGACCTGGACCTTAGGGGATAGACAAGGACTGAATGTATAGATTTGAGATTAATCTACATAGAGATAATGAACAATTATTTAATTAAAATATAATAATTATAATAGATCATATGATTATATAATATCAAGTAAAATTATGTATTATATAATTATGTTATTATATACAATTCCATAAAGTTATATAATATATAATTATTAGTATAATGTTTATATTATCACAAGTATAATTAATATTTATTATTATTATTGCATTTGACTAAGAGAAAAACAATAGAAGAGGGTATAGAACAAAGCCTTGGGGAATAAACCAATAAAGGAATATAAGAAACTGTGATTTGACAGGTAGGAATAGAACCAAGAGGAAAGGAGATCAATTCCATGAAAACCTAGTAAAAACAAGTATCTATGACTAGTGACTAGTCAATAGTGTCAAATGTAGCAAAAAGGTCAAAGATGAGGACTAAGAAAAGAACATGAGCTTTGGCAATTTAATCACTGGTAGCTTCATACACAAGAGTTTTAGTTTAGTAATAGGATTAGAAGCCGTATTACAGAGGGTAGAGGAATGAGTGAGTAAGAAATGAGGAAGTGGAACCAGACTGACTTCTGGCCACATAAGCAAAGTCCTGGCATTGCATTAATTTTATTAAAGTGTTTCAGCAGCATATCTGCCATGCAGGGCACCAGGTACCAAACTTGGGTCAGCCCTATTGTTTCCCTGTCTCTTCAGCAAAAAATAAAGAAATAAATAAATAAAAATGAAAATCTACTTTTTTTCCCTGCAGCCACTAATTGAAAACTGTACTGCTGGAGTGATTGAAAAAGCTGCTGGATGATAACGAAATATACCCACTTGAGTTTCACTAATCCAGCTTTCTGCTGAGCTCAATTTATAATAATCCACTTGGGGAGGGGAGGATAAAGCCCGTCCTAAACAAACATATAGGGGATTTATTTTCCAGACATCCTTAGTCAGAGCATTTAAGCAAGCTAAAATTTATATTCACTTAAAAATCATTGGAAATGCTTATCTTTGTTATTAGAAAGGAACATTTAAAAATAGGATTTAATCAAGGGAGTCAACTTTTGCTTTCATAGTGACCATTTTAAATAGTAATAATAATTCTAAAAGAAGACTAATTGGTAAGATTTTACATGTCCCATTAAATTAATTTAGATGTATAAGAATTCAGCAGAATGGCCTTGCATCAGACTCTAGAAGTGTTATTGTCATTTATACTTCTCTTCAGCTTATAAAAGAGTGAGAAGGCTGAGATCCAGAGTCTGTGGACTTCCCTAAAATGTCCATAGTACTAACATAATGTTCATTCATCCCAGATTTGGACTTGACTCAGGTTACCTGTTAAAAGAAAATCAATCTGTACAAATTCCCTATTTCCTTGTTTTATACAAGACACAGTTTAGAATGAGCAAGGTCTAAAAGAATTCTCATACTTATACATTTAAACAAATTGGACATTAATTTTCTCTTCAGATTATAAAACCATTATGAATCATGGAATCCTAAAATTGAGATTTAGAAAGGACCTTAGCAGCATCTTGTTCAACCTCTATCTAAAAGGAATTCACAGTATAATATACCCAGAAAAAATGTCATATAGCTTTTGCTTAAGCCTTCCCATCAGGAAGAATGAACTCCTGGCTAGGGAAGTACCCTACACTTTGGGACATCTCTAGGTGTTAGGAAGAGCAGCTAGGTGGTGCAGTGGGAATCATGAGGATCTGAGTTCAAATCTCACCTCAGACACTTAATAGCTGTGTGACCCTAAGGAAGTTACCTAAACCCAATGACTGTAGCCATCTCCAGTCCTCCTGACATATAGCTTATCACTGCAGCCAGGTAGTTCGGGAAGAAAGAGTGAGGCTGGTGACCTTGCATAGTCCTCCCCCACTTAAACCCTATTCAGTGCAATTCAGTGTACTTCTGTTATATACAAGTTTGGGGAAGCTAGGTGGCCCGGTGGATACAGTGTTAGCCCTTGAGTCAAGAGTACCTGAGTTCAAATCTCACCTCAGACACTTACTAGCTATGTGACCCTGGGCAATTACCTTGAGAATGAAGGACAAAGAATTACATCTTCACATTTAGTAATCCTGTCAATAAAAGGAAATAAGGGTAATCTGGTATATCCTATTCTTAATGATGGCATGCTAGCCCTTGAAAGTCAAGTTCACTAACCTCTTTAATGATCTATTCCAGGATTTTCCCATAAGTCAAACTCGTCGGTATATAATGTTCAGACTCTATTCTCAACACTAATGAACTGATGCCAAAATGTGTAATTTTATCATATCTTGTTCCATTATTTCTCTTGTTCCCTTGATAAAAGTGACTGTAAATGCTTTTCTTGTTAGTTTGATAAGAAATTCCTAATAATCCATTATATGCAAGTCACTGTTCCAAATCTAGGAATACAAAGGAAAAAAGAAAAGGGAAATATTTCTACTTTCTTCTATTCTGAGTGCTCTCTTCCATACACAGTTATGTGAATACAAACATGAAACATGCAATGGAGATTTGGAAGTCATTTCATGGGAGCATCTGATTTTACAGATAAGGAAAGTGAGAATGAGAAGTTAAAGCGCTTGCTCAAGATCAGACAGGAAATGAACAGAAGAACTGAATTCCTGAGGTCTTTCCTCAGCAATGTACACAAAATGGAAGTATTGGACCTGATTTCTAGTCCCAGCCTTGACATAAAATGTAGAGCTTTAATCAAGGTACATCTATTCTCTGAGTCTGAGTTGTTTTCATTTCACAATGGTAGCGTAGGATGAGATGGTATCCAAAGATCTATTTTAATATTCTATTATACCATGAATATTGATAATAGATACCCACAAGGTATATTTACTAGGCAGTTAGATGCCACGGTGGTTAGAGCTTAAGACTTTGATTTAGAATGGCTAGAATTTTTTAATTCTGCCTCAGACACCTGGTAGTTGCTTGAACTTGGGACTCTATTTCCTCATCTGAAAAATGGACAACATAATAGCACCTATTTCATAGGGTTATTGTGAAGATTAAGTGAGATATGTACAGTATAAGAAGTATATTTTGCATCATAATTACATTATATAAACTTATTATTTTTATTATATTAAAGTTTGCAAAGCATGTTCAAATTACAATATTTCATTTGATCTTTAAAACACCAGTCTCTGAGGGAGGTAGAAACAAATAGCACTATTTTTAATATGATAAATCACTGAGAATTTCCCAGGGTTACTGAATAAACAGAAACATGATATATTTTTATTTAAAGAGAAAGATGGGATGGGGGTGCTTAAGCCCTCCCATCAGGAAGAATGAACTCCTGGCTAGGGAAGCACCCTACACTTTGGGATATCTCTAGGTGTTAAAAGGAGCAGCTAGGTGGTGCAGTAGGAATCATGAGGATCTGAGTTCAAATCTCTCCTTAGACACTTACTAGCTGTGTGACCTTAAGCAATTCACTATGTGTGTTGTGTGTGTGTGTGTATATATGAATATATGTGTGTGTGTGTATATATTGTATTTTCAACAAGAAAATCACATTTTGAAATCTTTGAAGTCTATATTTAAGTGTCATCATCTCCCCACCCAATGAATTCATCATGATACTTTAGCTTTAATGAGGAATTTCTTAGATTTTATTCTTTGACTTAAATTAACAATTTCAACAACTTTGATATAATATAGTTTGAAAATAATACTTTACAAAGGTCTTGCTATCCAAAATTCTGAATCAGTCATTTTTATTGTATTAATAAAGCTCTTAAAGGGAAAACAAAACAAAACAAGGGGAAGAAGAAAAGGGAAGGGAAGGGAATAAAATCACTAAAAGATTAAGTTTGATTGACATAGACATTTAATTTTAAGTTACTGTGAATAACAATAGCATGGAATCTGGAAGTGCAGGAAGATTTTTGCTCTGTCCCCAATTCATTTTTTAAAATTAATTACTATTGCTATAGATATCAATTTGGGTTAAGCATATTTTAATTTATTAATACTATATACCAATAAAAAATGACCACGTGTCTCCCTAACTTCTCATGGTCTCACGCCGCCTGGTAGAAAAGGTAGGGAGAGAGTTTCAGCATGGAAATTAGCAGAAGCAGGAGAAAAGCCCCCCAAAGACACAGAGAGACAGCATATGGTCTCAAGGAGACCTAAGAGAGTTCAGGAGACTTGCAAACTAAAGAGTCAGGAACACCATGCCAAGAGAGCTGTTGGCCTCTTCTCAGGATTTTTAGCCTTTTTTGTGAGAGGCAGCCATTGATCAAAGCTAATTGGTTAGAATCATTCAACTCCAATGATTGACATGATTTGAAGGAGGTACACTTAAAAATGAACTCTACAAAGGACATCAGGAAAATACCCTCATTTAAGTTGCTTAACACAAAGTCCATTATCTAGGTGTGGTTTGATCCCATCAATCCTTCACTGTGCTAGACAAAACAGTCTATTTCCATTTCTTTTGTTCCCTTGGGTTTGTTCTAGACAAGATCTGAACATTCTGGAGTGGAGGGGGACGGAAGGAGAAAGGATTAAGAAACTCACCTCTAGGTCCCCCAAGAAATCCATTATTAATAACGATTTTCTCATAGTTCATTTTATTTATATATTCCTTCACTGAAACACTTAAGGAGAGATAAAATATAAATATAAATATATAAATATAAAGAGGTAACTATCCAGAAGGGTTTTTATACTATGGGAGAGGAGAAACAGTCTTCTATATGTTGCTTTGAGTCTCTAATGAGGATTTGGAATTCTGTTTGGTTCAAAATGAAAATGAAAAGGAAGTATACTAAATCTCTTACTTGGCTACAGATTTGAAATGTGGGCATTACCAGCTGGGTTTAAGTCCTAAGACTCCCTTTCTCCTGGTCATGACCTACTCTCTGCTCCCTGTCCTTAAATTCATGCCTACAGAAAGACTTCTCTGCTTATGCATGGATGGAGAGGTGGAGAAGAAAGCACAGTCTACTTCAAAGTCCAGCTTCCAAACTGGATAGCAAGGCAAAAGGCAAAAAAATCTTTGGATCCAGTTTTACCTACTTTGTGACACATAAAAATTAATAAATCAACATTATTTCCTCTCATTACTCCCATTTCCTCCTAATTAGTTGTAAGAGTTGATGATGTCTTTTCACCTTTATATCAAAACTAGCATTTCCCTTTTTTGCAATCTATATTTACAAATAATGAAGCACACAGCTCAAAAGAAGTTATGATTGATTATATTTATCTAGTGTAAACCAGGATTAAGCTACTAATTAAATCAGGAATTATGAACAAAATTAAAAAATTGAAAGAAAGGGGAGGGGAGAGACATTGCCTTCATTGCTATATAGATACTAGAGATAATGAATGGAAAATAACCACCAGTCATTCAGATATTCTGCCCTCAAATCTCTCTATCTTTCCCTCTGTTTGTCTTTGTCTCTCTGTATCTGGCTATCTCTTTCTCTGTCTCTGATCTCACACCTGGCTGGTTATACTCATTTGGACTTCTCCATCATGCTCCAGCAATCTATTCATCCTGTAAGATCACATCAGCCGTGGAATCACACTATCTGACCCATTGGATTCTTCTGATTGGAAGTTTGAATGAATAGCTCCTCCCCAAACCCGTGTGTGTGTGTGTGTGTGTGTGTGTGTGTGTGTGTGCATGCACACACACCAGCACAGTGACCTGTTTTGGTGATGTTCCTACATTAAAAACATATCATTAAAAACCAAGAGATCCTGTTGCCTGTGATTATCATGATGGCGATAGTCATGGTTACAGTGTGCTGGTGATGATAATGGTGGCAGAAGTGATGATGGTGCTGGTGGTGGGGAAGTTAATGATAATAGTGATGATGGGGGTGGTGGTAGTGGATACTGTCATGTTGATCATGGTATAGATTTAGGGAAGGAAACAGCTGAGGTGATCTAGTCCAAATAAAGTAAGGAAAAACAAGAATTTGTGCCTTTCAAAGGTATGCCCAAGTTGACATAGGTCCTAAGTGGTTATTGATAACAATCATGATTATCATTCCATTTCAGATACAATTACTATCATTATTTCATAATGCATATTTCAATAATTTGAATGATAATATTAATGATTTAGATGTATACAGAGCTATAATGTTCATGTAATAGAGAGACTGTCTGTTTATGCAAAGGGCATAAAGAGTTGGCCTTGAAGTAAGGACCTGGTAAGGACCTCCCTCTGACTCATGCTGATTTTGTTATTCCAAGGAACCTTGAATGCTTTAACCACTTTTCTAAGTCTACAGCATAAGGTTCAGGAAGGTGTCAGTCTACACAGGTTAAAGGAGTTTTCTCACCTGTAACTTCCCTATACCAATTCAATCACAGATCTAGTCCCTTATCTCTATAGCTCTATGATGCCCCCCAGTTAATTCTCTTTTTTAAAAAATTCTTTCTTCCTAATGTAATGATTGGAATGACGCCACCTGCTGGAGAATTACTGGAGGAAAGCTTCACCATGAGGAGAAAGTCTCTGAGGGCAAGACCATGCATCTTTTCTTTGGCATCAGAAAGTGACGTTTGTTTGTGAGAGGAAGAAGGGGGAGGCTGGCGCTCTGACTCTCTCTCTTACCTGAGGACTCCAGTGGAGAAGGTAGCCAGAAATGAGCTCTCCCTTTAATAGATAGATGAATCTAGGCCTTTCTCTTTCTCTTCATCAAATTCTTATTCTCCTTAATAAATGCTTAAAAGTCTAACTCTTGCTAAAGCTTATAATTTATTGGCAACCACTTATTAGATATTTTAGACAGTATAGCTAGAATTTTAGCCCCTTATACTAATTACCCTATGTGATTGCTAAAAACTGAAGGGAATTGAGAATAGCCCAGGTGCTGGGGGATAGAGAGAGAGAGAGAGAGAGAGAGAGAGAGAGAGAGAGAGAGAGAGAGAGAGAGAGAGAGAGAGAGATGGATGATATATACATAGATAGATGATAGATATAGATATTTATAAACACACATATATACACACAATATATGTACACATATAATTTTCTATATTAAATTATATAATTTATATATTTAATACACCTATATACAACCTATGTATATACATATACAAAATATATTATATAAAATATATTAAACATTTATTCATATGTATTTGTATTGTACCCAACATGGGTTCTAATTTGTTGAAGGGAGTTCCAGGATTTTTATTCTAAAGAAATTTCCCATAGTTCAGCAGAGGAGGGGAAAAAAATGCCAGAAACAAGTGTGAAATTATTTCTGATGGCAGAAATTCAGGAAGCAAATGCCAGGATTTCTGAACCTCTGTTGGAGTGAAAGAGACAAATGGCTGATTATACAGAGATATCAACAGAAGGTTTAACATATTGTCGGCACTGGAAACCTTATGGCATGAGTTGCAGTAAATTGCCAGGATGGTAAACTTTGGGAGAACAGGACTTTCAGACTGCACGATCTTGATGGGGAGGTCCCAGAAAATGGATTCAAGACAAAACTACCAATATGGGCCCTGAAGGAAGCAGCTGGGATCAGAGATACAGAAGGAAGGTATAATAGTTCTGAAATACCATCAGGTGTTCTCAAGCAAGGAAGCCAGAAAATATGAACATCCCCAACCCCTCTCCCTTCCGGGATCTAAAGGAAGATTCTGTAGAGAAATGCAACCCCCACAATCCCACCTCAACATGTAGCTGAATGTTAAAGATGATATGATCCCTAAAGAACAAAGCATCAGAGAGAACTTACATGTAGATCAGCAAGGATGATGTAGCTTTATTTCTTTATTTTTTCAAAAGCTTCTTATGCATAATAAATATCTCCCGGGGAAAGAACAAGGCTTCTTAACCTGTTCTTAGTTTTCATTTTATCTTAATACTAGACCAGGTCTAAGGGTTAAAAAAAAAAAGTATCATAGATTAGTGGATTAGTCCATCTGGAAAAGGGATTGATCATTTTAATTAAGTCTTTCTCTAGCAAGAGTCTAATTGGGTCTTTGCATGCCCATAATAGTGGAATATTTCATTTTGCATTTTAAACATGGAGGTAATCAGGCAAACATGACACTCTATAATGGAGTAAGTCTAATCCGTCCCTTTGGCTCTCCTTTCACTGGAGGAAATAAGAAAATAAGAAAATCAAAATAATAACAACACCACCAATGCTAAAAATTATAAAGATCTGGTTGGCTCTATTATTTTCTGACAAAAATACAGAATTTTGAGAACCCCAGAAACCACCTGGTTAAATTCCTCCATTTTACAGTTTAGGATGCTGAGACCTGGTGACATTAAGAGACCCACATTCAGCAAACATATGAGACCGAGTTTAAATCAAAGTCCTCTAATTCCAGGGCAGTGCTTCTTCCACTGTATCGCATGACCTCCAAACACTTTTCTAACATTATTACTGTTTTAGAGATATCTTAAGTATTATGGTCTCCATTTTTCCCAGTGAGATTACTGAGATTCAGAGAGAGGAAAAATAGTGGGCCATTTCCACAGTGGAACATTCTAGGCCTTAATTACCTACATCCTGAAGTTTTATAAGCCCAAATAAGAAAAAAAACATAATAACTACTTTTATTTATACATCACTTTAAAGTTTGTAAAGGACTTTGTTTACATGATCTCAATTGATCCTTGAAGCAACACTTAAAGTTTATTGTTGTTGTTTAGTCATTTTTTCATTGTGTCCAATTCTTCATGAACCCATTTGGTGTTTCCTTAATAAAGATATTGGCATGGTTTGTCATTTCCTTCTCTAGCTCATTTTACAGATGAGGAAACTGAGGTGACTCACCCAGGGTCACACACCTAGTAAGTTTCTGAGGCCATAATTGAATTAAAGAAGATGAGTCTTTCTGACTCCAGGCCCATTGTCCTATCCACTGTGCCACATAGTTGCTTGAGATATTTATTTCAAATATAATTTTAAAAAATTTATTGATGAAATAATTTGTTTTTAGGGAAGTAACTTGCCCAGAGTCATGCAGACAGTAGACACCAGGGGTGAGATTCAAACCCAGAGTTTCTTTTTCTTTTTTTTTTTGCAGGGCAATGGGGGTTAAGTGACTTGCCCAGGGTCACACAGCTAGTAAGTGTCAAGTGTCTGAGGCCAGATTTGAACTCAGATACTCCTGAATCCAGGGCCGGTGCTTTATCCACTGGGCCATCTAGCCGCCCCAAACACAGAGTTTCTTGATTTCAAGATCAGCACTTTTCCCACCACACTAAGGCTTCTTGGTGCAGTTAATAGACTTGGATTTAGGAAAACCTTAATGCTAATCTTGTTTCACATACTGTAACTGTATAGCTATGTAACAGTGGATAAGCAACCACTCTCGGCTTGAGTTTCCTGATCTTTAAAATTGGGGTACTAATTGTTGTTGTTGTTTTTGCCCTTCAGAATCCAAGAGGACCATGACAGAGGTCATGACTTCCAATGAATTAGATTTAAGTGATGGAATGCCATGCAAGGTCACCAAGCTCACTTTTTCCTCCAGAGCCATCTGGATTCAGTGGCAAGATATACATCAGGATGACTGGAAATGGCCCCAGATGTTTTAGGGCAATTGGGGTTAAGTGACTTTCCCAGGGCCATACAGCTACTAAATGTCTGAGTTGAGATTTAAACTCAGGTCCTCATGACTCCAGGTCCATTGCTTTATCCACTGTGACAGTACCTACCTCACAGTGTTGTAAGGATCATACAAGGAAAGACATGTAAAGAACTTTGAAAACCTTAAAGTGCTATATAAATGTTAACTATTATTCTTATTATATGATTCTTTGCTTATACTTTATGCAATATAACTGCTGGGCAGATGAGATTTAAAATTGTGTTTCTTTGGAAGGTTACAAGAATTATGTGCATTATAATGTTTACTTTTTCACCATATTTTAATAACATAAATCTTTTTTTATCTCTTTACATTTTAAAAATATCCTTCTACAATCAAATTACCCAGGGGGCTGGTGGGCTGAACCTCTGATCTAATCTGAATCTTTGTAGAAAGAAATTATATTTGTGAAATCACTTTAGGAAATGAGATGCCTGCAATCTTTATTTTATTTATTCTTCTATAAAGTCTTAGAAAATAGGAAGCAGGATTAGCATAATCATTTTCATTAATTATCTCAAGCAATTCAATAATGATAACAGAGTATAATTATGTCATAATAATGTATACTCTGTGAATGAATGCATGGACAACAGTGAGGTGGTTTGATTGGCAGAATGGAAGTGTAGAAAGGGCCTTGAAGACAGCGAGCTTAAATACTACCTATGAAACTTACTGGCTGAATGATCCTAGACAAGTCATTTCAGGTCTTGGTCTCAATTTTCTTAACTGTAAAATGGCATAGCAAAACTGATAGCATCTACAGAGACAAGGCTGTTGAAACCTCAAATTAGAGAATGTGTTTAAAATTTCTTTGCACACCATAAAGTATAATTATGGATTTTTAAAATAAGAAGAAAATAAAGAATATAAAGAAGTAAGAAAAAGAAAAAAAAAAACATTGACAGAGCACTTTAAGATTTGCAAAGAATTTTGCCTAGCTTAACTCATTCGATGCTTACAACAATCCCATGAAGTACCTATTTCCATTTTACCAAGGAGTAAACAAGAGACTTATCCAGAGTCATAGAGCTACTAAATATGAAGCAGTTTGTAATTGGGATGTCATCACTTTGCACATTCTCTCTACCATCTATAATATTTGTATGATCCACATCATGGGGTTGTCATAAGGGTCAGTTTAAAGTGGGACCCCCACTTCTATTTACTGTGTAAACAGAGAACCATCTTGGGTTAGGGCCTCCCCAAGTGACAGAGAGAGAGAGAGAGAGAGAGAGAGAGAGAGAGAGAGAGAGAGAGAGAGAGAGAGAGAAATGAATGAATTTCTTGGTTACTGCTAACAATAAATTGATCATGTTCAGGTTCCTGGATTTTGCTGAGGTGCCAGTATGACCCATATTCCTAACAGTTTACTGGTTGCTGTTATAAAAAATGCTATTTTGTCCTGAAGAAACTCTGCCTCTGTTGCAATTTTATTCACCACAAAGACTCAGCTCAAATGCCCTCTTCTACAGGAGGTCTTGGGCCATACTCTCTGTTAATACCTTCCTCTCAAAAGTTACCTCCTATGTACCCTGTATGCCTCTGTATGCCTATATAACTATTTATGGGGCAGCTAGGTGATGCAGGGGATAAAGCATTAGCCCTGGAGTCAAGAGTACCTGAGTTCAAATGTCACCTCAGACACTTACTTGCTCTGAGATCCTCACTTGACCCCAATTGCCTCAGACATCCATGGCCACCTCCAAACCTCCTGATGTATATCTTGCCACTGGACCCAGATAACTCTGAAGGAGAGAATGAGGTTAGTGACCTTGCACAGCCCTACCTCACTTAAATCTCCTTCAGTAAAGTCATGACATCATCCCAGTGTCATGGTCCTCTTTGAGAATGAAAGACAAACAACAACATAATTATTTACATACATGTTGTCTCCCTCATTAAAATGGAAACTCCTTGAGGGCATAGACTAGTTTGCCTTTTCTCTGCATTCCCAGTACTTAATATAGGAACTGAGACAGCATACTTTCAAAAGGGCCTATGATCTCATTGATAGAGGAGCTCCTGCAATTTATTCAGGCCAGCTGATTTTTTTTGACTCTCATCTCAGGGGTTGCCACCTTGTGGATCTTGCTTCAAAAAGAAGCCAGAAGAGAGCAGTCACAGCTAAAGAGAAGGATGGTTCACAGGGACTTACTGGAGAGGCAGAGAGAGGAGCTGCCTGAGTAATTTTTATTGTATGGCCCAAAGCTATAAGAAATATTAGTTCATGAGACATTTGGTCATTATGTGATACAATACTAATCATAAACATTTGCAAAAAGATCACCATGAAAATAATAGGATATTATATACCAACCTCAGTTGCTGAGGGTGGCAAAGAAACTTTATGAAGCTCTTAATTAGACCCTCAAATCTAATCAGCACATACTCTGATACTTGGTGACTTCAATGTAAATGTGGAGAAGTATAAAAATGGGGTGAAAGATATCTGACGGAATCAAGTCTTAGTCTTTAATATGAGCTTGTTGGTAAATCAATTGAATGTTTGAGTTGGATTTTCTAGTTCAGAGCTGAGACTTCCCACTACAAAAAAAAAAAAGTCTCAGATCTGACTGTAAGTAAAATCGACAATTTTAAAATGTTGGCTCTGCCTATCCATGAACAATTAATATTCTCTAATTATTTAAATCTGATTGTATTTGTATAAAATAATTTGTATAATTATTTGTATAAAAATAATTTTGTCTATATAGATCCTGTGTTTGTTTTGGCAGTTGTACTCCCAGGTATTTTACACTGTCTAGACTTATTTTAAATGGGGCATCTCTTACTATCTCTTCTTGCAGGGTTTTGTTTGTAATTTATAGGAATGCTGATGGTTTATTGGGAATTTACTTTATACCCTGCTAATTTGCTAAAATTATGAATTGTTTCAACTAACTTTTTAGTTGAGTCTTTGAGATTTTCCTATTATATCATTGTATTGTGTACAAAAAGAGAGAGTTCTCAGCAATATTGTTTTAAAAACAACTTTGGGGGCAGCTAGGTGGTGAAGTGGATAAAGCACCAACCCTGGATTGAGGAGGACCTGAGTTCAAAAGCAGTCTCAGACACTTGACGCTTACTAACTGTGTGACACTGGGCAAGTCACTCAACTCTCATCACCCTTACCCCCCAAAAAAGAACAACTTTGAGCAACTAAGTCATTTTAAATATTAAAATTATCTAAATTAACCAAAAAGGACCTATGAAGGAAAATACTATCTGCATCCAGAGAAAGAACTAATAGAATTATGTATAGAATAATTTTACACATGTGCATATGCATGCATGCATGCACATACATATGTATGCATGCAATACATATGTATGCATGCAAATACATATGTATGTATGTATAATGTAGACATCTCTAGGGTTAGCAGGAGATGGAAGAAAAAAAAAGGAAAAAAAATTGCATGATACCCTTATCATATATTTTGAAAGACTAGCAACTGGTACCTAACAGATTTGCAGTTTCTTTTGCAATCATTTTTTAAAAAAATTCTACTATGTTATAAAAATTTTTTTTTAATTTCATAAATTAAAATTAAATTAAAAATAACTGACTTTAATATTATTTCTTGTATTACTATTCTTTCATAAATTTCCCTTCTGTTTGAGTACCTGTTTGAGTGCCCTGGACAATCCTCAGTCAATCTTTTAGTCAAAAAATATTTCTAAAACAAGGCAAAAAGGAAATAATCCTTACCCTTGAAGACCTTGGATTCTATTAGGGAAGAATACATATGCATAAATCAGTAAATACAATGAAAAAATTGAGTAAATGGAAGGTGGAGGCTTACCAGCAACCAAAGGGATAAGGAAAGGTCCTCTGTTATAGGACTTGGCACTTGAGTCAATCTTTGAAAGGGGCTCAGAATTTTAAAAGTGGAAGGGGGTGGTAAGTGGATTCTAGACTTAGGTACAACTTCCCAGAATGTTTTTGTCAGGCTTTGTATTATTTGCCTTGAGTTAACCTGCCATATACCTGGCTATTTCTATTAATTTTCTATGTGTATGTGTGTATACACACATATACTCATAAATATATACACATATATAAACACAAAACCCCATATGTTTCCTACACATATATGTAGTTGCATATGTGTAGACACACACACATATATAAGCATGCATATTTCTACATATATATGCATTGTATGTTTTGTGCACATGTATGTATATACACAAACATATGGGTGTAATTGTCTAATCCAAGGCAGACAAGATACTACAAAGAGCAATGTATGCCCTCTATTCAGTTTGGCCTTTACTAGTCTGAATTGTCCAAAAGTAGGATAGGTTGTCTTGGGAGCTTCTGGGTTCTTTATCTCTTGGCATTCTCAAGTAAAAATTCTGGCTGACTACTTGCTTGGTAAGTTGTAAAGGGGATTCTGGTTCAGGTAAAAAATTAGAGAAGATAACTTCTTAGGTACAGTGTAAAGAGTACTGGCTCTGTAGTCTGCTACACAGACTCATATTCAAATAGCATTTGTTTTCCTTTTTGGGTTAAAACTCATAAAATGAATTTCTCATTGTTCTCTTATAAACACAGCTCCCTCCTTAACCCAGCCCCAGCAAGGCCCCCACCATGTAAGAAAAAAAAAATAAAGCAATCCATGACCTTTGTATGACACAAACCATTTTTGTACTTACAGCAAAACAAGATAGTTTCATAGGAAATGGAAGCCTTACCTCCTCCCATGTACTAAGTACCAGGGAAAGAGAACTATTCTTTTCAGTGTCTCTTAAAGAAAAGACAAGAAAGAACCACAGACAAATACAGCTGAACACTTATCCTCCTAATTTCACAGATGAGGGAAGTGACATGATTTGTGTACGGTCACACAGCGAGTTAATCTGTGGCAGAGTCAGGGCTAAAACATCTTCTACCCCATCTTTCCTGATGTGTTCTCCCCTTTTCAGCTCCCATTTCTGTGTGTATTGCTCCTCCAAGAGTGTAAGCTCCTTGAGGAGAGAGATTTTTTCATTTTTCATGCATTTTATCTTAAGCACTTTGCACAATGACCAGAACACAGTAAGCTCTCAATAAATGTCTGTTGATCTTAAGCTTGCTGTCAGTGCTCTTTCCCTTATCAGGCATATTAGTCTCTCACAGGTTTTGTTCCTTCCCATTTATCCTCTGGGAGGACTTATTTAGCTCAGGAAGAAG
Organism: Dromiciops gliroides; assembly: GCF_019393635.1. Taxonomy (NCBI): domain Eukaryota; kingdom Metazoa; phylum Chordata; class Mammalia; order Microbiotheria; family Microbiotheriidae; genus Dromiciops; species Dromiciops gliroides. Next base: position 31,487,247 of record NC_057866.1, read on the forward strand.
ACAGATGAAATTCAGTTTTACACTGATAGTAACAATCCAAAGCATTTTTATGATGCTCTGAAGGCTATTTATGGGTATGGGCCAAAGACCCATGCTGCATCTCATCTACTCAGCACTGGCGGAGCCACATTGATTAGTGATGGACACAATCTTGGAGAGATGGGCTGAACACTTCAATAGTGTTCTCAATGGACTGTCATTAACCAAAGCTGAAACCATTGACTGTATACCTCAGGTTGAGTCCCTCTCTAGCTTCATTTACAAATGAAAAGAGGTTTTGAATGTCATTAGGCTTCTCTAGTGTGGCAAAGCACCTGGTACTGATTCTTTTCCAGCTGAAATTTAGCATGCAAGGGGTTCCTTATTCATACAAAAGCTGTATATACTGAAAATCTTCCAGGTTGTATGGATAGATGAGGTTATCCCAGAGGAGTTCAAAGATGCCTTAATTGTCCATGTCTATAAAGGAAAAGGAAATTGGTTGTTCTTTGAAAATCACAGGGAGGTGTCTCTCTTAATTATTGTCAGAAAGATTTTTGCCAGAGTCCTCCTTAATAAGCCAATCCTTCACCTTGATGATGGTCTTCTACCTGAGAGCCAATATGGCTTCAGAAAGGGCTTGCTGTCTAACAATTCCAGGAGAGATGCCAGGAGCACAACAGGGGCCTGTACAAAATGTTCCTTGATTTGATCAAGGTATTTGATACTGTCAGTTGTGAGGGTTTGTGGAAGACCATGGCAAAATTTGGTTGCTTGGAGAAGTTCTTAAGTATTGTACATCAATTTCATGATGACATGCAGACATGTGTTCTAGATAATGGGCAATACTTTTCCTATTCACCAGCAAGCTATGTGCTTGCTGCCATGATATTTTAATTTTATTTTATTTTGAGGATTAAGTGACTTGCCCAGGGTCACACATCTAGTCAATGTCAAGTGTCTGAGGCCAAATTTGAACTCAGGTCCTCCTGAATTCAGGGCCGGTGCTTTATCCACAGTGCCACCTAGCTGCCCTATGCTCCCATGATTTTTAGCATGATCATTTTTTTAGCAATGTTGCCATATGCAACATATATAAGGACAAAAATACCAACAAAGTCAGTTACTGATGGCCATATGCAACATATATAAGGACAAAAATACCAACAAAGTCAGTTACTGATGGCAAATTATTTAACTTTAAAAGGCTACAAGCCATGACTAAAGTAGAAGGAAAGTTGATGTTTGATTTATGAAAAGGAGTCAGTCATGGATGCAGTCTACCATGTGGAATTTTCTATGCAGTATTGCAATCTGGAGGCTCTCTTTGCTTGATCTTTTCCCTTTTTTGGCACTATTCCACAGGCAAAAGATTACATGTGGGGCCATGTTCAAAAGACGTAGAATATGACATCTCTTAGGCCAAATGGAAAGGTCAAGTCAGGGAAGATAGAAAACATACTATATGGTCAAAGCTGGTTGGATTGCCTCAAAATTAAATTTAACTATATTTCCTCTTGGGAACATGAAGAAGAACAAGCAGAAGAGAGGCATATTGAGGGAGTCCTAACTCAGGGCAGAAGGCCTTGGTTTGTTGTTGTTCTTGTTTACCTTTTGAAAGTCAGGAATTGGAGACCTTTTAGTAAGCATTGAGAAACCTTTCCTTTTATGAGGGGCCATAGGATCTTATCATTTGGAACCATTAGGACCCTAAGGGACCATATTACAACTCCTCTCTTTTGAGGGAAACAAGAATAAGAGAGGCTTCATATTGAAAGTAGCAGACCCAGGATCCAAACATTGTTCTTTAATTCAAAATCCATAGTTCTTTCCACCCTTCCTCCTTCCTCACCCATTCTGGGAGATGAGTTTGGAGACTTCTTCAAGGCTGAGTCTGGCCATCTCTGCTTATTTAAGGAGAAGGGAAAACTGAAGAATAGAAAATACTTCACTCCACAACTCTGAAGCATTTGAGGGAAGACTTCACCCTATGTTTTCAACAGCATAGGGGACTTCCTGGTACTGAAATTCTTTCCATCAACGTAAATGTGTAACTTGTCTGTTAATTTATAGTTGTATAGGATTGCCTGTATAGGGGACAGAAGCATATGGAGTTGGCAGGGGCGTAACGTGTTTTCTAACTCTATCTCCCTTCCTTTAGAGGGAAGGAAATTGAAGCCTGGGAAAATTAAATAATATTCCCAAAAGTTAAACAGCTGGTTTGTCTCAGAGGTAATACATGTACCCAGATCTTCTGGGCTCCACTGTGCCATGAATCCACTATGCCATGTTGCTTCTCAACTCTGAAATTGGGGTATGGCAGGAAAGGTGAATTATATCATAGATTTTAGAAGTTTCCATTTTCCTGATGAGGTATTTAGCTCTTCATCAACCATCTATTTATTTTCCGTCATATAAGGACCCATACCAGAGATTGCAAGGTATGGGATGATGGATACTCAGTTTGTTTCCCTCAAGAATGTTCAGAGATTGCAATATTTATGAGTGACTGTTGTGGGAATATAGTAGGACCCCAAGAAACCTAAACACTCCAACTCCTAAGGAATCCTTAAACTTTCCCAAGGGAAAAGCATCCCTCCCCCCCTCCTCAGGGATGGTTGTTGCCAAGCTATACTAAGGTTTGCAAGATGATATGCAAGATATGAATGGATGCCACATATCCTATAGATACCCCATTATTCAAAGATCCCCTCCCAGTTATCTTGCCCATCTCAGGTTTTGCATTTCTTCTTGCTTTGTAATTTCTTCCCCTTTGTTTTGTAAACATACAAAAGTTCAGGTCTTCTCTCACTCAAGTGGGACAGTTTTCCAAAGTGATCTTTCCCTCAGCCATATATTCCTCTCTCCTAATAATTTTTTTTTGATTTTACAATATTATTTGGCCCGAGCCAGCCCCCTCTTCCCTCATCCAGGTGACATGTCCCCTTGTCACTACTATATTTTTCATTTCACTTATTTGAGCCATTGTTTTTGTTCCTCAATACAAGTGCTATCATTCTTCTTTTTGAAATGAGGAAAAGAAAGATCATAAAGGTAAAATGCTATGACCTCCATACAACTGATAATGATAACTTTTGAAGTAGACAAGACTAGCAATGGAGAAAATTTTAAAAAGAGTCATAAATAAAGATCTACAATGGACATCAGAGGTTACGTAGGCTACTTCCCCCTCAATTTTTACATTTGAGGAAACTTGTTACTTGTCCAAAGTCACACAGATGGTATTAACAGGAAGAATTTAAACCATTATTTTGTGACTATATACAGTACTGTACCACCTCCTCCAAAGTAAGAAAGGCAAGATAATTATGTGGGTGAGCCTTGGCATTTAAAGGGTAGGAAAAGTGAAAGCAGGCAGATAGTCAGAGAGGAGAATCCAGTTGAGACAAGGGAGTTATTTTAAGAAGGAGGGATGAAGGCTCAAAATTGTCAAAGGTGACAAGGAAATATTAAGGTGGTGGGGAGGGTGTTCATTGAGAAAAATCTATAGCATTTGGCAACTTGGATTTTTTCTTACCTTCAAGAGCCAATAGTGAGCTTACAAGAAGGTAAAGAGACTGAAGATGAGGAAGCAAAGGTAAGACATAAATGAATCTGAGTGGGTAGTAATTACTAAGCCCTTCAATTCCATTCACTCTAACAACTATTTAAATCTTCCTGGTTAAAATAATAACTGAATTTAAACTCTTTATTGCTGTAAGCCTGATTCTCTGGGCTGAACTCACTTAATGAAAAGACAACTTTTTCATTACCCCTAATGCTTTAGTGATTAGAGTTTTGCTGAGGTTTCCAATTTTTCTTCCATCCTGTTGTTGTTGTTTGTCCTTCATTCTCAAAGAGGACCATGGCATCAGCATGATGTAATAACTTGCTTTGAATTTGGATTTAAGTGAGGGAGGGCTATGCAAATTCACCAACCTCACTTTCTCTTCCAGAGCCATCTGGGTCCAGTGGCAAGATAAACATCAGGATGACTGGAGATGGCCCTGGATGTCTGAGGCAATTGGGGTTGACTTTCCCAGGGTCACACAGTAAGTGTCTGTGGTGAGATTTGAATTCAGGTCCTTGGCTTTAGGGATAGTGCTCTACCCCCTGTGCCACCTAGCTGCCCATCTCTGAGCCATAGATTCTAAGAAAGAGTCCTTTCAGTTTCCAGTGAGAAGAGAACTTTAACAAAATCTCTATTATAGTTATCTTATCAAACATTAATACTAACTCAAAATGTATCTTTAATTGCACGTGTATAACCTATATCTGATAGCTTACCACCTCAAGAAGCAGGGAGGGGAGGGAGGGAAGGAAGGATAAAATTTTGAACTTCAAACTTTAAATAAAAATGTTTATTATTTGAAAAGTAAATTAATATTTAAAGAACTAAAAAAATCTACTAACTTGAATGTATCTAACATTATAAATTATACACACGTATATATATGTGTGTGCGCATATATATATGTGTGTGTATACATATATATATATATATATATATATATATGTATGTATGTTTTTCCCCTTGAGGCTCAATGTAATGAAGAACCTCCACAATATTTGAGTATTCAAAAGTTGAATGGGATAGCCCTTACAATAGTGAATTACCCTCACTTTTCAAACAAAGACTGAGTCACCACCAATATTTTGTTTGGGAATTCTTGTTCAGGCTATGCTATGATTGGACTGAACTAGCTGATCCATGAGGCCCTTTGCAACACCGAGATTCTGTGATTTTGTGATTCTAATGAAATGGCACTTGGGTTGGTCATAGGAAGTAACTTTCAAGACCATATATTTTAAAACCCTCTATTTTTAAAATACCTGAGGCATTAAAGGTACTTACCCAGGGTCCCTGGAGCAGTAAGCAGAAAGTTAGGACCTGAACCCAGGTCTTCTAACTTCTTTGGGAAGAAGGAAAGGTTTTCAAATGACAGAGATGAAAGACAAACTTTGAGGTGGGGAACACAACAGTGAATCAAGGGTATTACTACTGGCCAAAATTCAAATCTCAGCCAGCCAATAAGGAAGGAATGTAAGAAATAAAAAATCAGTATATCCTTGAAATCATATTATGTAGGCAGCCACAGTGGAGAATTTTTTAAAAAAAATTTTTCATAAAATTAAGGAAAACAAGATTTGTACCAAAAATCTACATAAATGTTTAAATAGGAAGTACTATTCTGATTATATCTAGAGTTTTATTTAGTTGTATAAGAGTTTTAGGTGCAAATTTTATACATTTTATGTAACAATCCAGGGAACAAGGTCAAAATGTTTAGAGAAACCAAAACCAAAACAAATGGAAAGTGCCTACTGCCCTTAGGGAATCGAAATGTAAGGCCTTCCCCCCCACCCCCCTGTAATATATTTTAAAAATAATTTTAAGAAATATTAACAAACATCTTTGTTTCAATATACCAAGATGAAGAGGAAAAAAGGCATGTATAAAGATGTGTAGGGACAGCTAGGTGGCACAGTGAATAAAGCACCAGCCCTGGATTCAGGAGGACCTGAGATCAAATCTGCCCTCAGACACTTGACACTTACTAGCTGTGTGACCCTGGGCAAGTCACTTAACCCCAATTGCCTTACCAAAAAATAAAAAAAAGTGAAAAGTGCAAACTCGGTTACATATAAGATTTTTGTTACTGTTTCTAAGTGCAGCTGAAATTCAACTCCGTGATCACATCCATGGCCTTCTTGCCAATGTTTCCTTATGAACTTCTTTGTTCTATATTCTAAGTATTTTTCCACTTTTTATTGATGATCTGTCTTTCTTTCTCCTTTTACTCATGAGTCCTATTTCTCACACAAGCATCCATAGAATCCCTCCTAATCCTTCTCTGCCTTTTATTATTAACTGTACATTCCCTATAACACATATTCAGTTAAACTTACTGATTTAGCCCTGGAGTTTGTCTAGTTGAACTCCGTAATTTTATTGATGAGGCTGCTGGAGAGTTAAAATCAATTGCCCAAAGAGATGCCAGTTTGTCTTGTGAAATTTGTCGCTATAATGTTTTACACTGCTATTTAAATGGTCAACTCAGCTCTTCAATCTTATTGTATTATTTGTCTCTTATAAATTCTAAATTAGAGATTCAATCTATATCTTACTTCTTTCCCCCTACCCGGGTTATTTCCCACTATGATTAACGCAGTGTTAAGGTGGTCAGTGAGATTCAGCAAATCCTTGTTTAGGAAAAGAAGGAAGGAAAGAAAGAATGGAAGGATAGAAGAATTGATACCGAAGGATGGAGGAACAGAGGGATGGAAGGCACAAACAAAGGAAGAAGAAATGGAGACTATTATTTTCTTTAAGTATAAAAAGAAAAAGCTAGTCTAATAATTTTCAAACTTAAGTATATCACCACAGGGAATCATCACAGGGCATTTGGAATAATTTTACCCAAACTAAAGGTTAGGTGCCATCTCATGCATAGAAGACAAAGTGGCTTGTTTTAGGGAAATGAAAAAAAAAAAGAAGTAGACATTTCTCTGAATAAATATTAGCATCTGTACTGACATTAGCCAGCAGCCATTCTTCCTCTGGCTGAAAGGAAAGTCAGTAAACATTTGGATGGGAACCTTCCAAGACGGATCCAGAAGAAACAAGTGGCACTGATGATTAACTATGTGATATTTAATTCTCTTGGATCATAGCTAAGCAGCTGTCTATCCCCTGCCCATGCTCCATTCCCCCACTCTTTGATGTCTACTGTGAAAGAATAATGCCTAAGTCTTATGTCTCTCCCTTCTTTCTCCCCACTCCCCCATAATATTTAGGGCCTTTGGAGAACCAACAGAATATAGATTTAGAGAAGTTCTAGGTAATGAGACCTAAGAGATGAGACCTAAACCTGAAGAACATGTGATATATACTAGACAAGACAGATTTATGACAACAGAGATTTTCTGAATCTTCTTTTCTGATACTTTTCATGCATAGCATTATGGGCAGTGGAAGATTAAACTGAATCCCAATGACCAATGCTAGACAATGCAGGGATGACAGTGGTCTTAAAAATTCAGAGAAGGGTACTAAAAAAATTGATAGTAAATGAGAAAAAATGTACATGGGAGTATCTGGGAGAAGGTGACAATAATTTAAAAGAACAGACTAATACTATATTCAAGCTGTTCAGTAGATATGGAAAAGACCTTATGGATCTCATTTCGGGGGATGGGGGTAGGTGGGGGGAAACAATAACTAGGCTTATTAATGGAGAAAGAGGTTTTGATGTTCATTGGCCACAGAATAATCCTTTGATTTTCTCTTTTTTATGAAAGAATAAATTTAAGAATAAATATATGTAGGATCAAAAGTCAAAATGAGATTTGCTATACATTTTATGATTATGCAAGCATTTGAGAGGCACAAATGCAGAATCCTGTGCACCACCATTTATTTCCACATCTTACATATTGACTCCCCAATTAAAAATTGGTCCCCACAATATATGAAAGCAGGACCTGAGGTCATGAGAATTAAATAACTTGTCCATGGTCATACAGCCAGTTTATGCCAAGAGTACATTTGGAATGCATGCCTTTATGATGCTAAATCCTATAATCTATTTACTCCTTCAGCCTGCCTCTCAAATGCTGGCATAGTAATAATATCAGTATAGTCCCATTCCATAACCTATAATCGATTATATTAATTATTAAATATATATACATATATATGCGTGTATGTGTGCATATCCATAGCCATATCCACATAGACATAGACATACACACATATACAAATACACATAGACATATATACATATACATACATATACATAAACATATATACATTTCTATATCTATATCTCTATATTTCTAGATCATCTCTCTATATCCTTGCTTGAAAATTTTTATTAATGTTCTAGGTTTTTACCCCCTGATACTTTTTATGCATAGCATTATGGACAGTGGAAGATTAACCAGAATCCCAATGACCAATGCTAGACAATGCAGGGATGACAGTGGTCTTAAAAATTCAGAGAAGGGAACTGAAAGACATTTATTTTGGAATGTCTTTGGTGTGATTAGAAAAAGAAAAAAATGTTTTCAGTTGGATAAAAGTGACTGACATGATACAAATGTTCATCTGAGTAGGAAACTCGCCAGGAAAAAAGGCCAAGGTCTCCCACTACATCCAGGGACATCTCCAGGCATCTTGACTTATGTCTTGCCATGGGATTCAAATTACTCTGGAGAAGAGAGTGAGGCCATTGACTTTGCTTAGCACCACCTCGCTGAAATCCAGTTCACTTGCAAGTCAAGACATCACTATCCTGACGTCATTCCTTTTCTTAGAGAGCAAAAGACAAATAAGAATAACAACAAGCTCACCAAGAAAGACAGATTTTTTTTTTTACTAATTTCCTGATACGTTTTTAATTAAATATTCTGCAGCCTTACTCTCTCCGTTCTCAGACATAAGATAGGATATTAACTGTGTAGAATTACACTGTAGATAGATAGCTGGCATCAAAGGCATGAGAACTTGGCTTTCCAGTTTGTCTCAGACACATGCTGACTGTATTACCCTGCACAAGTGACTTACCCCTCTATGCTCTACATGAGTCTTTAAGATTTTAAATTGCAGAGAAGGTGCTGGTCTGAATTAGTAGAGGGAGTTTCTATACCTAGGTGTTAGTTCCCTGTAACAATGAAATTATAGGCCCATTCCTTTCTGCATCTGTCCAACTTTTTCTTTGGAAAATTTTCCCCCATTATTTTAACCCTAATCCATTCAAATTCTTCTTGATCAAGAGATATCAAATCATAAATCATTTCCTTGCTCACTAATGAAAGGACGCATTAGTTAAATTCTAAAAGGTCCTGTTTAGGACAACAAAGAAAGGTATCTTTGATCTTTGGACAATTAAGAAAATGATGAAAAAATAGAATCTAAAAAAGTGAATTTTACTACTGGTGATGATGCAAGTAGGTTTCCAAAGTCCTTTGTTAATGCCAACCTCATTATTAAAGCAGATTCAACAGCAAAAGGTCACACTCTTCTAGGACCATGAGCTGTTGCTTTTGTTCTATATACCCAGTGGTTCTTATCTCAGGAAAAATGTGGAAAATGCCATGGAATACGTGAAATAGGTTAGTTTTCTAGACTGATTTAAGATTTGCAAATCACTCTCCTCCAAACAACCCTGTGTGACAGCACTGCTGATATGATTATTCCCATTTTATAGGTGAGGACACTGAGGCTCAGAGGAAGCCAGAAGTACCTTGTCCAGAGTTACGCATATTATCAGACATTTTAGCTCTCAGTCTACAGCTTTTTCATCACCCCTCAAATGAGTGTGAGCCAATTTATTTTTCAAACATGGTATCCCATCTCCCTTCCCTGTCCCTTCATAATGGTGTGTCTGATGCCTGTGAAGGTATTACCTTCTCCTCTAAGGTTGACATGCATATATATATTTTGTATCCATCTATTAGTGGTCCTGCTATTTTTCCCCATTAGAATGTAAACTTTCTAGGGGCTGCTAGGTGGTGCAGTGGATAAAGCACAGAACCTGGATTCAGGAGGATCTGAGTTCAAAACTGGCCTCAGACACTGGACACTTACTAGCTGTATGACCCTGGGCAAGTCACTTAACCCTTATTGCCCCCCCCCACCCCCCGCCCAACAACAAACAGAGAGTAAGCTTCTTGAAGGCAGGGGATAGATTTTTTTGCATTTCTTTGGATCCCTAGCATTTGGGAGCATGCTTGGAATATTGTAAGTGCTTAACACCAGCTTGTTGATTTTTTGGTTGAAGTGGCACCACCTTTTCCTGAACCAATCCCTACATGTTAATGTTGTCCCTAAAGTGTTTCATATTTACTTTTTTTTAATAAATTCTCAATTTATCTTCATGTGTGTATGTATTTAAGTATGCGTGTGTGTTTTTTGATGACAGTCTCATTTGATATTTGTAACCTTGGCATCTGGCACCTAGTAGGTGCTTAATAAATGCTTGATAATTTATTGATAGTTATTTGCAAAACACAGGGGTCTAGAAAAGACAGATCAATGTTATTATATGGGGAATTATTACAATATTGTGAATATTGATTCAATAGTCAGAAAGCATTACTTGATTAAGCAAAGAGTGATTTCCTAGTTTGTAGAAATTACTCTGCTGGGGTTTGAAATACAGGGCTTTAGTTTGAAAAAACTGAAAACAGTCCCTGTCTTTAAGGAGATTGCATTCTTAGGAAGAAAATGCAGGGTATACACAGATAGGTAAATATGAAATAATCTTTAAGGGAAGATACTGTTCACAACTAAGGACTATGGTGGAGGGGGGGAAGGCAGGAAAGCCTTATTAGGATTGCAACACCCCTCCAGACCTTATGGGCCATATACATAAAATTACAGATTTACATTGCATATTCTGAAGCATCTTTTAGATATCCAAATTGTATGATTCAAAGTAGTACAATGGTGAAAACATTTAGCTGAATTGGGAGTTAGAGAACCTGGTTGCAACTTTAGCTACTCTATATTGATATGAAACACAATTCCTTATATTCCCATGTACTCATGGTGTTCTCTTTAGATTGATTGACCTAGAGTCAGGAAGACCTGAGTTCAAATCTAGCCTTAGACACTGTGTGACCCAGAGCAAGTAACTTAAATTGTGTTTGCCTCATTTCCCTCCACTGTGGAATAGGGATAATAATAGCACCTACCTTGAAGGGTTGGTGTGAGCATCAAATGAAATAATATTTGTAAAAAAAATACTTAGCAAGTTCCTGGCATGAAATAGGTGCTATATTTATGTTTATTCCCTTTCCCCATGTTTTGGCCAAGTATTACTGTTTTGTCTCTTCTATTGTGGCTTTGTTCTCATTTAGTGTCTCTCTCTCTCTCTCTCTCTCTCTCTCTCTCTCTCTCTCTCTCTCTCTCCCCTCCCCCCATCTCTCTGTCTCTCATGTGAATGAGTTTAAATTTGTGGGGGTGATGGGGAGAAATGACTAGGTTGATGAAACAAAATATTTATTTTACTAATCAGTACTTTGTGCAATTTTATATAGAAATATGATACTTTCTGTTTTGCTAATACTTGTTTCTTTTGTTGGATTTGGTATTCCCAGTATTTGGGGATATCCCCACCACTTTTTTCTTTTTTCTTTCTTTCCTTTTTTCCCCCAGGGCAGTGATGGTTAAGTGACTTGCCCAGGGTCACACAGCTAGTAAGTGTCAAGTGTCTGAGGCTGGATCTGAACTCAGGTCCTCTTGAATCCAAGGCTGGTGCTTTATCCACTGTGCCACCCAGCTGTTCCTCCTCTTTTTGTTTTAATCTCAAATTGTATTTTTTTTTAATTTTTTACTCTTAAATTGTGTATCCCCCTACTTACATGAAATGACTGCACACACAAACTGATGCAGAGTAAGGTGAATAGAACCAGGAGAACATCATACAGAAATAGCAGTATTTTAGGGTGAAGAACTGTGGATGATTTAGCTTTTCTCAGCGATACAATGATTCCAGATAATCCCAAAGGATTAATGCTGAGATATACCATCCTCCTCCACGTGAAGACCTGAAATTGTTTCAATATGGACTGAAGCTTGCTTGTTTCACTTTCTTTCATTCTTTTTCTTTTATGAGTTTGCTTGTTTAAAAGGACTAATGTGGAAATGTTTTACATAATTGCATATATATAATGTATAGCTGATTGCTTATCATTTAAGGGAAGGGGGCAGGAGGAAAGAAGGGAGAAATACAATTTGGAACTCAAAACTTTAAAAAAATGTAAAAAAAATTTAACTTGTAATTGGGGAAAAAAGTACATATATATGTATATGTGTATATTTGTATACACACACACAGACACACACAAACACAGAAAATACAGTATTTTTTTCCTATGGTGGGGATGTAAACAATATTGTACCTCTTTCCTTTTTGCCCTGTATCTTTGAAAGCAGACACTTCATTTTTACTCTAGTCTCCTCTATATTTCCCTTGAACTAAATGAAAATTTAATTATTGAACTAAAATAAAAATTTAATTAGTTTAGGAAAATAACAACAACAACAATGCACTATGTTAGAAATCAGAAGATATGTTCTCTAGTTCCTGCTTAGTCACCAACGAACTTTATGACCTCATCAAAAAACTTAGCTACCTTGTGACAAAGTTTTCTTCTCACTAAAATAAGGATCTATACTATAAAGTCCTTCTCACTGATTTTATAGGAGCTAATATAGTCCTATATTTTCATTCAGCCTCAAAGGTTTCTGATTGAAATCATCAGACTTATTAAACTAGTTTGTGAATTAAAAAAAAAAAAACAAACTTGTGGTTTCTTTGTACAAAAAACCTCTAAGGGGGAACCTTCTTTTTTTACAATGAAAATAAGCACAGTTATTTGAAGCTTCAAGTTCCTGGGTGTTACCTGGGTAGTGTCACAGGGTAGGTAAGGACTATGGGTAAATGTTAGAGGCAGGATTGAATTCTCCCTGACTCCAGGTCTAGAAAATTAACCAGTATACCTTAATGCTTTTCTAATGTTGCAGGAATACTATGCTTCCTAGTAATAGAAAACCAAAACTTTATAGATGTTTATTTTTTGTTGTTGGTTTTTTGTGAGGCAATTGGGGTTAAGTGACTTGCCCAGGGTAACACAGCTAGTAAGTCTCAAGTGTCTGAGGCTGGATTTGAACTCAGGTCCTCCTGAAATCTAGGGTTGGTACTTTATCCACTGTGCTTCCTAGCTGCCCCACAATATGTATTTCTTAGGAAGGAAATGTGTTAATCAGGAAATAACTCTATCCTAATATGTCCCAGGATCAAACCCTTTTCCAGGTGATTTTCGAGGAGCTATTAACCTTATTTCTTCTTTTTACTTTGTAATCATTTTTTTAGCAGTGATATTTGAATTGCTGCTGTCATTGGTAATATTAATAGGCAGCATATATATATACACTATATATATACATATATATATATATATATATATATATATATATATAACAGGTGAAAATTTGTACAATATTTTACATATATTCGCTTATTTACAACAACCCTGTGAAGTAGATACAACATGATGTATGCCTACTTTACAGGTGAAGAAACTAACATTGGAAAATCAGAGTTGAAGGTATTTGAATGTGAAGTTTTTGTGAATCTACATTTTTCATTCTACGCATCATATAACCCCAACAGAATAATGATATTTATCTGATTACAAACTTTCTTCTTGCTGAAAAGATTGTACTTTCTAGTTCAGTGTTTAAATGCCTAGAGGACCCACCACTTAGCAAAATTACATTACTGACCAATTTCATCCAAAGCACAATGTTTCTTTCTAGGCTATCTTTTGTGATTTTTCTGGTTTAGTTTGTCTGGATTTGAAAGGTAAGAAAAAATAATATATAATCTGTTTGTGTTTCCATTGGAAAATTTCCTTTTCTACCCTTATAAGAACTGATGGAAAGACAACTGAGCAGAGCAATGAAAACAACATACACAATGAGGATAGTAATGGATTGAACCAATCTGAACCCTGTGTAATTAGGATGCTCAGTCTTTACAGGACAGAAGAGATTAGAGAATACATGTCCCTTTCCTCTTTCTACAGGTGGGGCTTTATGGGAGTAAAATATTGCACATACTATCAGACTGGGTGGATATATTGGAAAGCTTTGCTGAACTATTCTCCCCTCTGCTAGGTCATTTCTCCTTACAAGATACTAATTTCAAGGGAGTACAAAGGATGGGAGATATCTGTGGAAATAATGGTAATATAAAACAAAACAAAACGTCTTTGTTTCTTCCTATTTCTCTCTCCCTCACTGTTTCTATGTCTTCATTCTCTCTCTCTCTTTCCTCCTCCTCCTCCTCCTCCTCCTCCTCCTCCTTCTTCTTCTCTCTCTCTCTCTCTCTCTCTCTCTCTCTCTCTCTCTCTCTCTCTCTCTCTCTCTTTCTCTCTCTTTCTCTCTCTCTCTTTCCTCCTCTCTCTGTTTCTGTCTCTCTTTCTTTCTTTCTGTGTCTCTATCTCTGTCCTCTCTCCTCTTTCTCTATCTCCTCTGTCTGTCTCTGTCTTTCCTCTCTTTCTGCCTCTGCTTTTCATACACACTCCTTTTCTGCTAGGCCTAAACTGGAAATTCATATAGGGAAAGTAACAATGACTTGGCTTGGAAGCCGCTTGGCCACTATATGTGTATCTAGCTCTTGATAAGTATGATTTATTGCATGAATTTCTTACATACAATAAAAGGTAATTACTAAATTATCTGTACTGTTCTTGAGAATGTAAAAATCGGCATGCAGTTCTCTACCCTGTAATTTCATGGCATTACAATGTTATTACTCAATAATGACTGGGCAATTACTCTATAATTACCCTATCAGTGAATGGTAATTATCACATAATTAAAGGATCAATTTCCACAAGCCTAGACAAAAATATGGCATATTTGGGTCTTTTAAGCAAGGGGCTAAATTTCTGAATCCATTTGCAGAATTATTACTTTGGTATAAAATAGAATGGTAAGCAAATTTGAGAACATACATTGAGATTTAGGGAAAAGTTTGAATAAGACTGCAAGTGGAACAAATTTATGTCATGATAGTAATGGAGAAAGTATTTATTCCTAATTAAGAATGTAATTAGTGAGACATTATAGTTATTTATAGGAAGTTATAAGAAGCATGCAGGGTCAGAACTGGCACCAGAAAACACTAAGTAATAACATTTATTGGTTAAAAAATTAACATACTTGGAAAGGCAGCATTCCATATGTCAAAGTTCAAGATTCTGTGTATAAAAATTTAGATATTAAATCAATTTAATTTTTAATGAAAATTAAATCACTGGTTTGCTTAGAGTCAGATAGGTGACTCAGCAAGGCCTGGAGTCAGGAAGATTTGAGTTCAAATTTGGCCTCACAGAGCTTTGTGACCCTGGGCAAATCACTTAACCTCTATTTGTCTAATCCACTGGAGAAAGAATGGTAGACCACTCCAGAATTATTATCAAGAAAACCCCATGGACGATATTGGAGCTATGGTCCATGGGATCATGAAGAGTCCAACATGACTGAATGATTAAACAACAATAATACTTGGGGTATTCTTTTTTAAACTTTAGGTGTTAGTAATGTATGCATCTAGTAATATATTCAGATATGTTCATGATATAATTTGTAGGTAGTCAGTCAACAAGAATTTATTAAGTTCTTAACAGATTACCTGGCACTATGTTAAGCTCTGGGGATGCTGTGAAAGGAAAAACATCCACAAAATAAGCCCCTGCCCTCAATGAACTCTTATTCTAATAGTGGAGACATTCATATATAACTAAGTATTAAATGAGATGTCTTTATTATTTCCTGAATTTATTTTCATGCCTTCATTCATCAAGTAATTATGGACTTCTGCTCTGTTGTACTTACGTTGGGAGATGCCAAAATAATTAGGCCTCTCTTCTTCCCTCAAGGAACTTCATGGGGGAGATTATACTGGTGTAATTTTTTTTTTATTATTCTTTTCTTTTTGCCTAAACATTAAATCTCATTGGTTTGAGGAACACATGATAGGGAACTTCCCTTTCCCAATATGGAGCAGCACTGCCTAGGGACCTTATAGTCAAAGAGAACTGAGTGTGTCCATGAGAACTGAAATGACTTTCAGGATCTACACAGTCATTATGTGCAACAGGTAGCCTTTTAATAAATGTTTTTGATGTTTTTTACCTAAGCTTTATGTTCTGTTGCCTCTTTTATATCAATATCTATATCATACATATCTATATTTAGCTCTATATTTATGTATTCAGTCTCCAAAAATTTATTAAGCACTTATTCTGGGTCAGGCACTGAGCTAAATGCTCAGACAGAAAGATAAATCTATGTTCCCTGTCCACAAGGAGTTTTCCTTTCCAAGGGGGAGCCAACACATAAACAGCATATTCGTAAACATACACAGAAGGTAAATGTCAAAGTTAAGGCTGGAGGGGAAGTGTCAGGAGGGAAGAACATCTTGGGCGAAGTGAGATTTGAGTTTAGTTTTGAAGGACTTAAGGGGAGGCTAGCGAGGAGACTGAGAGCATTTTAGAAGTGAGAGACAGATCAAATAAAGGCAAGGGTTTGGGAGAATGGGTGTTTATATGAGGCACATTGAGATCACTGATTTTTGGATTATATGGAGGAAAGAATAGTGTAATAAGACTGTAAAGGGTAGGAAATGTAGGAAGGGGCTTGGTTGTACAAGGCTCTAAAGGCCAAACAAAGCATCTAATCCTTGATGCTGAAGTCAATAGGGAGCCACTGGAGCTTAATTGGGTGGGGGGGGAGGAAAAGGGGAGGGGAGAAGAGGTATGTGATTGTAATGACTGATTGATTACCTGTGCTTTCACAAGATTGCTTTAGCAGCTCTGAGAAGATGGATTAACATGAGAGATTTCTATAGCTATATTTATAGTCATGTAACGTGTGTCTTTCATCATTCTATTTCTATTTCTTTCTTTCTATGTTATCTCTATCATTGTCTCTCTCACTATAATATAATATCACCTTGAGAATTTTTGGATACATAATTAAACAAAAAGTTACAGGACAGCCTGATCCTCCATATATATATATATATATATATACACACACACACATACATACATACACACACACACACACACACACACACATATATATATATATATATATATATATATACACATACACACACACACATACACACACACATATATATAAAGGAAATTGTGTCGCCTTGAAAAATCACATTACTACCCACTACCTTCTGTGATTAAGTAGTACAAAAATAGAGGGAACTTCTAATTATCCAATAAATATGACAGGTCTATAGCAATCTTGAAAACCCAAAGTTTATTGATTGCCTTCTAAGATGACGGATATTCGACCCTTCATTAATTCTTGATAGGCCAAGGTGGGGGAAAAATAGCATTAGTGATTTTCAATATACAGGCAAGTGTTCAAATATCACTGGGCTTCAGAATATATATGAAGATAAAAATCAATGTCTTTCAGGTTAGATTCCATTATGCATTTACTGTAGTGAGTAGTTTTCTAAGCATGTGTGCAAACATCTCATTTTAAACTCAAATGCATCTCACATTGGCTAGTCATCTCTGTAATGAGTTAAATTATAGACAGTATTGAATTTAGCTCTGAAAGGAGAGTGCCCAAATTGATTAGAAAACCAACTTATCAAGAAAGATTGAATGAATGAAATATTTACAGCTGAAAGCAATAAATATTTACAAATATGTTGGGGGTAGGTACTCAAATGGGGGCAAACATGAAAATAATATCGAAATTATTTATATTTGTACATGTTGTTCTATAGTAAGGAATAATGGCATATACTATATCTTTTTCTATTTTACGGCTCACCCTCTTCTCCAGACCCTTTCTTTGAACTTCTATGTTTAACAACTGCCTTGAATTTATTTTTATGGAATCATCCTCTTAATTGTAAAACACAATACCCTTGCCTCACTCCTCATCCTCCTTGACCTCTCTGCTATATTTGATATTTTAATTTCATCTTTCTTGATTCTCTATTCTCTCCTATCTCTCTGACCATTCCTTCTTTATGTCCTCCAGTGGCTTATCTTATTCCTGGTGCCCTTTAAGTCTCGACAACACCTGAGTCTCTATGTTCAGCTCTCTTCTCTCTCTACATTCCCTTCTTTGATAATTTCACCCCCTCCCACTTTTTTCCCAATGATCGTTTCAATTCTAGTGATTCACACATCTATATAACTAGCTCCAATCATTTTTCCTATTTTCAGAACTGCATCTCAAAGCGTTTGTTGGACATTTCTATCTAGATATCTTACTGCCACCTCAAATTGATTTAAGTTTAGAACAGAACTCCTTCCTCCACTGCATTAATTCATTACATGGCCCCACCATCCTCCAAGTTTCTAAGGCTGGAAACATCAATTGTCTTTGTCTAATCCCTTTTTTTCTCATTTTCAATAAATTGTCAGGTCCTGATTTTAAAAAAAAATCTTGTTTCTCTCTCTCTCTCTCTCTCTCTCTCTCTCTGCAGGGCAATGACACTTAAGTGACTTGCCTAGAGTCACACAGCTAAGTAAGTGTTAAGTATCTGAGGCTGGATTTGAACTCAGGTCCTCCTGAATCTAGGGCCAGTGCTTTAGCCACTCTACACCTAGCTGCCCCCTAAAATTTCTAATACATCTAAGATATATCCCCACTTGCTTAATAAAACTATTTTATTACTTCTTACTAAGATTATAAAACGATTTTTCTTAATGACTTCCATGCCTTTAGTGTCTCTCCCCCTCTCCATTTCACCCCTTACAGTGATATAAAAATAATATTTATAGTGGATATATTTACCACACTGAAATGCCTTCATTCATTCATTTTGTTCTACAAGGATAATACTATATAAAGGGACAAAATTAAAGGTGCTTTAAACTATCTTTTAAGGCTTTCTATAGTATAGCTCCTTCTTAGATTTTTAACCTTATTTTAAATTGCTTCTCTTTATTCACTCTTCACTCCTGGCAAAATAGAATCAACTCTTCCTTGACTTCATCTAGCTATATTTTAATTCAATATAGTTATCTTTGATGCCTGCTATGCCTTCCTCTTAACCTCCACCTCACAGAATTCCACTCTTCCTTCAAGATTCAACTTAAGTAACAAGTTCTAACCTCATCTTTCCTAGTTTCCCCCTGCAACTGCTAGTGTCTTCTTTCTTTAAGTGCTTTGTATTCTTCTTTCTCTTTCTTTTTTCTTTCCTTCCATCCATGCTTTCTCTCCTACCCCTCCCTCCCTCCTTCTCTACTTCCTTCCTTCCTTTTATATATGCATATATAACTTCCATGTTGTTTATTCTTTGCATGTACATATATACATATATTATATGCATATATGCATGCATGTGTATACGCATCTATACATCTATAAATGCATGTGTGCATATGTGTATGTATATGTCTGTATATGTATATGTGCATGCATGTGTGTATGTATATACATACATATATATCTTTATCTATCTATACATACACACACACACACACACATACACAAGCCTAGAACCCAACAGAATGCCTGTCACATAATTGCCCTGGAGTGGCAAAACACACAAAACGATGGGCCGAGATTATTTTCCAGATTAAAGGGGACGATACTGGGCTGCAAGCAGAGTCAGACCCCATGATCATGCTGACACAGACCCCAGACATGCTCTGCAAGAGTAGCTTACCCCAGAGCCTCTAAATCAGCCACAGCACCAGCATCTTCTGGAACTTATCTTACCATCAGGAAACAACTGAATGGCTGACCAGGGGAAATTGCAGGGGTGTCTGTGGGACCTAAGGTGGAATTCAGCTATCCCATCCCAGCAGGGAAGCAGGAAGAAATCCAGAACAGTGGGAGGCCCAGGTAGGGGAGGGGCCCAGGCTCATTGAAGCTAAAAAGCAACCCAGTACTCTGCTGGCTGGTTAACTAGCAAGTTGGCTTGAGGTTATCTTTGGACCAGAAAAAAGGCCAAGTAAGAGAAAAACCTGCCTTCCCTCAAACTGAAACACCTGGGACCCTCTGAAGCTTGGGTCAGCGTAGCTTGGAAGTACGGGCCCACTATAAGTGGGAATTAAAAGTGAAGTAAAAAATGGCAAGATGAGCAAGCAAAGAAAGTTGAGAACAAAAGAAAGTTTCTTTAGCAACAAGGAAGATTGAGGTGCACCCTTAGAAGAGGATAGCAAGTACAGGGCCCCTACATCCAAATCTTCCAAGAAAAATATGAATTGGTCTCAGGCCATGGAGAAGATCAAAAGGGACTTTGAAGAGAAAGTAGGAGAGATAGAAGGAAGATTTAGAGAGGTGGAGGAAAGAATGGAAAGATAAATGAGAGTGATGCAGGAGAGTCATGAGAAAAATCAACAGCTTGAAAAGCCAGATGCAAAAGGAGATAAAAAATTCTGTAAAGAAAATTATGGCCTGGAAACCAAGACACAGTAAAGCAAATCCTAATGAATAAAAATAGAGGAATAGGGGAAAAGAAGATATAAAATAGAGTAAATATCACAGGAATGGAATAAGATGGAGAGAAATAGTTATGATGATTGAATGTAATGACAAAATGCGTGGTACCTACTTTGTTGAGCTATTGTGAAGAAAATTCTTTTTCAAGTTTAAGGTACATTATAAAAGTTATGATGAACACGATGCTATCAGAAAAGCCTAGAAAGACCTACATGAACTGAAGCAGAGTGAAATGTACTGTATACAAAATCAATAATGTAAGATGATCTCCTGGGAAGCATGTGGTTATTTTCAGCAAGGCAATGTTCCAATATAACCCATCCCATCTATAGAGAAAGAACTATTTGTTTCTGAAAACATATGGAAACAAATTTTTTTCTTTGACTATTTCTTAATCTGAAGTTTTGTTTTGTAATTGTTTTCTCCCGTAACCTAGCTAATATGGGGGTGTTTTCCATGACTACTCACGTATAACTTATATCGAATTGCATGAGTTCTTGGGGGTGGGAATAGGAAGGAAGGGAAGAAGAAAAGCTGGAACACAAAGTTTTTAAAAAATTGATGTCAAAATTTGTTTTTACATATATTTTGGAAAATAAAATTCTAAACAAAGAAAAAATATCAAATTATATTTTAAATTTGTGGAATGAAAAAAGCATTTCCCTAAATAATATGATAAAAAAGATGATTGCACATAAAACTGTAAATCTATTGCATAGGAATTGTTATTCCCTTTAAATATAAAATAGAGTTCTTATGTAAATTTCCGTTCCCCCCCCCCCCAGATATGGCTACTCTTTGGACATAATTCCAGATTGCTCTCCAAAATAGTTGGATAAAATCACAATTCCAACAAAAATAAATTAGTGATCCATTTGCTCCACATCCCCTCCAACACTTGTCACTTTTCCTGGCAATCATTTTAGCCAATCTAATAGGTGTAAAATGATGTGTCAAGGTTGTTTCTATTTGCGTTTTCCTAATTAATAATGCTTTAGAGAATAAAAATTGTTTCGATTTCTTTATCTAAAAACTGTTTCTTTATATCCTTTGACCATTTATCAATTGAGCAATGACTTGTCCTCTTATAGATTTGACAGAGTTCTTTATATATTTGAGATATTAGATCTTTATCTGAGAAACTGTCCATAACTCACCCACAAATTTTCTGCTTTCATTATGATCTAGGTTACATTTTTTTTATGTAATTAAAAAAAATAATGTAATTGAAATGATTCATTTTACACCTTGCACGGCTATCTCTTGTTTATTCATAAATTATAAACCTATCCATAAGTCTGATAATTAAGGCAATACAGCTTCAAATTTTGTTGTAAAATATCTTTTAATATCTAGGTCATGTATCCATTTAGACTGTGTCTAGGTAAATGGTGTAAAATCTTGGTATATGCCCAATTTCTGCCACGCTGTTTTCTAGTTTTTCCTACAATTTTTCCCAAATAATGATGTCTTATCCCCAAATCTTGTCCTTTCATTTGTCAAATACAAGTTGTTTCTATTACAGTATATGCTGAAGGTATTATTTAACTGCCATTATTACTTCCGTCTTCTCATTCTTTTTATAGAATTCAGGTAATGCCACTCTCTTGGGAGAAGTGGCTAGCCTCATATTATTTTAGATTTAACATTCTATTGATTTTTCTTCCATTGAAAAATTATACATTTTTGCAGTTGAATAAAACTATTAGGATACAATTCCAATAAAAGATAGTACATTGCAGATTTTTTCCTCACATTTTGACAACCTCTTCTTAAACTCTCTATATTGGCAGCTTTTCTTTCCATATAGCTTAGAAACTATTGGTATTTAAAATAGTAATATATTTTTAAATGTTCTGAATTTATATCTAGTACATAATGGGGAATGGTTCTATCTTTGACAATGAGCTGTTTCCAGCACAGTTTAATGATTGAATTTTCAGTTTATTTTGTTTTCTTTATTTGTTGTATATGTATTTGTTGTATAACATTACACCAAAGATGGTAAACTTTTTACATATATAATTCTACCAAATAGGTCCTATTTTGCTGAATATTTGGTAGATACTAATAGCTATATTTATATGTATAAACACACAGAGTATAATAATATTCTGTAGTTTATACCATTTCCTAATATTTTATATTGATTAATAAGTCTAGTCTCCTCTTAACAAGGTTGGGCTGGTGATATTTAACAAATAGGAAGAAGGATAAAACAGAAGAAAGAGAAGAAAAAAGAGGAGGAAAATACATAATACTTTTAAAAGTTTAATCTATATTATTAACATTTCCCCATTGTTTTCTTTAGTCTAGATAATCAAGAAACAGCTAATGAAGTTATGTTTTGAAATGTTTTCTGATTTCCAAGGTACAAATGCTCACACTGAAAATTTTACAATCAACTCTTAATCTGGTATGAGCCAACTCCATCACACTACTATAAAGAAAAATAATATGTCTTTAGGTCCTGTAAGTAATGAGCTATTTATGAATTGCCATAACAAATCATACATTTCTATAAAAAAACAACAACAACTCCAAAAGATTCAACCATCTGTTTGATGCTTCTTTCTTGACATCCTTTTGGCCAACTTCCTACCAATGTAGCCCATGGAGGACCTTTGGATCCACACTTGGATAGCTGCCAATGCATAGACTCTAAGAAGTATCTACCAAATAGAATACTGAGGCTACTGCAAGCACCATGATTTATTTGTCCAAGGTCATACTGAGAGAGAATTAGACTTAGTAAATAGAGAGCTGCGTTCAGAGCTAGTTATTTTCAAAGACCTATACTCAGGTCTCACCTTTGATACACATTATCTGCATGAACCGCTCAGTGATCCAGGGAATTCTATAAGAAAAAAAAATTCAATGAAGTTGCCAATTTGTGTTAGTAGAAAGAATGTACTTTTCTTGGACTTTTCTACAACCATATAATGGCAGATTCAACACCTTTCCCATCCTTATGCACCTAGTTCATGGTAGTGCTGGAATTAAAATGTCAGTGTCCTTCTAGGAAGCAGTAGAAAGAGAAATTTGGAGTCAGAACAGCTGGGTCTGAGTCCCTCTGCCTTTTTGAAACTTTTTGACCTTGGAGAAATAACTTTATCTGTGGCTCAGTCTCCTAGTCTGTAAGATGAAGGAGTTTAAGTAAATGACATCCAATATCGCTTCCAAATTTTATTCTATTAGCCTTTCAATCCAAGGACTTTGTTAAGTACATTTTATGTTCTTTTCATTTTGTCCCATACTGTGACTGCATATACCATTCCTTTTCTTTGTCAAATTAGAGTTACACTCCACATTCAGTATTCCCATAGAGCTCTCCATCTCTTTCTCCCCTGACATTTATTCATAATCCTCACTGCTTTGTTAGCATTCTACTAAAAGTTACATTACCTTTCACATGGACAAGAACCATCTGGCCAGTTTGTCTCTATTACATGTCTTAGAAATGCAGTTGACTTGATTTTTATTTGAAGACTGAATATAGTTTGGCTTAGAGAGCAGAAGAGCAATGTAGACCTAAGTCATTTATGTAAGTATGGCCTTCAGGCTAATATTAAGATAAACTGTCCCCATATTGACTTGAGTAATTGCATCCTACAAAAATTTTTCGTTCTCATTCCCTTTTGTTTCTTTGTCTCTCCTTCTGTTTCTTTTTTTAATCTGTATGTGTGTCTTTGTCCATTTGTGTCTATATTTTTCTGAGTCTTTCTGTTCCTTTTCTGTCTTTGCCTCTTTGTCTCTTCTTTTTTCTCTTCTTCTTTGGTGAGTAGTTTCCATATTATGACTCATCAATATGTGTGTGTAAACAGACACAAACACATAGAAGTAGATAGATAGATAGGTAGACAGATGAGAGATAGATGAGAGAAATATATGCCTCTGTGTAGATAATAAATAGCTACATAGATATATATATAATATATAGATATACATCTATCTATCCATCTATCATCTACCTATCTTGACTTTGAAAAGAGATAAACACTGAAAAAACAAAGAGTCAACAAAGTTGTTACTTTTCAAATTGACAAAGGTAATAATCATCAAAGGTAGCACTTGAACCTTATTCTATGACTGAGGGTATCTGCCCATTGAAGTCATTTCAGATTGGTTATAGACTTATACTGATTATAGTGGTGTCAGATTTTTTTTTAACATGTACTCAATGTTCTAACCAAACTGACCAACTCTTCTGGCCCAAAACAATTCCTGGGCTCTCTTGCCTTATCCTCAAAACTCCCAGAAAATATAGAATATTCTTCTTTCTTTTCACTTGTTGAATTATTGCTTGAGAATTAAAAACCAACTCAAATACTACTCACTCCAGGAGGTAGTATTCCCCATTTTCCCAGACGTTAAAAAAAGTTCTCAGATGTCACATCACATCTTGTACCCATTGTTCCTCTCTAATATAGTCATCATGTGATATTGTACATTTTATTTAATCTGTTTGTTAGACATCTCCCTATTAGGGTGTGAGTTCCATAAGGG
This sequence comes from Dromiciops gliroides, assembly GCF_019393635.1. Classification (NCBI taxonomy): domain Eukaryota; kingdom Metazoa; phylum Chordata; class Mammalia; order Microbiotheria; family Microbiotheriidae; genus Dromiciops; species Dromiciops gliroides. The sequence continues at coordinate 31,511,752 of NC_057866.1, forward strand.
AAGGCTTTCTTAAAATTTTGTGTTTCTGACTATGATTGGCATACAGGAAATACCTAATAAATATTTGTATTTTAGATTGCATTTGGTGCAAGAGTTAATATTAATCTTTAATCTAGAAAATGATTGGATAAACTAGCCTATACTACACAATAATGGAGTTGTCATCCCTTATATTCTCCAAGGGATTATCAAGGTTGCCTACCTTCAGGCTATGAGGAATATCCTGGATGTATCACTCATTTTAACCAAAACACCTTAGATAACTTCTTGCAGTGTTTACCCCACCTCACCTTTCAGAATACATTATAACCTTCTATGAAGTTCCCAGAAATAAACTCACAATGAATCAATTAGACTTTTTTTTTTAAATAGAGATGAATAGAATATCTTATCTATGGTTTCCAAATGCACAACATGACACGAGTTGGAAAGCAAGATAGAATCATCACATCTTGGCTCCAATCCCCTTTATTGCTGGCTGCTGTGAAAGAAGTATGTTTTCAGCAGGAAGAAATTGACAGGAATACATACGCTGTGTTGGCAAGCAGCTTTGAATTTGGCCTTTTCCAGTTGGTGCACAAAGATGATGACAGGCCAAAAATAAAGTACCCACCTCCCCCAACCTCCCACCTTTGTCTCTAAGCCAAAAGACATGCATTGAGAATTGAAACAAAACTTGGAGAAGAAAGGAAACTATGACAAAAAGGGAGCTCAAAGGATGAAAAAGAGAAAGTTATTTTAAAAGATTAGGGGTAGAAGGTTAGCTGGTGAGGGGTGAGAGATGGAAGGATGGCCCAGAGTCTGAAGGGTGGAATGTTAGCTTAGAAGATGAGAAGTTTAGCTCAGAAGATAAAGGATAGATGATTAGATCAGAGACCTTTAAGGGCTAGAAAGTTTTCTCAGAGGCTATGGGTCAAAGGGTTAGTTCACAGAATGAGGGGGTGCTAGGATAACCCAGAGACAGGTCACACAATCTTGACTGGCTTCACTTTCTATTTCTTGTTATTGCTTCACCAAGGCAATCATGCTCATACCCTCCCAACAACAAAAAAATATACTCTGCCCCTCAGATCCTGGCATCAGATGTGGAGGGTTTCTCCTTATCTTCTATAGAAGGAGACCTCCATGGCACATCCTAGACATCTCTCCACAATACAGTCACAACCCTTTCCTCTTGCTTCTCAATTCTCCTAAATGTGTTGCCTTCCTCCATTAAAACAGAATTTCCTTGAGGAAAAGGAAAAGCTTGCTTACATTTGTATCCCTAGTATGTATCTTGGTGCTTGACATATGACAAATGTTGAGAGAGAGAGACAGAGAGACAGAGATAGAGAGAAATGAAGAAAACATCATTGAGATGCTGGCTCTACTACATGACTTTCCTTCCTTGAGTCTATCATTTTAGAAACCTCTCCCTGAAAACAATCTAGAACTGTGTTTTCTCTCTCAAAGTTAGGAGTCAGATCATAATCTCTTTCCTTGGAAACTCTTGACAACTCTGTCCCTCATGCAGGTGGGGAGCATCAACTAATCAAGCTACACTAATGAAGAAAAAGTCATGTAAATAGACTTGGATTAGCACATTAGATGTATATAGTCCCTAAAAGTTTGCAAAGCACTTTACATATACTATCTCAAAAACAATACTATGAGGTAGGTGCTACTATTATCCCCATTTTATAGAAAAGGAAACTGAGACTGAGATAAGTAATGTGACTTGCTATTCACTGATAACTAATATGGCATCAAAAGACAAGAAAGGGAGAACTAAAAGCCTCCAACCCTTATATTAGGCTTTATGTTTAGGAAATAAGTGATATCTTGTCTATAACAAAATGTTTATAATTCTGTGTGTAGTAGAAACGGTCCTAGACTAGGAACCAAGAGATTCAATTCTAATTCTAACTTTGTCACTAGTGGTGAACTTCAGCTTCTTCACTTATAAAGTTAGGAAGCAAGGTACAGTGGTTAACTGGGGATATTGGAAGCATATTGTGTAATTTTGAATTTCTTTTTCAAATCTAAGATGATAGGATGCTTACTAAGATTTTAGAGAAGTAAAAGAAAATCTCTGACTATTTTGGGTCATACAGTCAAGAGTCCTAATAATTTGCTTCTACCAAATTTCTACTCTTAAAGTTGGAAAACAAAATGAGTCTACATAAAGTTTAGGAGTAGCCTATCTTTCCTAAAAATGGTAAAGGATCTTGGAATTGCATTATGTGAGAATCAGCTTAAGAAAAGAGTGTCACAATAAAGGAGGGCCACATGGCAGGTGTGCACTGATTGCTTATACAACCGTGGAAATGTGGAAGGTATAAAAAAGAGCAAAAAAAATTGTCCTTCCCCCAAGTAATTTGCAATCCAGCTGGGAGAAGAAAACCCAGCCACACAAAGATACCTAATCATTAAACACAGCTTATTACAAGAATTCCAAATACCTAATAAATGCAATACTTTCTTTAAAAGGCTTGACAGTTACCTTTAAAATTGTAAAACACCAAAGGGAATATTTCCCAGAGGCAAGGGCACCTAAGCTAGGTTTTAGGTAGTAGGTGGGAATTATGTATGGAGCATGGGCATGAAGAACAGCATGAGTGAAAAAAAGGTGAAGGAAGACAGAGGAATGTGAAATGCAATAGTCATTGAGAGGTCAGTTTGTTTGAGAAGAGGTTTTTTGTAAAATAGTAGTTGTTGATTAGATTTAACAGTTACTAGATTATATAGGACCTTCACTGCCAGTTTAGGAAGGTTGGAATGAATTCTATAGAGGACATGGAACAGACAAAAGTTTATAAACATAAAGATGATATGAAGAGACTGTTATTTTAGGATGATTAATTTGGCACTGGTGTGTAGGATAGCTGGGGGTCTACACATTATTTTTATTTACCTCAATTTTAAGATATTGAATATTCAACAAACTTTAATTAAGCATTCACTGTGAGTAAAGCACCGGGCCAGGGGCAAAAGGAAATATTGTACCCACTATGTAGGTTATTGAAATTTTTTCTTATATTGAAATTTTAATTATAAATGGGTTTGTTATAACAGTATTTGATGTATGGGATATGGATATCTCAGTTGATTTTGGAGATTTCAAACTAGAAAGGACTTGAGAAGCCAACAAGGAAGCTTAGACAGGAAAGATCCAATACTTACTGAGAGATCTAGAGTTGGGAGGAAACTTAGAGGTAATCTAGACCAAAGCATGCAGTTTTAATTTGAAGAAAATGAGACATAGAGCTTGGGTTTGGTCATACAAGGTAGCATACTGGGCAAGTAATTTAATATCCATTTGCTTCAGTTTCCTCAACTGTAAAATGGAGAAAATAGTGCAGTTATATATAAGGATTGATATGGACATCAATTAAGATATAATTATGGGGAGATCAGCTAGGTGGCACAGTGGATAAAGCACTGGCCCTCAATTCAGGAGGACCTGATTTCATACATACAAGGTATGTAATGAGATTTTTGAACCCAGGATTTAAGACTGCAGATGCATTTTTTCCACTGCATTCTGACTTGCCTAATGCCAATCAATTACTTTTAAGCATTTATTAAGGGTAAAGTATTTGCTAGGCATGGTTCTAGGTAGGTATTAGGGATATAAAGACTGAAATGAAAATAATCTTCAAAGAGTTTATATCCTAAGTGAGTAAGCAACATATATACAAACTATATAATGGGTGGGGAGTTACTAACATTTTGAATGTAGTACTAAAACATAAGGAAACTAGGAATTATATATGGTAGAAAGAACACTAGGCATGGGTGACATCCTGTTCAAAAGAATGGAGATATGAGATAAATTGTCATGTGCATAGCTGGTTGGGCAGGACCATAGGACATGTGTAACGGGGAAAGAAGTGCTTCCTATGTTAAAGGCAATGGTTTAAATATATCTTCTTCTTGTTGTTTTTCTTTCTCAAACAGGACCATGACAGATGTCATAACTTGCAATGAATTTTATTTAAGCAAGGAAGGGGTATGCAAAGTCAATAGTCTCATTCTCTCCTCCAGAGCCATCTGGGTCCAGTGAAAAGATATATTATCAGGACAACTAGAGATGGCTCTGGATGTTTAAGACAATTGTGGTTACACAGGTAGTATCACACAGATAGTAAATAGTCAGATTTTAACTCAGGTCCTGCCAACTTCAGGGCCAGTGCTCTATCTACTGTGCCACCCAGCTTCCCCATAAATATATCTTTTTGCTTGTTTGTTTGTGGGGAAATGAGGGTTAAGTGACTTGCCCAGGGTCACACAGCTAGTAAGTGTCAAGTGTCTGAGGCCATATTTGAAATCAGGTCCTCCTGAATTGAGGGCCAGTGCTTTATCCACTGTGCCACCTAGCTGATCTCCCCATAATTATATCTTAATTGATGTCCATTTCAATCCTTATATATAACTGCACTATTTTCTCCATTTTACAGTTGAGGAAACTGAAGCAAATGGATATTAAATTACTTGCCCAGTATCACATAGCCAGTAAGTGTCTGAAGTCAGATTTAAATTCACGTCCTCCTGATTCCAGACCAAGGGAGTAATGTATAAGGCTAGAAAGGTTGATTGGAATGAAAAAAAAAGTAGTTTGTCAATGGCTTGAAATTCCTCAAAATGAAGTTTCTATTTGATCTTTTTTTTTTTCTTTTCGGTGGGACAATGACCGGTAAGTGACTTGCCCACGGTCAAACAGCTAGTCAGCACCAAGTATCTGAGGCCGGATATGAACTCAGGTCTTTCTGAATCCAAGGTTGGATTTGAACTCAGGTCCTCCTGAATCTAGGGCTACTGCATTATCCACTGCACCACCTAGCTGTCCCTCTATTTGATCTTAATGGAAAATAGTAGCCACTTGAGTTTATCAAGAAAAAGAATGAAAAATTCAGTCCTGTGCTTTAGGGAATTCAGTCAATTTAAGTTACCAAACATTTATTAAGCTGCTACTGTGTTCTAGACACTCTGCTAAATCAGCAGGAATAAATGACGGAGTCATCTTTGAACCCAGACATACTGACTTTGAATCTGGCAGTCTTTCCACCATATTCCACCTTTCACCTCTTTAAAATTCTTTTGCTATGAAGGGTAATGGACCACAGATGACTTAAACATCTTTTGAACCTATGTTTCTTCCTTAATCTCAAAAATTTTATTTCCCCCTTGCATAAACAATGATGTTTCCCCCTCCTTCTGTCTTTCCCCTCCCTCCCTTCCTTCCTACCTTCCACACTTCTTCCTTCCTTCCTTCCTTCCCCCCTTTTTTCTCAATGCCTTCCTTTTCCGTCCCTCTCTCTGTCCCTTTTCAACTTCTTTTCTTTTTTTCCTTTTGTCCTTGTCCCTTATCAACTATTGAAGGAATTTGTATCTTCCATCACTTAAAGTGAAAGGATGAGCAATTGATGTACATTTAAGAGTAAGGGAAGGATGCAATCATATGCAACTGCAGCAACAAAATATTTAACGTAATGATTAAATTCTGTTATCTAGAACCTTATTCAAGGTTGAATGCAAGTGTCGTCTTCGAGATACATTTAGAAGCACTTGTCACTGAAAACACTTTTTATAAATCTACGGGTCTTTGGAAATAACTTCTTGGACACATTTCAAGTATCATTTAGCTTTTCAAAAGAGTTTATTTAGCATATTGTCCTACCACTCCTTGAAGGGCTGCCAGCCACAGCACATTCAATTTTCACACAAAGACAATTCTTAAAAAAATAAATTCCTCCTTTTTCATTAACACATACCAGTAGGTTCTTTACAGCTACAGAGGAACAAATGTATTAGAAACAATATTCACACACAGAGAGAGAAATTAAACAGGTTTCCAGAGTCATTCATATCCAGAGTAGTGGATGGTTCCCTTAACATTGTGACAAATTCTGCAGGTAATTGTAAAGGCTGGAGGGGGTCAGCTTTGGTGTCAAGAAGACATGGGTTCTAGTTTCTTATTAGAAATATAATAGCTGTGTAATCCTGTACAAGCCACTTAAGCTATCAGTTCACAAGGATGTGAGCTTCTTGGGCTAGTTTTCTTTTCTTTTTTTTCTTTCCTTATATCCCTAGTACTTAGTAGAGAGCATGATGTATAGAAAACCCATAATACATAGCTGTTGACTTGTTGATCTAAGTTGTAAATTTTCTCTCTGACAAACTTCATCATTCAAAGGAGGGTTTTTTTGGTTTTTTGTTTTTATTGTTTTTTTTGGGGGGGGGTGTTTATGAGCAGTTCCCTACTATGATAAACAAAATAATCACAGATTTGGACCCAACCCAATCAAAGTCCTTTTAGTGATTAGATTGAAAGAACAGGAAAGGTCTTAGATTACAAATTTAAAAACAAAACAAAACTGTATTCACATTGAAAGGAGAACCTGAATGCCAAATGTAGGAGAGCCAGAGAAATGGTAGAACCCTACTAGATTTCAATTTATGTTGGATGTGAAAATTAAGAAATTCATCCTGAGCAAAACAAAAATGTTTAGACCTATGTAGCTATACTGGGATCCCATGATCAGTGTTGGAATGTGAATTGGAATGTGAAGGAAAATTTCATTCACTACTAAATATTTCTCAAGTTCAACTGTTAGCTCCTCCAGGAAGTTTCTCTGGATCCCCCTCATTCCTCCAATATATCTCCTTCAGATTGGAAATACCCCACTCCTAGACTTCTTATATCACTTTGTTTAATGAATCTAACATACTTAACATGAACTATTATGCATTAGAGTTATGTGTTACTATCTCTTCTCCGATTATGTCATAAACTTCTTGATTAGAGGATCTATGAGTTACCTAAACACTGTACCTTTCTCCAAGCTTAAAGGAGTATTCTGCACATGGTAGATGTTTCATGCTTGGATTTTTTTATATTTATCAATACCACATTATATTGTTTATCTGCTCTTTGCAAGTTCTCTAACCCTTAAATTTACTGTAATTAAATCCTGCCAATTTTTATTGAATGCCAACTATGTGCAAGGTCTTATGTTTCACTTAAAATTAAATCTTTGCCTAATTTTATTTTGGTTAATTAACTACTGCTGGCTCAATTTTAGGTTACCATTTTAATTACTTGTGTCCTAGGGTGACATTGAATGTTCTGCTTTTCTATTTCACACCCCCCTCACCCTCCTTCTCTCTCAAGGAAAATTTTTTGAGAGTGTCTAAATCAGTATTCATCCCAGTGAACAGAGGGTTCTAAGGATCTGCTATTAATAGGATCATAGACTTAGAAATGGAAGGACCCTTTGGAATCATCTAGTTCTACCACAATTAAGTCATTGTACTTAGTTGACTTCAGGAAACTGAAGTCCAGAGAGAAAAATTCATTGTTGCCTTGCTATATCTGAAGGGCCAGGGTGGATTAATTGCTAAAACACTAATTTAGAATTAGAAAGGCTGGGCTTCAAATCTCACCTCAGACATTTTCAATTTATGTGACAATTTTCTGTGTCTCAGTTTGTTCATTGGTTAAATGAAGCAATTAAATTCGATGGTGTAATTGTGGAAAAATTATTTCACCTCTCCTATCCCTAAGTACCTATCTGTAATATGGGGTTTATATGAGTATCTACCTTGCAATGTGGTCTCTGTCTACAACATGTGCCTTCCTAGTCACCTACGTGTATAAAACCCTACCTTTTAAAACTGAGGGTAAATAGGATGCTTTTCCAAAATGGTGGGCACCTGGAGACTACATCACTCACTACATCCTGACCTATTGAACAGACATCTTTTCCTATGGAGACAAGGGTGGTGGTGTTGAAGAAGATATGTATTATTAAAGCTAAGCACCAATGTATCCTTGTTTCAAATCCTTGCTATGCATTAGACTAAGTAAAAATCCTTTTGCTTACTAAAATGACTTTCTTTTGTCCTGAGAAATCCAAAGTAACAGGGTGCTGATACCAGGCCCACCACTAACAATGATATGAAAATCATTCAATAAATAATGGAAATGAATTAATTTAGCTGGGAAAGACAAGTAATTATATAGAGGCTAGTATCTTAGAGTTAAAAGGGAACTTGCTGGTCTAGTTTACTGCTTGATGTTTAGGTTGCTGTGCCTTTTCCATTGTATCAAACAGGCCTAGGTTAGACCTCCTCCCACATAGCACATGAAAGGGAAGATAACATGAATGTTATTCTCTGCATCCTTTCTGGATAAAATGCTTCATCCCTTGTAGCAGGAGGGCAAGAGAGTTGCTGGTCTATGTGTTAAAGACATGGGGTAGGGAAGGGGGAACTCTAGGAAGTAGACAAGGAAAGGCAGATTAGGAGTTTATTCGTGGGCTAGAGGAGGAGAGGGATGTAGAAGATAGGTTATGGTCCATTACTCCCATAACCACCTAAAACATCAAACTACTCTTTTCAGCATGATTTTTGACTCTTTATTTCCTTTTATCTTGCTAAAATAAGACATTTATTCAACTTTTTGCGTGTCCAAATTTTATTACTGGGGCAAAATCTCAGTTATGGTTCTTGGCATAGTCCCTGATTGTGATGAACTTAAGAGGTAGCTTAGGGGACAAAGAAAGCTCAGAAGCTGGTCATTTGCCCATATTATACATGGATTAAGAAGATATATAGTTGGATGGGGCTTTAGTGATGATCTAACTCAAACCCATCATTTTACAGAAAAGGAAATGGAATTTAAAAGAAAGGAAATGATGAGCCCAAGGACATACAAACATACAAGAAGTAAATAATTGAGTTAGGATTCACACTGGCCTATGCATGATATCCCATCTCTTCTCTCTATAACTTTGTATGAGTCATTCCCCATTCTTGGAATGACCTGTTTTCTCGGTCATGGTTCTTCTAACCTCTAACTCATCACAAAACCCAGCTTAGTTATCATCTACTCCACTAGGACTTTCCTGATCCCATTCCACTCTCCAAAAGTCACTTGTATAGGTTATGGATAGAGAAAGGACTTGTGGTTTTTAAAGTTCAGGGAAATCCCAGTTGGGATAACTCTCTTTATGAATGTAGGTTGACACCTTCTCTGAAAAATTACCTGTCCCACTGAGGTGGTAAGTAACTTATCCAGGGGACACCCAGCCAGTAGGTATCAGAGGCAGAATTTTAACACAGAGTTTTCTGGCTTTTAGGTCGACTGGATATACACTATACCAGGCTACCTCTGCCATGTATAACACTTTGGACGCTTTGTAATTTTATCTGTGTATAGTCTATATTGCCCTTCTCCCCCCCACCACCAAGAAATGTAAACTCCTTGAAGAAAAGGGTTGTTTCATTTTAATTTTTCAATTCCTTATACCTGACACATTATTTTAAGACTAGACTTGTGATTTCATTTTCCTGGTGAGGAAATTCAATCCACCAATGAAAATTTATGCCTTCTGTGTGACATATAGTCCTAGAGTTACTTAGACTACTGAAGAGATTAAGTCACTGGTCTGGGGTTACAGGGCAACTATATGCCAGAGTGAAGACTTGTATCCAGGTCTTCTTTAATTTAAACCCAATCCAATAAACTTTTTAAAAGCATCTACTATTTACTAGACACTGTGCTGAACATCAATTTGGAAAGGAAAGACAGTCCCTGACCTCAAGGTACTTATAATCTAAAGGGAGAGATAGCACACAAAAAGAGGCAGGAAAAGCAGTAGGAACTGCAGGAAATTATTGGGCATATAGCACAGGCATTTCTTGTTCTGTGGCATTGATACCAGGCAGGGCATCACTTGAAAAGTGGAGTAATCTAATAGTTCAGTTTCTGCCTGCTATAAAAGAAGGCACTGGGAGGAATTTGATACTCTATCCCTCAGCTCTCCAATCAAAGGGAAGAGGAGGTTGAGGGAGTTGGTGTCAATCAAGGCTTGACTTAGCATGAAGGTGGTGATTAATTTATAGTGGGAGGGGCACCTTGTTCTGTGGATTTGAAACCAAGTAGGTCAACAGATACAGTGCAGTGTTCCCTCAAAATGGTGAGTGTTAGGCTTTGTCTATAGTTTAAAAAGTGGTTGTTAGATTGAAATTGAGATTGTCTGATGCTAAATCCTGTCATCTTTACATGATATCTTACTACATAAAAAAGCATCTCAGTGATATTTATAACTTTCTCCATTCTAAAATGCCATCACTATTTTAAAATTAGAGAAAAAAGTCAGTGCCCTCTTAGCCCTTTCTAGTGTGTGTTTGTGTGTGTGTGTGTGTGTGTGTGTGTGTGAGAGAGAGAGAGAGAGAGAGAGAGAGAGAGAGAGAGAGAGAGAGAATAAGGGAACACATATACAGGAATATAAAGGACACATTTAGTTAATTTTTAAAGCTTTCACAAATTCTCTTAAAGCTTGGTGGGTCCTGTATGATACTGAGTAGAAGAAAAAAAGTAGCATCATAGCCCTTAATAAACCTGGAATAGATTTCATTAGTTCTTCAGTTTTTTCTTCCAGATTTTTGGCAACATTTTCAATAAAATTTGAAAACTTTATAAAACATATATATTTACCTCGAGGAAACTCAATTGACATTCATTCTTTCATTCTGTCACCTTTCTAACAAGGTAGGGCAGGATTGATATTATTTTTAGTGTAAGGTTTTGGACTTTAGCTGTGGAAAGTTTTTGGTAAGTGAAAGGCAGAAAGATGAGGATATGAAGAATAATAATATCGAAGGCTCCTATGGAAAAAAAAAAAGAAAGGTTTCTGATGCCATCTTTGCCTTCCTCTACTGTCTACTAAGCCCCAGTCCTCATTTTCTTTGTTATTGCTTTTTTTTTTAATAAACAATTTTCTCCTGTTCAAAGTAAAAAGGAAACGAGAAGCCTTGAGATGTGTTGTAAGCGGCTTATACTGACTGCAGATGACCCCAAATCTCTCTTGGTTTCTCCCCTTGGAATATCTCTGAGCTTTTTTTTTTTTTAAGCACATCATATAACTTTAAACATAGAAAAAATAAGATAATTTGGGCAAAGTGATCTCACTCCCAGTTCTTTTGATCTGCTTATCCAAAAGGACAATATTTCAAATGCAGAAAATTAAAGAAATCTCTATCCTGTAAAGTGTGACTCAACCAGTTTGCAGCTCTGGATAGCATGAACAGTGTTCCAACTCTATCCAGATTCAATGAAGGGACTTTTGCTTCCAGGTAAACATATGAACAATTTCAAGAGCTCTAATTTTGAGGGAAAAAATACATAACATTCATATTCCTGTAGCACAGTAAAGAACAGATAATATGATCAACTCTGCATTTGAAATTGGAACCATTAGATTTAGATGCTATTTGTGTATTTATTTGTGCATTTCTAGCAAAAGGAATCCCCCCTCTAATCTTTCTCAGGTATTTACTCAGGGTGGAGCTTCCATTCCTTCCCTTCTCTTGCTAGAGATCTTTGAGAACCAGCCTGGGCTAATCTACATAACTCTTTGCAGCAACCTCAGGGGAGAATGGAAGATGGAAAGACATGAAAACAGAGTGAGGGTGACTTGTTGAACCCCACAGTCTCTATTTGAAGTGATAGCAAAAAATGAATCTAAAGTTTGCATTCTGGAAGAGGGAGGAGATAAGAGGTATGGGCTCAAATTGACCCGAGACCAAGAGGGGCAGAGCAGTCCCATTACATGAATGGTGGCATTGTAGAATTCCCTTGCTAACTAGCAAAAAAGGCTTAAATATAGTATGCAATAATTTTAAGTGTAAGTTCCCTTCACCATAATCACTCCATGGGTCAGTTACTCTAGGCTTGATCCTAGGGAAAGAGATGATAAGAATCGTCTCTGCAATAGAACCAAAGCAAAAGGAATAGTGAAACAGATGAGATTATCAATAGAATCAAGAGGGATTGAGTCAATCAGTTAATTAACACTGATTATTTGCCTTTTTTGTTTGTTGTTATATAACAACAGCACTTTGACTAAAATATAAAGTATTTTGATTAATACCTTACTTTCTGTTCAACGAGAAATTCTATTTATTACCTGAGAAGGTCTTCCAAGCCAAGTCAAACTGTTTCTTACTACTCAGTGACTGCAATGGTGAGCATAGTGGAGAATCACAAAACATGTACTAGGAAATATAGTTTAGTAATTAGGGGAATTTTTTCAAGTCTGTCTTGTGTTTACTTTTAATTTGTTTATAATTTTTTCACTACTTAATTCAGTAAGCATTTATTAAGTGCCCCCTATGTTCTAGGCAGTCAAGATACAAGTTTTACAAGGAAGTCTAGTCATATGATCTCATTTAATTCTTATTACAAATCTGTAAGATAGATGCTATTATATTCCCATATAACCGATGCAGAAACTGAGTTCCAGAAATGTTTGAGCCTGAATTGAAAGAAGGTCTTGCTCAATTTAAATACAGTCCTTATTTACTATGTCTCATTGAATAACTAAGAGTGAAACATGAGGATTGTAGTTGACCATTTGTGATGGGAGAATAGATAGGGAAAATGGTGGATCAGTTTGAGATTAAGTAAGGCTATGCAATTACAGCTTTGGAGTCTTGGTCAATTCATCATAGCTCTATGAACCTTAGGTTTAACTATACTATAATACAATAACTACTCATGGACTTTTTCTCAATGAAAACAGGTGAATTAATATATCTGAAATGATTAAGCTCTCTAGGAGGAAGGAACAATGCAAATAAAAGATATTATGACTACTTAATTATTTGGTTTATAAAAATAGAGAATCTTTACTTTGCATTTCCTTAAGGCTTCACAGTGGAAAATGTAACACTGGCAAACAGGTCTTTTTTTTCCTTCTTAGTATGATTTATAATACTTTTACTCTAATATTCCAGTACTTGCTTTGATCTATCATCCTATCTCTAAAGGTATTACCTCCAGTTATGCAGAGAACAGCTCATTTATGTTTACTTATTTTATGAGACCATTGGCCATGGCTCCTGTAAGTTAACTACAGGCGACAAATCCATTCAGTATACTGGGGACATTCCTTGTTTTCTCTTAACATCATGTGGATCTAATGGTAACCAATTTCAAATATGTATTTTCTTTAAAATGTCATTCATTTTGATCTTCAAAATACAGATGTCTCAGATAGATATCTTAAGTTGAAATAGTTGTGAATGAGTCAGAAAATATTTATGGTTCTTACATTAAAATATGAGGAAATTCTCTTTCCCTAGACCAGATTTTTATTCTCACACTGGGGCAAACAAAATTCCATTTTTATAAACTACATCAAGATCAAAGTGCATTGTTAATGCCTCAAGATTCAGGCACATCTTCTTCCAGTCTCTAGTTTAAAATAATATACATTTTAAAGAGATTTTTAACATTGATATTTATTGGGAAGGTTATATAATACAAGCAAAGAGGATCTAGACCTCTTTTAACAAGTATAAAGCAATTTGTTTTGTATTAGTCCAGATTATCTGTTTACTTTTAAAAAAATTAAAGGAAATGTGTTTTTTAGGTAATTTATAACTTTGAGAAATCCTATAGTTTCAGAATTCCTAAAATGATTAAAAATTACATTTATCCTTCCAATCTTGATATATTGTGAATTTCAGAATTGGAAGGGACCATTACAAATAGAAATCCCTATTATGTCATACCCAATTACAGTCATTCAGAGATTGCTTCAAGACCTCCACTGAAGAAGAACCTGCTATCCCCAAAAGCAGCATATCAGCTCCAATGATTAAAAAAAAAAGCTATCTTTCATCTGGAGAAAAGAAGGCAGAGTGGTTTAAGGGGCTTTTCTCAGATCACACAGCTAATAAGAGGAAGAATCAGGACTTGAATTCTGATCTTCTGAATTATAATCCTAAAACCTTCCCACTATCCTGGACCACTTTTCATCTTTGATCAATTTCTTATTCTTGTATTTCTCACTTCAGTCACATAGCTCAAGCTATTTCTGTAATGGAAGTGAGTCATGTGGCAATACCGTACCTTTAAAACAAACCAAATATAGGCTTTGTAGACTTGGCAATTTCCCTTCACTAGATAAGGAGAGGATACAGGGGGGAGAAGAACACCCCCCAAAATCTATCCATTTATTTACAAGAAAACACACACACTCACACACACACACACACACACACACACACACACACACACACACACACACACACACACCCCAAAATAATTAAGGCAACTAAACAAGTGTCTGATGACTAAGCAGATTGGAAGATAAGACTTGACTTTGGGGGAAAAAAATAACTAAAACACACTCATGCTTCCTCCCCCTCCTACATTGGTTCAGGATAAGAAACCATGACATTTGCTGTGCTTTATCCCTTCCGTGATTAAACGTATAATTTGGAAGTAAGGATGTACTGTAAATATGGCTAAACAGAACCCTCCTTGTTTATGGAGAGGGGGTAATTAAGCATATGTTACAGACAATTCTGAAAACTGGAAAGAGGGGTTTTCTTCCCAATAATCTTGAGTTGTCAAATATATTTTTAAATGAATATTTCGCTGTTTTGTTTTTAGAAAACAGGACCTTGTTTGCATATATAAAGTCCAAATATCTAGATGTTTGGAAAACGGTGATCCATGTGTCTAAAAATATAACATTTTAAAGGAAAGGAAATGTTTGTTTTAAAGGAATACCATTACTCATGCCCATTTGTTTTTGTTTCTTTTTTTTTTTTTATCTGTGTCTAGATCATATGGAGATCTAATTAGACTATAATACCCTTTTTTTTTTTCCTTTTGCTTGGGCCAACTCCCATAGATTTTACCAGAAGCACTGTTTTCTGAGCTAAAGGCTGTTTCTGGTGTATGAAACTTTGATATCTAGTGCCAAAATATGGGCCTTTTTCACATTGCAATAAGATATTGAAGTCAGAATAAGTGGAATCAACTGAGAAAGTATGTTTTTTTTTTAATTATTTTTAATTTTTTAAAAAGCAAAGAGAAAAAAACACAAATTCAGCATTTGGTGAAGATTCTATTATAAGTGACATTGTAGAAAGAATACTAGAATTAGAATTGAGAGTATAGAGTACAGAGTGTTAGATGTGGAATTAGGAAAACTTGGGTTGAAATCCCATTTCAGAAACCTAACTACATTGTATGGGCCCCTTAGATTATCTATGCCTCTGCTTCCTTATTTGAAAAATGAGAAAAAGGGTCTGTTTTTGAATTAGAAAGACTCAAAAATTTCTTCTTGCTCTAAATCTATGATCCAATGAACTTACTTTAGGCCCCAACACTCTGAATTTTACTATTTGTACGACAAGGGACAAGCCATTTCAACTTCTGATAATTTATTTTTTGTTTTTTGTTTTGCTTTGTTTTGTTTTGTTTTTTTGGTGAGGCAATTGGGGTTAAGTGACTTGCCCAGGGTCACACTGCCAGTAAGTGTTAAGTGTTTGAGGCTGGATTTGAATTCAGGTCCTCCTGAATCCAGGGCTGGTGCTTTATCCACTGCGCCACCTAGCTGCTCCATTAATTTATTTTTTAAATAATTTTTTTTTGTATTGTGAAGTTAGCAATAATCAAGCAAAAACATTTGCACATGTAACAATATAGGACTGTATGAGACTTTGAACTTCTATTATAATTTTTTAAAAAGAATTGCATGTATGTGTATAAAAAAAAGGATAGCAATTATAATAGCTAGTATTCCCATAGAAATTACTATGGGTTAGTCATTATGATAAACAATTTCTATTTTTTCTATCATTTGATCCTCACAACAACTTTGAAAGTTTCAGATCAGTGCTATTATTACCCTTATTTTACAGATGAGGAAACTGAGGCAAACAAAGGTTGTGACTTGCTGAAGGTCAAAAAGGTTGGAAGTTTCAGGTGATATATTTGAACTCAGGTCTTCTTCACTTCAGGCCTTGCATTCTGTCTATTGTATGACCTATCTGCCTAGTAACAAATCTGTTATTTTTTATCTTCCTTCTACATATTTTGCATCTATTTTATATATATATATATATATATATATATATATATATATATATATATATATATATATATATATATATATAGAGAGAGAGAGAGAGAGAGAGAGAGAGAGAGAGATAGGTAGATATATGAACAAATTTTTAAAAGTTATCAGGTCTTATTAATCTTCTACCACCCCTCTACTAATGAACTCTATTGAATTTCAAATATATATATATATACATATATATACATATATATATATATATATATATATATATATATATATATATATACACACACACACACATCCCCCACATTTGTACTATCCATAGAATGCTGCACTAGCTGCTAGAGGAAATAACAAAGATTACATCAGATACAGTCTCTGATCGTAAGGGGCTTATATTCAAGTCGGAAGAAGATAATATTTGCAAATATAGATTATAAAAACTCAAAATGCATGTACATAGGAATAGTTTAGGAAAGAAGGAATTTTTAGAATACATTTTAGATTTTCATACAAAATTGAATATTTTTAAGTCTCAGCACTTAAAATGACAAGCTTCAGTTATCTGGAAAATTGGATTTTTATGGAATACCTCATTCCTCTGAAATGTCTCGTAAATGAGGTGTTATACTTCTTGCTTAGTGACTAGGAAGTTCTATCTAGGAATGGAAAATGGAAGATTTTTGTTTTAAATTTACTTGCATGTAGAATTGGGAAGAATTTTGACAAAAAGTCCAAGAGATTTTGGCTCTTTTTCATAATGCTTCATTAATTTTGTATCTCTATGACCTGAGGCAGGATATGTAAAGTCTCTGATTGTCAATTTTACCATCAGATGACTTCTAAGCTGCTTTTAATTCTGAAATTCTATCATTTATATTCATTCTTCCAAAGATAAATATTTTGTTGTTTTTGTTAAAGTGAATCTAATTGCCTATATTTTAATAAAATTGGAGAATTTTTACTAGTAATCATTTTCCAATATACTTAGTCCAAAATTCTTTGTGAAGTTTTCATGGTAGCAAGAGTCATAAATAGACTTTTAGATTCTGTGATTTTCATTGGGTTATTAAGGTTCCAGTATCATAAAATTATTGACAATATTCTCTTATATAAAAGGATCTTTGATTTAGAATTGACAGGGACCTAAGAGGTCATCTAATTCAGTTTCCTCATTTTAACAGATGGGGACATTGAGACCCAGACAGGTGAAGTCACTTGCCTAAGGTTCTACACATCTAAAGAATAACCCATCCTACCTCTCTTTCAGAATATTGTACTATGTCCTATGATTGGGTAACTCTGGTCTCCACTTTAAAGTGTGGAAACTTTTAATTATGTAAGTAATTTAGTTGAAGTGGAGCCTGTCCAGGGATCAAGTCTATTCAAATTCTAATCCTTACTAAATTTTATTAATTGCAGCAAATGAATTTATCATAATTAATTATTGTTTCCAGGATGTATGGAACTATTTAAGATAATTTATTCTGGCAAATTATCTCTCTCCCATGATCTCTTGGTGCTATGAATTAATTTGATTTTGATTTTGATAAATGATGATTATTTCCATATCAATAAATATTGAGCATATTTAAGTTGATCTAAGTGTTTGTGAATTGGGTATTTTTTCAAAGTTTGAAAAAATTAAACCCCATTTCCATTATGTTAAGATTCATGGTACCGGGGCAGCTAGGTGGTGCAGTGGTTAGAGCACTGGCCCTGAAGTCAGGAGTACTTGAGTTCAAATCTGACCTCAGACACTTAACACTTACTAGCTGTGTGACCCTGGGCAAGTCACTTAACCCCAGTTGCCTTATTAAAAAAAAAAAAGATTAATGGTACCTAGAGATTCATCATCATCCTGGGAAAAATATAAATTGTTATTCTCAAATGGTCTATCCAGTAACTATATACTTAGTTAGATTCTTTGAGTGAATAATAAACTTCTTTATAGGACTCCCTTACTAAAAAAAAAGATTACCTTTTTATAGTTATCTACAGTATCATTTGTTTAAAGACTAGCCAAATGTATGAAATATCACATTATGATGATGATAATAACCATCATCATCATCATTAGTAAATAAGCATATAAATTTAATATGTTCCAGAGAAAATTTGAAGCTTAAAGCCTTCAATTTGAATCTGGATGTGTAATTAAAGCAATGGATGAACAAAGCTTGGTCATCTACAAATCAAACCCATAGAGCATAAAGACAATAAGGAGAAGGGTGTGGTTGAAAACATTTAGAGACTTATTATCATCCTGAAATCAAAATGAAATGAGGAGGGACTTCTGGGTTACATGATCCATAGGTTATGCATGATTAGACATTTTCCCCTATCCTCATTATGTTTCAAACATGTTCAAAATAGCAATTATGTGCAAGAGATAAATCAATTTCAGATACCTTCATGATATTAGCCAGGGTTGCATGAACCAATCCATCAGCTGGCAACAATACTTGACTCTTACCCAATACCTTTCTCTCTGTGCTGGGGAAAACCAACATGCAGAAACTTGCTCTGTCTGGTACAAAAAGTATGGCAGTGATTTAAGATTCAGTAGAGGTTAGGTTGAGAAGCCCAAAATAGAAGAAACTGAGGCAGGATGTATGTTCTTGGCTATGTGGTACTTTATTAAACTTGAGTCCAGCATCTAGCTTTGACCATCCCTGTCTCCCAAGGAGTCAGTTGGGAAATGGATTTAAGTTGGCAAAATTGCCCAGAATGGAAGGAGGCTGAACCTCCACTGAGGTCTGTCCCCTAAGGAAACTGAATTCAAAAGGGAATATGTCAGAAAGTGAATGATAAAGCAACATAGTGTAGGGGCAAGGGAGGGGGAGGAGGTGGAGAACTGGAATTTCCAAATATCTTAGAAGAAAGGAGATTCAATTAAAAACCTTTAACCAATAAACCACAGGGGGTGGTGTTACAAAAAAAAATGAAAGAAAATGGACTTTAGATCTATTTAAAGAGTTCAGATAGCTATTAAACAATATTGTTAAAACAGTGGAAAATGAATCAACACCTGATGAGGCAGAGGACCCTGTGGATTTCTAAGAGAGCAATTAGTCACAGTGAGATACTCCCAAAAGGTTTAGGAGAAAAATAAGAATTGTGAAACCAGAATTTATATCTTGAACATCAGAAATAATAATAAACAGGAGAGAGAGACAGAGAGAAATTCATCCATAGTACAAAGTCTCACCAAAGGAAAAAAAATAGAGGATAAGTGATTGGAAATGTAAATAGAGAGAAGTGAAGAACAATCTTGAAGTAAAGAAACAAACAAAAAAGCAATTATTTAAAAATATGGTCTTTATACTAGTAAAATATATTGACTTCAAAGTCAGGATGTGTGGAGACAACTGAAGGATAATAATTCTCCCCAAAGAATAATAACAATAAAAAAAAAACCTGTATACCAGAATGCAATAAATAATACAAGAAAACTGCTCAAAATGTCTGGACACAGAAAACAAAGAGTCAATTGAAAAAATTATCTGCATATCACCTCCTGAAAAGCGCTTTGCTATACACTTTAAGACACAATATAGTTACATTTAATAATCCCAATGACAAATTCTGTAAGTGGCCAGGAGAAAGACTTTAACATATAAAGGAAAGGAAGTTCAAATAAACCAAGACTATTCTGTACCCGCCATAAATCATAAGAAAAATAAATAAATAACATGTTCTAAAATACAAAGATGTTCAAGATGCAACCCATGGCACCATAGCCTGCAAACCTGAGTCTATCCATGAATGAAACAAGATGGATGTTCAATAGAACGAAAGGAATTTGAAGCATCACCTGATAGAAAAGCAGATGTATACTATATATATATATTTGCTTTTCAAACACTCCAGACAATGGAAATCATAGAAAGGCATTCAAATAAAGCATCAAAAGACAAAACTAAGTAACAATGGAAAGATCATTACGAGATTTTTCTCCTAAGAGTACACAATGAGATAATGGTAAAAGTAGGATTTTTAGGAAAAACAGGACTGAAACATCAGAAATTGAATGTCCCAACTCAACACCTACAGGTGATTCAATAGTATATATTTTTAAAAAATCAAATTACACAGTAGGAAGGCTTGTAAAAGGGAGAGTGGAGGAAGAAGATAGAGGGGCAAATGAGATATATACCCTGATCAAAGATTAAAAATTAAGTGAAAAAGCTTGTCTTTTAGGAAAAAGACAGTCTATAGGAGAATCAGTGAGCAGTGGTAGGAGTGAGGTAAAACTAGTGAATGCTCAAATGGGGGAAGAGACATATTATATAAAGAGAGATGGGGCATTTATAATAAAACATATAACCTGTAGGGATTTCAGGTTTTGAGCAAAAACTCAGTCTATATTAGGAGGAGGCAAATCAGACTTCCTCAAAGCAACTGACCCCTAGAGTGATAGGGCATAGATCTAGGGAAGAGTTTTAATGAAAAATGGGAAAGAAGTGGCCATGAGGTGGCTTAAGTTTAGTAATTAACTATATAATCAGGGACAGAGAATTCCCATGAGACAAGATACTATCACCTTCAGGAATTGTTATTTCTTTTTTAAAAAAATATATTTTATACTTTTATTTTCCAAATTACATGGAAAAGCAAATTTTGACATCAATTTTTTTTTAAAACTTTGTGTTCCAACTTCTCTTCCTCCCTCCCCTCCCACCCACATCCCAAGGACTCAAATGATTTGACATAAATTATACATGAATAGTCATGGCAAATAATTCTACCTTATCTAGGTTGTGAGTGGAATCAGATAAAAACAAAACTTCAGATTAAGGAATTGTCAAAAAAAATGAGTTTCAGTCTGTTTTCAGATACCATCAGTTCTTTCTCTGTAGACGTAATGCAATTTTATTAGGTTCTTCAGAGTTATATTGGATCATTGACTTGCTGAAAATAACCACATGCTTCCCAGCAGATCATCTTACACTGATGTTGTTATTTTGTATACAGTACATTTCTCTCTGCTTCAGTTCATTAGGGTCTTTCCAGGTTTTTCTGATAGAATCCTGTTCATCACAATTTCTATATAGTACCTTGAACTTGGCAGAGAATTTTCTTCACACTAGCGCATCAGAGTAGGTACCATACATTTTGACCTTGTAGTTAATCAATGTAACTATTTCCATCCTATTCCCTTCCAATGATATTTATTCCATTGTCTACCTTATTTTGCCCTAATCCCCGTCATAAGTATTTTGCTACTGACTGTCCCCTCCCCCGCTCTACCTTCCCTTCATTCACACTTCTCTCCTTATCCTTTTCCCTTCCTACTTTTCTGAAGGGTTAAATAGATTACTTTTCCCTATTGAATGTGTGTGTTATTCCCTCCTTGAGCCTGCTCTGATGAGGTTATGGCCTTTGAGCTCATTCTGTTTTCTAAATTTTTCTTCCTCCCTCCCTATGAAATCAAGCAATTCAATATATGTCATACATGTGGTATTATACAGAACATCTTCACCTTCCTCTAAAGCATTTTGCTTTTTACAGCTCCCTCCCCCAAACTTCCCTTCCCTCCTTCCCCTCTTCTTCTCCCCGCCCCATCTCCTCCTCCCACTTTTCCTCAGGGCAATAATATATTACTATACCCAACTGAGTTTGTATGTTATTCCCTTTTTGAGCCAATTCTGATGATAGTGAAGTTCACTCACCCCCCCCCCCACCTCTTCCCCTCCCCTCCATAGGCTTTTTTCTTGTTTCCTTCCTATGAGCTACTTCTCCCTATTCCACCTCTCCTCTCCTCCCTCCCCCAGTCTATTCCTCCTACCTCTCCCCCGTATTTTAAAGATATCATCATGGGTTAGCTAGATGGCACAGTGGACAAAGCACTAGCTCTGGGCCCAGGAGACCCAGAGCCCAAATCCTGCCACAGACACCAGATAACCCACCTTATTTGCTCCACACAGAACAAGGATATACAAAAAGTAAATACTTTACAAATACCGTACCTTCATATTAATTTCAGACCTGTGAACTTTGTATATTCCTTGCTGAAAAAGTTCTTATGAATTGGAGGAATTATTTTCTCATGTATGACTGTAAACAGTTTAATCTTTTAATGTCCCTCGTGATTTCTTTTTCCTGTTTACCTTTGTATTATTCTCCAGGCTCTTGTATTTGAAAGTCACATTTTCTATTCAGTTCAGGTACTTTCATCACAAATGCCTGAAAAATCTTCTTTTTCATTGAAATTCCATTTTTTCCCCTGAAAAATTATGTTCAGTTTTGCCGGGTACGTGATTTTTAGTTGTAGTCCCAGTTCCTTTGCCCTCTGAAATATCACATTACATGCCCTCCTATCCTTTAATGTAGAAGCTACTAGATCTTGTTTTATCCTTATTGGAGCTCCACAGTATTTTAATTCATTTTTTCTAGCTCCTTGAAATATTTTGTCTTTGACCTGGGAACTCTGGAATTTGGCTAAAATATTCCTGGAGGTATTCCTTTTGGGATCTCTTTCAGGAGGTGATCGGTGGATTCTTTCAATTTCTATTTTAGCTTCTGCTTCTAGAATATCAGGGCAATTTCCCCTCACAATCTCTTGGAGGATGGTGTCTAAGCTCTTGTTTTGCTCATGGTTTTCAGGTAGTCCAATTATTTTCAAATTATCTCTCCTGGCTTTATTTTCCAGGTCAGCTGTTTTTCCAAGGAGATATTTCACATTGCCTTCTATTTTTTCATTCAATTGGATTTGCTTTACTGTGTCTTGGTTTCTCATAAAGTCACTAGCTTCCATTTGTTCAATCCTAATTCTTAGGCAACTATTTTCATCAGACAGTTTTTTAATCTCCTTTGACATTTGGTTTTTCAAGCTGTTGACTTTTTTCTCCTGACTCTGTTGCATCACTCTCTTTCCATTCTTTCTTTCTTCTCTCTGTATCTTCCTTCTATCTCTCCTATTTTTTCTTCAAAGTCCCTTTTGAGAGCTTCCATGGCCTGAGACCAGTTCATATTTTTCTTGGAAGTTTTGGATGTAGGGGCCCTGTGGTTGATTTCCTCATCTGGGGCTGTACCTTCATCTTCCTTTTCACTGAAATACCTTTCTGTAGTTTTGAATGTTCTTTGTTTGATTATCTTTTAATTTATTTTAAACTCTCTACTGGGTAGGGTTGTTGTTTTTTTTTTTTTTGGTGGGGGAGGGGGGACTGCTTCTCAGCTCCACTCCTGTTCCCAGCTCCAAAGGGTCCCAGCTGTTTTGGTTTGTGGGAGGGCTGGTTTTGCTCTAGCCTAGCCTGTTCTCTGGTCTGGAGATAACCTCAAGCCTACTTACTAAGCAACCAACCAGCAAAGCTCTCTGTGGTGTGGTTTTTAGCTTTGGATGAAGCTGCACATTTCCCTCACCTGAGCCTCCTGCTGCTCAGGATTTCTTCCTGGTTCCCTGCTGGGGTGAGATAGCTGAATTATTTCCCCATCCCACTGGTACCCCTTCAGTTTCTGTCGGGTCCCCCACCCCCATCCAGCCAATCTGCCCTTTCACCTGACTGAACTCTCAGCTCTAGAAGATGCCAGTGCTGTAGCCAATTCAGAGGCTCTGGGCTAAATTCCTCTAGTGGCGTGTCTGTCAGCTCAATCATGGGGTTAGACTTTACTCGTGGTCTAGCAAGGCACCCTGAAATCTATCTATAGCTGGAGAATAATCTCAGCCTGTATTTTTGTGTGCTTTTCTTCTCCTGGGGTTCTTTTATTGCTGTTTTTGGGGTGATTATATCAGGAGCTCTGTGTGTTTAATGTCTTTCCTCTGCCATTTTGGTTCAGCCCTCAGGAATTGTTATTTCTAAGAGTGAGGAACAACAGGAAAAAAAATATTGTGGGGGGGAAATGGGCAAAATCTACAACCCAATTATAGAGAAACTATTTAGAAGCAGGAAATAAAGAGGTAGGAAAAGAAAGGGAGAATTAAAAAAAACCTTAGATGAAATGAAGTAAGTAAAAGGAACTATTAAGTTAAACAAAACCCCCAAAATAGGGAAAGGGATAGGAAACAGAGGGCAGAGAGGAGGTTTAAAGAAAGGAATCAGGAGGAATAGAGTAACCATAAAGTACAATAAGCTAAAACAATCAAAGAGACAAAACCCTGTGCTTTTGTAGAAGGCAGGAAGTATTATTGGTTGGGAGGGGGAACAACATTAAAAAACAATGGAGGAAATATAAACCTAAGTCATAATTATAAATATTAATAGATTACACAATTTAGTGATAGAAAAGAATGCCAGATTGAATAAAAACAAAATCCTGAAATATGTTTCTTAAAAGAAACACACACACACAAAAACCGTAAACACAATCAAAATGAGGTGCTGAAAAATTACTATTCATCAAATGACTACAAAAAAGCAGTAGTTGCAGACTTGCAATCAGACAAAGAAAAAAATAAATATTCACAACATAAAAGGGTGTAAATAATGGAACTACATTATGCTGAAAGGAACCATGGAGACCATTCCAATATTGATGTTAAATTTATATGCTCTAAGTGCCTAAGCATCTAAATTCATAAAGGAAAAAAAATAATAACCGTACTACAAGAAGATGGACAACACTACAATTAGAGCAGAAAATATCAATGTCCTTGTCTTGATTAAAGATAAATTTAACAGAAATATAAAAAAGGGGAATATATAGAATTGAATAAAATACTGGAGAAACTAGAACTAAAAGATGCATGGTATCTTCTAAATGGGACAGTTAAAGAGTATACATAAACTTCAGCACCATATGGGATTTTTATAAAAATTGGTCATGCATTATATCATATACTGCAAACAAGTGTAAAAAGACAGAAATAGCAACAACAATAAAAAACTCTTTTAAAGATCATGATACAATAAAAAACAATAATTAGTTGGGAAGGAAAAAAAGATATAGAGATTTAACAAAGAAATACTAAACAATGAAGGGGCCAAAAACCAAATCATAAAAACAGTTGAGAGTTATATGAAAGAAAATTATACAAATCCAACAACATAACTAACTTTCTGGGAGGAAGCTGAAGTGGTCCATAGGGAAAAATATCTTTACAAATATATATTAAGAAAATGGGAGATAAAGAAATTAAGGAGCTGAATGTGCATCTAAAATAATTAGAAAATCAACAAATAATCCTAAAATAAGCACAGAATAGATGAAATTAAGTATTACAACACAAACTAAAAACAATAAATTCATGGAATTAACAAAACTCAAAGCTAGTTCTTTAAGAGAGTAACAACATTTTTAAATTTTTAGTCAATTGAATTAAAGAGTTCTGAAAATTACATCAACAAAATAATAAAGGGACTAGGTGAAATAATAGCAAAATAAGAAGAAAAGGAAAGATCAGAACTCACATTATTCAATTTTATGCTAACAAAACTGAAAATCTGATAGAGACAGAGATCTGTAATTAAGTTGGCAGGTAGGTATATGAATACCTTTTCAAATATAAAATACCTATGCTAACAAAAGATCAAACATGGATTTTTAATAACTCAGTCTCAAATATGTAATATGTACACATGTATGCATATGAGTATGTATTTCATATATACTTACATATATACACATATATATACCTATACCTATGTACATATATACATACACACACACACATATATATATACATACACACACATATATATGCACACACACACACACACACACACATATATATATATATATATATATATATATATATATATACATACGTATGCATATGGTACTAACTGTGAAAGGAACAACCAGGAAGGTTGAAAGTGTTTCTCATACTAATGAATTCATAGAATTCTGTGAAGCATTTAAAGAACAATAAATAAAATTACTGCCCATATTATTCTCAAAAATTGAAAAAGTAAGTACTCTGCTAGATTCCTTTTATGAAACAAATTAACATTAATATGAAGATCATGGAAAAACAAAACAGAACTACAAGTCAATACTATTAATTAATATTAATTAAATTTTTAAAATAAAATCTTTTCAAACTATAATGATTTTCAAATAAATTGTTCATTATGAAAAATTGAACTTATACCAGAAACTCAAGAATGGTTAAAATTAAGTATATAATTAATCTAGTTTATCATGTTAAAAACTAAACAGCTCTAACCTCTTGATTATCAGAATAGATGTAGAGGAGAAAAGTTTTTGACAAAATGTAATATTTGAGTTTATGTTTACAACCCTGCAAAATACAGACAAATGTTAAAATGTGTCTATATCCCAAAGTAAAAGTCATAAATAATGAGTATATATTAAAAGTTTTCCAAACAAATTCTGGAATAAAGCAAAGACCCTCATTTTTTTTTCTCAGTATCACTTGATAGTCTGAAAATGCTAGCAATAGCAATAAGAAAAGTCAAAGGAATGGATTATATAAATATAGCTAAAACAGAGATAAAACAATCCCTATTTGTTGATTACATGATGGTTTACTTAGAAAATCCTATGGAATTAGGAAATATGCTATTTGAGACAATTTCTTCATCAAATGTACAAGCTACAAAACAAACCCACAAAAACAAATAGCACTTTTATTTCACAGCAAAATTCAAGAAGCAAAGATAGAAAAGAACTCTGAATAACTACAAAGTACATTCAATATCTGGAGAGGAATGCATAAAAAAATCCAAACAAACCTGAACTTAAACAATATTCTGTGAGTATGATTGGTCCATGACAATATAAATAATATGACAAATACTATAAAAAATTAATTTTTAAAGTTTATACCAATCAAATTATTAAAAGAGATATTCTACAGAACTTGATAAAATAAGACAATTCATTTATTAAAATAAATTACCTAGAATACCAGGGGAAATAATGCCAAGAGGTATAACACTTCTAGATTTTGAACTATATTATGACCAGCAATCACCATATCCATCTCATATTACCAAGTGTGTTAGCTAAATTATTGGGGGACTAGGCTGGGTTTTCTAAAATATTGCTACTTATAAATTGCTATTTATATAATAATGGCTATTCCCCCACTTTTAGCAGTAAGCATTTATTATTAAATATCACATATTATTAAAGTATTGACCATGTGTCTCCCTGACTTCCCCACAAGCTACAGGTTTACATACTCAGCATATTGAGACAAAAGGGTGAACAGCAAAAGAGGAAGGGTGGGGGAGCAAAAGAGAGCAAACTTCTCATGGCTCAGTCATTTTGTGCTCTTTAGGTACACTGATCTAAGCTAATTGGTTAGCATCATTCAACTCCATTGATTGATATGAATTGAGGGGTGGTCTTATAGAGGGTAAGTTCCTGCTTTAGGTGTGTCTTTCCTTAGCTAATCAAAAGAATCAATCTGAATTCCTTTTGTTAAGATAAACTCATCCTAGGCAGGTTTCTGGTGTGAGGGGGAGAGAACAGCCAGAACTAATATCTGGATTTCTCCTAGAAATCCATTATTAATAATTATTTCTCACACAAGATAAAAAGGAGATAGATGAAGGAATATACTATACAAAAGAGAATGAGAAACACTGAAATTTAGTAACCCAACATTTGATAAAAAGAAAGAAAAAAGAAAAATTAAATTAATTACTATTTGATAAAATTAAAAAAAAAACTGCTTAAAAATCTGGAAAGCAATCTGGTAGAAATTAGGTTTTGACCAAAACCTTACATCATATTTCATAATGTATTCCTAAAAGATACATAAATTTAATATGTAAAATTTTATTATTAAAATAGATAAGATGCATATGATATAAATTTAACAGCTATGGGTAGGAGGGAATTCTTAACCAAATAATGGATAAATGTAATTGGAAAAGATAAAATAGACAACGTTGATTATATGAAATTCAAAAACTCCTATACAAATGAAGTTAATGCTTTTATGATAAGAAGGGAAGTGATTGAATGGGGGTAAAGCCCACAAAAAATTGTATTAAATTTCTCTGATGTAGGTTTTATATCCATGATACACGAATAAGGAGAACTACACACATTAAACAATCAAAATTAAATGTTGTGAAATTATAAAGAATGAACATGGCTTTAAAAAAAGGTGAGAAGATACTACCATGTTCTCCCTTTACAGAGGTGGGAAGTCTACAATAGTTTGAGTGTAAATATTTTCAGACTTTTTCAATGCATTGATCAGTTGTGTTGATTGCTTTTTCTTCATCTTTTCTCTTTTTGTCTTAAAATACTATTTATTATATTCCATAGCTCTCTGGGAGTGCAGGAAAAATTTTTGATGATGTTAAAAAAAAGTCAATAAAACTTTTCAAAACAATAACCACATCTTTAATTCCATTAACACCTTTTGCAGTATAAATCTTATTGCATACTTTAGAAATTGTCAAATGGAATATAACAGATTTGCAAAGAAACATTCCATCAAAAAAAAAAGGAGGGAGAAGATTAATAGATATCCTTTGAAGATATGCTAAATGGATTTTTTTTAAAAGCCTACCAAAATAGCTTTGGAATAAGTAGACATCACTTCACTGAGCACGAAAATGGGCTGATAATGAGTGTCTCCAATTGGATTAGCAAAACTTCTTCTTGGATGAACCTTATGAAAGGTTGAAGTTCCAAGAATGAATCAAGAGTTGGAGATCTAAAAAAAACAAAAAACAAAAACAAAACAAATCAAAACAAAAAATATAATTTTAGATTTCATGTTATTTTTTATTTCGGGGTTTAACATGTCTACATATACTCTTTTTGTGTATGTGTGTTGACCTCTTTTTTGTCTTGTTTTGTTTTGTTTTTGTGGGGCAATGAGGGCTAAGTGACTTGCCCAGGGTCATACAGCTAGTAAGTGTCAAGTGTCTGAGGCCAGATTTGAACCCAGGTACTCCTGAATCCAGGGCCAGTGCTTTACCACTGCACCAGCTAGCTGCCCCCTCTACATACACTCTTAAAAACATGTCACATTTGATGTAATCCAACTTAATTCATATCATATCCTGGAAACCATTGTCATCCGGAAATTATTCTTAATCTAAAATAACTATTGTTCATATTTAAGTTATTATATATTTTGTTAATAGAAAAAAATTATCATGTGACATGAGTAATTTTAATTAAACCTGGGAGTTTTCAAGAGAATTTAAAGACAATTTTAGAATCACTATATTTGGTTACTGTACATAATTAGAAGATAAGGTTGCTTGATAATGCAGTGATGTAAGTTCCTTTGCAAAAACCGATTAGGCAAATTATCTACTGAGCACTAGCCTTAACTTAATGATTGTTGAATGTCTAGACTTCTGTTACTTAGAACAGATCTTTAAATTGACTTGATACATTGCATATTATTTTATTTTGTGCATTCCTGTGGTTTGCAGACCATAGACTCCAATTTCCCAATTTCTTGATCTTTTCAAATATAAAGACATTTCTGACTTGTTCCAGCTCCTAAGTATGGTTTATATCAATGTAGTTATGTTTTGTAGAAATGTATGCTTCCTTGCAAAGGAGTTCAGACATTCATGGTAAATTATCTATTAAGAATATTTTGAAAATCACTGTCTGTCTCTAGATCTGTTTTTCTCTGTCTCTCTATGTCTCTGTCTCTCTTACTCTCCCTCTGTCACATGAGCATGAGCACACATACACACATACACCTTTGATAGTGTTGTGTTGTGTATGAGACTACTAGTTTGTTTTATCTGTTGTTCAAACAGGAAAAGAACATAAGATTATGCTCGTGTTTCAATGGGACAGACAAAACACAATTAAAAGACCCTTCCTGATTGTGTTTTTATATCTTGATTGTATTTTCTTATATATTTTAAATATATTATCTTTGTAAATTTTGTATTGCCACGATTACATCTAAGTTCTTTGGGTACCAGGACATTTTTATTTTATTTTATTTTATTTTATTTTATTTTATTTTATTTTATTTTATTTTATTTTATTTTATTTTATTTTATTTTATTTTATTTTATTTTATTTTATTTTATTGCTTTGTCTCTCCATCACCCAGAACACCATAGCAAAGTGGATAGATACATTGATATACTTGGAGTCAGTGAAACTTGAGTTTGATTCCTGACTCAGGTACTTGCTAGCTCTATGACCCTGGGTAAGTCACTTATTCTGTATAAGCTTCAGGTAAATTGTCTGTTAAATGGAACTAATAATATTACTTCTCTTATGAAGATCAAATGAGCTAAAGCTTGCAAAACTCATGGGAATACTATAAATGTTAATAATAATAAAAGAGCAATGATAATTAATAATATAATTACATTTTTGTTTAAATTAATTGAAATTGCTGAGGGCATCCATAATCATTGTAATGTAGAGTAACTCCTGATGTCTTGGATAATGTTCCCAGTCCTTGGTACAATAATCCTGTCATAGTTTACTTACTTGGACCATAAACTATCTTTCTACATTTCTAATAAATTGTGGCTGGAACCCTTATTTAACCTTCACTAAAATCACCCCTTGAAAGTCCTACCCTGATAACTCATAAAATATCCACGTGATATCTTAAAAACTACACTAGCAAAACAGGTCAGATCCCTTGAATTTAACAGGCTTAGAGTATGTGTCTGGAAATGTGCTATTCTCCTATTGTTTGAATATCAACTTAAGCTAAATTTATAGATTCTTATTACCCGGTGGTCCACAGGGTGATGTATTATTTCCCCCCTTTGTTTATAGCAGTTTCTTATACCAATTATTAAGCCAAAGAGGAGTTGTTATAGGGAGTATTTACTTACACTGGCTAAATCACAGGAGTATATTGTTGGATCTTTTTAATGTGTGTAGTAAAAGTTTATTTGTTTTAATTTGCTCTAAATTTAGGCAGAATTGGGAGTACAAAAACAAGCAAATTCAGTTTCCACAGAAATTTTATAGGAGAGTGACTAGTAAAAACACTAAGGGATTGAAGTTCTCATTTTTAGAAGGTATGGAAATGAAAGGAAAGTTTTATAGTCATCCTGATAGACTATAGTTTAGATATTTGTATTTCTGCTATGGTCAAATGACCATGATATATACTGAATATGTGTATTGGAGATAATTTGTTTTAAGAGAGAGCTGAGCAAGAAGTCACGTCTACTCTAAACTTCCTTGCTCTCACATTGGACAAATAGCAAGGAATGATCCAAATAACATAATTAAAATCAAAACAAGAAAAAAATAACAAGAGAAGAAAATAACTTCTCATAAGAGAAATACTACAAGAAACAAAAGTAACACAGGGTTGAAATGCAGATATACCATGTTGCCTCACTAATTGTCCACATTCCTAGTCTATACATTGGGTCCCGTGCTGATTGTCACTGGCCATGAGATTTTTATTTGTTAGGGTTACTTAAAATCTTGGAGTCTATCCTCAGAAATGATTCCACTAGATACTCTTACCATCACTAATTGCAATACAGCCATGGGCTAGAGCAGCCAATGTGGACTAGGTTCAGCTTTTTAGCACTACAGGGTACAATGGAGAACAGAAGATAAGTAATCAATGGCAGAAGGGAAATGTGAAAGGTTTGGTGTAACCCAAATATTCATTACCTTTAATAGATTTAAAATAATCTAATCAATTATATATTAAAAAAAAAAAAACAGCTTGTAGAGGGAGAAAAGAAGCAACATCCAGAAAGATAACTGAGAGTTCAAAACTAAGTCCAGACCAAACACATGGTTGTAAAGTAGGAAGCAATGCAGCAAACTGATGATGATGCTGATGCTGACGACAATGATGATGAATAATAAGAAGAAAGGGGAAAAGGAATAAAAATAAATTTGTGTGTATGCACATATATGTATACACATGTAACCTATCATGTATAGATAATACGCTAAGAAATTTACAAATATTATCTCATTTGATGCTCATGAAGACCCTGTGATATAAGTGCTCTTATTACCTCCATTTTACAGTTGAGGAAACTGAAGCAAACTGAGGTTAAATAACTTTCAGGGTTACATAGCTAGTAAGTGTCTGAGGTCAGTTTTGAACTCAGGTCTTCCTGACTCCAGGCCCAGCACTCTATCCATTTTGACAGTTGGTTGCCACAAAATCATTTATTAAGTACTTACTATGTGCAAAGTATTATATATATTATATATATAATATATAATAATATATTATATATAATATAATATTATATATATATATATATATATGAGTGTGTGTATGTAAAAAAGAGACCTTATAAATTTTGTATATATGTGTGTGTATAATTAGGTCCCTAAAGTGACCCTATAAAGTAGGTGTTATTATTTTTCTCTATCCTCTATTACAGAAAGTAAGGAAGAGAGAAGTTGTCAATTTTTCAGGTTCACAGACCTAGTAATTGTGTGAGGCTTGATTTGAATTCAGTTCTACTTGACTCTTGGCCCAGTGCTCTACCCACTGTATCACCTAGCTACAACAACAACAACAACAACAACAACAACAACAACTACCACAGTATGTCAGTTGACAAAGAATTCATCAGAGATAGAAAAAAACAAATTATTTCAAAAATTAAATAAAAAGAGAAATATAAGTGAACAAAAGGTAGAAGACAACAAAATGGCTCAATATTTTAGAAACAAAGAAACTACAAAGGAAAGATAAAGTAGTACAATAAATTTTATCAAATCTCAGTAAATTACATAGTAAAACTCCAAAATTATGTAGAAAAATCATGAAATTACATCAAAAAGTGGAACAAATTAGGGCACACATTATACCTTTTAAATAAAAATCAATAAGGTAAAAGGAGTTAAAAACTTAAAGCAAAATAATAGGAAAACTACAAAATAGTCCCCCGAATCAGTATTACAATATAATAACAAAATAAAGAGGTAGAAAAGGACATTGCAATAAATATAACTAAATTGGATAAATTATTTAGAGATCCATTTACCAAAGAACAGAAAATACTTATATTCAATTACAAGCTACATTTTAAAGAAATAAAGAACAAAAAATACCTGGAGGAATCATTATATGCTCATGATGGCTGGATCATGTCAATATGATGAGGGGGAAAAGAAGATAATACTACCAAAATTGATTTATTTTTAAAATGCTATGCTAAAAGAATTATCAAAGAGTACTTTATAGAATTCAATAAAATAATCTTTTAAAAATTGGCAAAAGAAAAGATATATATATATATCAAGGGAAGCAATAAAAAAAAACAAATCTTTAGAAATAGAAGTAAACAGCCTTTCCAGACCTCAAAGCATATTTCTATGTATAGGTCATAAAAACCATTTGGCTTTGATTTAAAAACAACAACTTGATAAATGCACCTATTAAATGGACCATACTAGGAAAATTTAGATAAAAATGACTCAATAACCCAGTGTTTAATAAACCTGAAAAATATAAATTACATGGAAAAGTATTATGTGTTTGTATATATAATAGAACAGAATATATATGCGTATGTTTATATGACCATACATACATATATGTAGAAAATTATATAAAATAGTTCTTTAAAAGAATGAATTTTAAAAGCTATTAGCAAACATATGAAAGAAATCTCCAAATGACTACTATTAAGAGTAATGTGGGGCAGCTAGATGGCACAGTGGATAGATTGAGCACCGGCCCTGGATTCAGTATAACCTAAATTCAAATCTGGCCTCAGACACTTAACACTTACTAGCCATGTGACCCTGGGCAAGTCACTTAACCCCAATTGCCTCACTAAAAATAAATAAATAAATAAATTAATTAATTAATTAAAAAGAGTAATGCACATTAAACATCCCTTAGTTTTCATCATATATTCAATAAATAAGCAATAATCACAAAGATTGGATATAGTTACATTTTAGGTTTTTTGGGAAGATTGGTACACTAATGCATTATTGGAGGAGTTATTATTCATTACAATAGTATTGGAAAGGCATTTGTGTCTTCCTGAATTACTTTCCTGTTGACCTGTTGATTCAGTTTCCACTGTTAAGTTTAGACCCCATAAAGGTCATTGATAAGAGGAAAGTCCTTAGGTACACTAAAAAGTAGACTTTTTTTAGGGGAAGCAAAGAACTGGAAACAAAGTAGATAACAAATTAGATACCTACCAATTGGGAAATTGATACATAAATTGTGGCACATAAAGGCAATGCAATATTACTGTGCTATAAGAAACAAACCAAAAAAATATGGTGGATATAGGGAAGCATTGAAAAACTAAAAGGAATTGATACTGATTGGAGTAAGCAGAATCAAGTAAACAATATATATCATAGCTTCATTTAAATTTTTTTAAATTAAAAAAATAGAATGTGAACGTTGTAGAATTTCCTAGAATAATCACAATCCCAAAAAAAAGATATGAAAAAATACACCAGACTCCATTTCTTTAAAGAGGTAAGGAGTTCATAGTTCTAGAATTGTGGGATTTTGCTCATATGTTTAGTCTTTATATATATCTATATATGTACATATATATGTGTGTATGCATATATATGTATATATGTATGTATGTATATACACATATATATTGATTTTGCTAATTAAAATATTCATCTTTCATTAAAAATATTTTACTATACTCTGTGACTTTTAGGGAGGGGATGAGGAAAATTTGTTGTTCAATCATGTCTGATTCTTCTTGACCTTATTTAGGGTTTTTTTGGTAAAGATACTGGAGTTGAATGTCATTTCTTTCTCCAGCACATTTTACAAATGAGTTAACTGAGGCAATCAGAGACACTTGACTTCCCCAGGGTCACACAGCTAGTGTCTGTAGCTAGATTTGAAGTCAGGAAGATGTCTTCTCATCAGCAAGCCTGCTAATCTACCTGCAGCACCACCTATTTGCCCAAGGGAAGAAAAAAAAATGATAAAAATTTAGGCAATATAGGGGACAGCTAGGTGGTGCTGTGGATAAAGCACTGGCCCTGGATTCATGAGCACCAGAGTAGAAATCTGGCCTCAGACACTTGACACTTACTAGCTGTGTGACCCTGGGCAAGTCACTTAACCCTCATTGCCCCCGCAAAAAAAAAAAAAAAAAAGGAAAAGAAAGAAAAAAAATAGGTAATATAAAAACAAAATAGATAAAGAATATTAATTTATAATGTCATAAGAAGGTATGGGAGAAAAACTCCCATATGTATGGGCAGTGCTTCTGTGTCATATAAGACTATTAAATGGCAAGCCCACCAAAAGAACATGATCTTAAACCACATTAAGAGAGGAGTAGTGTCTAAGACTGTAGCACTCTGCCTTAAGGGATGGTGTTCAGTTATGGTTAGCACATTTTAGTAAAGACATTAATAAACCGAAGAGTAGAAAGGCTTATTTGACAATGATGGTGAAAGGAATCAAGATCGTGTCTTTTGATTATCAGTTGAAAGCACTTAGTATAGGTAACCTTGAGGAGAAAAGGCAAGTGGTACATGATAAGTTTTGCCTAATATTTAAATGTTTTTCATACGTAAATAAATTACACTTGTTCTTCTTGATCTTGCATCTCCTCTATATTAACTCTAATCTCAAATAATTATTTTATGTTTTTCTGAATATGCATGTATATGTGTGTATACACACACAAATACCTATATTCACACACATATATACAGCTTATATACATACACAAATATATGTATACATATATAAATATATTGTGAGTACACACATATGTCTATATTCACAATCTATACGTGCATGTCGTATATACACAAATACATGTATACATGCATGTGTGTACACACACATACACATATATGTTTTGTTGTTGTTGTCATCAGGTTGTATGATTTGTGTTCAACTCTTTGTGACCATATTTGGGAAAAGATGGCAAAGATGCTGAAGTGGTTTACAATCTTCTTCTACGGGTCATTTTATAGAGGAGGAAACTGAGGCACACTGGGTTAAGTGACCTGCTGAGTATCATACAACTAGTACGTGTCATAATCCACTTTTGAACACAGGTCTTCCTGATTCCAGGATTGGGTATTTTATCCTCTGTGCCACCCAGATGCCCAGGTACACACATGTGCACACACACATGCATGTGTCTATAGAACAGGCACAACATATGTATTATATACATAAATATAAAATTGTGTTTTGTTTATACTACATATATTGTGTGTGCATATGTATTATAGAGTAATACTTTATTATATATTATTTAGTATTTTTTTAACCTAGCTTTATGTGGCTAGAAATTGGCTAATATACAACTTACTATAGGGGTCAGGCTGAGCTAGAAAATTTTCAAGTATATCAGATACTAATGTAAGGAATGCCTTGATCCCACCAGTTTTGCCTTAATTATATTAAATTTTTATAATTATCATTGAAAATTATGCTTCCCTCTTGTTTTAACTCTATATAATGTTAACCTCACAGACAATCAATAACAGAGGCACATTTTTTCCTGCTCTCTCCTTTGCCCAATTGACCATAAAATATTTTCAAAATGTTTTCAGGTGTTTAAGTATGTTCTTCACCTATAGTTTACACACACAAATAGACACACTGACACACACATGCACATAATAAAGGCAAAATATAGATAAGCATTTTTTCTTCTTTTTTCTTTTTCAGGGCAATGAGGGTTAAGTGACTTGCTCAGGGTCACACAGCGAGTGAGTGTCAAGTATCTGAGCCTAGATTTGAACTCAGTTACTCCTGAAACGAGGGCTGGTGCTTTATCCACTGTGCCACCTAGCTGCCCCCAGCATTTATTGGCATGTAAAGGGAGAGGGATAGATTTTGGTTCATAAAAAAAAGCATTTACAAGTTAAATGTTCATTTCTTGAGAATATTATGTTTATCAATTATAAGGATTTTCTAAGGGCTTATTCAATACTACTCACTGTGCTAAGTACTTAGGATACCAAGAAAAGCATAGATGGCTTTTATGAATTGGAGATGAGGAGGGAGTACATTCCAGACATGGGGGATAGTCATTTCAAAGGCAGATAAATGTGAGGGGGGCTGCTGAGTTGGAAAAGAAAGGGGGAAATGCCTTATGTGCATTATGTGCAGGTCACAAAGTGCTAAGTGCTCTCCAGTTACCTCAATTCTTCTTCCCAACAATTCTGTGAGGTAGGCGGTGTTATTATCCCCACTTTAGAAATGAAGAAACTGAAGAAGAAAGGGGTTAAATGATTTTCACAGGGGGACAAAGATTGCAAGTGTCTAGGCTAGATTTCTATTTAGGTTTTCTTGACTCCCAGTCCAGTTCTCTCCATGCACTTGCATCAACTTGTTACTCAAAGAAAATAGGAAGGTTTGTCTTGATTGTAAAATCTGAAGATTTTTTTAGATGAGCAGGGTATGTATATTATCCAATATCCATATGCATATATAAATACATGCATTTGGACAAGTATATATTTATTTACATGTTTGTGCATGCATATACATACACAAATACATGTATATATGTATATATCCACATATCCATACACACACATAGACATTCATACACATGCACACACATATATATGAATAGGCATATGTATGTAGGTCCAACTGAAATACGTTTAAACTATTTTTTTTTTGTCTAGAGAGAGAATTATTTTAAAGAAAAAGTTATCCACACCCACTTCTTTGTGAGAGAAGTAAATGAAATTTATTTAACAGTTGTATGTAGCAGATTACTGTTTAGCTAAAATATTCCCCACTTAAACATCTAAACATGCATAAATAAAAAAGCCAGATGGATTGTGCTAATGCCAGGACTGCAAAATGTTATCTCAAGCAGTGGTACTTTATAATAAATAGATTAATCATTAATTGCTTTGGTGTTCATCAAAATACCATTAATCTTTATAAATTAAATTGCTATTAATGCACATGAAATATGGATTTGCAGGGCAACATGTTTGTAATTATAGCTTTCCTTGGCACAAAGCTCTAAACAATACTAAATTCACAGTTCCCTTTCTTGTGATGGTTACTTTTCCTTTCCCTTGGTCCTAGACATACCTACCCAGACCTTGCATTAGCATTGCATTTCATGAGAGAAGAACAACGTTTAGTCACTGTGTTACTACTTTCCCATTCTGTGACCTTGGCCAAATAATTTAAGACAGAATTGCAGAGGTGATTAAAAAAAACCAAACAAACATTAAATTTGGAGTCAAAGGATATAAGTTCAAATTCTCCCTCTCCAACATTTGTGAAATTTACATAAGGGACTTTGCATTTAGGGATATTACTTCCAGAGAGAGAGAGAGAGAGAGAGAGAGAGAGAGAGAGAGAGAGGTATATGAGGATTGAAATAAATAATCTTTAATATTGTTTCTAACTTGAAATTTATGACCTTATGATCAATCTGTGATTAAGTTGTCACATTTATAAAATGAGAAGCTTGAATTACATAAGCTTTTGTGAGAAAATAATGGGTTTGGGGATGCCCAGAGGCCCTGCTCAAGAGGATAACATTGGGATTGACTGGTTGACTTTGCTGATTAACACTTAAAGTTGACTTGATTGAAA
Organism: Dromiciops gliroides; assembly: GCF_019393635.1. NCBI lineage: Eukaryota > Metazoa > Chordata > Mammalia > Microbiotheria > Microbiotheriidae > Dromiciops > Dromiciops gliroides. The sequence continues at coordinate 31,550,026 of NC_057866.1, forward strand.
CCACACCCACCTGAGAGCCTGACCTTCAGGGAGTGGGTTCTCTGAACTCTGACCTCAGCATGTTCTGCTCATGGACTGCCCTCAAGTCCAGTGAACCAATGGATTTGGGTGATGCTAGCCAATTAGCTTGAAGCAGTGTGTAAGGACTGCCTCTCGTTGGGACCTGCAGGAAGCTTCTGGTCACACAGGGAGAGGGACTTCCTTTTTGGCCTAAGATTTGTAGGTGAAGTTGCCTTTTTCTCTCTTCTTCCCTAACTTTCAGGGCAATGTGCTCTATCTGTATTAATATCCAATATGCTTTAATAAATATTTAATGCCCCCAAACTGGTGCTAAAGCTTCTAATTTATAAGTAGCAATATATAAGAAACCCCAGCTAATTTTTCCCAAACTTTTTACTTGCCATACTTTACAATCTTTTCTCACAAAAAAATTCTGTCCTTATCAACTTAACAACAAAAACAATACAAACTTGTGCTTATCCTTAGAAAAACTTTTTTTTTTTGGGGGGGAGAGGTGCAGTGAGGGTTAAGTGACGTGGCCAGTGTCACACAGCTGGTATGTCTCAAGTTTCTGAGGCCAGATGTGAACTCAGGTCTTCCTGAATCCAGGGCTGGTGCTTTATCCACTGTGCTCCTTTTTTGCTTGTACTTAGGGAAGGTTACTTTAGTAAATGCTTGGAGGATGGATTGGTGTGATGGCTGTGTGGCAGGGGGCAGAGAAACCAATTACTAGGTGATTAAGCTCTTCTGACCTGAACTTTTGTGTTGACAGTTAAAGTGGAGAGGAGATGGATGGATGGATGAATAGATGGAAGGTAAATTGATGGAAAGGGAGAAGCCAAAAATGATTCTAAAATTTTAGATTTAGGTGACTGAAATGATGGAGGTTATAAATTACACAAGTAACAAGCTTATTAAAACAACTTTGAACTGAGAATGAAAGCTAGATTCAAAGCTAGGGTTACCCATGAACTTACTGCATCATTTATAGATGTAGAGTTTGAAATAATCTTAAAGGTTTGCTAGTTCAAAGGTCTCATTTTCCAGATAAGGAAAGGGAGACACAGCAAGGTAAAGTGACTTGCCCATGGTCACTTAGGAAATTGGCAGAGCTTGGATTTGAACACATGTTCTTGTATTACTTATGCTCACTGTAATGCACACTGGCAAGTCACTCTTACCTTTCTGGGTCTCAGTTTCTTCATTTATAAAATTAATAGGTTGGCTTCAATGGTCTTCAAGGTTCTTTTCAATTTGTTGCTTAGCATTTTGTTTTTCTCTTAACATCTTTAATTACAGCAAGGAGCCTCTATACTGGTGGTGTTTTAGATAGAAGGGATTTTAGAGATCATCACATCTTATCATTTATTTGTATAACTAGAGAAACTGAAAATCAACGTATTGAAACAATTCACCTGGGGTAACACAGTCACTCCACTCTTCCAAGACCAAATCCAGTCCTCTTTTGACCACAGAACTCTGACTCTATTTGTAAGCTTAGTTTTCCATAGTCTTTCCCAAGCTTCAGTCTATGAGCATAACAGCAGCAAAGTTCTGGATAGAAATGACACCTCCTCAAACTATGTGTTATTATTTCTCCCTGATAGAATCTGAACTATAAATAGATATAAAGTTGTAAAGATTTGGGAAACTTAACATCCCATTTCCCTCAGGAAATGTGCCTGAGATCTGTCAGTTTTGATGGAAGTTATCTTCCCAGTGCTACATCCATCCATCAAAATAATTAAGCTGCTGTTCATGGTAGTTATAATATTGTGACCAGAAATTTATTTAGATGGTGCCCTTTATAAAAGTCTGGTTGTAGGTACCAACTATTCCATTATTTCTATATTCCCATATAATTCCAATAAGAACTCTAACTAGCAGGAAATGATTGGTCCTTTGTTCCAAGATACTGATAACCTGGGGGCAGGAGGGAGGGATCTACTGCCTTGTCATATATATCCCTGTCTATACATCTCACTCTATAGAGAGTCATGTGTCTGTGTCAACCCTCTGAAGTCCCATAAGGACAAAGGTCTCAATACCCCTATACCAACTTCACCCATGGTCAAAGGTTCCTCTATGGACATTGCCTGCTGCTACATACATCATCACACACCAACTTGAAAATCGTCTTCATTATGATTCTACCATCAGGGACCATAGCTGTCCTATTCTCCCATAAACCAGTGTTTGACACTTGGCATCCCTGTGGTAATTTCCATAGAAGCTTAATAGCACAGTACACTATAGAGACTTGGGCTTTCATAGCTACCTCTAGAGCAGCAAGCTAGCATAGCAGACAGGGTGCCATGCCTGAAGTCAGGGAGACTCACCTTTATGAGTTCAAATCTAGCCTCATATATTAGTAGCTGTGTGACTCTGGACAAATCGTTTCCCCCGTTTGCTTCGGTTCCTTCACCTATAAAATGAGCTGCTGAAGAAAATGACAAACTACTCCCAGGTCTTTACCAAGAAAACCCAAATAAGGTTATGAAGAGACAGATAGAACTGAACATGACTTAAGAACAACAGGAAAAACAAATAAAACTAACCAACCAAACAAAAACCTCTCCAAAAAACCTCTATCATTAGAACTATGCAAAAATTTGATGGCATAATAGTTGTTTTATTCACCCTTATTGAAGGTCTTCAAGGAGAGACTAGTTATTGATTTCTCATGTATTTTATAGTGAGGATTTCTTCTTAGTATGGTTGGGGCTTCATGTCTGCTAAGTTCCTTTTCAGTTTTAAAATTCTTTGATTCTGAATCTGATTCACACAAAGAAATTCCCTCTTCATAGTATAATTCCCTCCTCCTGGAATAATTTTTTAACAAATTTGAGAGCTGTGCTTTTCTCCAGCTGATGTGGAATATAACCACAGGGCAGAATCAAGATGCCCAAATGTTTTCTTGCTACAGAGTCATAGAATTTGAGAATTGGGAGGGACTTAAAGCATAATCCAGTCCAATACCACATTTTCCATTTTGAGGAATCTGAGGCTTAGATACATATACATATGCATATGCACATACACACATGTGTATGTATGTATGTATGTATGTATGTATGTATGTATGTATGTATGTATGTATGTATGTATGTAGTCATTGACCATCTTACCCTTCAAAGTTGTTTATACCAGATTACCTGGACTGAAGGGAACCATATATAATATGACCATTTAAATGGTTGGGCTCAGGGCTTTAAATGTGAGACAGTGAAGACTGCATTTGATCCAAGAGTCAATAGGAAGGCACTTTAATTTAATGAGGAAAAGAGTGACTTGTTCAGGCCTGTACTTGAGGAATATCATTTCTGTAGCTGTGTGGAGGATAGCTGAGAAAAGGAAAAGACTTGAATCCAGGAGTCCAGTTAGTAGACTAAGATAATAATACAAGAGCAGTGAACCAGGTCTGACTCAGGACAGTCTGATATTTCAGTTTCTTCAATGGAACAAAATGATATAATTATGATACAGATAGATCATCAAACAATTTAAAAAGTAGAAGCTTACTTAATCATAAATTAAAGCTTGCTCTGGAAGGATAGAACTCAGCATCTGGTAGCCAGTACACCATATATGTGTATGTGTATGTATATGTGTTCATAGGTGGACAGCTACATGTGTATATCCCTATTATATGATATACATAGCATAGGTTCAAGTACATATGCACGCAATGTGCAAAAATACTCATGTATATCAACACATATGCAAACATATGTACACACATAGACAGAAAGGTTTGTTAATCCACTGAGCTTTGTGACTTGTGTCAAGTGTGAAGGACACCATGTCTTATAGATTCACCTTTTATTTTCTAGGTTATAAGATAGTAAGAGCTATGTCAGGAATTTTATCTTTCTGGAATAATCATGTCTCAGAGTCTGCTTCTCTGTGTTTTAGGAAAGAAAATGGAGAGGAATAGAGAAAAATACATGTTAGTAAAAGAAGTATATACATATGTGTGTATATATATATACATATAATACATGCATACATATATATACATTCACACATAATATGCATGTACATTCACACATGTCTATGTGTGAACACATAAATACTCTATGTGGAGAAAGCAAAAGAAAAATACAGAAACTGTCATTAGATCCAATTGCTATACTTTTAAAGCTACACAGAATTTACACAATACTTATACAATCTTTCTTGTTTTTTTTTCTAATGAAATATTTATGTTTGGCTGTAAATATCATTACAAAATAAAGGAAAAAAAAAACACTAGCCTATATGGCAAGGCATTAGGTGAATAGGAATTGTGAGAAAATAATTATTAATAATAGATTTCTTGGGGGAACAATGGCTTTCTCCCCCACTCCCCACTCCAGAAAATACAGTTCTTGAGAAACTTCAACTATCTTATTTGGGACAAACCCAAGGGAATAAAAGAAATGGAGATAGAATCTAGATCAGTGAAGGACTGATGGGATCAAACCACAACTAGATAATGGTGGTTGTTTTAAGCAACTTTACATACATCTCCCTGATGTCATCTGTAGAGTTCATTTTAATGTGGACCACCTTCAAATCATGTCAATCAATGGAATTAAATGATACTAACCAATCAGCTTTGATCAATGCATAATGACCTGCCCCTATCAATAGAGGATACAAACCCTCAGGAAACACCATTAGGGCTTTTGGGGTTTTAGAACTCTCTTGTAGTTCTTAGCTCTCTTCCTCAAAGGTCTTCTGAACTCTCTTGGGTTTCCTTGAGACCACATGCTTCTGGGGTTTTTCTCCTGCTCACACTAACTGTCACACTGAAGCTCTCTCCCTGCTTTCTCGACCATGTGGCCAGAGACCATGGGAAGTTAGGGAGATATGTGGTCAATCCTTTACTCACAAATAATATGGAATAAATAATAATATGCTTATTCAAAATTGCTATCTATAGCAATAGTAATTATTTAAACAAAACACACAGAATCCTTTCCATCAGTTGGATCAAGTCTCATTTGACAATCAAGCCTCAGAGACACCTTCCCTGAATTTAATTGAAACTTTTCCTTTTTCTTATTTTTTCTTTTTTTTGGGGGGGGGGCACAATGAGGGTTAAGTGACTTGCCCAGGGTCACACAGCTAGTAAGTGTCAAATGTCTGAGGCCAGATTTGCACTTAAGTCATCCTGAATCTAGGGCAGGTGCTTTATCCATTTCGCCACCTAGCTGCCCCAACTTTGCCTTTTTCTTAATAGAGAGGTCGATGAGTTGTGGATTAGAAAGAAAGAAAGAAAGAAAGAAAGAAAGAAAGAAAGAAAGAAAGAAAGAAAGAAAGAAAGAAAGAAAGAAAGAAAGGAAGGAAGGAAGGAAGGAAGGAAGGAAGGAAGGAAGGAAGGAAGGAAGGAAGGAAGGAAGGAAGGAAGGAAGGAAGGAAGGAAGGAAGGAAGGAAGGAAGGAAGGAAGGAAGGAAAGAAGGAAAGAAATGCTTTTATTTATTTTCTAAGCCTAGCACAATGAACTCTTCTACAAAGCTATCTTAGTTTTAGTCAACAAGGACTCAATACATGACTTTGGTAACTGACAAGATTCTTGGGATAACTGGTACCAAAAATCACCTTCCTCTTTCATAGTCATCTATGCTTAGAAATATGGAATTAGGCTCTGGTGTTCCATTGTCTGACCAGCACCAATAAGGCAGTAAGGTAATCGTTGCTGTAACTCCATGATAGTATATGACAGATTGCAATACCAGAGCCAGTATCATGCAAATGCTAGTTTTCCTTTACAGTCTCCAGTCTGCTTCCAAACTCCAGCTGTCACTATGTCCATCTGTTTCCATTGTAATTTTTCTGGGTTGTTCAGCATGATATTTCCTGGAAGCACCTTCCTGGGAAATCCACAGGTGCAAAGTTGACATATTCAACACCTGCAAATCCTTTGAAAATGCACCCAGAGAATTGTTTAGGCATCATAGAAGTGAGAAAAAAAAAACTATTAGTGGTTAACATAAGTCCTTAATATTGTGATTTTGGGGGTTTGTTTTGTTCTGTTTTTGACAGACTCTGATGCCTTCATTCATAACTCCTATAGGACTAAACCCAAGCCAAACAAATTAAAAATAAAGCAATAACTTCTTTGGGGTTCCCTAATTATATTAAAGCATGGAAAGCATTCTTAGCTGGATGGAGAAGAAATTGATTTTCCTTTAATGGTCAGATAATTAAAAGTGACAAAAAATATATTTTGCCAAGTTCCAAAAGTGCACAGATTACCTGTTGGAAGGGATGTGACGTATTTGTCTTTGAAATTTTTTAACAAATGATATTCAGCCATTTTCCCTTTGCCCAAGACACACGTCCCCTCCTGGCTCATTAAAATAGCATTTATGACTCTAAACAGAACCATTTCCAACTCTTCATCACCTCTTCCTTTCATTAATCATTGAGCCTGTAGAGTCTGTGTGCACTCTCCCTTTCCTTCCAAGTGTTGTCACTGACATTTTCAGGTATGCATATGTCATGAAACCCTGAGCAACAGTTTCTTTTGAAATCAGAACATTTGATAGATGTTTATTTTTTTCCTTTCATTTATTTGCCCTGCAGTTTTATTATATTTTTTGATTTTGTCATCATATACTCATACATGAAAACAAGTATGAGAACGCATGCTTATATATAAATATATATGTATATGCATATATACACATACGTGTATACACTCATATATGTGATGGAGAAAGCAAATATATGGAATATATATGTATGCATGTATGTACTTATGTGTATCATAACCTATAATCAGGACCTATAATTTAGTCTGAGGGAGATTTGGATATTGAAACTCCCTCCATCATTTCAGATTCAATCTATATATAACTTGAAATCTTAAGAAATAGATGTTTAAGGAGGTTAAATGACTTGTCTATGATGATGTACCTTAGGATTAGAGGCAGAATCTGAATCCATGTCTGGCTGACTATTGCAGAACTGTGTGTTTTCAGCCTCAGATATCCATCATTTAATAAATAATAGCACAGATCAATTCCCAATACAACCCAAATATTTGCATAATAATTAACTTTGGACTAGTCTACATTTTGAAATATGTGGCATGTTCATTTATCAGTAGACCTTGTATGTAAAAAAATGACCTGGAGAAGGAAATGGAAAATTACTCCAGTATCTTTGACAAGAAAATTCCAAATGTGGTCGTGGATAGTTATACGAGACTAATTGAATAAAAACTCACTTCTGAGAACTTAAGTGCCCAGTTTCCCACAGCCATTTCCTAACTGTGAGGGGATTTCTTTATGTCTTAAACCATGATCCCTTTAGTTGGCTTTCAGTCAAGAAGTCCTGGATTCAAGACCTGCCTCTCTGACACTTATTGAACACCATTGTGTCTGATTTGTCACTCTTGTAGTCTGGATTCCCAAAGGCTATCCAAGTAGAGAGCAAATTCTAATGTTCAACCAATTTGGATAAGCTCTGGAGTCAGAATCCAACCTCTAATTTTCAGTCTATACATGCCATTTGAGCCAGTCATTTAGCATCCCTGACCTTCAGTTTCTTTAGCTGAAAAGTGAAGGATCAAACTAGGTGGCCTCTGAGTTATTATCTTATGACTTGTGGCCTTATGATAATATATCTATTACCCACAAGTTAGCTGACTCAGATGAAGCAGGCCATGTTTTTTTCTTAAATACATAAACTCATAAATATTATCAACTAAGGGATGAGAATAAGAAGTACACTCTGTTTCAGTGGGACAGAGACAACTAATGATGAAATCCCAGAAATATATATATATATATACACACACACACACATACATACATATATATGCATATCAGAGCCACCAACATACATGTATATACACAGATAGGTTGTTATACATATCTATGTGTGTATATGTATATATATATATAACATATAGAAAGATCTATATAGATATAATGAAAGAGAAATATAGAAAAAAATAGATAGAGGAAGACAATAAATGGTAGATTGTATATTAAACAATAACTGTATGTAGGAAACTGTGCTAATTGTATAGCAAGAAAGTCTTAGTGTCAAAGAGTTTACATTCTATTAAAGAAATATGGACATTAATGCAGAATCAGCTACTAGAAAACATCGTAGTGTAATTGCATGGGGGAAAGGGGCAGTGGCATAGGGCCTTGGTTATTGGAAAGATAGTGCAAAAAGCTCTATTATTAGTACCAGGAATGAAGTCCAAGTTTATGGTAGAGAGTAATGGTAATTTGAGAGCTTATTGATGAAGAGGAGGAACCTGACGGAAATAGTGAAATCGTTAAAAGTATTGGCTTAGGTTTTGTTCTTCACATCCTTGCCTATGCATCTATTACTAACTAAGAATGTCAGATAATATACTGAATGGATGATGTCAAGGAGATGTATGTTAGGAAAAAGAAAGAAGCTTATTGGTGACAAACCAAAATGAAAGGAGGCATATGTACCTACATACACATATACACATACCTATACATGTATTTACATGTATATATACATGCATATATGTATACATACACACATATATATATACACACACAAAGACATATAGGTATAAATATAGGCATAGCATATATAGAGGTAGATGTAGAAGTAGAGATAGAGACAGAGAGATAGAGATAGAGATGATAGAGATAGCCCTGTGCTATAGTGGAATTTAAATAAATTTAAAGAAAGGTCCTCAGCTCTTGGGGTCCACTCCCATGTAGAAATTTGGATAGGACATGGAAAACGATCGAAAAAATGCTGATGAATTATTATCTTCATGACTGAAAGTAGTACTCATCTGGATGAGAACCCTACCTATTGGATTATCCCAAACCAAACATAAAACCATGTCTGTTCATCTTTTAGATAGTTCACAGTCCCAGACAGAGCAATCACACATGGTGCAATCAAAACATCTGTTAGATTTTCATCCATTGTGGTAGAAGAGGTGATAAAAATAAACTCTAGCTTCAGATCCTAAATAAATGAAGCTACAAAGGGAAGTAAGCAGCTCTGATCAATCATCTTCTTTGCAGTAATTACAATTCTTTCTTATTTATGTCAAGCTGTTTCCAGAAGGGTAGAGCTGAACTCATCATCAGTATGATAAAAAGACCAAAAAAAGAGAGAAAGAAATACAGTCTTGAGATATTTCTCTGGAGTTTAATTCACTTTTCCTTCTTAAAAAAAATATTGATGGCCCCCTAACAAATGGTGGGGCATGGATTTTCCATCTCATGTATTTAAGTTTTGTTTGTTCATTTATTTATTTTATAAAGATTCTTGTTAACCTATTGAAAAAACCACTCCGATAGCCTATTAAGCTAGCTATGGCATCTGAGAGTCTGAAATGGTCTTAAGAAGCAGATATGAATTATTAAATAAAAGAAACAAATGGCACTTCTCTAGTTTGTTGTAAACTTTTCTTCAGTCCTTTAAGTCTAGTTGGATGAGAAGGTTTCTTATACATCCCTTTGCCCCTTTCTCTTGTCTTCTCTTCCCACTTAATTTTCTTCCCTCCTCCTCATTCTCTTTTTCTTTTTCTATCAATGGAAGGGAATAGGAATTTGAAGGTTAAAAATTAACCTAAATTTCAAGAAATCAGGGTTATACTTTGAGCTGACTCAGTACATAGCACTGTGCCTTCTGAATAAGTTAATTAATGTATCTGATTCTCAGTTTCTTAATTTGTAGGATACAGGTATTGTGCTAGAACAGGGGTTCTTAACCTGGGATCAATGAACTCCTAAGAAGTCAGTGATAGATTCCAGGGGGTTAAAAAACTTGAATAGGAAAACAAAAACCTTTACTTTCACTAAGTCTGAATTGAAATTTAGCATTTTGTCTAATTATTTTAAAAAATAAAACATTAATCTGAAAAGAAATACCTAGTCTTGACTTTTACCACTCAGGCAGAAGTGTCCAGAAATCAACAACAGCAACAGCAACAGCAACAACAATAGCAACAATAACAATAGCAACAACAGCAGCTCCAGCAACAACAGCAACCACAACCAACACAATAACAACAACAGCAGCAACCACAACAGTAACAAGCACAACAGTAATTGCAACAACAGCAGCAATAACAACCACAGCAAGAACAACAGCAATGGCAACAACAACAACAACAAAAGGAGAATACCTGCTTACTAGATGATTTTCAAGATCCCTTCTGGATCTTACATTCAAACATTTAAGGGTTCTAAATACATTCCCACTTCAGTATGTAATATGTGATTTAACTGCATAGTAGATATAAAATCGTCAAATGGTCCCTGTTTTAACTTAGAATTATTGTTATCAATATTATTATGATTAATTTACTGAAGAAAATCTTTTAAAGTATTTATTGGTTTCTTTGGGGGATAAAGGGGATGGAAGAAAAAGGAGCCATGTAAAATCCAGAAAAAAATATTCTGTAGGTCTATGGATTTTTATTTTATGTTCATTCCAGTACTGAAAGTTAAAAGTCTTTCAACTGAATATTTAGAGAAACCGGGCACCATTAATCATCTCTGCTTATTTTATATTGTCTGAATGGTAAACCTACCCTGAGGGTGTTTCTGCCTGCATATATGAATGGACGAATCAATAACATGTGAAATTAGGTATATCTTCAAAGTACTTTATTTCAGAAACATGGACAATAAATATTACTAACTCTATGTTCTAGGAAATATGAATAGCTGAGACACTGTAATGAGGGTATAGAGCAATGTTTACATTATATATAAATGATGTTTATGTAAAAGGAATTTCATCATCATTATTGACTCTATTTTGTGTTTCCGGGTTATAGCCATGGCCATTAGGACAAAGTGATTTTTTAGGTATTATAAAAATTTTAAAATACAAAAATATGAAGGAAATTTGTTTACTGAATTCTTCAGCCTCTATGTAAGCTATACTTTGGGTAAGAAAAAGAAATAAAATGGATAGATTACCTTCTGTAATAGAAAAGTAAAATGAAAATACTGTGAAACCAAAGGCAACATCATGCATTCTCCAAAATGTAATTGAGACAGGTGGATCATTTCTTTCCTGAGGGAAATTACAATAAACTCAGAATCTTCATTCTCATTATTAAGCCATCTCAATAGTTGTGGTTTAACCCACCAAGAACATTATCATATGTGATTTCCCACCCCATCCTACCCTAGAATTAGTACTATGACATACTTATGGTCAGGAGCCTATACACACATGCATACATACACAATACATATGCACATATATGTATGTGTGTATTTTATAATTGCATATGAATCTCTATCTGCATCCATATCTGAATCACTCTCTTTTTTCTATTTGTCTTTCTTTCTGATTCTCTTTCTCTCTCTCTATTTCTATCATCTTTATCTATCTTTCTATCTATCTATCATCTATCGATCTATCTGAAAGCTTGTCTTTTGATCCACTACAACTCACTGTCTCTCAGAAAGTACAAAGTTGCAGCATGATATTTTAAAGCAGAGATATATCTTAAATGGACAGCAGAACAATAGATTAAGGGGGTGATCCAAAGTGCTTCGCATACGTAGCACAATATCCAATTCATTATTACTCATAATTGGAGTGAGCTTGCCTTATTTAAGATCTGGTACCTCAAATTGGCTTTTCTCCTCTAATATAAAAGTTATGTTCTAGGACTCTCAAGGGTCCTTAACGCAGGGAGAATGATTGGGTAATTATTATCTGCAACTAAGGGAAAACCTCCCCTTCCCCCCCAAACATACACATACATTTCTACCTCCTGCTTAGAAATTGTTAATCAAAAGGCTGTATCGTTATTACTATTTTGTAGGCTTTGAAAATCTCTTGTTCTACTATCCCACTTAAACTCCCTATGATTCATAGTCACAGGTCATATGGGCCAATACTACCTTTCCTAGCCACCACTCTGAATTCCAGTAAAACCACCCTACTTTCTCATTGTGACTAGGGAATCTTCTCCCTGGTGGCTGTAAGAGCTACTGTGCTAGTGATTCTCTTCCCTCTGGAACTACTACCCTGAAGTGTGTATGGATACTGCAAGAAAGTCCTACACCCAGTGATAGCAAAAGGTCCCCTACAATCTCCTTTTGACCACTTTTACAAACCCTTACCATAAATTGTCTGAGAACTCCTGAAGATATTGATGCTGCTGATGAAGCCAACTCTGAGTTCTGTTGCTAGCATCACAATGGTGTAGCCTATGCTAAGCTCCAGGCTAAACCACCACCCTGGCTAGACAGATCTTTTCTGTTGACCTCCTAAATTATTTTGGGATGAAAAATTGTTTCATCCTCACTTTTTGTTGGTTCTGACACTCTAGAATTAGGTTTAAGGTGTTATTATTATTATTATTATTATGGTGAGGCAATTGGGGTTAAGTGTCGTGCCCAGGGTCACACAGCTAGTAAGTGTTAAGTGTCTGAGGCCATATTTGAACTCAGGTACTCCTGACTTCAGGGCTGGTGCTCTATCCACTGTGCCCGTAGCTGCCCTAAGGTGTTATTTTAAAGCTAATTGGAGGAGAATTTGGGAGAGTTCTGGTGAGTTGTTTCCTTTACCCTGTCATCTTGACTCTACATCTTTTGACCAACTTTTGCAAAAAATATGTAAATATATACACACATTTGAATTTTTTACAGTTTTTAAATCAGGGACTGAACTCATGTGTATTCCTATAAAATTAGTGTGGTTTGTTTAGATCTTTGATTCACAGTTTCAATTGGTTAAAATCCCTGATTGAAATCACTTGACATTAATCATTTTCTAGAATTATTACCTAGTGTTCTAGAAGAATTATTTTCCATGTTCTTTATCTGTGTAATTTGTAAGAATTCATTTTGAGGCAGCATCATGAAAATGGTTTTTCTGATTTATTCTTAAAAATCTAAGATCTATAGTCAATAGAAACCTTCAGTAACATAGCTCACAAATTTCTTGCTCCTCTTTATAAAAGGGAGAATATAGCATCATCACTTTGAAAGTAAAATAGATAGATAAATACAATTATAGATAGGAAAATGATATAATTTGAATATCTTTTGTTATTTTTTATTTCCCCTTCAAAGAAAGCTTCTAAGATAAATTCCAGATCTTAAATAAGATAAATTAAACTTATCCTTGAATTTTTTATGTCCCCCAATTATTTGAACTATCAATACCTGACCTTTGACAAATTCTGTATTTTTTTTCTGAATTTCTTTTAAAATGGACCTGAGATGGAACACAACTTCTCTAACTAACAAAACATTTTATATAGGGGAGGTCAGCCACCAAACAGACTGAAGACTTTTTCAGGCTAGGTTTTGTTTACTTTTACATCTTATTTTGGTGGCTCTGTTTAACTTTGTTGCCATTCTTTAAGGATGAACATAAAGAGCAAGGGGAAGTTTCTCTTAAATAAAACACCCTATTCTTCTTTGTCTTCTATTGTGTTCCCAACCCCATTATCTCCTAACATCCTCTATGGTGCAGAACATATTCATGGTTCCAGAGGGAAAATAAAAGTTGGTACCATGCAAGCAAATTCTAGAGTATGATCATTTTTGGCCCCTGTTTCATCCTGTTCAGGTTATGGCAAACACTACAAACTGCTGTGGGGACCAATTTTTAATTGGGGAATGCTAGCTAAGCAGCTAGCCTCAATATTGGGGCAAGGAAGGAGACCGGCAGCCTCCCTCAAAACAGAACAAAATTTATTTTAACAAGAATGAACTTAAAAAAAAACACAAACAGGATCAGTAGGATCAAGAGAAAGGAAACAAAATGGGGAAAGGAAAATTATAATACCTGAAAAATACCACCGCCCAGTAATCAGCTGAAAATACACAGCAGAACACCTGTTGCTTCCACCTAGAATGCCTAATTCTCCTCCCCCAAACCTAGAAACACCCCACACAGCCCCAGCCAATGAGATGGCCGCTCTGACAGTCACATGACTGCCCTCACTAGGCTTCCAATCATTATAATTTTGCCAGGCCCATGTAGGTGTTGGCGAGTAGTAATGATGTGAGGTGCCAGAGTCCTGGCAACAGCTACAACCAGTGGGTGGAGCACCTTGCGGTTTGCAAAGCCCCAGGCCAGTGCATGTCAAGGCATAAAAACCTCAAATAACAATTAATTCTTTACATTGCCTAGCTAAATCTTCCCCATGTCTTCTTGCACTTTATCTACCTCTTATCTAATATTTTATGCATCCTCAAATAATCTGCAATCCAGTAACATTGGTTTCTTTCCTCTTCCTAAAACAGGACAATTTATCTCCTGACTCTGGATATTTTCACTGGTTGTTCTCCATATTTGGAATTATCTTCCTTTTTATCTCTACCTCTGGAATCCTTTGGCTTCCTTCAAATTTCAGCTAAAATCCCACCTTCTACTAGAAATTTTCCTATCCCCTTTAATTAGAGTGCCTTCCTTCTGTTTATTTTCTATAATTTATTCTGATAATGTTTTGTTTTTACAGAATTATCTTCAAATTGTCCCCCTACAAAATATTGTGAGACTCTTGCAAGGAAGGGATTATCTCTTATCTTTCTATACCCAGAGCCTGACTTGCTGTCATCCAATATGTGTTTATTGACTAACTGAGTCATGGATAGGCTTTAAAATAAAGTGTTAATTGTCGCATTTAGATATGAGGTAAGGGACAATCTTTAGTTGAGTATTCTTTGGTCTAGTTGGCCTCTAAGATATCTTCCATCTATTATGTAACGATTGGAATGACGCCACCTGCTGGATACTTACTGTAGAAGAGTTCTGCCCATGAAGGGAAGGTCTTTGAGGGCAAGACCAGGAGTCAGGAAGTGACGCGGGATAGTGGGAGGAGGAAGGAAGAGACTGGCGCTCAGTCTCGCGCGCGCTCTTTCCTCTGGACTCTGGTGGAGAAGGGAGCTAGAAATGTGCTCTCCCTTTAATAGATAGGAATCTAGGCCTTTCTCTCTCTCTTTACCAAATTCTTATTCTCCTTAATAAATGCTTAAAAGTCTAACTCTTGCTAAAGCTTGTAATTGATTGGCGACCACTCATTAGATATTTTAGACAGACTAGCTAGAATTTTAACCCTTAACTATTAAAATATCTGACTTTGACTAAAGAAACCTTGGGCTCTGTCCCTTGAAATTGATTTTATATTTAACTGGTTTTGTTTGTTTGTTTTGTTTTTGTCTGTTTTTCCTTGCTTATGTTTTTCTGAACTTGACAATTTAGGTAAGCCCTTCCTGCCTTCCCTTTGAAAGTTCACTTTTTGTATGTTAAACTGTCATTTGTTTATTTTAAATGTACTTGAATTTTTCTACTTCTTCCCTAGTCTTCATAGTTCACATTAACATTTCATCTCTACTATAGCCAGAAAAATCATCTCCTTCAAAATATTCTCAATTTAAGCATTTATTATAAATTGTCTTTAAAGATAAATCTGAGAGGGACAGCTAGGTAGCGCAGTGGATGGAGCACTGGCCCTGGAGTCAGGAGGACCTCAGTTCAGATCTGGCCTCAGACACTTAACACTTGCTGGCTGTGTGACCCTGGGAAAGTCACTTAAACCCAATTGCCTCACCAAAAAAATAAAAATTAAAAAAAATAAAAAGATAAGTCAGAGTAAGTAAACATTTATCAGGCACCTACTGTGTGTGAGGTTCTTTGAAAATACTGGGGATACAAAGACTTAAAAGAGTCCATATCCTCAAAAAATTAAGACAACATATAAAAATAAATTGAAAAGTGGAGTTGGGGATAGGCGATCCGTGAAGGGTATCTGCCATAGAGGCATGATGAAGTTCTACAACTTGTGTGGGAAATGATTTGGGGAGCTATGAGTCTCAGAGTTGATTTCATGTTTCAAAATGATGAGTTTCTGGAGATTGTGTAACCAAGGAGAGAAATGATTAGGGAAATACTCTAGGCATTCTCCTTAACTGTTGGAAGAACTTCCCAATATTCACCCCTCCTCAACTTCTCCAACCAGAGGGAAGAAGGGTCCCCAGGGACAGAGGTACTGAGGAAGTGTGAATTTCAGAGGCAATTTGATCTTGCAGAATGGTGAATTTCTGGAGATCATGAAGTTTAAAATGAGAGCCAGGTTGGAAATGATGACAACTAACACCTTTAACTAGAAAGTAGTTATTATTTTCAACAAAATATTTAGCAAACAAATTAAATATTCATATTTTATATATAATTTAGATATAACTTTTATATTTACTGTATGTCTATGGGTTTATTTTAATCCTCTTAACATACTTTTAGACGGTGGATTTTTTAGTTATGTTGTATTTTTAAACTTCCATCTAATAAAGAGGCAGTCAATACTAACAGTTCAACTTGACTCAAGAATTTAACGAAATTCTCAGCATGGTGCAGTTCAAATTGTACTAAGTAGAGAAAATAAGAAGATTAATTGTCTAGTGGCATTGTATGACCTTGGACAAGTCAGTTAAACTCTTTTGCCTCAGTTCCCTTATTTGTAATGGGGAGAAAATTGTCTCTAAACTCTCTTTCATCAAAAAATCCTAGCTTTTTTAGAAGCCAGTCTCTTCTTCCTACCTCACAGGGCTTTGGAGAGATCAAATAAGGAGTGTTCAATGTATTGATATATATTTTTTCTTCTTCTTCTTTTTTTTTTGGTGAGGCAATTGGGGTTAAGTGACTTGCCCAGTGTCACACAGCTAGTAAGTGTCAAGGGTCTGAGGTCGGATTTGAACTCAGGTCCTCCTGAATCCAGGGCCAGTGCTCTATCCACTGTGCCACCTAGCTGCCCTAATCTATATTTTCTTGAAAGAAGCACCATGAAACAAATAAGGTGGATTTGTTTCCTTGAAGAAATTCTGAAACATTAATTTTTTTTTTAACCGTAAAATTTGGTAACATACTTGCTTGTTTCTGGTCTTCTAATGTTAGTCAATATTTTTTGTTTGTTTTGTTTTGTTTTGTTTAGAAGAAATGAAAAGTAAAAGATATAGACATATTTTATCTCTCATTGTATCCCACATCTTTACTTAAATTTATGGAGATGAGCCATCTAATTTTCAAAATTTAGTCCATTATTCTATCAGTTCTATGTCATTTAAACAATGTGGTCTACTTATTTCTGTCCCAAGTTTGTGGAAAATTCGCTGGGGTTTCTAATATAGTTGTTACTTATAAATTAAAATATTTAGCACCAGTTTGAGGGCATTAAGCATTTATTAAAGTATATTCAATATTTGTAAAGAGAGTGCACATGTCTATGAAAGTTAAGAAAAGGCCTATCTAGCCTAGAGGAGAGCATAGAGCTCAGCCTCACATGCTTCTTCCTCCAAGTCTTCTGCCACAAGGAGTGCCTCCAAGACAGAGTCTAACTAAGAGTAACTGTGTGTGTGTGGGAGCTTTTTCTGGATCAGGAGGAGAAACAGTCCTTCCACAGTGCTTCAAGCTAATTGGCTAGCATCATGCAAATCTATTAGTTTACTGGACTTGAGGGTGCTCCCCTGTTGAGGTCAGAGTTCACACCCTCTGAGAACACAGCCTCTTGAGGGCCAGGCAGGTGTGATTTTAATTGAATTAACTTTAAGTGAGTTAATCAGCAAAGTCAATCAATCCAATCAATCTTAATCCAATCAATCCCCTGTCGGGGCCTTTGGGCTGTCCCAAAACCTCATTATTGGATAAGGTATTAGACAGTATCCTAAATGTCTAAATATATTCTCTATATTTTTTAAGACAGATTTTTTTTTTTTTTTGCAGGCAATGGTGGTTAAGTGACTTGCCCAGGATCACACAGCTAGTAAGTGTCAAGTGTCTAAGGCCGGATTTGAACTCGGGTACTCCTGAATCCAGGGCCGGTGCTTTAACCACTGTACCATCTAGCTGCCCCTAAGACAGATTTTTTTTAAATGACCTCAGTGTTTCCACTATTCTAGACTAATTATGAATGTCATGACAGCTTCAATTATTAGCAAGCTTATTTAATCTCTTTTATTTCCTGCTCTCTAGATGAGTTTAGGAAACATATTCTGATTCACTTTGATTTTTTGCGTCTCACAATTTTTTTCTTTTTTCTCCCATCCAATATGAACTAAAAGTTCACATATATAATTTAGATATGTTTATATTTAGTGTATGTCCATGTGTCTATTGTTATCCTCTCAATTAACATAACTTTTAAAGGGTGAAATTTTCAGTTATGTTGTATCTTCAAACTCCCATCTAATAAAAATATAATTTGATAGAATTTTTTTCTGTTTTCATCATTGTAGGTTTTCCTGTTGTTATTTTTATGTAACATTTTAAAGAATATTTCTCAATATTTACATTTAATTGAAGGCAAATCAATAACATTTGATTGCTAAAATTGACTAAAAATGTACAGAAATAGATAAATAGAATTATAGGTTTAGATATGAAAGGAATTTTAGAGGTCACCCACGTCAAACCCACTTATTTTATAGTAAGGAAATTAATGCACAGACTTGTCTTGCTTTCATGACTTGTAAGTAACTTGCCCAGGGTCATACCAATTTATCTATCTTTCTATCTATCTATGCATAAACATGCACTCATATATACATATACACACATGCATATATACACACATGCATGTAGACATATATACTTTGATATATACATATATACATACATATATTAATGGTTTCTTTTTGGAATAGATAATTTAACATTTTTGAAATCCACTCAAATATAGCATTGTTTACCACCATCTATGGAAAATATTACCTGATCATTTCCCTTCAACCTACCAATAGCTGGTCTCTCCTTTCGTAATTGCCCTCTGTCTAATTACTCTGTAATTATATGGCATTTATTTTGCCATTTATTTTGTTTAGAATGAAAATTACTTGATAGCAAGGTTTCTTTATTATTTCTCTTTAAGTCTCCAATACATAGTAGGGACTTATTAAATATTGGTTAATTGATTGATCACTTAGGCAACATTTCTCAAATTTCACAAAAAGCATAAGTGATATTTTCAAATGCTTTCATGAAATCCAGGGAAAAATGTTTCTCTAACTTTCTAATCACTGCTCTCATCACACCTTTTCATTTTATTTTTTCTTGACCAAGTATGTATTAAAACCCTATTGGGTAAAAAACACTGCAAAAGGTCAAATAGATTTTTAAATGTTACTAAAATAAAATATAATGTGACACCCTAATTATTTGAATAAAATTATAACATGATTAAAAATTATATTTAAGGGTATAATTATATATTGTTTTTTATTCTGTTATAGGTTTATATGCAAATCTTAGGCTCATTTGGTTGTAAGCTCAGAGAAGTCATTATATCAATGCTTATGTCAGTCAACTTCACTGAGCTTCATTCTTTTAATTTGTAAAACAGAGTGAGTAATGCTTGTGTAGCCCTCCATACTCTACCCCCAAACTATTGTTTGTTTTTTTTTTCTTGGGGGGGGTGAAGGAAAAAGCAAGTCAAAGATATAGGACTCCCATTTCGGAGGAAAACTCTGTTGAGTGGAATTCTCAGATCAAATGGAGTTCTCCCAAATTTGTGCTGTAAATGTTTAAGAACCAACTTTCTGTGTGTGTGTGTGTGTGTGTGTGTTTGTGTGTATACACACACACATACATATACACATATATACACATGTATATACACACATATATGTATATGTATATAAGTTTAACCTGCATTATTAAAATGATTTCCATCACTCTCCTAAATCTTGAAATTAAGAAAATTATATATTAAACTTGATTTGTAGAATTTGCTGATTTCTGACATGTCAATGCATTGATAAAAATTTTAAAAATGACTGTCCTGCCACTGGTACCTGATGGATCCAGAACATACCTGGGATCCAAGTAGTCAACTGGACTTAATTGGAAATCACCCCTAAGCCATCAGGGGAGAACCAAATAACCTTAGTGAATTTTTTTTTCATAATTCCTTTTATTCAGCAAGGATTATCTAACTTCAGTTCCATAAAATTCTCCATGTGTCATTTTACATACAGCACTCACCAAAAATTCCCCAGTGATCGCTTTTATATGCATAAGATAATATCACTGGAGGGCCTAATATATGTATTTGTGTCTCTTACCCATAGCACACTAA
Organism: Dromiciops gliroides; assembly: GCF_019393635.1. Taxonomy (NCBI): domain Eukaryota; kingdom Metazoa; phylum Chordata; class Mammalia; order Microbiotheria; family Microbiotheriidae; genus Dromiciops; species Dromiciops gliroides. The sequence goes on from NC_057866.1 coordinate 31,570,083, forward strand.
AAAAATTAAAAATCCCAAAATACCTACCAATGTACGAGGCAATACAAAAGGCATTCCTTATTCACCCTTCACCAAAAAAAGTTTAGCTTAAGCAGGCTACCATTAAAAAAAGGTGGAGAAATAGACAAGAAATACAAAACAAAACAAAAAGAAAAACTTAACAAACCTCAAATAGATATGAATATCTCTAAAAGGCTGAAACACATGAACATACAATGTGGATTCCTTTGGGTTTCTAGAACAGGAAGCAAAATTTCCCCCTGTAATCCTACAGTACATAAAATGCATAGACCCATGAACTCATGTAACAATAAGACACCTTGCTATGTTTAAACATTCCGAAGAGAAAAAAAAAAAAAAAAAAAAAAAAAAGAACATTTATGAGATGAGCCATCATAATGTGATGTAAGTAAATTGGTAAGAACCAGTGTTTTAGGGATACAAAAATCAAAGTGTTCATAATTTCCATACTCTTAAGCACATACTAATTAAATAAATTTCAGTACTTGAGCATTCAAACAAGCAAATGGCATTAAAAAAAAACAAACTCGTTTTTCTTGAAACAATAATATTCAGAAAACACAATGCAATTGCAGTGGAAAATAAATGTTATGTTTTCTTCTTGGATAGCTTCATTTTAGACTATCCAGTAATGAGAATCTATAGTAGAGAATCTCTGTAGTGGTCTTCAAAAATATAAGGGTCCCAGAGATTTCCTGTATGAAGTTATCAAAATGCCTTCCTGGAGCAATTTCACCCCACTTCCACTCATATCAATCAGTCTGGATCTTGGAAAATCACTGACTACTATTCCTTCCTTTAGGTCTTCAAGGGAAGCAGCTAGATTTCTAGTACTATTGCTTACAAGCTCCCATGTTACTACCAGCAAAGATTAATTAGCTTTTATTTAAAAAAAGTATTTAATAAGATGGTAGAACATATTCTGTTTTTGTCTCCAAACCAAAGCTGGACTCTCTCTTTGCACAATAGAGTCCCTATGGAGAACGGGCTCCAGCTTAAAAAAGAAAAATAGTGAGGTACACATGTGATAACAAAATAATGATTTTTTTCATGCCTCAATTATATTTAAGGAAAAGTTATTGAGGACATTAAGGACAAGTCTCTAACCCCAGGAGTATCAACATAAACAAAAGCATAAATCCTTGAAGTATCAAACAATCACCAAATTGCAGAATGTTAGAGATGAAAAGAATCACAGAGTTGTCCAATGCATCCCTGGACATGAACCCCTCTCCAACATCTCTAAGAAGTGATCATAAAATCTAGGCTTGAAGAACCTAGGATAAAGGACCTTACTATCTTCCAAGGGAGCCCATTCCACATTGATATATATTTAGTTATATGGAAGATTTTATTTACAGACAGCCCAAATTTGTCTTTTGTTAAAATTTATCATTTTTGTCTAATTTTGTCCTCTAGACCCAAGCAAAACAAGTTTAATCTCCCTTTCCAGATGATATCCCTTAAAACACTAATGTCAATATAGTCACAGAAATGTTTAAAGTATTTTATCTTTCATACGTGATCATAGAGCAAGAATTATGTGCATGTGTACATACATATAAAACTAAGAGACGGAATTGTATTGAAACAACAGGATTAGGGAATGTCCCCTAATTGCCCTAATGATATACCTATATACACATACCACATATACCCTTATATATGTTCAGTTTATGTAAATTGTACTACACATATAATATATACTTACAAAGAAGTGTTAACATATATGCATATACAAAAATAAATGAATTCCTATTCAGTGACTGACTCTTCAATTCATATTTCAATATTTTGTGAATGGCCCTAGAAGTCTCATCCTTCTTGCATCATCTTCCTTTTATACATTATAGTTTCCACTTTTACTGTTTTTGGCTCAATTATTGATAATTCTTTGCCATAGTTTATTACCTACACCACCACAGTAAATAAGTTTTGCCTGGGTATTTTCCTTCATCCTTGGTTAAAGAAACAGAAAAAGATCTGTTCTCCTTGAAACATGATTAAGTCCTTTGAAGTTCTATGTATGAAATTTACATTTCCATGAGATGGGTAGGTAAGAGATGCAATGAGAAAGTAGTCCCCCAAAGAATAACTATCCACATTATGTAACACCAATCTTCACAGTTCTAATAATGATATTGCAAAAAATAAAGAATGCTCATTTTTAGCCTACTTCCCCAGAGACAATATCTCTAATCAAAACTGATTATTTTTGCTATCCAGCATATCATACAGAATTGGTCGCAGGGCAGCTACCACTCATTCATTCCCTTGGCCAGCTTTCTGGCAACCCCACTATATTTAATTTTCAAGTAAATATCATGTTAAAAATTGATCAGAAGGGGGGTGGCTAGGTGACACAGTGGAGAAAGCACTGGCCCTGGATTTAGGAGGACCTGAGATCAAATCCAGCCTCAGACACTTGACACTTACTAGCTGTATGACCCTGGGCAAGTCATTTAACACCCGTTGCCCAGAAAAAAAAAATTAAAAAAATATGAAAATAAAAAAAAAATTGATCAGAAGAAAGTAATTTTTATACCAGAAGTGGAAAAAAAAAAAGGGAAACTGTATAACCTGCTCTCCTCAACCGACACTGGATATCTAAATTCTAGGCTCTTAAGGGAAAAGTGTCAGAAAGGTTCATTTTTTTTTTATAATAAAGTATTTTATTTTTTTCCCATTACATGTAAAGATAGTTCTCAACTTTTGTTTATACAAACTTTCCAATTTCAGATTTTTCTCCCTCCCTCACCTCCCTCCCCCCTCCCCTAGACAGCAGGTATTCTGATACTGTGTACAATGTTCTTCTGGTTCTGCTCATCTCACTCACCATCAGCTCATGCAAGACCCTCCAGGTTTCTCTGAACTCCTCCTGCTCATCGTTTCTTACAACACAATAGTATTTCATTACATTCATATACCACAACTTGCCCAGCCATTCCCCAATTTATGGGCATCCCCTCAACTTCTAATTCCTTGCCACCACATAAAGAGCAGCTACAAATATTTTTTGTACATGTGGGTCCCTCTCCCCTTTCCATGATCTCTTTGGGAAAAAGACCCAAAAGTGGTATTGCTGGGTCAAAGGGTAGGCACAGCTTTATACCCCTTTGGGCATAATTCCAAATTGCTCTCCAGAATGGTTGGATCAGTTCATAGCTCCACCAACAATACATTAGTGTTCCAATTTTTCCACAGCTCCAACATTTATTATTTCCTTTTTTTAAATTTTAGCCAGTCTGATAGGTTTCAGGTGGTACCTCAGAGTTGTTTTAATTTGCATCTCTCTAATCATTAGGGATTTAGATCATTTTTTCATATGGGAGTAGATAGCTTTGGTTTCTTCATCAGAAAACTGCCTGTTCATGTCCTTTGACCATTTCTCAATTGGGGAATGACTTGGATTCCTATAAATATGATTTAGTTCCCTATGTACTTTAAAAATGAGGCCTTTATCCGAAGTACTGGCCACAAAAATTGTTTCCCAGCTTTCTGCCTCCCTTCTAATTTTGGATGCATTGCTTCTGTTTGTACAATTTTTTTTTAATTTAATGTAATCAAAATCACCCATTTTGCATTTTGTAATATTCTCTATCTCTTGTTTGGTCATAAATTGTTTTCCTTTCCAAAGATCTGAAAGGTAGACTATTCCTTTATCTCCTAATTTACCTATGGTATCACCTCTTATGTCTAAATCGTGTATCCATTTTATCCTTATTTTAGTATAAGGTGTAAGATGTTGGTCTATGCCTAGTTTCTGCCATACTATCTTCCAGTTTTCCCAGCAGTTTTTGTCAAATACTGAGTTCCTATCCCAGAACCTGGAGTCTTTGGGTTTATCAAACACTACATTACTAGTGTCATTTACTACTGTGTTTCCTGTGCCTAGCCTATTTCATTGATCCTCCACTCTATTTCTTAGCCAGTACCAGATAGTTTTGATGTCTGCTGCTTTATAGTAAAGCTCCAGGTTTGGTAGCGCTAACCCACCTTCCGGTGAATTTTTTTTTTCATTATTTCCCTGGATATTCTTGATATTTTGTTTTTCCAGATGAATTTTGTTATTATTTTTTCTAGCTCTATAAAATAATTTTTAGGTAGTCTGATTGGTATGGCACTGAATAAGTAAATTAATTTAGGTAGTATTGTCATTTTTACTATATTAGCTCTGCCTATCCATGAGCAATTGATATCTTTCCAATTATTTAGATCTGATTTGATTTGTGTGAAGAGTGTTTGGTAGTTGTGTTCATAGAGTTCCTGGGTTTGTCTTGGCAAGTAGAATCCCAAGTATTTCGTATTATATACCATTACTTTAAATGGAATTTCTCTTTCTATCTCTTGCTGCTGGACTTTGTTGGTCATGTACGGAAACAGATGATTTATGTGGATTTATTCTATATCCTGCTACTTTGCTAAAGTTGTTAATTGTTTCAAGTAATTTTTGAGTTGATTCTCTAGGATTCTTTAAGTGTACCATCATATCATCTGCAAAGAGTGATAGTTTTGTTTCCTCCTTGCCTATTCTAATTCCTTTAATTGCTTTTTCTTCTCTGATTGCTAAAGCTAACATTTCTAGTACAATATTAAATAATAGGGGTGATAATGGACATCCCTGTTTCACCCCTGATCTTATTGGGAAGACTTCTAATTTATCTCCATTGCATATAATACTTGCTGAGGGTTTTAGGTAGATACTGTTTATTATTTTAAGGAAAGCTCCACCTATTCCTAAACTCTCTTGTGTTTTTATTAAGAATGGGTGCTGTATTTTGAGGTTGACTTACTTTTTAAAATTTAATTAACTTTATTTGGTTGGGTTTTTTGTGGGTTTTGGGGGGTTTTTGGTGGGGGCAGGGCAATGAGAATTAAGTGACTTGCTGAGGGTCACACAGCTAGCAAGTGTCAAGTGTTTGAGGTCAGATTTGAACTCAGGTCCTCCTGAATCTAGGGCCAGTGCTCATTCCACTGTGCCACCTAGCTGCCCCAATGGTGAAAATTGCCACACAATTGATTAGGCAATTGCATTACATGAATTATGAAGACATCTCATAAACTGGTTCTTCATGATATTTAAGGTTAGGTATTTCTTCTAACCTTGTGTCATCTGGTGATAATCTTCAGTTGGTGGCAGAGTAGATAGCGTTCTGAGTCTGGCGTAAGACCTGAGTTAAAATCCAGCCTCAGGCACGTGCTAACTGTGTGACCATGGCCAAGTCACTTAACTTCTGTTTGGTACTGCTTGCTCTACTGTAAAAATGTGTATGTTTGTTTGTTTTTAATTGCAAGGTTGTTGTGAGGATCAAATGGGATAATGTTATGGTGGAAATAAACTCAGGCACAACATTCTAAAAACAATCATTTTATAATAGAAGTATGATTTTACCAATCAATAGAATCCCAGCTTCCTTATCAAAGCTAAGACTCCCATTTAAGGTGAACAACTATCTTTTATAATTTGGGGGAATACAAAACCAAGAATAGAACTTTGTAGATAAGGAGCAAGTTATGATTACTAAAAAAGAGCTAGACATCACAAATAGCAAAACCAATATGATTGGTTACAGAGCTAAGGCATGGGGGAAAATTTGATTTTTTGGAAACTGGGGAATGGGAGGCTAACAACAACCCCCTTCTCCCCTTCTGTGACTAAGAAATGCCTTTTGAGTTCACTTGTTAGGTTAGAGATAGTGGACTAGACTTCTTTGCATAACAAAGAAGACATCTTGAAAGATAGCTTGATGATATAAAGACACAAGACCAGTCTCCCTGGTGTCTATCTATATCCCTCAATTATAACAGATTCCATTGATGCAAGAATAGGACAGTGATTAACAGGGGAATTGAATCTTTAAAGAACTCATTATAGGACAATTACATTTCAGAACAAAATTCAGAAACAAAGAACTGACAGGTAGTTACACACAAAAAAAACTCCAATTAATTGTAAAAAGAACCAATTAACAGGATACAGAATCAATCTGATTATTCCAATAATATTGATAAAACTGTTTTTCACTGTGCCTAATATGTTGTAGGTAATATTTAAGTGTTTATTTCCTCCTCACTCTATCTGTAAATTTGATCACTATCACCTATCCACCTTTTTCTAAGTCATGATAAAATCACGGTGCTGTAAATCAGAATGCTAACCAAGAATAATATCTTTTGGTTTATATTCTAATTCTACACTATTAGACCTATTACCTGCCCTAAGTAACTTCACTGAACATCTGTTCCCTTATCTGTAGCATGTTGATAGTAACATCTGCCATGGTAGTTCTGAGGATCGAATTAAATAAAGTATCTGAAAGCACTTAATAATTCTACATGTAATTTTATTTATGAACTTTATAATTAGGCATCTACAACATATGTTGGCAGCTACCTGTTGTTAAGGGACTAATATCCACCAAACCCCCAATATGGGCTGGAATAGTTTTTTCCTTAAATGTAATGAAATTGTCCCTGAGACTTTATTGGTCCAGGGGACTGAATCATAAATGCAAGTCAGCTTCTTGTTCATTAAAACATGAGAATGTAGCATTATTTCTGAGTTGACAATTCTTATCATCACATCACCATAACAAAAATGGAAGAAGGGAAGCTTTGGTCAAGTGAATCAATACTGTTTCCTTGCTGGATACGCTTTCCATGTTATGGTTAAGCAAAACTGCATTTGTTGACTAACATATAGTCTGAGTGTATTGTTTCCATTTCAATGTTGAAAGTTAACCACTAGAAAAACTTGAGTCAGGCCTGGCTTAGAATATTTAAGTTTGTTTCAAGGAAGTCAGTCTAGCCTTTAGAGGATTTGCCTAGCAAATTCAAACACATTCCAGGCTATTCAGAGGTTCACATTTACACAAAAATGCTGGATGATTGCTAGCCAATAGCTGAATATTTACTTTCATAAAAATGGACCCAGAATGAGGATTAGAAATAGAATTAGGGAATATGATATAAAAAAATTAGACATTCTCTCCCTTTCTCTCACTCTCTCTTTTGCTCTCGTTCTTTCTCTTGCTCCCACTCTCTTGCTGTCTCACTCTCTTGCTATCTCTCTTTCTTGCTTTCTTTCTATACACACATACACACATATACACACACACAAATGTCAAAATATTCACTAAATAATTAACTTGGGAAGCATCCTTATAGTGATGATTCATTAGCCTCCTCTAAGTTTTGAGATCTAGGAGAATAGATATAGAAAGAAAAAACATTGGTGTGGGGCAGAGTTTTAGGCATTACATCTATTTAAGGGCTATGACATATATGATAATCCAGTAAGCAGAACTAAGAAGTTGTACTCAGGTAGGAAAAGAGTTAGGATAGAGCGGTATATTAGAAGCCAAGGGAGGAAAGATTTTTCTAAGAGAGAGTTTGTTAATAGAATCAAAACCTGCAGAAATGCCAAGGAAGATGATGACTAAGAAACATACATCTGACTTCACAATTAAGAGATAGTTTGTTAAGAAGGGACATGACAATTTGAATATTTTTCTCTATTCCCTTTGATAACAAGGCAATCTAAAGTTTAAAAATGAATAAAGGAGATGACAGAGAGCAATGATGGTATGGAGACTTTTGGATGTTCCCTTCTAGAGCTGGATGATTTTTAAAGTTGGGTTTCTGCTGCTAGAACACCATACCCAATTATTATTCCTTTGTTCCCTCAACTTCAGTACCCACCTACAGAAACTCACAAACATGCACCCCTATGCTACCCAATAGCATGTAAAAACTTCAAAGGCTAAAGTCATTTGGGTGGTAGATAGGATGTGGGACTTAGACCAATGCAAACCTGAGTTCAAATCTTTCTTCAGACACTTCTCAGCTGCATGACCTTGAACAAGTAACAAACTCTTTTTGCCTCAATTTCCTCATCTTTATAATGGGATAATCATCACACCTTCTCAAGGTTATTGTGAGGTTCAAATTGCATACATAAAGTGTTTTATAAAATTTGTTTTTGTGTGAGTGTGTTCTTAAGAGTCCAGAACAGTGCCGAGCACACAGTAGGTTCTACATAAAGAGTTACTGAATTATCAACTGTAGGTGGCCACGGTGGTTTTCATTCAAAGTCAAGGTGGTAGATTTCTAGCCAAACTGGCTAATCTGCTGACAACCTTGTAAAACACTTCTGTTGTATTTTCAATATTTAGTCTTGCACAGCACCAATTTCATTAATTCTTTGGTTTTTTATTTTTATTTTTTAAATTTTTATTTTTTTGGTGAGGCAATTGGGGTTAAGTGACTTGCCCAGGGTCACACAGCTAGTAAGTGTTAAGTGTCTGAGGCCAGATTTGAACTCAGGTACTCCTGAATCCAGGGCCAGTGCTTTATCGACTGCACCATCTAGCTGCCCCATTTCATTAATTCTTTTTTTTTTGTTTTGTTTTGTTTTTTTTTGTTGTTTTTTTTTAGTGAGGCAGTTGGGGTTAAGTGACTTGCCCAGGGTCACACAGCCAGTAAGTGTCAAGTGTCTGAGGCTGGATTTGAACTCAGGTCCTCCTGAATCCAGGGCTGGTGCTCTATCCACTGTGCCACCTAGCTGCCCCCATTTCATTAATTCTTAATGAAAACAACTAAGTGAATGTGCTCATAGACATAACGATTTCTTCTTCTCTATCACCATCACCACCACCACTATCATCATTATCACAATTTGGGATTCTATCTCTACCTCTATTACCTTCTTTCCACTTTGTCTACCCAAATCTACTGGGCAGGCACTATACTAGAATCCTCTGAGGTAACCTCCAGACCTTTCCCAGAAACCTTTGGTATTCACAATATCTACCAGACAAAGCAGTACCTGATTTTAATCTGAGAGCATCAGCCTCTAATTCTTTAGTAAGGACAGTGTTTAACACTAATTTCAAATTTATTTCACATTTCTCCTTAATGAAGTAGGAATTATGCAGCCAGAAGTCAGTCAATAAGCAACAAGCAAGGAAGACCTGGTTTTAAAATTTATTTGACATTTATTTTATTGTGCTACCATAGGCAACCTGCTTAACCTGACTGAATCCCAGTTTGCTATATGAAAAAGAGTAGCATAGTTTAATATGTAGAGGGTCAATTTGAAGTTAAAAAGACCTAGGTTTAGGTCATATCTCTGATATATACCATATTATAATCATATCATTCTTAATCTTAGTCATGTCCAAATTCTTTTTGTTTTTTTTAGTGAGGCAATTGGGGTTAAGTGACTTGCCCAGGGTCACACAGCTAGTAAGTGTTAAGTGTCTGAGGCTGGCTTTGAACTCAGGTACGCCTGACTCCAGGGCCAGTGCTCTATCCACTGCGCCACCTAGCTGCCCCTCATGTCCAACTCTTCATGGCCCTGTTACGAGTTTTATTGGCTTATGTACTAGAGTGATTTGACATTTACTTTTGCAGCTCATTTTACATGTGAGGAAACTAAGACAAACAGGGTGAAGTGACTTACCCAGGGTCACATAGCTAGTAAGCATCTGAACCTGGATTTGAACTCATCTTCATGACTCCAGGACCAGCAATCTATCTACTGTATCACCTAGCTGCCTGTAACTACATGCAAGCCATAAGATTATAGAATGATAGAGTTAGAGATGGAAGTAACCATTTAGGACAATCTCCACATTTTACATTTAATGGGAACTCTGGGCTTACATACAGATCAGGAAGCTAAGTGACCTTCCCAAAGTTATATAGTTATAAAATAGCAGAATTGATGTTCAAAATCACTTCATGTTTTACTCATGACTTGCTGATTTTTTTTTTTTTGGTGAGGCAATTGGGGTTAAGTGACTTGCCCAGGGTCACACAGACACTAAGTGTCAAGTATCTGAGGCTGGATTTGAACTCAGGTCCTCCTGAATCCAGGGCCAGTGCTCTATCCACTGCAACACCTAGCTGCCCCAATTTGCTGATTTTTCAGATCAAGAGTTGTTTATCACAATGAAGTTACAGTCTATCAAGACAAAAGTCAAAGTGGAGTGGTGGTGGTAGTAGAAATAAACCAAATGAAAACAAATAAAAACATCTGTAGCACATACCTCACATGCTTTACTATGACACTGTAATGCATCCTGTATGTAACACACTTTGAAAACTTTAAATCACTATATAAATTTCATAAATAAATTTATACTATTACTAGTAGGATTTGTAGTGATTATAGTTGCAGTGATGTTAATATTCGAATTAATAAATATAAATCTTGAATTTCCAATGAGTTTCTAATCATCTTAATGTCAGGAACCAAGTTTTGTACTTATATATCCTGCAAGTACCTGAATCATTGCTAGCCACATGGTAGGCACTTTATAAATGTATCAATTAATAGTTAAGATCGGTTACCACTTAGCAGATTGGCTATTTATTCATTCAACAAGTCATTACTCAATGCCAGTTAGGTTCAAGACACTACACTAGCCACAAGGATACAGATAAAATATAACCTGCCCTCAAGCAGCTTACAGTCTATATTTGCTGGCAGTAGAAGTTGACTTGTCCAAATTGCCAAAGTCTACCTTTTTTAGGAGAGTCACAGCTACACAGTATATGGAATATTGAGCTATACCAAAATACTATTTATTTAACATAGATCTGCTATGTTCCTAAGAAAATGGCCCAGAATTAATTTATCAGTTTAAGGCAAAAAATAAACTGTTGGCTTCAGATAATTAATATTATCATTATTATTATTGCTAATAATAACAATAGCAATAACAATAATAAGAATAACTAACATTTACAAGTGTTTTTCAACTATAATATCTTTTGATCTTTACATCAACACTGGTAGGTAAGTGCTATTATTATCAATATTTTACAGGTGTGTAAACTGAGGCAAATGAATGTTGCAATGACTTTTCCAGGCTCATACAAATTTGAAAGGATTTTCTACTGAAAACTTTATGTGTTTTGTGTCTCTTAAGGTTCATTATATAAGGAAAAATTGTGCATTTATAGAAACATGACTGAAATAAAAAGAATTGTGGGTTCAAATAAAGTCAGTGACATATATTGACTGTCTGATCGTGGAAAAGTCCTTCAAATTCTCAGTGTCCCAGACAACGGCTCAAAAAACCTATGCTCTCTAGAGAAAGGGCTGACCAACACTAGAAAGGGAAGGACTTCATTGAATGATCCCTATACCAGTAAAATCTCATGTGCAGTCAGAGATGAACATAATGATGAGAGTTAATGAGAAGTAAAGCAAAGATATATCTCCACTGAGCAAATATATTATTTTTTCAAGGGGGCTAATTTACTGTCACTATTCCAAATGTACAAAAAAAATAGAAAATAACCCCCAACTCAAATCCCCCCATCCCCTCAATATTCTCCCAACACAAATAATCCTCCCTCCACCCCCATCCTTCAAAACCACAAATAAATATCAACTGGCCTTGGTGTTTCCATTAACACTAAATATATTATTTTTTTTAAATACATTTTATTGATATATTATCTTTTTATATCATTGTAGTAATCTCCAGTATCCCTCCCTTTTCTTCTCCCAGAGAGTCCTCCTATATAGCAAATGCTATTTTTAAATAAGAAAAAAAATTAATTACTACAACTGATTGATGCTTTTTAAAAGTCTGAAAATATGTTCAAGTTGTAATATACATGGACATTCTACTTCCACTAAGTGCAGGTTGAGTGTAATATAATCATCAGGTTTATTGTTCCCTTGGCTTTATTTATTTCACTCTGCATCAGTTCATGTACATCTTTCTATATTTCTCCATATTCATCACATTCATAATTTTTAATAATATAGTGTTTTTGCTTTACAGTTTTTTCAGGTGTCTCCAAATCTTCATGAGTCCATTTTGGGTTTTGTTTAGCAAAAATATTGGAGTGGTTTCCCATTTCCTTCTCCAGCTCATTTTTACAGATGAGGAACTGAAGCAAAAAGGATTAAATAATTTGTGTAGGTCATACAGCTAGTAATTGTCTGAGGCCAGCTTGAATTCATGAAGATGAGTCTCCCTGATTCCAAAGCCATTGATTTATCCATTTTACTGTCTTGCTGCCCAGTAATATTAAATTATATTAATGTACCACAGTTTACTCAATTGATTAGCATCTACATTGTTTTGAATTCTTTGTCATCCTCAAAAGTGCTGCCAATACTCATTTTGGTGTATATAAGAATTTCTTTTTTATCAGTGGCTTCCTTGGGATAAAATCCCTATATCTAATTCTCTTGTTCAAAGAATATAGACATCATATTCATTTTGTATGCATAATTCCAAATTGCTTTCAAAAAAGATTGTTCCATTTCACACATCCCCCACCAATATGCTTAGTATTCCATAACACCTCCATCATTGAATATTGCCATTTTATTTTATTTTAAATTTTTGGTCATTTTTTTTTCCAATTTCAGTTTGTGAACTAACAGGTAAGGGTTGTTTTTTGTTTTGTTTTTTTGTTTTTTTTTTGGTGAGGCAATTGGGGTTAAGTGACTTGCCCAAGATCACACAGCTAGTAAGTGTTAAGTGTCTGAGGCCGGATTTGAACTCAGGTACTCCTGACTCCAGGGCCGGTGTTTTATCCACTGCACCACCTAGCTGCCCCAAGGTAAGGGTTGTTTTGACTTGATTTTCCCTAGTAACTGGTAATTTGGAGTACCCTTTCTTATGGTTGAAAATATTTTTCAGTTCTTTTAAGAACTGTGTCCTCATATTCTTTGACAACTTATATATTGAGAAATGGCTATTAGTGATATATAAATATTCAATAATTGTTTATATATTTTTGAATATCAAAAACTTATCAGAGAAATTTCATATAAATAGTTTTTCCAGTAATTCACTTACTTTCTTTTCCTAAGAGCATTAATTGCTCTATTCAGATGCTTTTCGATTTTATGTAATCAATGCTATCTATTTTATCTTTTTGTAATTTCCTCTAGCACTTGTTTGGCCAATAATATAAATGGTAGCCATAGCTGCAAGAGGTATATAATTTGTTTCACTTTTAATTTTTAATAGCAAATCTTTTATATTAAGATAAAATATCTTTATATTAGGAGCTGTTTTTTATATTATGGTGAAATATTTTGAATATATTGTGGAATATAGTGAATGGATACAATTTAAGACTTTTTTAAAATAAAGTACAATACATAGGACAAATGAAAAGTCCCTTCCTTTGATCCAGAGTAACTAGTCTTTAACCATTTTTGTATGGTTTGGTCCCCGTTGGCAATCTGTCAAAGCCTATGGAGCCTTAACAAAATAATGTTTTAGAAGCATACAATTAACCAAGGAAGTCAATTTCTTGAAATTAAATTATTAAAACATTTCTTATGAATGAACACCAGATTAAGAGCTTTTGACATAGGTATATTTTATTTTTGTGAATCTGGATTTCCCAATGAGAATCAGATAATGATGATAATGAGGAAAAGGTTGAAAGAAGAAGAAGAAGGAGGAGGAGGAGGAGGAGGAGGAGGAGGAGGAGGAGGAGGAGGAGGAAGAGGAGGAAGAGGAGGCAGCAGCTAGTTGGCACAGTGGATAAAGCATTGGCCCTGGATTCAGGAGGACCTGAGTTCAAATCAAGCTTCAGACACTTGATGCTTAGTAGCTGCATGACCCTGGGGAAGTCACTTAACCCTCATTGCCCTGATAAAGAAGAAGAAGGAGGAGGAGGAGGATTATTATTGATATAGATAGCACCTTAACATTTGCCTCTCTTACTTTATTTTCAAAATCCTTTTTCAGTGCTTCTATGGCCTGAGACCAATGCATATTTTCCTTTGAATGTAGAAGCTTTCACTGTGTAATCTTTTTCTTTTTCTTTTTTAATTAATTAATTATTTATTTGTTTATTTATTTTAGTGAGGCAGTTGGGGTTAAGTGACTTGCCCAGAGTCACACAGCTAGCAACTGTTAAGTGTCTGAGGCTGGATTTGAACTCAGGTACTGCTGACTCCAGAGCCGGTGCTCTGTCTACTGCACCACCTAGCTACCCCGTCATCCTTTTCTAAGAGTGTATTTGGATCTTCTTGTCACCATAGAAACTTTCAATGGTCAATATTTAATTTTTCTGTTTGTTCATTTTCCAACCCTATTTCTTGACTTTTAACTTTTTGTTAAACTGTGGCTCACTCTCCCAAGCCTCAGGAGTTTTGTGTGGCTGTTTTCATAGATACCGCTAGGAATTCTTAAGTTTTTTAGTTCTTCCAAAGTGGTATGATTTTTTTTTAAGTGAGGCAATTGGGGTTAAGTGACTTGCCCAGGGTCTCACAGCTAGTAAGTGTTAAGTGTCTGAGGCCGGATTTGAACTCAGGTACTCCTGACTCCAGGGCCGGTGCTCTATCCACTGTGCCACCTAGCTGCCCCAAGCCCCAGTGTGGTTTGATTTAAGAAGAGGTTTTTCTACTTTCCTGTTCTGTATTCTGGTCTGCAAGCAACCACAGGCCTGCTTTTCTGCCCTGGGACTATGAACAGAATCTTGCTCCACTGTAGCTGCAAGCTCTGATGCGCTTGTGCTCCTCCCCTGCTTGGGACTGCCACCTGAGACTGTCATCTGGATCAGAGTATGGTCAAAACAACAAAGTCCTCCCTCAGTGCTAGCAAAAAGACCCCTGTATTCTCCTTTTGGCCAACTGTTCCACCCCCTTACTGTCTGTGGGCCAAGACTGCCAGAAGCAGTTGCTGACCTGCTGATTCAGAGGCTCCCAAGGCCTGCTCCTGGTTTGGTAAGGCTGGGTTTTCAGTGGCATGGCCTGTGCTGAACTGGACTCCACATACAACAGACCTTTCCTGAAAACCTTCTAAGTTGTCTTTGCCTGGAAAAAAGTATTTCACCCTGTCCTTTTGTGGGTTCTACTGTTCCAGGAATTGTCTTATAGCATTATTTTAAGGTATTTGGAGGGGTCTTAGGGAGAGCTTAGGTCAGTCACTGTCTTTCCTTCACCATCTTGGTTCCACCAAGGTGTGCAAAACATTTTATAAATATTATCTCATTTTGCCCTTACAAGAAACTTGGGAGTTTTATGTGCTTATTATTTCCATTTTGCATTTGAGGAAATTAAGTCAGACAAAGGTTAATTGATTTTCTTGGGGTTACACAGCCAGCACGTATCTGAGAAAAAATTTACAATAATTTCTTCCTAAATCGAGATTCAGCATTTCATCCCCTGCATCACCTTGTTTTATTAAAGAATATATAGCTTAGTTCTCTTACCCTCACTCTCTTATAAAAGACAGCACAACACAGTGAACGAGAGCTGTATTAGGACTCATGAAGACACTGGTTCAAGTGTGGGCCTCTTAAACATACTAGCTTTGTGATCATGGTCAAATAGGGCCAAAAGGGTTTGATGAGATGGCAATCTGCATTGGTGGAGAGGTGCTTGCATACCTGAAAATTCCAACTTTTATTAAAATACAGGTTCATCTGTGCCAACAAATAAAGTTTTAAAATCCTTTGTCTGCATTTTTAAAACTAAAAATGGATTCTGTTGACTGAGGTAAAAAGTAAAGATGATCCTGATTGAATAGCAGCATTTCTTTGTGATGAAAAGTAGAGCTTATACCACTTTAGTGAACTCAAAACTTACTGATTCAAAAGAATACTGCATTAAAAAAGATTTAATGGACCATGAGAATGTAAAAGTAATGTATTGTTTTATAATCCATTTGAGCATTCTTAGAAGAAAAGTGTTATGTGCTTGGTGAGTAGTTTATGAGTCTTGGAGGCCCCTATAAATGTTTGCGTTGATTTCTGTACATTCAACTTCAGCTAGTTTCATTAGCAAAAGGAAGTTGGATTTTTTTTTTTGACTCAACATAAAACTTGGTTTTCTCTCCCTGTAGAAATCCATGTCTCCATATCATCTCAACAAAATACATCTTTAGGAATAAGCTCTGTCAGTGAAAGCAGAATATTAAATATTGCCACATTACTGAACATAAGTGATGGCTGCTTTTCCAGCCTTTTATTTTGAGGTAGATACTTTTACTGGATATTTAACTTTTAATTTTTTTTCCTTTGACTTCATAGTCATTTCCACTTAGATAACTGTTCCTTTCACCCTTTCCTTGAAACCTTCCTAGTAAAATAATAATTTCTGACAGGTTGTACCACAATCTTTAAACAAAGTCAAGTTATCTCTACTGAGAAAGGGGTGGGTTTTTTTTTTTTTTTCAAATCATCCCTCTTGGACTAATATTTTTTCCTTTCACTTCATCAGAGTTCAACTGCCTTTTGATATTGCTATAATCAAATTTTCTTTTTTTAATGAAAAAAATGTTTGTTCATATAGTGAAGGTGAGAGATAACAGATTGAAATCTATATTGCTCACTAGAAAGGTAAACTTCTATGGTTAAGCAAAAAGTAAGGAAGATCTCCTGCATTTGGGTGGACTGCCTATGCCAAATTTATTGTAGGTTGGGGGCGGCTAGGTGGCACAGTGGAAAAAGCACTGGCCCTGGATTTAAGAGGACTTAAATTCAAATCCTGTCTCAGACAATTGACACTTACTAGCTGTGTGACCTTGGCAAGTCTCTTAACCCTCATTGCCCCACAAAAAAGACAAAAAAAAAAAAAAAGCAAACACACATTTATTGTAGGCTGTTAGATGAGTAACATAATTGTTATCTTTATTAGTTTTGGAAATAACCAAGTGAATTAGATTATATATCTGCATGAGAATTTTGAGTAGTTGGTTAAAAAATTGGGCAGGGTTGGTGCATCTTCAGAAAATCTTAAGATCCTAGAGTTCAGCAAGAAGAAGATTAAGAAGCTATAAAATCCAATACATTCATTTTACAGAGAAAGGAGAGGGGGAATCAAGACATGGAGAGGTGAGAGGAATTGCTAGGTTTACATAGCTGGTATGTCTGTGAAGAAGTTTGAACTCAGCATTTCTTGACTTTAAGGAAATTATCTCTTCAATATAAGACACTGCCTCCCAATTGTGTTTGATAACATCATAAATCAGGATAATTAAAATCTCAGGGGGTAGAGCAGAGTGTCCTAAGTTATAAGGACCCAGGACTTCCAGGAAGGAATTTAACATAACTCCGGTGAAAACTAAATTGAGATTTTTGTGAAATGTAGGCCAAAAAATGATGGGGTTCCCTCAACTTAAAAAGGGTAAAGCTTCACTCCACCAATCCTTAATGCTCAAGTTTTCTTGCTCCAAGAAAAAGACTTTACCTTTCATGAAATCTTCTTTAATTTTCATTTAAGGGGAGTACTGGACCCTAAAAAAAAGAACAACTACAGGTATTAAATTTGTACCTTAGCTGAATCTACCAGAGAACTGTAAAATTACTTGGATGCTAGTGGAACTTTATGTTTACTAGGAAGTTTAAAGGAACCTTGGTGAAGAAAGCCATAGCAGAATAGGGAGAAAGGTCTATGGGATGTTTGGATGTAATTTTTATTAATTTCAAAAAAAATGATAGATTAGGCAAAACATTGATTTGCCTAACAGTGACAATGTATGAATGTGAACTTGTGCGGTCAGTCAGATTCCTATATAGGTTTGTCTGTTAATCTAACTCAACACCTCACCCATTGTAACTACATTAAATCAAGAATCCTCATCTCATAATATAATTTAATTTGGAAATATGATTCATGCTATATTTATTTTCTTTCCCAGTCCTAGTAGATATTTCCCTTTCTTTGACTTCCTTGTGTTGAATCACTTATCAGCTTCACTCTGATCATGTTTAAAAAAAAAAGAACAAGTTAATAAGTTATTGTTATTCAGTCATTTTTGACTCTTTGTGACCCTATTTCAGGGTTTTCTTTGCAAAGATACTGGAGTTCTTTACAGATGAGAAAACTGAGGCAAACAGAGTGAAGTGACTTGCCCCAGGTACAAAGTATCTGAGGCCTGATTTCATATCATAATGATTCTTCCTGATTCCAAGCTGAGTGAGTGACTTTGCATTCCAAATTATTAAGTATGTAGCAAAAACATAAACAACAATAAAAAGTATCAAAAAATACAATCAAAAGTGCACATTTCATTCAATCCTAGTCATAAACTTCATATCTCTCAAGCCCGGAAATAAAAGTTAAAATAATTTTTTTTCTTAGTCATGGACATCTAAGTTTACATCATAATCCTGGAATTATCCATTTTCCAGTTCTCAGATACGGCACAGTACATATTAAAACCTCCTAATCTCACCAACAATTGTGGACTTTAATATAAGGAACGACATTTCCCATATAATAAAATCTAAAGTCTTCCATTGGATGTAAAGTACACAGTGTTGATAATAGTTGGGATTTTCTTAAAGGGAATAGGGAGCCCCAGTGTATGCCCCATTCCCTGAAAATTGGGAATTCTAGTTTGAGATATGTCCATTCTAGAAAGAACATTGTAAAATAGAGTGACTTTTCATTTTGGAAAATGTTATGAGATCCCTGCTGGGCTTGATTAACATAGGCTTATTTGCTCTAGTCCCACACTTTTGGTTGAAAGCCTCCATGAGGTGAAGATGCCCAGAGAAAGGATGACATTAAATCCTACAGTGAATTAGAACCAATGAGATAAAGTTCTATCGCCCAAATGAATCCTTTCCTGATCTCTGTAATTTCTGGCTTTAAATAGGTGGCATTGGACTTAGAGTCCAAATCCTGCTTTGGCCACTTGTTACCTACATGACCAGAGACAAGTCACTTACTATCTTTATGTTTCGATTTCATTGACTATAAATTGGGAATATTAAGAGCACATAAAGTCTCAAGATCATTAATGAGGATCAAATAAGAAATTTGGAAAGTGTCTAACACATTGCCTAGCATAGCATAGATACTTAATAAATGATTATTTCCTTCCTTTTTTCTAGTGCCCTGTTACCAAAATATTTTTTAAGATATTTGTTAGATAGCTACAGATGATATCAATATTGGCATTGGAATAATTTAGCAATAGAGATGAAATAGAAATAAAGAGTGATGGAGATTGAATTAGCAATAGAAATGAGATAGAAATAGAGATGATGGAGCTGCAGATAAAGATAGAGATGAGAAAAGCAAGAAAGAGGGAGCATGGGAGAGAGAAAGATTGAGAGAGAGAGAGAGAGAGAGAGAGAGAGAGAGAGAGAGAGAGAGAGAGAGAGAGAGAGAGAGAGAGAAATTCCCGTTAGAATTTAAGTACTTTGCCTCTCCCCCCTCCAAGGAGCTAGCTAGCATAATGATTCATACCTGTTAAGTACATAATGAACACTTACAGACTGATCTACAGGTTGCTTGACTTGTACAACCTGAAAGACAAAGCTGTGCCTAATGAATATGGAGTTCCAGAACATCATAATTCCAAGGTATGTTGAGTGTACTTGGCTGGAGAAGCAAATCCATTAAGACAGATCAAGGTGGAATGATCATGTCCTATCATTTACAAATTAATTGAATTTGTTTTGAATGTACTATTCCTCAAAATAATAATATCCTGTCTCTAATTACATTTCTGATAAAAAAAAGAACATTGGGGAGGGAATCAAGCCTAGTGGATCATGTGTTAACTCTGATATCAGGAAAACCTGAGTTTATATGCCACAGATAGATGTGTAACAAAAGGCAAGCCATTTTATGCCACTTGATCTTCCTTGCTCTCATTTGAAAATGGGGATAATATGAGCACTAAGCTCAAAAAGCTATTGTTAGGACCAAATAAGATGATATACATAAAACTTTTTTTTTTCAAATTTTCAAATGCTAAATATTCATGAAATGTCACTGCAATGGGATTCTTTTCCTCCACTCCTTCCCCCTACCCAGGTCTAGATGATTGACAACAAAGGGAAGGATGGAAAATCATCTTAAGTAAAGTATGGGTACCTAAAAAACAACAAAAATAATTTTATTTTATTTTAGCATAATTCCCTGTCATCTTTGTTCCATTATGGGTTAGTCATAAAGATGATAATTTTACTGAGCTAAATTATATTTTGTCTTTAAAAGGATGGTTAGTATACATAAAAGTTTTGCTATAGAGACAAGGTAATTAAATTTGTTTTTTAAATTGAAAAAATCCATTTGAATAATTCCCTAGTTTTAGAAGCACTTGTTGAAAGAAACAGTAGCTACAAAACTGAAAATAGCATATGAATTTTTGAGCTTTACCTGTTTGGGTACAAAATCTTAGCAAGTATCATTGCCTGTGTGATTCTGGTTCATGTACCCCCTTAAGTTTGCCATGAGCAATCTAATTTGATAGAAATCTTTCTCATTTTATATTGACATATTGAGGACACTACTTGAACATTCATACTATCTTTAATTTATCCATTATTCTTGGCCATATTCAATCTCAATCAACCATTGCTTTAATTAAATCCTTGATTCTGCTTCTCCACATCAATTCTTTGTTTATTACATGTTGTAGCCTTTTCACACTTATGATAAGCCCACCAAATGTCCTTTGAGTGATGTTATTATTATTATTTTTTTATTTTACTCTTTGGGAGATCATAATGTTCCTTGACTTACAGTCAGAGGTCAGCCCCTCCCCCCCCCTTCCTCCCTCCTATAGAAGTGCCCAAATGGCTTTTATTAGCACCAAACTGAACTCCAGTGATTCCTCACTGCCATTAAAATCAAAAATACATATAAGCTCCAATATTTTGAAAGTCTGTCACATTTGACCTCAACTTATCTTTCCAGCTTTTTTAGGCACCACTCCCATTCCTGAACTTCATGGTCTGTCCATATGAGATTTTTCTCTGCTGCCTACACACAATGCTCCATCTTCCAATTATATCCCTTTTGTGCAAACTATCTGCCCTGCCTTGAATGCACTCCTTCCTCACCTCTCCTACACAGTCTTCAATTTGCTGTGCAGGCACCACACTGTAGAACAATTCTTAACTGATCTCTCTGATTGCTATTGCTTTCTGTCACTCACTACCTGTATTGAACTACCTTGTTTTTCTTTGATACTTCTTTTGAAAATGTTTCTTCTGTATGCAGCAGCATATGGCCAAGTTTTATGCCTTAATAGAATGTAAGTTCTTTGAGAGGAAGAATTGTTTAATTTTTTGGCTCTATATACCCAAGGTACTAGCTTTAAGAGGAATATGGAGAGGCTTCTTGGAAAAGGCTAGATGTTTAGTTGCCTTTAAAGAAAGTAAAGATGACAACAAAGGAAGGCTGTGGAGGGAGAAGATTCAAGCACCTTCAGAGTATTACATAAATTCTTTAACAAATTATTTTCACTTTCCTTCAAATGAGAGAAAATTTCATTTTTGGATATGTCAATGAAAAACTTGGAATCATAGATTTAGAGGAAGAATGACCTTAAGAGGGTGTCTGGAGTCAAGATGTCCTCATTTGAAGAGGTGAGGAAATTGATGAGTAGGGAGGATAAATGTTTTGCTCACTATCAAGTGAGTTGTTGGGGCAGCTAGTTGGCATAGTGGATAAAGCACCAGCCCTGGATTCAGGAGGACCTGATTTCAAATCTGTCCTCAGAAACTTGATGCTTACTAGCTGTGTGACCTTGGGCAAGTCACTTAACCCTCATTGCCACCCCCCTGAAAAAAAAAAAAGATCAAGTGAGTTGTAGTAAGTAGTAGAGTGAGGATATTTACTCAGTCATTTATATTTTTAATTTAGTTTCTTTTCTACTGTGAAACTCTTCTTCCTTGAACACAGTAAGCATTCAATTAAAGTTTATTGAATTGAATTGTATTGTACTGATTGATTGATTGATTAATTTTTGGTGAGGCAATTGGGGTTAAGCACTTGCCCAGGGTCACACAGCTAGTAAGTGTTAAGTGTCTGAGGCTGGATTTGAACTCAGGTCCTCATGACTCCAGGGCTGCGCTCTATCCACTGCACCACCTAGCTGCCCCTATTGTATCGATTTATAATCATATTAGTAGAAATTAATTGAGAGGGGTAGCTAGGTGGTGCAGTAGATAAAATACTGGCCCTGGATTCAGGAGGACCTGAGTTCAAATCTGGCCTCAGACACTTGACACTTACTAGCTGTGAGACCCTGGGCAAGTCACTTAACCACCTTTGCCCCATAAAAAAATATAAAAAAAATAAATTAATTGAATTGTGGTAAGATTCATCTATTACCTTTGAAGTAGTATCCTATTTAGAGTAGGATCACCATTTGGGAGAACCTAGGAGTGGCCAGTGATACAGGGGAAGTTGTAATCATGCAGGATTGATGGAAAAGCCTCAAGGGATTGGGATAGCATTAGTGTATGTGCTGCCAAGTATAAGCTGGACGTTATATGCATTTTGGATTTTGTTCTGAAGAGTCAAACCTTCAGGATACTACTAGCTAAATTCTGCTTCAAATGTTCAAAGAATCATAGCCAATTGTGTTTGTCTTTCACATGTATCTCTAGGATGTCAACAAATTTCATTTTCATGTTTCCAGGAGTATTTTACTGCCTAAGTACTTTCTGTGCTCATAGTTTTTTTTTTCTTCAAAATTTATGTTTTTTTTTTTTCACTTTTAGGAAGAAATCATAAAAACTACTTCCCTATATGATGCATTTTACCTTTGTAAAGGTGTCTTTTGAAAGTAACATAATTGCATGAGGATGGTGAAGATCAGAGGATGACATTTGTTTGCATTTATAGTTATTCTTCATTTTGAGTATACTGATGCCTGCTGAATATAAAAGAGAAAAGACTATTTTTTAAAAAGATGATGCATCTTCAGAAAATAGCTTGATGGGAGCTTTAAGAACTATATTAAAAAAATTGATCAAGGCACCCAATAGATAAATGATGAATAGTAAGGCTTTGCAAATTGTTCTTATCAAAAGCTGGGAAATTCATTTATAGATTTCGATGGAGTCAAAATATACTAAAATGCTAAATCGTTGTCTAGTTCCTCTTGGGGTAAGTACAAATAGAGATATCTGGGAGAGTGAAATTTTTTGGAGTATTCATAATATAGAACATTCCTCAATACTAGAAAAAAATATTCCAACCCTTTGATCCTATCCTATTAATACCACCATTTCCCCCTTCATTGCTTATTTTCTTGAAAAAAATGTTTTAGATGTTTTTTTCTACTTCCTTACTTATTACTTATTCCTTTCCATATATTTTTTTTCCCCACACAATCTAGCTTCTACTTTTTTTGTCCTGTAGAAACTGCTCTTTCTAAGGTGTCTGGTGCCTCATTAATTGCCAAATTGAGGTGACTTTTTTCAAGTTTTCATTATCCACAATCTCTTTGCAATATTCTCAAACCATAGTATTGGTTGCAAGTATAATCACATATCCACCAATATTTAGTTTAACCTTCAAGAGGTATCTAGTTAATGTATGTTCTATCTTCATCCAGGATGGGTTGCTTTGCCCTTTATACCTTTAGTTTGTGAAAAAAATAATGGGATTTAGCACTACCTGGAGATTTATCTAAACTGATTGAATTAAAGTGATTGACTGCTGATTAGCCTACTTCAAATTAACTAGATTGTAAGCACACTTGGCTAGCCCTTAAGAAGTTATTGTTCTCAGAAGCTAAAGACATTGAACTTAACTCGAGACCACCTTCAAGTCCAGTGAACCAATGGATTTAGATGATGCTAGTCAATCAGCTTGAAGCAGTGTGTAAGGACTGCCTCTGCTCCAGACCTATAAAAAGCTTCCACACTCAGTTTGCTGGGGAGTTCATGATTGAAGTAGGCTGGTGGCAGAGGACTTGAGGAAAAACCCAACCAGGTTAGAACTCTATGCTAGGTAGGCTTTTTCTTAACTTTCTAAACTCCACTTGAATACCTGATATGCTTTAATAAATGCTTAATGCCCAAAGACTGGTGCTAAAGCTTCTCATTTAAGGCGACCACAGAATTTAGATTTTAAACACCACAGTTTGAATGGTTTCAAGGAAATAGCTATGGTTGAATAGGCCCTTTTACGTAACTGGCCAGAAGCACCAGCCCTGGGTTTCTGTTACTAAAGACCTGAGTTCCTATGCAGAAAGGTTCTGAAGAGGAAGAAGGATCCACACTGGAAGTATGCCTAGGTACTAATCAATCAGTATTCAAGGTATTTAAGGTATTGAAATGGAGGATTCTATACAATCAGATTCATATCAGAACATTCAGATGTAGGGAAAAGAGAGGAGGACTTGATTTAAGTGGGGTTGAGGCCAAGGGGGAAAAAAAAACAAATAAACATTTATATAGAACCTACTCTGTGTCATTGTGTTAGGTGTTTTTTGTTTTTTTGTTTTTTTTAAATAAATATTATCTCATTTGATCCTCAAAACAACAGTATTAATTCCATTTCATAGTTGAGGAATATGAGAAACAATCAAGTCTCCCTTACTCAAGGCCCAATGCTCTATCCACTACTCTACCAATTGCTTACTGTTTTACAACAAGCCTGGGGTAATTTGTAGAGTTTAGACTCTCATGGCCACCTCAGTAATTTAATCTCAGGTCCATAAACCAGACTTCCCAGTGGCTCCCACACAAGTTTTAAGTGGATAGTGCCCTACAACAACCCCAGCTACATTAAAATAAATTAATTCCTCTAAGTAGTAGATGCTTTCTTCATCAGATCCTGCTTCTTGAATTTACTAACAAAATCACATCCCAAGAAAGGAAAACGTATATAGAATTTAACCAATCTGTTAAGTTAATTGAAATCAATTAATAAAGGAGGGTAAAATCTCTTCACACTTGATAAATTGAGCAGAGGGCACAGTTCTTCATTAGGCATCAATTGTTAACTAGTTAATACAATTAAACCTCTAATTTCTAGTTTAATTTATATAACTCTAAACTTGCTTCAGCAATCACCCTTCTTTTGTATATATTTCCAACATCTCTTCCTCTCTTCAGGAAAACTTAGCTTTGGCTTTTCTATTATAGGTAGCTATCCTCTCTCCTTTTTTTTATTGCTGCTATTCTTTTAACTACAGTCTACGTCTAGTACTTCTGTTTCTTTAATAATTACTCTTTCCTCAGTTCATCGCAGTCTTGCTGCTCCTTCCTCTATACTACTTTACAGAAATTGATTTTTATAAGGTTGAAACCCAGAAATGATAGGTTGACAGATTTACTTTTTCTCCCCATTAAATGTCTTCCTGGACTTTTCAGCACCATGCACATTCCCCTTATTTTCCACTGTTTCTTATCACTCTCCATCTTTTTAGGTTTATTTTGGACATGTTGGGACTGAATTGCCAGTGAGTCATCCAGGTTATTGGAAATAGGGACTAGAACCCAACAAAGAGAGAAAGGTCAAATGTGAAAATTGTGATTCATCTATATGAAGCTAATAGAACTAAATTAGAAGCTGGTAGAACTAAAATTAGAACTAAAAGAATGTATAAGATCATCCAAGAAAAGTCCTTGTTGTTGTTTGTCCTTCATTCTCGAAGAGGACTATAACAAAGGGAGGTGACGCCATGACTTGCAGTAAATTGGATTCAAGTAAGGCAGGGCTGTGCAGTCACCAGCCTCACTCTCTCTTCCAGAGTCATCTGGGTCCAGTGACAAGATATACATCATGATGACTGGAGATGGCCCCGAATGTTTGAGGTGGTCAGGTTAAGTGACTTGTCCAGGTTCACACAGCTAGTAGTGTCAAGTGTCTGAGGCCAGATCTCAATTTGAGTCCTCCTGACTCCAGGGCCGGTACACTATCCAATGTGCTACCTAGCTGCCCTATCCAAGAATAGAATAGTTAGTTACATGAGGGAGAGAGAGAGACAGAGAGAGAGACAGAGAGAGACAAAGAGAGACAGAGAAAGACAGAGAAACATAGGTAGGTAAATAGACAGACAGACAGACAGATTGATAGATGGATGAATAGATGGATAGGTGGATAGATGGATAGATGATAGAAAGAAAAAAGAAAGAGGATGAAAGGAAGGAATGAAGAAAGAAGGAATACATTTAGATATTGGGTAGGATAATAGAAGGCTAAGATTTTTGTCAAGAAAGAATTAATAGTTAAAGAGATTGTAGGAAAAGTAAGGGAAAGTAGTTGCACAAAAGCCAATTAATATTGGAGAAGACTAATGTAAATGATATCAAATACTATATAAAGGTCAATAAGGATGAGGAACTACAGAACATAGTTCTGAAAGGGACCTCATCAGGGGATTCCCAGTAAAAAACACTTAACATACAGTTGTACAGATTCTTATTGAAGGCTTCCAAAATCATTGAGGCCACTACCTGACAATATAGACAATTCAACTTCCAGACAGGACTTCCTGATGTTAGAGAAATTGATTTCAGTAAAGTTAGGCAGCAGCAACTGGATTGTGAGAGTTTGAAGAGCATATACTGAAGAAGTCCAGGTAGGATGTATAGACTACTTTCTTTTTTTTTTTTCAATAAGTTTATTTGGAAAGGAAATAGAGAGATTTCTCTCTTTATTTCAAAAACATCTTTAAAAAATTAGTGTATTCAGGGGGGCAGCTAGATGGCGCAGTGGTTAAAGCACCGGCCCTGGACTCAGGAGTACCTGAGTTCAAATCCGGCCTCAGACACTTGACATTTACTAGCTGTGTGACCGTGGGCAAGTCACTTAACCCCCGTTGGCTAAAAAACAAACAAACAAAAAACAAACAAACAAACAAAAAAATATTAGTGTATTCATAATATATGCTTAGTACTATACTAGACACTTAGGGTGGCCAAACGAGGTCAATGAATTGTCCTTGCATCTGATAAGTCTGTGTTAAAACTAATTGCTATAGACACTAGTTTGGGGTAAGCATATATTAATATATCAATATTATTTGTGTTTTATTGTTAACTTCCCTTTAATTTCAGTTTTGGACCAGTAAAGGATTGACCACATATCTCCCTAACTTCTGAGGGTCTTGTGCTGTGTGGTAGAGGAAGTAGGGAGAGAGCTTTCGCATGGCAGTTTGCTAGAGCAGGAGAAAAGCTCCAAGAGCCCCATGTGGTCTCAGAAAGACCCAAAATAGAAAATGTGAGAGAGACCATGTGGTCCCCAAGAGCCAAGACAAGCTCACATGGATACCTGTCCAATGTTTTTTAATCCCTTTTGAGAGAGTGGGTCATTATACATTAAATAAATCTAATTGGTTAGTATCATTCAATTCCATTGGTTCACATGACTTTAATGTGTTCTACATTAAAATGAACTCTATAGATGACATTAGGGAAAAGAATGCAAAAGACCCTCACTCTTTGCTTAAGGCAAGGTCTGGTTTAATCCCATAACTCCTTCACCCATCTAGACAAAAAAAAAAATCTATCTACATTCCTTTTGCTTCCTTGGGTTTGTCCCAAATAAGATTTGATGAAGTTTCTCAAGGAGAAATGATTTTCTGGAGTAAAGTGGAGAAAGGACTGGGAAGGATTTCTGGGTTCCCCTAGAAATCAATTATTAATAATTATTTTCTTACAAGTCTTTTATCAAATTAAGATAAGACATATACACACCCATGCCTTAATAGCATCAAACATCTAGATAACCAATAATTAGAAAATTAAAAGCTATAAAATCAAGAACTATTTATATAACAGTGTTAGTAAGTACAAAAGAATATAGAAAATATTTGGGTTGGTATGATTAAGGAAAGTATCATGAAGATGGTAAGAAGTGCTCTGAATCTTGGTACTTGGGTAAAATGTTGTTATTCATTGATCCAAACATTAAGCACCTATTTTGAGAGATTTGCTAAACTCTACAATATACAAATAAATAAATCAATAAACAATGTTCCCCACCCTCAAGAACTTCCTTCTATTACATAAGAAGAGAAGGTAGGGATGAATACAAAGCATAGGGGCATGAAGTATGAAGGTCAAATTTAGAATGGTCTAGAAAGCTCATTGGCCCCCTAGAGTGTACAGATCATGTTGGAGAGTAGGACAAAGTAAGGCATAGCATTTTGTTAAGATTTTATCAGACCCTTAAAGAAGAGCCACAAGTGTCAGGGAATTACAGAAATCCATCTCTTTGATCTCAAGCAAGTGATCATGTATCCTCTCAAATCAGTTTGCTTCTTTTGAGACTCAGAAGTGGGACCTTCTGCATGTAGAGCCATGAGGAACCATTGTAGGTTATTGCCCAAAGAAATAGCATGATAAAAGGAATGTTTTAATGATTCGTGTAAACAGTTGTGAATTACAAGGAACCAAGTGTCTATAGACACTTTCACTTATAAGTGAAAGGTTTCATTAGTTGAAATAACTGGTTGTATATAAACTCTTTGAAGCTGCATGGGATGTTGGGTAGGACCTCACTTCCTAGTCAGAAAGGCTGGAATTCAGTTCCCATCTCTAACACATGCTGATTGTTAAACCCTTATGCAAGCTTCTCAATATTCCAACATACCCAACTACTTTCTAAGATAATAAGTTGCGGAGAAGGTACTGACCATAAGTAGTAGTGGAAGTTCCTCACTATGAGCTCTCTGAACTGATAAAATCACAAGCCTCCCTCAAACGAAAATGGAACAAAATTAGTCAACACAGTAGAAAGGGTTCACTGAGAGTGGAGAAAGTATCTATTCTGCTGAATTATTAATGTGGATGATCCGTTAGCAACCCAAACTCAATATGTCCAAAACTGAAATTAAAAGGAAGTTAACAATAAAACACAAAACAAAAATAATGAAGCAAGAAGGAATCAGCACTGATAAGTGCCTCAAAGAGATAAAAAAGAATGTTTATTCATAAAAACAAACATAAAATAAAACAAAAACACATTGTATTTGAAACTATATTAATTATAGGCGACTTAGAGGAAACTTTCTAACAATACCTTCATTTTACAGATGAGGAAACTGAGAGACAGAGAAGTTTATTAACTTGCCCAGAGGCACTCAGCCAATGGGAGTCTGAAGCCAGATTCAAAGAAAGATTTTCCTCACTCCAAGTTTCACATAATCTATCCACTACATGACTCTGTCTCTCAAAGCATATGGACAAACTTATCACATTCAGAGGCAGTTCATTACATTTTTGGAGAGCTCTGTTGAAAAGTTGTTCTCAAACTCACCCATGCCTGCCCATGCTATATGATTCCTGCTGACATCTTCCCATCAAATCTCCCCAAAAATTCTCTCAAAAATGATTGGGGCTTTCTGCTAGATATATAACTGGGGAGTAAAAAAAATGTAGACCAGTTATTTAGGGAGAATGATGGATAAATGATCTTCTATTGAAATCTAAAAAATCTCAAGAAATATAAAAATAGTTAATTAAACAATGACAATATTTTTGCCTTGTTAGGTATATCCATATGATCTGCTGATTGTGGCTTTTGAGTGATTAAAAGGACATAGTTTGGGGAGGGACCCTTTTGAAAATTCTGAAATATTTTATTTTTTATCAACATAAATAAGCAAGTAGAGATGGGGAATAACTTTAACTCAAAGTTTTGAAAACTTCAAACAAGCCCTCAATGCACTGCAGGTTATTACTCATCTAAAATGACAGTAAACAGCATTTCATTCCAGCGCAGGATTATTCTAAGATCAACACTGAAATTAATCAAACTTCCTTGATTAATCAAAATTATATATTATCACCCTGATTGCAATCACCTATCAAAGAATCACTTCCCACTGTAATTTGGATGAGGCATAATCAGTACCAAGAAACCAAAAAACTGGAGGTCTGTGCACCCTCAAAGCCAGTTGGCAATCGTCCATTAACTAGGCATTTAGAATGGACAGGAATGACAGAGGGATCAGGAGGTCTAATTGTGCCGCACCCCGCACCAGGACCCTGATAAACACTTTATAAAACCAAATAGATTGTAATCAGCTTGTATGATGCACTTGTACTCACATATTTCATCAGTCCTAAGGGTTGCTTTAAGCAGTTAAGTTTGCAAGGAAAAGGCTGTTTTTATTTGGATTTCTTTGGAGTGGCTTTAATTTTATTCCATGCTCATCTTGCTAAAAAGACAGGGTGAGCCAGCTAGAAACTCTTAATGTATATAGACTGATTGAAGTGGAATAAGCCCATTCAGCCTAAAGAATTTGTTGAAGTAGAATGTCCACAGCAGCTGTGAGCTTCCGGATTCTAGTTAGTCTGTTGGGCTTGTTTGTCTCAGGATACAGGCAGAGTTTCACCTTGAGAATTTCGCTCAGCCTTCACTCCAGGTAAACAAATTGATCTCTTCTTATGGTGGAGGGATACACATTTCTGGGACCCAGGGAAAGGCGACCTTTCCATCATATCTGGTGTCTATCTTCTATCTCCACACCTTTGCACATGATGTCTCCTTTTCATGAGACCATTCCCACCTCATCTTATTCTCTAAAAAGAATAGCTAGCTTGAGGGTTCAGCTCAACTACTACCTCTTCCACAGGGACTTTCCTGATAACTCCTGCCTCTACTCCATAAAACCACTAGCATATTTCTCTACAAAAACAAAGAAAAACAAAACAACATAAACTTACTTTATAGTTATTATTTTATGTGCTTTGCATTGCCTATCAAAATATATGTTCTCCCCCTCAATTCTAAAATGAAAACTCCTTGAAGGAAGGAAAAGGTATATTTGGGGGGCTAGTTTTTTTTGGTTGTTGATAGTTAAAGTAGTGGTGATGTGCTTTTATTTCCAAATTATCCTCTATATTGCTTGTTCATAAATAATTATCTGCATGTTTTCTCCCCTACCTCCCTGCCCTTCCTTAGATCGTGGGCTCTTTGATTATGTTTTTTTTTGGTTGGGGTGATGAGGGTTAAGTGACTTGCCCAGGATCACACAGCTAGTAGGTGTCAAGTGTCTGAGGCCAAATTTGAACACAGGTCCTCCTGAATCCAGAGCTGGTGTTTTAGCCACTATGCCAACTAGCTGCCCCCTCTTTGATTACTTTTTAATTTTACTTGTATTCTCAGCAATTATCAAAGTGCCTGGAACATAGTAGGTGTTTAATAAATGTTAATTTGACTGTACATGCATATGTGCATGTGCATGCATGTATGTCCACAAGCCCTAATACAATTCCTAAAACAGAGATTGGGATTCCATGAAGATTTGTGAATTCACTGATATAGGAAAATTCCAGGTAAGGTAACTCCCCTTAACAATGCAGAATTATACCTTTTTTTAAAGCCATAATCTTGGAGAGTTACCTTAGGTTACTAAGAGGCTAAGTGGCTTGTCCAGGGTCATTCCTGTTTAATACATCCTCTTTGGCTTAATGAATGAAAAGATGAATGAATTTTTTTGGTCACACCAAACAATCCTGAGATAGGAGATTACCTGAGAGAACTTTGGTCAGATAGTATAATTTGTATTAAAGGACTCCACCAAAAATGTTACATATTACTCCCACTTTACAGGAGTTCTCTCATAACAAAAGGAAAACAGTGACCTCATAGGAATGTGCAGGAGACTTTTCACATCTCTAAAATTCCTCGCTCTTTTATTTTTTTTTTAAATTGACAGAAACAGGGACAGCTAGGTGGAGCAGTGGATAGAGCACCGGCCCTGGATTCAGGAGGACCTGAGTTCAAATCCGGCCTCAGACACTTAACACTTAACTAGCTGTGTGACCCTAGGCAAGTCACTTAACCCCAATTGCCTCACCAAAAAAAAAAAAAATTACAGAAACATATTTTCTTTTCTCATCTCTCAACCCACAGGAGGGGTGGGGTGTAAAAAAGAAAAGCAAATTTCTTATAACAAATGTACATAGTCAAACAAGACAAATCCTCTCAATGAGTGTATACAAAAACTCTATATGACTTAATCGGCACTCTAATTCTGTCACATCTCTATAATGCATGGCTCTATTCCTCACCAGTCCTCTGAAATCATGAATAGTTTATACAATCACAACATCATGATATAAACAAACAATGTTGAATATATTTTATTTTTATTTTTTGGAAATTGTCCAGGCAGAGTAAGGCAACTGAACACATACTTACTCTCAGATAGTCTGGAGTAAATATGAACCGTGGGCTCTCCTGTCTCCCTGTGCCTCATTTGAAAGACTTCCTGCCTGGTACTTTGAGTAGGTGCTATACCATCTGCTAGATCCCCTATTCCGTGTGGGCAAAAATATTTCCTGGGGATTACTGTATGCATTTTTGAAGGCCATCCCAAATAAGATATGGAGAAACCCAGGCAGAACAATTTGCCTTAGGGGTTTTAGGGAAGAATGAAGATGATGTCAATGCTGATGACAGATGAAGATGATTTCTTTGATACAGATTTATAATTACTTAATTCTTAAAGTCAGCAATGCATTTTAATATGTTATTTCACTTGAACCTCCTAGTACCTCTATGTAATGCAGTTATTATCTATATATTATAAAATGAGGAAACTATTTGCAAAATTAAAATTATTTTAATATGGTCACAATAGCAAATATATGAGGTGGAATTCAAACCCAAGTATTTCTGACTCCAAGTCTATTACTCTACTGACAAAAATAAAGCTTCAAATAATTGAACAATTTATCAGCAAACATTTGTTAAATGTTCACTGGATGTTAGTTACTATGCTAGGTACTACGCATAAAATGATGTTTTAAATAATCATTGTCCTCAAGGAACTTGGATTATATGAGGTGAGATAATATGTATATAATAATATAACAATATAATGTCTGCTATTACCTATTAATTATTTTGCATTGATATTATATTTGAAGTCATTTGTCACTTTCATAATAATCATAATATACAATGAGTTTTACAACAATAAGTATCTTAGAGAGTAGAATTTCAAGTTTTGAAATATTTAGTGTGTTTAATAGCAAAAAGAATTTTAAAGGAGAGTCATAGAATTTTGAAGATGAAGAAAATAATTGAAAATTAATAAAAAAAACTCAAAAAGATAGGATGAAAACTGAGTATAAGGACCATTTCTAACAGTAAAATTTGCTGATGCTACTTATTATTGTTATTATTGTTATTCTTCATCATGATGTGAAGGAAACCTTGGGTTCTCAAAGGTTGGGTCAAAAAATGATGAAGCATCATGACTTGTTTTGTGAAGACCAATCAAGGTATTATGGATCATAATCATAATCATGTTATACTTAGTTATTAATTTCTTGGCCACACTAACTATTGTCTTGGAGGAATTGTGGTTTGTATCATTAGACAAAGAAAAAACTCCCTTTGTGTTAATATATCTTCACTTAACCTTGCCATTTCCTTAAACTCTTATCCTTTTATTTCTTCTCCCTTTCACAGCCAAACTATTGCAAAGGTTGGCCCGTACACTTTGATTTGATCTTCTCATCTTTACCTTATCAATCCCTTGAAATCATGTTTTTGATCTCACCATTCAACTAAAACAGTTCTCTCCATTTCACCAATAAAAACATTTGTTAATCCATTACTTTTCTTACTCTTTATCTTACTTTACCTCTCAACTTTTGAAAATTTTTTCACTTTCCTGACATTCTTTCTTTCTTCAGTCTTCAAGACCTTCTTTCCTAGTCTTCTTTCTACTTGTGTGACTTTTTGTTTCTTGTCTCTATCTGTTGAATCCTCTTCCTCCTTATAGCCTGATATAATTCTATGATAATCATATTTTATAATTTCTTCAGCCATTCCACAATTGGTGAGCATCCCCTCAATTTCTGACTCTTTGTTGCATATATAGGTTCATCACTTTTTCTTTTGATCTCTTTGGGATACTGACCTATTAGTGGCATTGCTAGGTCAAAAGGTATTTATAGGTTTATAGCCCTTCAGGCATACTTCCCAATTGTTGTCCAGAATGTTTGGACTATTTCACAACTCCACCAACCATTATTTTCTAGTTTGCCTTCAAAGACATGTCAAATGTTATCTTTAACTTACAGCATTTCTTGATGTTGGCAATTATAAACACACACACACACACACACACACACACACACACACAAAAGGGGGCAGCTAGGGGGCACAGTGGATAGAGCAGCAGCCTTGGATTCAGGAGGATCTGAGTTTAAATCGGACCTCAGACACTTGACACTTACTAACTGTGTGACCCTGGGAAATCATTTAACCACAATTGCCTCACCAAAAGAAAAGAAAAATGCTGTACTTAATAATATAAATTAACTTTGATATCTAAGTATACTATATCATTCCAATTTTTAACAAGTTCTAATCAACACTGTTACAACTCTTCTACTATGGTATGCTATATGAATAAACAAGTTTATTATCCAATAGTATACAATTAGTTTGGTAAATTAAGAAACATATATTACTTTTATGCACTATAATCAAAGGTAATTCAGGAATATGATATTACATTAAATATTAAATTAATATTATATTATTGATTTTGGTATGTTTCAGCAAGGAGTTAATTATATTAATGAAGATAATTTAAATAATCCAAAAAGCATTCTTGTTTTAGCATGAACTATGGAACTTATATTGAATTCAAGCCACCAAATATTTTTTAGACACTTAGTATATGACCAACTTTATGAATGACATGTAAGCAGTTTGACAGAGGAATCAGGGAGTTATAACTCCTTCACTTAATAGTACTTATTAATAGTTGCTAACCAGTAATTTTATAGTTCATCGATTTGGTGGAAAGTTTATAGTATAAAGAGCCATGAAATAATGTTATCTGAAGGCCAGTTTGAAGAAATATACATATTTTTACAGAAATGGTAAGAAGGAATTATAGTGACATGACATGTACTTTTAAAGTGTATTTGAAACCATATTATAAAAATGAGACATTAGTCTTTTCCTTTTATGTCCCCCACCCCCACCTCACATTCTGCAGAGTGCAGAATCATAGACCAATATGGCAGAAGTTGCAAAACAATTGATATAATTTGATGTCAAGGAAACATTTCTGATATCTTTAGCCATCCCCCAGGCAGAATCGGCTGCCTTGGTAGAAAGAGAGTTACCCCTCATTTGAGCTCTTTAATCAAAGCCTGGATTGTCAAATGTAAGGTATATTGTATAGGGAATTATTTTTCAGGTAAGGATTAGATTACGTGTTTTCTGAGATCTCTTCCAAGTTTAAAGTTTTGTAATTCTTTGAACTAACTTACAAAAACAAATGGACCTTCCAAAAGTCCTTCCTGATGTTTTCAGCCTAAACTTCATATTATGTGTTCTCATTCCCAGAGTTTATATAATGAGCTCAAACAGTTCTAACAAACAACCAAAAAAGTACTTGCTGCCCAAGCGTTTTTTAAGCTCTCTCAGCTCCAACACAGATGTTCTATCACTTTCTGTGCCCCTACTGACTTTTACAGCAATTATGGAATGCTTCTTCTGTGCTCATAGCTCAATAGAAATTTCATTTTTTTCCCCTGTTGTTTCTGCAGAGTGGGGCTCAGAACACCTAAGATTGTAC
The DNA here is from genome assembly GCF_019393635.1 of Dromiciops gliroides. Lineage (NCBI taxonomy): Eukaryota > Metazoa > Chordata > Mammalia > Microbiotheria > Microbiotheriidae > Dromiciops > Dromiciops gliroides. The sequence continues at coordinate 31,605,368 of NC_057866.1, forward strand.
TAGCATGTTTTAATGTGCTGACATATGGTCTCTTTGGACTTGAAGGCCCTGTGTGATCTCCACTGTCATCACAAAATGTACTTAGCTCAATCATTGAAAGATTACTCTCCACACCAATCTGAGACTAATGTTTAAAGAAAATGCAGATACCTCAGAATTTCCCATTTCACAGACAAAGGTATATATTTGTGTTTTTTTCTTTTTCTTTTCCAACTTATGAAATTTTTTAAAAATACAATTATTTCTTTGTTTGTTCCTACCCTAAAAATAATTTTTAAAATGTTAGTCATTGGTGCAGCATGTGAGACAGTGCTATCCATTCATACTGAATCTATCCACTGGCAATAGTGACAGCTTATGGAGTCATCATTGTAGGTCCATAGTTCAAAAAGTTTAGATTCCTTTTTGGCAACCTGTTCGAGAGTTGAATCTCCTTTTTCATTGTGGGATAGTTTTAGGGTGGGGATCCTGCAGGGTATGGAGACAGTATTCAAACCAGAGAGGGTAAGGAAAAAAACATGATATGGTTAGTGTAATGTCATAGCTCAAAAGATGCAATAGACCTCAGAGATTACTTGGGCTACTTAGGCACCTCCCCACCCCATTCCCGCAAGAAGGGAAATACATGTATACCAAGATATCAAGATTGGACATTAAAAGGTCATCTTATTCAGTCTTTCCTTTTCATTAGTGAGGCAACAAAAGCCCAAAGAGGTTCAGTGTATTGAACCTAAGGAAACTGCTAGTAAGCGGAAGGGATAGGGTTTGAATGCAGATACTTTGACCCCAAATGCAATGCTCTTTCCACTTCTATGATGCTTGGGACCACCTCAAGATGAGGACCAGGTATGAGATTTTGATACCTATATAGTTTTCTGTAAGTCAAGTTACTTTGGAAAGAGGAGCAGAAATAGCTGACACTAGAGTTGTGGGTTAAAAACAAACAAACAAAATTAAACAGCACAGTAGTTTAGTTCAGAACAGAAGAATGAGTGGCTTTGTAGCAAGAAGATTCAAGTTATAGGTATCACCCACTATATACTAGAATCACTTAATATAACCTACATGAGGTCTGGGCTTTCATTTTTTTTTTCCTTTTATGCTTGTTTCTTCTTCCTTCCTTCTTTCCTTCCTTCCTTTCTTCTTTTTTTCTTCTTCATTCAAACATTTTGTGCATTCATAGTATTATAGATAAAGAGATGGACTCTCAAAGGTCTACTTTTGCAGATAAAAAAAAAAATGAGAGCCAGGGCACTAAATCACCTTTTCCAAGGTAACAAAGGTAACTTTCATTATCAGAAGTATACAAACAGAGCTTCTATGAAACTCAGAATGGTATTCTTTCAATTATATCATGCCATTTTTGCATTCTTCTTACATCTTTCTCTGCTCTACATACTCTGAAATCCAGTGACATTGGCCTCCTTACTCTGTCTCTCACATTTCCCAACTGTGAGAGGTTTTTCTCACTTCCTTTAATGCCTAGAATACTCTATTTACTCATCTCTGCTTCCTAGCTTCTTAGGTATCTTTCATGTTTTGGCTTCTGCAAGAGCTTTTCTCAACCCTCCTCAGTGCCCCTAATGTATCCTGTATATTGAATTTGTCGATATGTTTGTATGCCATCTCCCCCATTAAACTCAGAGCTTCTTAAAAACACGGACTTAATTTTTCTTTGTTTTCTTGAGACTTAATATAATATATAGCACATAGTAAGCACATAAAAATAGCTAATTGACTGAACTTGAATGGAAATTGGGATCAAGAGAGCTGAGATAACATAGTGCACATTTCCTTGGACTCAGCTGTACCATTGCTAGGCATAAACCCCATAGAGAACAAAGAAAGAAGAAAAAATCTTATGGGTACAAAAAAATCATTAGCAGCTCTTGTTTTTGTTAGCAAGAAACTGGAAACTAAGGGGATTTCCAAGGAAATGGCTTAATGAGCTGTGCTATATGAATGTGATGGAGTACATGAGGAAATACATGTTTTCAAAAAGACATGGAGGGGCAGCTAGGTGGCACAGTGGATAGAGCACTGTCCTTGGATTGAGGAGGACCTGACTTCAAATCTGGCCTCAGACACTTAACACTTACTAGTTGTGTGACCCTGGACAAGTTAGTTAACCCCAATTGCCTCACCAAAAAAAAAAAAAAGACATGGAAAGATATCTGAACTGATGCACAGTGAACTGAATAGAATCTGAATTTCTATTATAATTATTTAAATGAACATTTTTTAAGTTATTCGTATTTATTTTTTTGCAGGACAATGAGGATTAAGTGACTTGCCTAGGGTCACACAGCTAGTAAGTGTCAAGTGACTGAGGTTGGATTTGAACTCGGGTCCTTCTGAATCCAGGGCCAGTGCTTTAACCATTGTGCCACCTAGCTGCCCCCTAAATGAATAATTTTAAAGATTTTGATAAACAGACAGAGAATAAATGAATAGAACTGAGAGAACAATTTGTCCTAAAGTATATAAAAAGAAATTTGGAAGCTTTAAGAAACACGATAGTTAAAATGACCCTAATTTCAAAAGACTGAAGATGAAATATACAATTTATTAAAAAGAAATGATGGATTTATGATGCGCAGTGAGAAATAGAGAGATTTTTGTTTTTAGCCACTAGGGGCTTTGTTTTTATGTAACTATGCATATTGGTCACAAGAAATATGTTTATTTCTCCCCATGGAGAGGAGGTTGAAAAAGAAAATAAATGTTTTTCTGTTTTGTTTTGTTTGTTTGTTTTTTAATAGAGAGGTAGATGCTACTGAAGATTTGAAATTTTTCATGAAATTTCAGTTGAGGTCACTGTATTGTTAATGTTACTTAATGATTTTATTTTGTTACATGATAACTTTTGAAGCAGAAGTAATTTGTAATTGTCATATAAAAGCAAAACAAAAAATAATGAAATTAAAAAAAGAAAACAAAGAAACAAAACATCTTGGTGGTTGAAAGGAAAGAACACTTGACTTGGAGTCTAAAAAACTTGGGTTGAAGATGGCAGAGGAAAGACAGTAAATGCTCAGACTTCCTGACACAATTCCTCCAAAAAAAAAAAAAAAAAACTCCAAATACAGCCAGAAAGCCACTCCTGGAACAGCAAAACAAACAAAAAGACAGCTGATATTATTTTCCATCCAAAGACACCTTGGAAGTTTGGCAGAAGGGGGATACAGGCAGGTCATGCCAAAACATATATAGCTCCAGGCAGGCTGCACCAGAGAAATTTACCCCCAACCTCTAAAACAGCTGCAGTGCCGGTGTCTTCTGGAAATAAGCTCACAGTCTGGTGAGAGGGCTGAATGGCTGGCCCAGAGGGAATCTACGGTGGTGTATGCAGGAACTAAGGGAGGATTTGCATATCCTACACCAGCAGGGAAACCAAGAAAAAACCTTGAGCACTAGCGGCCCAGGTTGGGGAGGGGTGCAGGCTCATCAGAGGTAGCAACCACAGCACATATAGTTTAGCTGGCTGGTTGATTGGCAAATTGGCCTGGGGTGGTTGTTGGACCCAAGAAAGGGCCAGGCAAGTGAATAAATCGCCCCTCATTAAATCATAATACCTGGGAGCCCCTCAAGCTTGGGACAGTATATCCTAGAAGCACGACCCCACACTAAGACTGAGTTAAAAGTCAAATGAAAGACAGGCAGGATGTGCAGGCAGAGAAAGTAGCAAACCATAGATAGCTTCTTTAGTAACAAGGAATATCGAGGTGCACCCTCAGAAGAGGATAGCAACATCAGGTCCCATACATCTAAAGCTTCCAAGAAAAATATGAATTGGTCTCAGGCCATAGAGATGCTAAAATAGTACTTTGAAGGTAAAGTTAGTGAGGTAGAGGAAAAAATGGAAAGAGAAATGAGGGTGATGCAGGAAAGACATGAGAAAAAAGTCAACAGCTTCAAAAGCAAAATGGAAAAGCTCTCTGAAGAAAATAATTGCCTAAGAATTAGGATTGAAGAAATGGAAACTAGTGGCTTTATGAGAAACCAAGACACAATAAAACAAACCCAAATGAATTTAAAAAAAATAAATAAAAGGACAATGTGAGATATCTTCTTGGAAAAACTGCTGACCTGGAAAATAGATCCAGGAGAGATAATTTGAAAATCATTGGACAATTGAAAACCTCGATCACGGAAACATCTTAGACATCATATTCCAAGAAATTGTCAGGCAGAATTGCCCTGATGTTCTAGAAGCAAAAGGTAAAATAGAAATTGAAAGAATCCACCAATCACCTCCTGAAAGAGATGCCAAAAGGAAAACTTCCAGGAATATTAAAGCAAAATTCCAGAGCTCCCATGTCAAGGAGAAAATAGTGCGAGCAATCAGAAAGAAGCAATTCAAATACTGTGGAACCATGGTAAGGACAGCACAGGATCTAGAAGCTTCTACTTTAACGGATCAGAAGACATGGAATATGATATTCCAGACAGCAAAGGAACTGGTATTATAACCAAGCATCACCTATCCAGTGAAACTGAATATAATCTTCCAGGGGGAAAAATGGGACTTCATTGAAAAAGAGGACTTTCGGGTATCTGTGATAAGAAGACTTAAACTGAATAGAAAATTTGACTTTCAAATATAAGATCCTAGAGAAGCATAAAAAGGTAAACAGGAAAAATAAATCATGAGGGATATAACAGTTTAAACTGTTTACATTCCAACATGGGAAGATGATACTTCTAACTCATAAGAAATTTCTCAGTATTAGGGCAGCTACACTGTGGCACAGTTGTGAATTGCATATGAAGGGATGATATATGTAAAGCATTTTTTGTTTCTCTTTTTTTGGGAGCCAGTCAGGGTTAATGAGTGTCTTGCATCTGAGACCAAATTTGGGCTCAGGTCATCCTGGGTCCAGGGTGGGTGCTTTGTCCAGTGTGTCACCTAGCTGCTCCATAATGACATTTTTGGGGTAAAATTAGGGGGTAGAGGAATACACTGGAGGAGGGGAAGGGGAGTATCAGAATGGGGTAAAATCTCACATAAAAAAATCAGGAAATGGTGTATGGAGTTGGGGGAGAAATGGGGGAGATATGGAGAAGTAAAGGAGCCTTTTACACATCAGAATTGGGTCAAAGATCTTAATCTCATCAGAATTGACTCAATAATTGAATAACATACACACCCAATTCATTAGAGTAATCTATCTAACCCTGCAGGAAAGTAGGAAGGCAAGGGGATAAGTAGGGAAGTGTGAAAGAAGGGAGAGCAGAGTGGGGGAGGGGGCAGTCAGAAGCAAAACACTTTTGAGGATCAATATGGTAAAAGAAGATAGAAAATAGAGTAAATATCATAGGAAGGGAATATCAGGTGCAGACGACCATGGATCAGCGCCTTGAAGAGCCACAGGCCACAGTGTGGCTGTGCAGTCTGATACGGGAGCCGCAGCTCCTGCTGCAATGATGACATTGGAAAACTGCGCTCTCTGTTGCCCATTGCTTCCTGGGTCTCATTCGTTTTTCTTCCTCCCGAGCTTGAAGGGCCATCTCAGCTGGGCACAAGCTGCTCCTGAGTACTGAATTCTGTCAGGCATGGTCCTTGGCCATCTCCTCCCAGCTGTCGATGTCCATCCCCACAACCCTCAAGTCTCGCTTGCATACATCTCTGTAGTGAAGCTGGGGGTGTCCAGCAGGTCTTTGGCCTGAGGCTAACTCTCCATAGAGTAGGTCTTTAGGAATAGGCCCGTCTTGTATGCAGTGCACTTGACCGAGCCAGCACAGCCATCTTTGTTTCAGTACCGTGTAGATGCTCGGAAATTGCGTGCGTTGGAGCACTTCTATGTTGGTGATCCTACCTGAGCAAAATATGCCAAGGATGGGTCAAAGGCACATCAATTGAGGAACGACTAAACAATCTGTCTTTTATGATTTTAATGGCATATTATTGTGCTATAAGAAATGACAAGCAGTATGATTTAAAAAAAAAAAAAGACCTGGAAAGACTCGTATGAACTCATGTACAGTAAAGCAAGCAGAACCAGGAGAACATTATGCACAGTGACAGCATTATCGCTCTAGGAAGCAATTGTGAATGACTCAACCACTCTCAATAATACAGTGATCCAAGATAATTCTGAAGGACTAATGGTGAAGCATACTATCCACCTCCAGAGAAAGAACTGATACTGATTGAACATATACTGAAGCAACCTATTTTGTGCTTTTTTTTACTTAAGTCTTTTTATATAAAATGACTAATATGGTAATGTTTTACATAATTGCACATATATAATCTATATTTGTTTGCTTACCACTTCAGGGAGGGAGGCAATGAGAGAGGGATAGAATTTGAAACTCAAAACTTTAAATAAATCAATAGATAGGTAGACAGACAGACAGACAGACAGACAAACAGATAGATAGATAGATAGATAGATAGATAGATAGATAGATAGATAGATAGATAGATAGATAGATAGATAGATGGATGTAGATATAGATAGGTGATAGATAAATATATATATATTTTTAATTTAAAAATTAAAAAAAAGAACTTGGGTATCCTCTCAACTCTGTTAAGTGCTACCTGTGTGAACTGCTTAATATTTCTTAGCCTCAGTTTCCTCATATGTAAAAAGATAGGGTTGTACTAAATGACCTCTATTGACCCTCCTAACTCCCCATTTATTCCTTTAATGAACTAGCTTTGAGAACTTCACCTATAATTTTCTTATCTCTAAAGTAAGTGGACTTGGTGTACTGGACAGAATAAAGGAGTTGAAATCAAGAAAATTTGGGTTTTAATCTTGTCTTGGACACAAGCTACCTATTTGAATCTGAGCATTTCACTTAATCTTCCTTGGTCTCAGTTTCCTCATCTCTTCTGTGAAATGAGTGGATTGAAATTTATGGTCCTTAAGGTCCTTTCCAGTTCTAAATCTATGATCCTATAACTCAGTTTTGAGGTGGTTTACTTGGGTTACATTTTTTTTTTTTTTTTTGCGGGGCAATAGGGGTTAAGTGACTTGCCCGGGGTCACACAGCTAGCAAGTATCAAGTGTCTGAGGCCGGATTTGAACTCAGGTACTTCTGACTCCAGGGCCGGTGCTTTATCCACTGCACCATCTAGCTGCCCCTGGGTTAGATATTCTTAATGTGGGATTCAGTAATTTCATATAAATTTAAACTATATTTCAATGTATGTCTGTATTATCTTTTATGTACTTATATCTTATTTTGAAAAACTTTCCCAGCCTGCCAAAAGGTGAGGCATAAAAAAAGTTTAAGCAACTTTGGGCTGTACAATAGTTGTATACTTAGGGCTGGAAAGAATCACAAGTTTTCTAGTGCAACTTTTTCATGTGATAGATGAGGAAAATGAAGCACAGAACAGTTTAAGTGCCATCCAATTTGACATACATAATAAGTAGTAGTGACGATTTTGAACGTAGGTCATGGAAGTCTAAATTCAGATGTCGTTCCATTAAAGCACAGCTCTCAGTCTATGATCCCTTGCTGACTCCCTGCTGTTTGTCCCAGATGGATACCCGGGCACTTCAAATGAGGGTTCATTAGAGCATATTGTTTTGGAATAAATAGAAGAGAGACCTTGTCTCTAGATAGTGATGTTATCCTAGTCTTGGGATGGATTACAATTGATTATAGTGCAATTCAAGCGTCAGAGGGAGTTTCTTTGGTAATAACAGTTTATAGCGGAACAGCTCTCTGCTTTTGTTCATGTCCCAAACCAAATGGAACCTTCTTCTGGAAGTCTTTCCCAATTTCTTAATTGTTTTCTATTTTTCCCATATCTAGCTTGTTGGTACAAATTTGTTTCCTTTTTTTCTGCTGCATTAGATTATAAGCTCCTTGAGGTTAGAGACTGTCATTTGCATCTTTTTATATATACACACAAAGCACAGTTCCTGGCACATAGTAGATGCTTAATAAGTTTATTTATGAATAATTAATTTGAATGAATGAATGAATGAGTCAATCAATGAATTAAATAATTGTCACTGGTACATTAGGATGAGTCAATGGAATTCAAAGAAACAAAATGTATCACCTGAATCAGGGAGTGATGCTTTGGCCTCCTTACGTGTATCTAAAGAGTGTCCCATTTAATAACTACAGTGTGATGTTTAGTCCCCAACTCTAAAGCCATCTGTTTATGGCCTCTCCTGTAGAATTCAAATTGACCAGATTAAAGGAAAATGCATCAACATGGTAAAATGGTCATTGCGGTAAATTTGGAGTTAAATCCCAAAGTTCAAATATTGGTTGTGTAATTTACTGTGTGATTTGGGGTAAATCACCTCATCTTTCTGTTCCTCTCTTTTCCCACCTATAAAATAGCAGGGGAAGTGTGGGCTTGTGATCTTCCACATTGTTTCCGTCTCTTGATCCTATTCAAAAGGAGATACAGGTGGAAGCAGAAGCCAAGTTTCATTTAATCTACCACTGAAAGTGTTTCAAGAAAAATGAGAATGGGTCCTGATCCTTATTTCCTTGAGAATTGTAAGGGGAAATTAATGACTTTCTGATAACAATAAAGCCAGCAGGAAACTCCAATCTTGCCATTTGGCAGGGACTTTGAAACAAACCAGTAGCTGAATAGGGAGAGGGATTGAATATATATGATATTGAAGCAACTGTTGGAGATTGTCCAAAATGAATTGGAAGAGACTCTTGTGATTGCCCACAAAGATTGATGGGGTTGAATAACAGAGATGGAAAGATCCTAGGGGAGTGTGGAAAGATTATTTCCCAAGCATATTGATGAAGGAAAAATGCATTCCCAGCAGATTTAATGATTTAGAAAATATAATTCAAGCAGAGTTTTAAACCCAAGTATATATAGTCTGTCCGCATCATTCCAGGATTAGATGACTCCAAATACTCCAAGAGGATGAGATAGAAAGTGCCTTATATGTTTTTTTTTTTCCCCAACAGCATTATCATCTGCTATCACATACACTCACACAAGGAATTTTCCATTTGCTTATTCAATAACTTAAGCTGTTCATTCTTCTTGGTAGTGCAGTTTCTTGATGAGGTAATGCCCTTCTATATACTGCTAAAAGGAAGATAGCTAGATAGATATTATATTATAGATAGGTATATATACATACTCAAATATATGTATGAAACTATTAATCTACCTATCATCTATCTATCTATCTATCTATCTATCTATCTATCTATCTATCTATCTATCTGTCTGTCTGTCTGTCTGTCTGTCTGTCTGTCTGTCTGTCTGTCTGTCTGTCTGTCTATTTGTCTGTCTATCAATCATCTACATACATATACATATAAGTGTGCACCTGGACCCACGAAGAGATCTCTTTCTGAACAGGCTCAGTTTCACTGTACTCATTTGAAAAGTAAATCTAGTCCCTTAAGTGAATGGTGATTGTTACAAGAAGTATGAACTCTGTGAATAATCCACATGGCTAATTATTAACATCCTTTCAGTGTGAAGAAATAATAACATAAAAGGGAGAAGGCACTTGAGCAATATAAACTGGTGCAACATATTACAAAATAATACAAAATTACAATTGAAGTATAGTTCCTTCAAATTTAGACCCACACCTGTCACAATCATGCCTGTTATCAATCAAAATTTGCATTATGCACATTGGTTTATGAATCACTTACCACATGGAATGCTAGTTCAATTTTATATAATTTTGAGAATCCTTACTTATAAAAATATTTTTTCTCTTCTTTTCCAAGCCGTTCTTGGTGAGAAGATGATTTCAGCACATTCTTCTGTGGGTTTTGCTGCTCCAGGCATTGGCCTATGGCTTTATTTGGATGTTTTTTGGAGCGATCGTGTCATGAGTTCGAGAGCTCACTGCCTTTCCTCTGCCATCTTGACTCTGCCTCAGAAGCTCTGTATTATTTATTCTTAACCCTCCTTTCTTTTAAAATTTTGAATCCCTAATTCTCTCCTTCTTTCCACCCCCTTCCTCACCCACTGAGAAGGAAAACAAATAGATGTCAATTAATTAATTATATCCAATTTTCTTCTGTTTCTCCTTCTCTTTCTATTTATCTTGTCCTTCCTCAAAAGTCTTTTTAGTTTCTGAGCATTTCCTTTCTTAATCCACCCTCCCTTTTATTACCTCCCCTCATATCTCTTAACCCTTCTTCTCTTATTTCACTATTAGGTAAGATATTTCTATCTTCAACTGAGGGTGTGTTTGTGCATGTATGTGTGTATGTATGTATGTATGTATGTAATCTCTCTCTTTGAAAAAATTCTGATGTAAGGTGCAAGCATTGCCTGATGCTTCCACCCCCTATTTTCCCCTCCACTATAAAAGCTCTTCCTTGTAAACCCCTTTTCTGTAAGTAAAATTCCCTGATTCTATATTTGCCTTCTTCCTTCTCCAAGTGTGTTCCTCTTTCTCATGCCTTAATACTTTTTAAAAATCCTTCCAAGTACTTCTAACCCCTCTAATAATGATAAAGTTCCTAGAAGTTACATGTATTATTTACTCATGTAGGAATGTAAACAGTTTAACCTTTTTATGCTTTTCTTGAGTATTTTGTTTTTGAATGAAATTTTCTATTAAGATCTGGCCTTTTCATCAGAAATGCTTGAAATTCCTTTATTTCATTCAATATCTAAATTACTCCTGAAGGATTATATTTTGTTTTGTTGGATAGGTTATTCCTTTTTTATTCTTTTTGAAAAAGTATGATAAATAACTATATTTTATACATATATCCAACATAGATATAATATACACAAAAGCAGATATTTAACATATATAATATAAATTTTCTACATTATTACATTTTGATATACTTAGATATATTCTAATATGCATATCAATATTTTAATTCCTTAAATAACTATTTTATAAATAACAAATAAATATCAAATTATATAATTTATATGACAAATTTGTTTAAATATAATTACTATGTAAATAATACCTAAATAACTTATAAATGCACTATATATATACACATACACATATATATACACAATATATACATATATATGTGTATGTCTGTGTCTGAATACATATATACCTCTTCTACCCTTCCCAGCACATAACTCCCCCATCTTTCCAGATTAAACATTTTTATTTATATTTTTCTATTCTAATCCCTATCCCCCCTCCTTTGCCCTCTCCCCTCCCCCTTTCCTGAGGCAGTAAATAATCCAATATATGTTATACATATATGATCATGGAAAACATCCCCATATTTGTCACTTAATGAATGAATGTGAAAAATAGCATGCCCCAATCTGTTTCATCAATATCAGTTCTTTCCCTGGAGGTCGATAGTATGTTTCATCAATATACCTTTGGGATTGACTTGGATCATTGCATCACTGATAACAATCAAGTCATTCACAGTTCTTCGTCAAACAATATTGCTTTCTCTGTGTAGAGTATTCTCTTGGTTCTGCTCACTTCCCAATACATTATTCCGTACATGTCTTTCCAAGCCTTTTTTGAAGCTCTTATATTTTAAAATAATTTATATAGAATTGGGATTAATTGTTCTTTAAAAGTTTAGTAGAAATTCAATTGTGAATCCATCTGGTCCTACAGATTTTTCAACTCATTCAACTTCTTCAAAAACCCAGATGCTATACCACTTGGCATATATATATATATATATATATATATATATATATATATATATATATATATATATATATATATATATATATAAAATATTGATATAGCTTCATTGTCCATGGTACCCCTCAGCAAAATATAGTTTCTCTCCTCATCTCCCCCAACTAGATCTATTTTTTGCCTCTGTTCTGTCTGAAATCATAATTGCTACCCCTGCTTTCCTTCCTCCAGCCAAAGCAGAATAGATCCCACTCCAACTCTCTACATTCACCTCATGTGTATCATTCTGCCTCAAATGTCTTCACATTTATAGTTATGACTGTTTATGCCTCTCCATGCTATTTTTCATCTGCTCAGCCTTCCCATTCTGACCTCCCACCTTCTGCTTTTCCACAACTTCCGTACCTATGATCACCACGTTTCCCAATATCCCCTCCCCTGTATTAACCCCCCCCCCCCATTATCACCATCCCTATCTGAACTTCCCTACAGGGTAAGATAGATTTCTATATCAAACTGAATGTATTTGTTGTTTCCTCTTTCTGCCAAATTTGATGAGAGTAAGGTTTAATCTTTACCCATGTCCCATATCTTCCCCTCCATTATGAAAATTAATTAATTAATTTATTCATTCATATTAATTTATTTCCATTCATCCAATTATTTGTTTATTTATTTATTGTGCCTTTTTGTGTATGTCTGTGTGTTCACCCCACTCAAGTTTCTCCCTTCCTACTTCTTGCATGAAATTTCTTTTTAGCCCTTTATTTTCTATAGTGTTATATCATCAAGTTCACCTTATGATCCTGCCCTCTGTCTACATATATTAATTCTTTTTTTTTTTTTTGCTGGGCAATGGGGGTTAAGTGACTTGCCCAGGGTCACACAGCTAGTAAGTGTCAAGTGTCTGAGGCCAGATTTGAACTCAGGTACTCCTGAATCCAGGGCCGGTGCTTTATCCACTGTGCCACCTAGCTGCCCCCATATATTAATTCTAATCATTCTTATATTACATTTTTTAGACTTATAAATATTATCATACCTTATATATTACCTTATGACCACAAGATCTTTACATATACTCCTAATTGCATTAAATTTACTTTTAAACTAAAGTTAGTGAGAATTACAAATATTATTTTATCATGTAAAACTAGAAATAGTGTAATGTTATTAAATTTATTACAGTTTTTCTTTATTGTTTCCTTTTTGCCTTTTTATCTTTCACTTGAACCTTGTACTTATGTTTAACTTGACTCTTATATTTGGAAGCCACATTTCCCATTTAACTCTGGCCTATTAATAAAAAAAAATATTTAAATTCATCTATTTTGTTAAATGTCCATTTTTCCCCCTGAAAGATTTATATTCAATTTTGCAGGGTATGCAATTCTTGGTTGTAAACGTAACTCCTTTGCCTTCCAGTATATTATATTCCAAGGCCTGTGATTCTTTAATGTAGAAGTTGCCAAATCCTGTGTAATTCTAACTGTAGCTTTATGGTATTTGAATTGTTTCTTTTTGGAAACTTGTAATACATTTTCCTTGATCTGTGAACTTTAAAATTTGACTATGATATTCCAGGGAATTTTCATTTTGAGATCTCTTTAAGGCAGTAGTTGCTGGATTCTTTCAATATCTATTTTGCCCTCTGGTTCTAACATTTCAGGGCAATTTTCCTTAATAATCTCTTGAAAGATGTTGTCCAAGCCTTTTTTTTTCTTTTTTTCTTTTTTCATTTTTTTTGTGGTCATATCTTTCAGGTAGTCCAATAATTTTTATATTATCTTTCCTGGATCTATTCTCTAAGTCATTTGTTTTTTTTTCAATGAAAAATTATACATTTAATTCTTCTTCTTCTTCCTCTTCTTCCTCCTCCTCCTCTTCTTCTTCTTCTTCTTCTTACTTTTCTGATTTTTTTTTTTTACTGCATCTTGGTGTCTTATAGAGCCACTAGTTTCCATTTGTTCAATTTTAATTTTTAAAAAATTATTCTCTTCATTTACTTTTTGTAATTCCTTTCCCATTTGGCCAAATCTGTTCCTTAGGGAATTATTGTCCTCAGTATTTTTTTTAAATTTTTATATTATTATTTTTTATTTCTTTGTCATGATTCTATTGCATCACTTCCAATCTTTTCTCAGCCTTTCTAATTTGATTTTCAAAGTCCTTTTTAAGCTCTTCCAGGAATGTATTTGGGGCTTGAGACTAATTTGTACTTTACTTTGAAGGTTTACCCGTAGTCATTTTGTTACTGTACTCCTCTATATTTGTGTCTTCATATTTACTTTTATTGAAGTAGCTGTCAATAGTCAAACTTTTTTCATTGTCGATTTTCATGGTTGTTTTGTTTTGTTTGTTTGTTTACTCATTTTGTGTCAGCTGGTCCCTGGAGGAGTGATCCCTTTGATCTTTAGGCTCTGTGGTGAAAACCTATAGCTGGGTTGTTAAGGTAACCTGTTATTCTGTTAACAGGTCCTTGAATAGTAACTTTGTTTTGATCTGCTAAATCCCTGGGGTTGGTATTGCTCTGGAAATAGTCTCTCTGCCGGTAGGTCACAGGGGTTGGAACCTGTTGCTGACCTGCTTTGGTGGGGCTTTTCTACTGTTCAGCAGGCTTAGAGATCTGTTGTAGGCCTCTGATGTGAGCCAAGAAGCTGTTTCTGTTGCTGCTGCTTCTGGACCTCACTTCCATCCCACCTAGGTAAGACAGACCTTTCGTGCAAGGCTGATAGATTGTTTCCCTATTCCTTGTGAGTTCAGAGGAAGTTTTATTTTGGTTTAGAGGGGAAATCGGGAAGAGCTATAGTGGGTTGCTTACTCACTTGGCCATCTTGGCTTAGAACACCTCATGGATAGGTTATTATTGATTAAAATCCTGGCTCCTTTGCCTTACAGAATATCTTATTCCAAGACCTCTGCTTCTATAAGGTGGAAGATGCTAATCCTTGTAAAATCCTGATTCTTGTTTTATATTTCAATTGTTTATTTATGGCTGGTTGTAATATTTTTTCCTTGACCTGGGAGCTCTGAAATTTGGTTATAATATCTCTTGTAAGTGTAGTTTTTGGGATCTCTTTCAGGAAGTAATTGATGGATTGTTTCAATTTTTATTTCATCATCTGGATCTAAGTTATTGGGGAAGTTTTCCTTGATAATTTCTTGCAATATGATGTCTAGGCTCTTTCTTTGGTCATGGCATTCAGCTAGTCCACTAATTCTCTCGATCCATTTTCCATGTCAGTTGTTTTTCCTTTCAGATATTTTTTTTTCATTCTGTTGACTTTGTTTTATTGTTTCCTGATGTCTAATGGATTCATCACCTTCTATTTGTCTAATTCTAACTTGGAAGGATTTTTTTTTTTTAATGAGCATTTGTACTTCCATGTGACCATTACCTTTTTTTAAGAAGTTCTTTTCTTGAATGAATTTTTGCCATTTGGCCAATTCCATTTTTTAAAATATTATTTTCTTCAGTATTTTATGCCTTTTTTTTTTACCAAAGTGTTAATTCTCTTTTCATAGTTTTCTTGCATTTCTCATTTCTCATTGCACTCTCATTTTTTCTCACCTTTTCCTTTACCACTTTTGTCTCTTTCTGTAACTCCTCCAGAAATTCTTGGAGAACTTGAGTCCAATTAGCACTTTTCTTTGAAGCTTGGGTTTTAGCAGTTTTCATGTTGTTATATTCATTTGAGTTTATTTCTTGTTATTCCCTGCCCTTGTAATACCTTTTGGTGGTTAGTCTGTTGACATTGTTGTTATTGTTGTTGTTGTTTGCCCATTTTTCCCATCTATTTCTTTCCTTTGAATTTTATGTTAACGTTGGGCTCTGCTCACCTGAGAGTAGGTAAGCACTATCCCATGATTTAGGCTTTTTCATGTTGCTGGTTTAAGAGCTAGTTCTGAGAACCTGCAAGTTTTAGATGCTTCCAATGTGGTATTGTCTGTTGAGGTTTAGTTCCTGCTCCCTTCCTCTAAACTCTAGTCTTTACCCAGAAATGCCTTCTATTCTCTTGAAATTGTCAGTGCTACTGTTCCTGTTGGGAACGTGACTACATCCCCTACTCTCTTGTAGCAAGAAGCATTAGATCTTTTCTCTACCTTTGAATTTTGGTAAAGACTGGTACTCCCTTTTGACCATCCACAAGCACTGCCCTTTATCCTATAATTGTAACCCAGAACTGCTTATGGATAATAAAGTAGCCAATCATTGTGATCCCCTGTAATCTTTTTCTGACACCCTTCCTATCTCTGGGCTCAGAGTTCCTGAAACTGGTTTCACTGTTGTGGATGCCTCCCAGGCTCACTCTTCATGCTTTTGCCATGCTCTTAACCTCGCTTCTACCATACTATCAAAGACCTCTCCTTCCAGTTTCCTAAGTTGTTTCACTCTTACCTTTTGTTGGCTCTGCCATTCCAAAATTCAAGTTGAGGCATTATCTTAAAGTTGTTTGGAGGGAAATGTTGGGAGAATTCAACTGGGTTGCTACCTCTACTCAACCATCTTAACCCTGCCACATTACAACATAAAAAAAAAATACTATGAGCAAGACACTATGCTAGATGCTAGAGATTCAGAGGCAGAAACAAAACAATCCCTGACCTTAAGGAGATTACATTTTACTAGGGGAGTCATTTAACTTCTCTGTCCTCAGCTTCCTGATCTGTAAAATGAATGAGTTGGACTAGATTATTTCTAAGGCTCCTTTCTGTTATAACTAGTACAAATCAATAAGAAGGAAAATAAACTCATCCAAAATTGGAATAGATTTCTTTGGAGAGTAATGACCACCCTCATTTCCTCAAGTGATTCCAGCTGACCAATAGCTATAGCTGACTAATTATTGAAGTTTGGCAGATTTAAAATTAGGAAGAATCAGGGATCTAGAGCTGGAAGAAAAATTATAGGTAAACTAGACCAGTTGTGTCCTTTATCTTAGGATAGAGCACCAGCCCTGGATTCAGGAGGACCTGAGGTCAAATCCGGCCTCAGACACTTGACACTAACTAGCTGTGTGACCCTGGGCAAGTCACTTAACTCCAATTGCCTCACTAAAAGAGAGAGACAGAGAGAGAGAGAGAGAGAGAGAGAGAGAGAGAGAGAGAGAGAGAGAGAGAGAGAGAGAGAGAGACAGACAGAGAGAGAGAGAGAGAGAGAGAGAGAGAGAGAGAGAGAGAGAGAGAGAGAGAGAACCTTAGTGGAAGGGAAGAAGAAAGGAAAGAAGCATGATTTTACTAGGTTTCTACTATACTATATGTAGGCAAGGCACTAAGCACTTTATAAATATTATCTCAATTTATCCTCACAACAACCCTAGGTGGTAGGTATTATTATTATCATGATTTTAGAGTTGAAGAAACTGAGGCAGATATGAGTTAAATGATTTGTCTATGATCACACAGCTAGGAAAAATCTGAGGCTTCATTTATACTCAAATATTCCTCATTCCAGGCCCAGTGTCACTTAAAAATCTAGATATTTGCGTTAGGTAGTAGGGTTAGGATTTCAACCTAGATCATCTGGCTCCAGATTCTCCATTTTTTTTCCTTTTCCCAATAATCTTCTTTAGTGGTATCATACTATGAGAAAGATGTGGTCATTGATCAAATGATGGCATAATGGAAAGTATATGGAAGCACACATTTAACATTTTAAGGGAAATTAGCACCCATTGATTTTCCCTCTCTAATTTTATGAACAAAGATGGAAACTAAGACCCCAGAGAGGTAAATCACTTCAATAAAAATTACATAGTCATTAAGGGTTAGATTTCAACCCAGATCATATGGTTCTAAATCAAAGACTTTCAATTACAAGCCTGCCTTTTTATGATGCGGACACTGAGACTCGGAGAACATTTTTCTTTTGGAATGAGTTGGACTAGATAATCTTGAATGTGCTTTCAAATTCTGGGATTCAGCTATGGTTGTTATTTCTTCTATCCTCCTTCCCAATCCTAGTGAAGGCTAATTCAATCAACAGGATCTCTCATCTTTGGTTTTGATGTCATTGCAAGAGAAGATAGAAGCCTTATTAGTCGCTGATATCTGAGAAAAAAAGAAAAGATGCCCAAAACAATGACACCATTGGAATATTGTTTCCCTTTTCATTAAATTAGAATGACTTTTGAATTAGGAAACATGGATTCTGGCCTTCTTTCATAGAATAATAGGATCTTAGATATCATTTAGCCCAACCTCTTAGTTTCATAAACAAGGGAATTGAGTACAAGAAAGACAAGGAGAATTAACTTGCCCAAAATATTATACTTTGCTTATGGAAAAAACGAGACCAGACCCTGGGGAGCTGATTCATACTACAATGCCATAAAAGTTGTTTAACTATATTGGGTCTTAGTTTGTCCATCTGTGAAAAAATAAACATTTATATAGTACTTGAAAATTCATAAATAGATATGCCTGTGAACCTCATTTGAGTGTCAGAGCAAACTAGAGGGAGGTATATTTTTTTTCTTAATATTTTTCCTGGTAAAGGGAGCTTCTTGTGAGAGTGATTCTCTTTACTTTTCTAACACAGCAGCAGTTCTAGCACTTGATACCTTGGAATAGAGATTCTTAACCATATTTTTTTTTTGCTTCTTTTTTTATGGACTCCTTGAATGTCTTTTGAAGCTCATATACTCTCCAGAGTAATACTTTTTAAATAAACGTGATAAGTACAGCTAGGTGGCATAGTAGATGGACCATTAGCCCTAGAATGAAGAAGATCTGAGTTCAGCTTCAACATCAGACATTCACTTGCTATGTAACCTTGGGCAAGTAACTTAATCCCCCATTGCCTCCAAAAAAAGAAATGAATGATTAAAAAAAAACCAGGCTTAATAATGATAATATTTGGGGGCAGCTAGGTGACACAGTGGATAGAACACAGGACTACCTGAGTTCAAATCTGGCTGCAGAAACTTAACACTTAATAGCTGTGTGACCCTGGGCAAGTCAACCCCAATTGCCTCACAAAAACAAAAACAAAAACAAAAAATAATGATAATATTTGGTAACTAGATCTCTATATAAATCACTTTAAGTTTTGAAGAGCATTTTACAAATATTATCTCATTTGATCCTCACAACAACCCTGGGAGTTAGGCGTTATTATTATCATAATTTTATAGATGATGACACTGAGGCAAGTAGAAGTTATGGGAGTTTCTTAGCATCATACAACTAGTAAGTTTCTGAGGATAGATTTGAATTTAGGTCTTTCAAATTTCAAGTCCAGCACTCTAGTCTGTACCATTTAACTATCTCAAAGGAAGACAATTATATTGAAGTATGTTTTTTTGCAGGGCAATAGGGGTTAAGTGACTTGCCCAGGGTCACACAGCTAGCAAGTGTCAAGTGTCTGAGGCTAAATTTGAACTCAGGTACTCTTGAATCCAGGGCTGGTGCTTTATCCACTGCGCCACCTAGCTGCCCCCTATATTGAAGTATTGAAGTAAAGATGGATTTTTTTTTTCCAATTTCAGAGCCAATGAAATCTGTCCACTGTGGTCCTTGGATCACCACCAGGCTGAGACCCCCTTTCTCAGAGATGAATGGCCAAATAGGCTTTCTCTATCAGACCAATGCAGCAATGTCCAGCTCTCTCTGCACTTATATCCTGCAGCCTTAGAGAGATATAAAGGTTGGACCAGGTGTTCCTTATTCAAGGTCCCTTCCATTTCTCAAATCCGCTGAATTTAGATGGAAGGGAAGGAAATATGAATCTGCCTGATAGCTTTATAATTACTTTAAAAAAAAAAGAAGTCATAATGTTCTGAGTTTTATATGTAGCTCCTGGGGCATTGTTAATGCACACAAATGCTAATTAACAGTGAACTACAGTGAACTGCTTACCACATTGTTTTTCAGCCTCAAAATGTCCTATTATCCTGATTAAATATTTATTGAACTTCAAGAGTATTCTAGACACTATTAAAGAGGTGTAGGAAAAATTTCAACTTCAAAGTGGATTTTCTCTGTCTCTGTGTATCTGTATTTGTCTGTGTGTGTGTCTGTGTGCATGTGTCTATGTGTGTTTGTGTGCTCAGAACATTATTATCAACACACAATTCCAGCCTCAAGTCCTTCATTCTCTTCTGGATGGTTAAATATAAAGGGTGGAATTCCACTGAATGTAGGAATGGTGTTTGAGATTCCTTTGGCTTTAATTGAGTAAAAAAATATGCTAATAGCTCAGATTGCATAAAATAGCCAAATTGCTAAAATTGAAATAATTATGGTCATGTGTGTTTGCTTTTCGTTGTACTAAGGCAATATAAAGACCCCAAGGTAAAGGAAAATAGTAGCTAATATATCCTGCTTTAGAATGCTGTCATAAGAGTTCTTTTTTTTTTTTAAAGTAATCCATTTCTCATTTTAAAAAATACAGACTGTCTCACTTAATTGTGTGTGGCTCTTTATATTTTGACATATGCATTTCTTTTTCTTTTGCATTACTGTTCTTGCAACTCCTTCTCCAAGTAATTCCTAGGAGAGAGAATTTCAAATGTTACTTTTTTTTTTTTTGGTTTTTGAGAGCCTAACATTTGGAAAATAGAAAAAAATCAGGGATTTTTTGAGTGAAAATGAAACATAAGCAAAGGTGTACAGTACCTTATTTATGCAGAGATGGAGAGGCTTTGATAGCAACAACTCAGAGCTTGTTATTTGCATCTGATCTTTATATAAAACACACACACACAAACACATGAACATACACATACACACAAAGCTCTGCCTTTCTTCTGCTGGAGTGAAGGGTTCTGAGAATGTACCTTTGCCTTTGTTTAACAAGACAATTTACTACAAGATAGCTACCAATGCCCACCTCCCTATCAAGAGAAAACCCATTGGGTTTTACCCTCTAAATGAATGAGCTACCTTATTCATGGATCTCCTCCAGTAGCTTGGGGAAATGTTTAGGGATCAAACACAGATCAGAGAATTCAGTACTGAATGGTCTGATTAATTTAGTTGTTTTATGTTTAAACATGTACATTAGTGGAATTTGCATCTCTCTACACAGAAATTCATTAAAAATGAAAATGATACAATTCATTCCGGGTGAATATCTTATAGCTATACTTTTTTTAAAGGCATTCACTTTTAGTGTTTTATTGTGGGATAATTAGTACATATAAAGCTATTTTTTTCCTTTAAAAGAAAGAGAATGACTTCAGAATACATATCAACTCTCTTACTCTGAGCCAAAACATAATAACTGAATTATAAGACTTGATTTCTTTCCTTTCCTGTAACCCTTCAGGGACAGAATAGAATTTGTTCTTGCCTGGCCTTTGGAAAGGTATTTTCTCCCCCTTTCTTCTGCCTTGGGCCCAGAGAAAGTAAAGTTGTAGGTGTAGAATTTTATTTATAGTCAGAGGAAGTTGGTCTGAATCCCAGCTCTGCTGCATCTGACCATGTGTCCTGGGCCAAGTCACTTAATGAAAACAGTTTATAGTAATGTTTTAAGTATATTATTCCATTCCATTCTCATTGGAAGAAAACCAAACTCACCCAGAAGTCAGATAGGTGATTACTTTTTACCATTCTACAAATGAGAAAACAGGTCCTGAGGTCTGAAGAGGGTAAATGACTTGCACAGAGTCATACAGCTAGAATGCTTCTGGGATAGGATTTAAATTCCTGTCTTTCTGACTCTGAGCCTGGCACTCTTTGCCTCATGCTCCACATCTGCACAATGAATAAATGGGAATAGAAGGCCTCTAAGGTTCCTTCTTATTCCAAATCTATAATCCCAGGAAAATGCATAACTTAATGTGGCTGTGGAAGCTTTGATAGCAAAGGGTATTATGTATAAGGGAGAGAGACAGAGACAGAGAAACAAACAGAAAGGAAGAGAAAGGGATCACTTTAAGGTTTGAAGAAGTACTTTTGATATATCATTTTTTTATATATTTTTATATATTTTATATATTATTTTTTTATATCATTTAATCCTCACAACAACCCTGTGAAGAAGGTGCATTTGCTTTCCTCATTTTTATATGAGGAAAGTGAGTCTGAAAGGGGTGAATTCACTTGCTGAGTCACATAGGTATCAATTATCTGAGGCAGGATTCAAACTCAAGTCTTCTAGAATCCAAAACCAGTGCTACCACCTAGTGTAGCAATGGCCTAGAAAAAATCCAATACTTTTAAATTAGTCACTCAGTAAATCAACAAACATTTACTAAGAGTTCAATATGTGCCCAGGTATATGTAGAGTGTTCAGAAGGACTAGGGCCTCTGGTGTGAGGGCTTGTTGAATCCCTTCCAAGACTGTTCATCCACTTTTAGCATCCACCTGGCACTGAACTCTGACCTATGGCTTCAAGAAGCTGTAGCATGTGCAGTGACCACATCTAGGTAACTATCTTGGCAAATGGGCTAAACCACATTGAAGGTAACTGACAGGCCTCAAACCTATTGGTGAGTTAGGGGATGTCTACCCCAAGCATGTGAAAACTTCCCCTGGAGAAATCTGCAAAATGAGGACAATTCATTCCAACAGCTATGAAGGTGGCTGAAGCCCTTTTCACATGTTCATCCTGCAATGTCATTGCTCCTCTTTGAAAATAATGGACAAACCATATGGGCCCAGAATTATGCTAAGCAAAGAAAGGCGAAAATTCAGTCTCTGCCCTCATTTCTTTGTTTAGCATAGTGCTGGGTACATACTGTTGTTTGTCCTTTTCCAAAGAGGACCAATGACCTCATGGGGCGATGTCCTCACTTGTATGTGAATAGGATTTAAGTGAGGCAGATTTGCACAAAACATCAGCCTTACACTCTCTTCCAGCATCATGGAAGTCCAGTGGTGATTGCCCATGATGTGGTGGATGGCCTTAGTGTCTCCCATGTCTGACCAAGCTCTAAGTGCCCTACAGCAAAGCTTCTTAAACTGTGGGCCATGACTCCATATGGGGTTATTTAACTGAATGTGGGGGTCACAAAAATTTTGGCAACAGTAAAAGGTTATGTATACCTATTTTATATACATATATACCTGGAGTCACATCAAAATTTCTCAGGAGAAAATGTGTCATGAGTAGAAACAAATTAAGAAGCCCTGCACCACAAGACCTTCATGTCACCCCCAAAGGGTCATCGTATAAGACAAATGGTCAAGAATTAATTCACTTGCTAGGAAGTCTGTTGGCTGAAGAGGCCAAGGTACCCCCACTCACCCCCAACAAGGGATTCTTCTTCATGATTTTAGGTGGAGGCTTCTACCATTAATTGTCCATATACTCATTCCCCTCTCTTATAAGCAATAGTCTACTGTATAGAAGACCCACAGGGCATAACCATATTTCTCAATTAATCTAGACTTGCTGGTGCACTTAATTGAAATCCTGGAAATGCTCATACTTTATTCACTTAGTTCACATTCTTGGTTGATTCAATTGAGATGTGTTCTGAAAAGATAAAAGTATAAAGGCTAAGTGGGTTGGGGCAAAGGAAATAGTTGATCCTTATACTTGGAATGTTCCACATTTCTCTAGGAAAGCAAAGGCTATGTGCTAGATCTCATGCTAGGGACTAGGGATGTCAAAATAGAAAACAAACAGAAAGAAAGAAAACCAAAATCTGCCTTGATAATCTTAAATTCTGGAGGTAGGTGATCACAAAATATATACAGATCAAAAAAATACTAAATAAATAACATCCATACTAATGTAATAACATATATTTATGTAAGTATATATGCATCACATGATTAGATTAACACAAGTGCCATGGGCATGGGACATTTATAATAATTCATGTTCTTCATAAATAACACGAATCATTTGCCTCTGTCTCAGTTTCCTCATCTGGAAAATGAACTGGAGAAGGAAATGAGAAACCACTTTAGTACCTTTGCAAAGGTCATAAAGATTTAGATATGACTGAAAATGACTAAATAAGAAGAGTCTAGAAGTTCTAGAAATAAGAAGAATAAGAATAAAACTAACATTTATACAACACTTAGTATATGCTGGGCACTGTGCTTTGATCTCTGCAATTTGTAGAAGAGAGGCTACATCAAAAATGATTATAATTTAGCAAAAAAAAGAGTGAATTCTATGGGCTATAAATATCAGAGAGTGATGGCTTCTGGGGTCTTCCAAGGTAACCTTTTTGTTTGGTCAGAACAAATTTTCACTCTCCTTTGGTCTTCTAATTGGAGTGAAGGGAAATTTTCTCTTCTCCCTAGTCAGCAAAAACAGCTATTACTTAGATGAGTAAACAGTAGCAAGAACATGAATTTGCCTGTGCTAGCTTGAGTATGAGCCTCAATTTCCTGGCTGCTTCTTTTGTATCCCTTTCTCTGAGTAAATCCTATGGAGTTGAAGAATAGTCTTGAGTTGGGTATTTCCAGTTTCAATAGTTCCCTTTTGAGTTTGAGAGGATAGAAGTTTTGTAGTTTAATCCTGAGTACCCAACAGGAAGTATACACCTAAGAACCTTCTTGGAAGAAGAAGGAATGAATACAAATAGGCTCACTGTATAGCTCCAAGGACAATCAGAGTCCAGGAGAACTGGGCTTTGTTACCCAGAACAAGCAAGACAGAGGTAAAAGTGAAATGATTTTCAGTAGTTACTACATAATGAATTTGTTTATTTGTCTATTTAAATGATTGTGCCTCCCAGGAGAATATAATAGATATTATGGATTATTTTTTATGTTTTTAAATGTTAATGCAAATGAATGATTCTTTTATTTTAAAAATATTTCTTTTTGAGATAGAAGACATAAATAGGTACCCTGTATGTGTTATATACTGTTTGGCATATTGAATTTCTTTTCTAGAAGGGATCCTGTTAATCTCTTATAGTGTAAGACAGTGGACATAAGCCATATGTGTGTTTGAGATTTTCCTTTGAATGCTAAGGTTAGGAGCAATGAGCCTTAGAGTGCTAGACAAGCCTTATCTTATCCCTTTGGAGTAAATCTTCCTCTAAACCTAATCTGATGTATGTGAGTCAGGAGTCCTTCTTCCCTGTGGGAAATGAGTGGACCTTGGCCACTGGTGACATTTACGTAAACTAAAAGGAAAGACTATGCATTAATAACCAGGGGATTACGGAAAGGCCCTTACTTAGAGGTGGCATTTTCATCAATTCTAAACCTTGTAAGAAACAGAAGTAAAGAACAAGAGAATTCAGGGTACTGGGCATATTCAGTGAAGAGGTAAAAGATAGAGTGTTATATACAGAGAATAAACAGTATATAGACCACTTTAGCTATAAAATAGATTGTCTGAAGTGGAGTGATATACAATCACACAAGAAAAATAATATGGAGCCAGAATGTGAAGAGTTTTAAAGGAAAGACAGAGGAGTTCATTTTCATTTTATTCTGTAATTGTTGAAGTTCTGTTGTTGTTGTTGTTGGTGGTGGTGGTGGTGTTTCATTGTTTGTTGAGGAAAGAAGATCTCATATGATTCTATGTATGTAAAGAGAAAAAAAATAAGCGAAGAGAAGAGATTCTTGAGTTTTCTTTACTGTTGATTCTTAAAGGAAAGCTGGATGACTCACTTAAGAGAATTATAAAATTAACAGACAAAAGAAACCTTTGAAAGAATCTAGTTTAACACTCCCCATCTCCTTGATTTATAGATGAGAAAACTGAGGAGAAACAGAAACCAAGAGGAAGAGTGCCTGGTCTAAAGTCATATAGGTGATAAGTCACATTGCCAGGATTTGGACCCATGCCCTTGGACTCCAAGGACATTTTGCATCTGACCACATCAGAGCAGTTCTTTCTTCTTTTCTTTGTGTTTCTCCTATAAGACAAGAAGTCCTATAATTATTTAATTTAATCATCTGATCATTTGGAAGGCAAGCCATCATGGAAAAATTCTCCCCTGACTCCTATGGCTGAAATGTTTAATCTATTTCTTTACCACTCCCACAGTGTTTTTTTTAATATGCCTTTTATGTACTCAATCTATTTTTAATTTAGTTATTTATGTATTGACCATGTTTCCATTGCTTTGATAGGTCAGAAGCTCCTTGAGGACAAGAACACAGTTGTATTCATCTTTTGATCACTCTCTTTTTAAAAACTAGCCTTATATATTGTAAGGGACCAATGATTGGAGAACTATTGAGTTTATTGTATTTGACACTTATTTAATTGGTAATTTCTCCCAATGAATAGTAATAGTTTGATACTTTGATTTCAAAACTTGTTTTTTTTTCTTATGTAAATTTCAGCTTTTTTTTTTTCCTGCCCAATCTGTATTCTGGGTGACAGTCTTTCCAGTACTTAAATAGAATCATCATTCACTGTCACTACTCTATTAGACCTCCCCCTCCCTCTCACCTCCACAAAAGATTTTTTTATTATTATTTTTTTAATGCAAGGTAAAAATCCTCAGCTCCTACAACTGATATACGTCATGACTTTGGGGCTCTTCAACTCTCCTGTTCATTCTTTTGTGCATACTTTCTAGCTTTCCTCAGATTTGGTGCCCAAACTCTGCACAGTCATATGGATGTCATATAACAGGGTCGGGGCATAGGGAAACTACCATTTTTTTTTTAAATTTCTGGAAGTTGTGCTTCTCAGTGCAAATTAAGATAATCAAATGGAATCAATTATGGAAAAGTTTTGCAAATCTTGTAATACTATACAAATGTAAAATACTGTCATTTATGAGTAGCTAGGTGGTGCAGTGAATAGAATGCCAGGCCTGGATTCAAGAATACCTGAGTTCAAATGCAGTCTTACACATTTCCTAGTTTTTTGACCCTGAGCAAGTCACTTTGAGGGAAGTCTATTTGCCTTAGTTTCCATATCAGTAAAAATGGGGATAGTGGGGTGGCTAGGTGACGCAGTGGATAAAGCACCAGCCCTGGATTCAGGAGTACCTGAGTTCAAATCTGGCCTCAGGCACTTGACACTTAGAAGCTGTGTGACCCTGGGCAAGTCACTTAACCCCAATTGCCTCACTAAAAAAAAATGGGGATAGCAATAGCACTTACCTCTCAGGGTTGCTCTGAGAATCAAATGAGAGAACAACTATAAAGCACTTAGCACATTTCCTGACACATACTAGGTGCTATATCAATGTCAACTATTATTATCATTTTTGAAAAGTATAATTTTCCTATGTATGCTGTCTTCCCTCTACATGTTTGTAGTGTTCTCCCTTCTCATCTCTGTCTTTTTGAATCTATAGGTCCCTTCAAACCTCTGCTTTAGAGCTATCCCCTAAAATATGACATCTCATAACCCTGCAGTTGTCCTTGATGCTCTTCTTGTAATTTCTTGGTACCTATTTTGAATACAAAATTCTCTCTATCCCCTAGCTTCTTAAATTATGGATTGCAACTCTATATGGGGTCCTGTAAATGAGTGGGGGGAGGTGCAAAACATTTGGCAATAGTAAAAGTTTATCTATACCTATTTCATATACTTATATCACCAGGGTTGCATAAAAATTTCTTGGGTGAAAAGGGTTCATGAGTGGAAAAAGTTTAAGAAGCCCTGCTCTATCCATATACTTGACTAGAGGGTCCATTGAGCCAGTACTAAAAGGTGTCCAGTAGAGAATGCTCCGTGTTCATCTTATATTCACTTCTCTCTATATAAATAATTTCCTCTCAGTAGAAAGTAAACTCTTTGAGGTCAGGGACTGTAACTCAAGCTTTTCTTTGTATTCACTGGTGCCTAGCACAGTACTTGACGCATAGTAATAAATACTTGTTGGGTTGAATTTAATTAAGTCTCTACAAATATAGTCTTCTCTTTGTTTTAGTTATCTTGGCTGCCACAGCTCTTCATTGACTTGTATTGGTCCCACAGTCAATGGAAAGTTTTAGATCATACTCTCTACCATAGGCCTGAGAAACTGTCCCCTAGTCTGTACTTGAAAACAGTAAGGAGACATCTCCTATCTTTTCTGAAGTTTCCCCTCCATTCCATAAATATTTAAGGAAGAAATTCTCCTTTTGTTCTAAACTGCAAGAGAACCTTAGATTAAGCAATAAATAAATTCCCCAACCTTGAGGTTAGACTAAATGGATTTGATTATTTTTCATTCTAATCTAAAGGCAGACACTGAAAGGGAAATTGCTTAAATTAAAATACCTAGAAATATCCCTTGCAGGTTAAATAACCTGATTTAATTTTTGTTTGGGCTAATAATAACCTGACACCAATAACCAAAGGCTTCTATGAAAATACCCATAAATTATCATCTGTGTATGGAACAAGATAGAACAAGACTAAACATGATCTCCTAAAATTTATGTTTATTCATAAACATAGTCGCAAAATAGATTCAGGAAGGAGGCTGCACCTGTTTAAGGCACAAACTGTTCCAGATTATAATTAACAGAGTTTCATCAGCATTAAAATTATGTATACCTTTCTTCTTCCCTAATGGAGTCTTCTACAGTGGGGTAGAGTTAATGAAGTTTATTCTATAAAATGAATTCATGTTTGTGGAAACAGGTAAAAGACATTGCTATAATAGGTGTGAATGCCTGTAGGATATTGGAATTATTGTGCATAAATTCTAGATGCAAAAACCATCTGATTTAGGCAGGTTTTAAGTGCACCAAGGAAGAAAAAAATAAATATGCAATGAAAATAGCCCTGTAGGAACATTCCAGTAATGAAACTCTCCAAGTCTATTGATAATCCAATTAAAAATAAGGTGTCCAATATGTATAAATTAATTGATGATGATACATGTAAAATATTTTTATAAATAAATACCTGGGTCTACATTATTTGGATGATTCAAGGTTAACTACTTCAAGCAAAAGTGGAATGGGTCTTCAATTAGCAGTAATTGCACCTATGTTCCATTGATTAGACACACCTTTACTGTCTCTTCTGAGTTAGGGGAAGATAAAAGTTTGACCTATTATCAGAAGGACCAGGAACTTTCTGCAGTCACTACAAAGGTAGAGTACTTGATTTATTAACCATATTAATATCTCAAAGGATGGTTGTAAGAAGGGGAATGAGTCAGAAAATGTTACAGTGGGAAGTGACCATGGTTATTGGTCTACTCTAATTCAACCCTCTCATCTGCCAAATAAAGAGGCTGAGGCCCATGAAAGTTTAGAAACTTGCCCCTAATATAGTTCTGCTGTGGAAGATTAAGGCTGGGCCCATTGCATCCATTAATGTCTCTATTTCAAATCCTCCTTTTCCTTGACCTCTCTGTTGCCTTTGACCTTTTTTGATCACTCTCTCCTCCTTGATAGTGTCTTTTCTTTAGGTCTTAGAGACACAAAACTCTCCTGGTTCTCCCCCTACCTATCTGACTAGTCTGCTTCTTTATCCTTTCCTAGATCCTCTTTCAGGTCACAATCTATAACCACAGGATTCTATGAGCATTCTTCTCTTCTCTTTCTATCCAACTTCCCTTATTAGCTCCTTGAAGAAAGGGATTGCCTTTTGCCTCTTTTTGTATCCTCAATCCTAGGATCAGTGCCTGGTGTTTTTGTGTTTGTTTGTTTGTTTTTTGCTGTTGTTGCTGTTGATTTTGTGGGATAATGCGGGCTAAGTGGCTTGTCCAGGGTCACACAGCTAGTAAGGGTCAAGTGTCTGAGGCCGGATTTGGACTCAGGTCCTCCTGAATCCAGGGCCGGGGCTCTATCCACTGTGCCACCTAGCTGCCCCTAGTGCCTGGTTTTTAAGATAATTACTATTGCTGTAGCTACCAGTTTGGGGTAAGCATACATTAGTTTATCAACATTATACCAGTAAAAAATTGACCACATGTCTCCCTAACTTCTCATGGTCTCAGGACAAGTGGTAGAGAAAGCAGGGAGCAAGCTTCAGCATTCCAGTTAGTGAGAGCAGGAGAAAAGCCCCCCCCCCCCCCAAACCCATGCTATTTCCCAGAAAGGCAGCATATGGTCTCAAGGAGACCCAAGAGAGTAAGCAAGAGAGACGGAGACCAGGTAATCTCAGGGAACTGATAGAAGTCCGGAAGATGCCACAGAAGCCCTAGAAGACTCAGGAGACATTTTGTGGGATTTTCCAAGGGATTTTATCTTCTTTTGATAGAGGTAGGTTACTACCCATTGATCAAAGCTAATTGGGTCATACATCGAACAAATCTCATTGGTTTGCATAATTCAGTTCTATATGTTGACAAGATTTGAAGGTAGTCTACATTAAAATGAAATCTAGGATGGCATTAGGGAAAAGAATGAAAAAAACCCTCACTGAAGTTGGTCAAGGCACAGTCTATTATCTATGTGTTGTTTAATCCCATCAGTCCTTCACCCATCTAGACAAAAGACTTAATCTCCATTCCTTTTGTTCCCTTGGGTTTGTCCCAGATGAGATTTGTTGAAGTTTCTCAAGGAGAACTGGACTTTTTGGAGTGGGGAGAAGAAAGGACTGATCTCTGGGTCCCCCCAAAATTGATTAATAATAATTATTTTCTCACAGCCTGGAATATAGCAGGCGCTTAATAAATGTTTATTTATTGATGGAAACTCCTCTACAAATTGTGTAAAGCAGATGTATCCATGCTTACTGAAGATAAAAGGCCTCACTTGAACTAACTGTGGGTGACAGAACTTCAGAAATAATGCTGGCATTTTAAAGATTAAAAAAAACAAAACAAAACTGACCTAATACTGTAGGCTAAGTTTCAAGCATGTTTAGCATTGAAAACAAAATACTCACTTGACATGGGTGTTAGGACACTTGGAGGAATTAAAGGACTATTAAAGTTTGACTAGATAGCTGAATAGATACACCTAAGAAGTAAGGGGAGATAAAATTCCGTAGACCTGGGATAGGGCTCTAAGGAACAGAGATGATTCCAGAAGCTTTCCCCATCACACCCACCAAAAGGAAGTTTCCATTGCTAGGTGATCACCCATCTATCCTCTGCAAAAGTTTTGGTCTTTCTTCCATTCAAGGAGAAAGATGTCTCTAAACTATCTCCTCCCTTGAGGTGAAGCCTTCCACTTCCCTCTTGCTCACTTTCTCCGGTGCCCAAATAAAAGACCATTTTATTCTATTTGGATTGTGTGCTAGAGTTATAATTCTTTACAGAGGAATACCTAAGGACCACCACCACCTATTGTCCCTGTAACAGCACTCACGAAACCTGAAACACAATTGAAACCAATTCTATTAAGGCAAGATTGAAAAGAACATAATCTCAAAGTAAAAAGTATATAATGTGAACTCCATAGTTGCTACAGTAAATAATCCTCTGAAATAGCCATCCCCTAGGAGGGAAGCAATAACTGAAGTGAACTTTAATTTTTACCCTAATATTAATATTTCACCCTAAATTAAGCCTCTCTAAATCTCAAGCCAACCATGATGTAAAGCATCACTTGGGGCCAAGTTGCATTCTCCCTTCTTCAGTGACTGCTCTCCCAACTAGGTATCTCCCTCCCTCCCTCCCTCCCTCCCTCCCTCCTTCCCTTCCTTCCTTCCTTCCTTCCTTCCTTCCTTCCTTCCTTCCTTCCTTCCTTCCTTCCTTCCTTCCTTCCTTCCTTCCTTCCTTCTTTCCTTCCTTCCTTCCTCCCTTCTTTCCTTCCTTCTTTCCTTCCTTCTTTCCTTTCTTTTTCTATAAGTATTTAGCAATTGCTTATTATATTCTAAATATTGCATTAAAAGTATTGTGTGGGGATACAAAGAAATACAAAAAACTCTTCCTGCTCTCAAGTAGCTTACATTTAAATGGAGGATAAAACATGGAAATAACAGAATACAAAAAAGTTATGTATATATATATATATATACACAGTAGATCTCAGAAAGGAAACCACAAGAAGTTGGACACAGGCCAGCTTCTACAAGAACTCTTGATAAAGACAGGATTTAGCTGAATCTGGAAGGAAGCCAAGGAAGTAAATAAGTGGAGGTGAGTAGAGAGGACATCCCTGGTAAGCTGGAAATTCAGTACAAAGGCATGGAGACAGGACATGGAGTGTTTGCTTGGAGAAACAGCAAATAGACCAGTGTTGTTGAATTACATTGGATGTGGAGAGGAATATAGTGTAAGAAGCATGGAAATGAAGAATAAGGCAGATGAAAAAGAGCTTTAGAAAAGAAACAAAGAACTTTACACTTGATTCTGGAGGTAACAGGTATGCAATGGCAGTTAAAATGGTTATTTCTCTGTATCTCTTTTCAAAAGAATCTTGAGTTATTTTTCTGCATGGAGGAGAAAAACCTCTGGTGTTTTTGTTTGTTTGTTTTGTTTTTGTTTTGTTTTTGTTTGTTTGATTTTGGTGAGGCAATTGGGGTTAAATAACTTGGCCAGGGTCACACAGCTAGTAAGTGTTAAGTGCCTGAGGCTGGATTTGAACTCAGGTCCTCTTGACTCCAGGCCAGGGGCTCTATCCACTGAGCCACCTCACTGTACCAGAAAAAACTTCTTTGTAAAAGAGCTTGTAAGGTAGCACTTTTTTTCCCTGTTGAATCAAGTGGCTTTTCATAATCTACGAATAATAATAAGTACAATAGAATCTTCAGTTTTCTATAGAGCTCTGCTAATTGCAAAATTCTAAAGATAATTGCCATTGTAGAATTTGTTGAACAGCAGTTGCAATAGGCTGCTTTGTTCCTATACTATGAACACTTGCATCAAGCATGGCCCTAATTAGTGCATAGTTCATCTTTTATTATTATTTTTTTATATGTGAGAGAGTAGATATTGAATTTGATTCTTACTGATGGACTCTTGCTCTCCTGCTTACAGTATTAATGAGGTACACAAATTTTCCCACACATCTTTGGTCTCTTTTTTCCTTCAGATCCTTTATATATCAGTCCCTCAATGCCCTCACAATTTTATATAACCTCTAGAATGGAAGTCTGCCTCATGCACAGTATGACCTACCTTTTAATTTTATTCCTATTTTTACTTCCTCTAAATGCAAATCCAAATGACCAAACAACTTGCAGTATATGATTTTGATGGAATACTACTGTATTATAAGAAGTGATGAGCTTGATGATCTTAGAAAAACATGGTTGGACTTGCATGAAGTAATGAAAAGTAAAATGAGTAGAACTGAGAGAACATTGTATATAGTCATAGCAATATTGTTTTAATAATAACTTTGAGAAAATAAATCAATTTGACTATTATGAATACCCAAGTTTACTATAAAGGATATATGAAGGAAGACATGCATTATCTGCATCCCGAGAAATAACTGACCAACAGAAGTATGTATAGAATGATTTTACATATAAATATATGTGTGTATTTGTGTCTCTGTGTATGCATATATGTATGTAGTCATCTCTAGGGTGGGGAGGAAGGGAGGGAAACAAAGAAATTTACATGAAAACTTTATTACATATTTAAAAGGAATAGCAAGTTGTACATAATAGAATTACACTTTCATGTGCAATCGTCTTTAGAATTATAATTATTATGTTATGGAAATACATGTTTTATATTATAAATTAAAAATTAAATACATTTGAAAATTAAAAAAAAATAAATGAACATCTTGGGGCAGCTAGGTGGTACAGTGGATAAAGCACCGGCCCTGGATTCAGAAGGATCTGAGTTCAAATCTGGACTTATTAGCTATGTGACCCTGGACAAATCACTTAATCCTCATTTTCCTGCTCCACCTCCCCCAACAAAACAAACAAACAAACAAACAAACAAACAAACAAAATGAACATTTAAGACTATGATGATAGTGTCCAGGTGATTCCATTGGCCTTGATAAGGTATTTTAAAAACACTTCAATAATATTAATGATAAAAAGGTAATTGAGAAATATTTAAGAAAATTAATTTTTAAAACCACTACATGTAGCAAAGTAAAATTGTTTTTGTTTTGCAAGTCCTTTCCATTTGTTTTGATCAGTCAATTTTATTCCATGTTATTTTAATGACTTTTGGGATGATATGACTTAGTTGGATTTCTTGCAAAGATTTTTTTTAACTAGTTTTATCCTCCATCGTTTCTCCCTAATTAATGAACCAATACTACTCATAATCACTCACGTTAAAAAAAAAAAAAGATCTGAAAAATGTGTTTATACTCTAACTGTGTGTTGCCTTTGGCATCTATTTTCTCTTCATCCAGAGTCAGATTTTTCTTTAATAAACACTTTCTGGGATCTTTTGTCTACTTTCTGGGGTTAGTAATTTACATTGGTTAGACTTCAGGACACATTCTTGTAGTTAATGAAAACCTTCTTCTGTTATCCCTTTTTCTTTTTAATTTTTTTCAGTAACTTGTTTAATGTAATTTCAATTGCATTGAAGGGTTTCACGATTTTGATTATTTACTATT
Source organism: Dromiciops gliroides (assembly GCF_019393635.1). NCBI lineage: Eukaryota > Metazoa > Chordata > Mammalia > Microbiotheria > Microbiotheriidae > Dromiciops > Dromiciops gliroides. The sequence continues at coordinate 31,639,208 of NC_057866.1, forward strand.
ATCATTCCCTTAATATAAGTTTTCCTTAAAAACACACACACACAATAAAACAAAACTATCTGTGATGAGTTAATGGAAAGGTGCACCTGATATAGACTATGGATTATTGAATATTTACTGAATTCAATATTTCATTGGCTATTAATCTACAATCTCTGTGATCCCTGATTTATCATATATTTTATATTTATGTTGTTATTTGGTGCTCAGCATACTTAATATCTGCCACTTCTTTTCTTGATCAAAGTATTCATTAAGATGTTTGTTTTTGTTATTACCATCTGTCCTGTGTGTGTGTGTGTGTGTGTGTGTGTGTGTGTGTGTGTGAGAGAGAGAGAGAGAGAGAGAGAGAGAGAGAGAGAGAGAGAGAGAGAAAGAGAGAGAGAGAGAGAGAGAGGAAGGAGAGGGAAAGGAAGATGGAGAAGGAGAGGAGGAGGGAGAAAAAGTGACAGAGAGAAAGACACAGAGGGACTGAGAGAGACCAAGAGAAACAGAGACAAAAAGATAGAGAGACAGATAAACAGAGACAAAAAGAAAGAGAGACAGATAGAGCAGTGGGGTGGAGGGGACTCTAGTGAAGAACATGGACTCCTGTGAAAAATGTAAATGATTGAAAGAAATGTTATATTTCAGTAAAAACTTAGTTGAGATAAAGATATATACAAACATACCTATGTAGATTATCTCTATGTATCTGTCTGTCTGTCTATCTATCTATCTATCTATCTATCTATCTATCTATCTATCTATCTATCTATCTATCTATCTATCTATCTATCTATCTTTCCTATCCAAGTCTGTAGATACACAAATCCCCTGAAATCTCTCTCCCTCTTTCTGTCTCTGTCTCTCACTTTCTCTCTGTCTCTCCCTCTCTCTGTCTCTCTCCCTTTCTCTTTAACATATTTCCTATCCAATTCCATAGATACACAGATTTCCTGAAATCTATGAATACCTGTTACAAACCCCTGATACAAAGGTGTGAAACTTCTGAGAGCTCTACAACTGTTTAGCCTTTCTCATTCTTCCTTCTTGAGGTGACATTAAACATGTTCGTCCTCATCTCCACATTTTCTAATCTTTGCATTCAAGTCACCAATAATCAGAATAAATTGTTGCGAAAATTTCTAAGTCCCACGAAGAAAAGAAACAGCGAAATCTCCAAGCCATAGGAAATAGGCTTCACAATAAAGCCGGTTTCAGGTCTAGGACCTGAAGAACCCAAGCAGAGCCAGAACCTGGGTTTTATACCCATAAAGGGTTTAGGAGGCCTCCACAAGTCGCTGATGACCATGGATCAGCCCCCTGAACAGTCACAGACCACAGTGTGGCTGTGTGTTACATCTACCCCATGAGGAGTTGCTGGAATGACCTCTCCAGGGTGCTGGCCTGGCCAGATCAATATGGAAAACAAGCTGTTGCCCATGCAGCAGGTTTTCCCTGTCCGCGACATTGGTGGATCCAAAGGAAAGGCAGAGCCAGTACAGTTTGGCACCAGTGCCACTGCAGGAGTTGCCAGAGGGATGTGATGTCCAACATCCAACTGCCTAAGGGACTCCAACTCCTGATTTTTCCTCGGGGTTAACTCCTGAAGCTTTTCCCATATATGGGTATAGCCGCAAGGCATCAGAGGTTTAAAATCAGGGTTTTCCTTCCCCTAGGCAAGTTGCCTACCAAGGCTGATAAGCACCACCTGGCTGAAACAACTGGTTTTAAGGCACCAGTGACTGGCCTTCTCCCCTTCTCCTGTTAGTGGAAACAGTTCCGCCAAGAGAAGGCCAGGAGTTGGGCTTCCGTTGTCAGAGGCTATTTGAGATTCATGCCATTGGACATTTTATAGAGAGTGGGAGCTTATCCCCACTCCCATACAGGGCTTAAGAGTATTTATACTCTACTATTTTTAGACAAAACTCCTCCTGTTGCACCCATGAACATTATCTATATTATCATCATTGCTAAGCTACGTAGCTCATGACTTCACATTGTGGCAATAGAAAACTCCTCAAAGGATTTAGAAGCAGCCATCTTGGCCCTCACTATTATACCATTCTGCCACTTAGTCAACTTTGAGGGTCTTATCAAGGGTTTGTTTTACTTCTTATTCTACCAGTACTGCTTGGTCCAGAGCAATTCCAGAGTGGCTAATTGGGGAGATCTGCCCTTTACCCTGCTGGGTACATCCTAACCAAAGACCTTTAAAGGTTTAAAGGAGAATCCTTAATGTATGAGAAGGAAAAGCAGTTATAATCTGTTCTATATGAGAGCAGTTAACGTCTATCCTGTATGAGAACAAAGACTGATTCAAGCCTATAATTAAGGGATAGGGAAAATTTCACTCACAATTTACTGATTAAATTTGGCAAGTATTTTGTTTTTACTCACCATTTCCATTATTTGCACAAAATATTAATAATCATACCTTGCTTGGTAAAAAACAAAAGCAAAAACAAAAAAAAATGGTGGTTTAAGGTTTAAACAAGTCGTTCTGTTTTGAGTCATCCATTTTGAAGGCTTGGGAGTAATTTTCTTCACCCCAGCATCTTTGGTTTTACTGCCTTAAGAGTCAAAGGACTGGGCGGCTAGGTGGTGCAATGGATAGAGCACTGGTCCTGGAGTCAGGAGGACCTGAGTTCAAATCCGACCTCAGACACTTAACACTTACTAACTGTGTGACCCTGGGCAAGTAACTTAACCCCAATTGCCTCATTAAAAAATAAAAAACACAAACAGCAAGAGTCAATGGACTAAGCATTTTTGGAATCACTGGACTTTATTTACCTTAGAATCAGACTTGGTGGACGTTGGATCAGCCTTGGTGACCTTAATATCAGACTTGGTGACATTGGGACAAGTGGGATTGGTAGTCTTAGTGGTCAGTGGCTTCACAACTTTGAATCAATAGTTCTGGCAGCCTTAGAGTCAGGCTTCATGAGGCCAGTGTTTGGGAAATTGGTAGCCATCTAAGGTCCAGTGCATTGGGCATTGGTTTTAGGAATCTTGGGTTTGAAGAACATGGCCCTGGTGGGCTAGTTGCTCATGTTCTTGATGGCTTCTGTTCAGACCTTGATCACTTTGGTATTATTGGCTGTATATTCATTAGACTCTTGTGTTTCTTTACAAAGTACATATTTCTTAGAAATTTGGTGTCAACTCCTTACAAACTTTCATATCCGTGTGACCTGTTTCTTTTTGCCATTTCCGTATCATTTTTGGTGAAAGATATGGTTCTTAACTTAGCTATATTTACATTGCCACCTTCACTAAAAGGCATTCTATGAACTGAAAGTATGAGAGGAAAAGAACTTTGGCTGGTCTTAATTGTAACATCTTATAAAATAAAAATAATATTTTCAGGTATTTCATCATCAATAACCATCATTGATTAATATGCTACAATGATTTTTATGGCAGTTTTTTTGAAAATATTTATAATTATTGCAGCAACAAATGATCAAATAGGGCAACCAGGTGGCAGTGGATAGAGCACTGGCCCTGGAGTCAGGAGGACCTGAGTTAAAGTCTAGCCTTAGACAATTAACACTTAATAGCTGTGTGACCCTGGGCAAGTCACTTAACCCTAATTTCCTCATCAAACAAAAAAAGATCAAATATCTCATGAAATAAGTTAACTGACTTGCCCAGGGTCATTTAGCTAGTAAGTGTCTGAGGCTGGATTTTAACTCAGGTCCTGTTGGTTTCAGAACTAGTGCTCTACTGATTGCACTATGTAGTTGCCCCACCCCATCCACAGTTTGACCTGAATCTCTGTGGTTAGCTAGGTTGATCCTCAGAGAATGGACTTAATCTGTTGCTATGGACATACTTGATATCTTTCATTCATAGCAGAACTTGGTAGAACTCATGAACTACTGGTATTAACTTTGGGAACCACTATAAAGCATTAAAGTATGACTTTTAGAAAAGTCATTTATGTAGAGGAGATTTAATAAAAAAGCCTTGGGGGGGGAGGCAGCTAGGTGGCACAGTGGATAAAGCACTGGCCCTAGATTTAGGGAGACCTGAGTTCAAATCCAACCTCAAACACTTGACACTTACTAGCTGTGTGACCCTGTGCAAGTCACTTTAATCTCATTGCCACAAAAAAAAAAAGACTTTGTAGAATTAAATTTAAGTAGCAAAGTTTAAGGAAAAGAGGACCTGAGGCAGACAATGTGTATGAATCCCTTGTTTCTACTTACTATCTCTGTGACTTTGGACATGTCACTCAACTTCACTGGTTGGTTTCTCATGTATAAATGGAGAGGAAGTAAATTCAGTTACATATAGGTTTTCTTCTTACCCTGCAGTATGTATGCATGTATGTGTATATGTATGTGTGTGTATGAATATGTATGTATATATGTGGGATGTGTGTGTATGAATGTGTGTATTCATCTGCTGGTAGTCAAAACCCTAGCCCATTGTAGCAATAATATTCATGGGAAACCCCTGACCTTTAATTCATTTTTCTCAGTAATATATAAATAGTTTGCTTTAGTGGAAATACTGGGTTCCACAGTGATTTTTTTTTTTTACTTTCCATTTTTGTTTTTTTCATAATATTAAATGCTTAAATCACTATTAAATTAATATTTTTGATACTTGGCCATGTATGTAGAGAGAGATATATTTATACCTCTATGTGTGTATCTATTTACACACACATATGGAAGAAAAAAAAAACAAAGAGCATTTTAACATATGACCTGAGAAGACTTGCATGGTGAGTAAAAGCCCCATCTTCAAGACTGATTCATCATAGATTAGACTTGTTCTGACTTATCACAGAGGAAAGAAATAAAAACATTATGTAGACATAGCATAGAGATAAATATAGGCTTAAAAAGCAACTTCTTAATAATTGGATATAGTCCAAAGTGGAATGAATTGCTTTAGAAGACAGAAGATTGTCTCTTAGGGGAGGTCTTTAAGTAAATTAACAACTGACTGACTCTTGAGAGTGGAGGAGTGGCCTGTATTGGAAAGGTGATATTTGTTCAGGTTTGAGTGAGCATGGGTAGTCTCTGAGGTCCATTCCAAATCTGAGATCTCATTATTCTATGAAAAATGCTGAGGGGTGGGGGGCAGAAGTCAGGTGGCACAGTAGATAAAGCACCTGCACTGGATTCAGGAGGACCTAAGTTCAAATTCAGTCTCAGACAGGACACTTACTAGCTGTATAACCCTGGGCAAGTCACTTAACTCCCCCTGCCTTGCCCCCCCCCAAAAAAAAATGCTGGACAGTCACCTAATCTGAAGGAGACAATTATCTGGTATGAAGTAAGGTGGCATTTTATCCCAATTTTTCATTTTAGTTATTTGCTTGCCAAAACTCATTAGTCTTCAAAGTTACACTAATCCATGTGCTGATTATCAAATAAGCAGCCTCTCTCTTTCACTTTTGGCTTCACCAACCATTGATAATGCATGTCTCTCTAATGTGAATTCCATGTCAGAGTATATAGTCCCTCTATTTGCCCAAATTCATAATTAAAATTCCACAAAGCTTCTGAGTGGTGCTCCACTCACTCATTAGCACTGTACTGAAAGTCTCATCATCAAGGGGTATTGGCAAGTGTTCCAGAAAATTGGGCCTGTGTGTGATCAGATACGTCAAGAACATGATCTTTCCTTCCATTAAGTGGGATTAAAGACAGAAACTAATTTACATTATGAAAATGGAGGTTCCAACAAGTGATACTGTTCCAATTCCATTTGCTAATAACAAATGAGGGATTGAATTCTCAATTATTCTTTGTGTCTACTCTGCACTTACCAAGTTTCAAAAAATATTAATTGAATAAATTTAGTATTGATGAACAAATATAAAAATTGAATAGAAAAAAATCACTCTAGAAATCAATTAGGACCCTAATTAAAGTCAACTCTTTAAATATTACTGAAAAATATTAATTCTATATTGGATGCTTTCCATGGAAGTTATTGCCACAAAAGACTAGAGAGTTATTTTGAGTCATTATTTTTTACATTTGCCTTTTCTTCTATTATTGTAGAAATATTATATATATTTAGATTTTTTTGTTGTTTTTGTTTGTTTGTTTGTTTTTGTGGGGCAATGGGGTTAAGTGACTTGCCCAGGGTCACTCAGCTGGTGTCAAGTGTCTAAGGCCAGATTTTAACTCAGGTCCTCCTGAATCCAGGGCTGTTGCTTTATCCACTGTGCCACCAGCTGCCCCCTTAGATTTAGGTTAAGAGACAGTACAGGATAGTACCAATAGAAGTCAGAAAGTCTTGGATTTGAATCCTACCTCATATAATCAATAGCTGTGACCTTAAGGAAAAACTTCTTATACTGTGGGATCATGACTCCATTTGGGGTCACATAACTGAATGTGGGTGGGTTGCAAAAAAAAATGGCAAGAGTAAAAGGTTATGCATACCTATTTTATAGGCCTATATACCCAGCATCATGTAAAAATTGGGGGGACAAAAAGGGGTTGTGTGTTCAAAAAAATTGAAAAATTCCTTTTTGTACATTAAACTTACTTAAACTCTCTGAGAATATTTCCCCATATATAAAATGGGAATCATTATATTTGACATTTTTGGTATCAAGCACTGTGCTAGGCACCAATGGATCAAAATATTAAATGACCTCTGTCCTTAAAAACTTAAATTATATTGGGGAAAATGATATGTATGTGTGTGTGTGTTTGTATGTATGTATGTATGTATATATGTATGCATGGATAGATGGATAGATATACAAGTGTGTATGTATATATACATATGTGTCTAAATTTCATTTATTATTCATTCATTTCAGTCATGTCCAGCTCTACATGACATTATTTGTGGTTTTCTTGGCAGAGATCCTGGTATGGTTCGACATTTCCTTCTCCAATGTATTTCTCTCTCTCTCTCTCTCTTTCTCTCTCTCTCTCTCTCACTGTATTTGTGTGTGTGTGCCCATGTATGTATATGTGTACATAATTATAAATGGTAGAGCCATTTAGTAGATAGCAGATGAAGATGACAGCAGTTAGCATTTATATAATACTTTAGGTGTTGTGAAGCGCTTTACTCATATCTCATTTTATTATCACAACAATCCTGATAAATAAGTACTATTATCCTCAGGCAGGTTAAATGATTTGCCCAAGGTCACACAACCAGTAAGTGTCTGAGGTAGGATTTGAACTCAAGACTTCCTGAATTCAAATCTAGTGCTCTATTGTACTACCTATCTGATTTTTTTTTTTTTTTGCGGGGCAATGGGGGTTAGGTGAATTGCCCAGGCTCACACAGCTAGTAAGTGTTAAGTGTCTGAGGCTGGACTTGAACTCAGGTACTCCTGAATCCAGGGCCAGCGCTTTAACCACTGTGCCATCTAGCTGCCCCACTACCTACCTGATTAATAAAAGCTATGGTAAATGATAAAAGGTAAACTAGACTTAACTACTGTTGGAAAGTGCTGTCTACTCTCCTCTAGAAACAAATTAGTACACAATATGTTTTAGACATCAGTTTTTCTGAACAAAGAATATTGTCTTATACCTTCATACATTTGCATAGCATTCTAAGGTGAGAAAATTGCCTCAGAAAGGTTAGATGTTTTGTCCAAAGAAATTCAATTGATAATTTGTAGAGGCAGTATTAGACACCCGACTCCTTGTAAAGCACTTCACTGTAGCACACAGGTTGTCTGCAGATATCATATAACTGTGAATCAAATCCTGAGAGGAATTGAAGAGTACACTTAGAATTGTGGAAATGCCTTAACAGTCAATATGAATTTGAACTTTTCTTAAGATGTCATGGATCTAGCCATCCCACAATATAACTAAAGACTTACCATGTACCTGTGTTTCTGGAATTGCCTAGACTTATTTATACTAATTAAGCCCCCTCTCCCCTTTAAGTTTTATTGATGTGTTTTGTTGTTTTTATCACCAAATTTTTCCCCCATTATCCTTCCTTCCCTCTCAGAGAGCCCTATAAAATAACAAATAGTATTTTTCGAAGACAAAAAAAAAGATAAAAGAAAAAAAATCAGCACAACTGATGTTGAAAAGTCTGAAAATATTTGCAATGTCAACACTGGCAGTCCTCCCATCTCTTCAAAAAGGTGGGGACAGATTGCCTTCCCATATCTCTTTTTTAGGATAGACTCGATTCATTCTCTGGTTTTGATTCATTTTCTTTACATTGTTGCCATCATTTGCATATTTTTCTTAGCTCTGCCTAATTCCCTCTTCCACAAATCATGTAAGTCATTCCATGTTTCTTTGGATTAATCTCATTTGTCATTGCCACTTTCACCTGTGGCTCTAAGAAGCTAGAGCATGCACAGTGGTCACACACAGTAAGTCGGCAAGTTAGGGGAATTTAAATCCTAAGCATGTGAAAACTTCCACAATTGAATATACAGATGAAAACACTTTCTTTCAATAGCCTTGAAGGCTGCTAAAGCAGGCAATGTGGAGGGCTTAGAGCTTGGATAGACATCAAAGACAACAAGTTCACCCATCGCATTCTGGACCATCAACTGGCATCCTGACTTTGGTCTTGCCACTGGACTTTGATGACTCTGGAATAACGAATGGGCCTGAAGATTTTGTGCAACTCAGCTTTTTGCCCCACTTAAATCAAATTCGTGCATATTGTTGTTGTTCCTTCTTGAAAAGAAAGGACAAACACCAATAATAACAAGGTAATATTTTAGGGGAAGGCTTTGAAAATTGGGCAGGGTAATTCACAAAGATTTTAGATCAAAGTTGATGCTTTAGCTGACGAAGCTTTAGCTTGAAAGAAATTAATTATTCTTAGGGGTACAGTTAGTGGAAACCCACTGCAATGGTATACATATGGGTGGTGAATTTTTATGTGTGAAGGACAGCAAGGTGAAGTTCACTGGAGCATGATGCGTACATAAATTTGGGTAGTTTAATAAGTCCAAAAAAGATAGATTGCAGCTAAGTTGGGAAAGACTTTCAATACCAAACAGGATCTGATAATTGATCCCCGAGGTAATAGGGAGACTTAGGAGTTCATTGACAAGTGGCCTGACATGGTCATACAGTGACATATAGACTTTATATATCATGTTTAAGGCAGGTGTCTTATGTGAGCCCCACAATTAACCCTGGGGCATAGTGCAAATGTTATATCTCCAGCTTGTAGATAGAATTACAAAGATGAAGGTGGGAGACTTGGCCATGGTCACACAGCTAGAAAGGTATCAAGCTAAGGTTTGAACACAGAATTTTCTGACTCCAACTTGAGAAAGTTATCAAGTATGCCCTGAAACCTTTAAATCTGACTTATGCAGCTTACCTCATAAAGTTATTTGGAGACTAAATCAGGAAATGTATAAAAAGTACTTTGAAAAATAAAATGTTCTGTAAATGTGGCAATTATCTGTGATCATTTTAACTTCATTTTTCATCACAAATAGTCAATAACAATTCATTAAGTGGCTATTATGCCCCAGACAATTTTCAAAGTATTGGGGAGAAAGGGGAAAAAATGAAAAAACTATTGACTCATCTCCATGCTAGTATAAGTTCACCTAATTTTCTTTTCAAAGAGATTTTCACTTTCTGCCTATAGCAAACATGAATGTACTGCAGAGGGGGAAAGCTGACCAACCCCCAAATCACCCACTGCTTTTGTACAATGAATTTTCCCATTCGTTTGGATGATTTTTCAATAGCCTAGCATCTGTACTTGAAACACAGCTTACAAATGAATCCATTTCAATTCTCCTCTTCCTGAAAGCACATCATTCTGATAAAAACAACTGTCATTCTCTGGTTCTTAATACTGCCCTTGTTTAGAAAAAATAAGGGTTTTCACTTTTCTGAAAAAGAGAGGTAGGAGAAATAATGATATTTCCTCTCACCTGTCTGAAAAGGTCTCAATATATTACTGTTGTTTGCATCATGTTTATACATATATTGGCCAATGATTCTAGGAACACTAGTCAAAAAGCCACTGGTCTTGTAAATATATCAGTTAGTCAAGGACTAGAAAGTGTGATTATAAAATCCTCGTGTACTTGAAAGTCACAAAGGACTTTGAGGTCATCTAATCAATGTACCTTCTTGTATAGATGGAGAAATTGAGATCTAGAGGGGGAAGGGGTTCTAAGTCTCTTCTTGTGACCCCAAACCACTGGACTCATCTTTAACATTATTAACTCTGGGACAATGAGCAAGTCACTTAACTTTTTCACACCTTGTTTTTCTCATTTGTTAAATGGGGGGTTGAGCCTAGTTATCTGTGTAATTTATCATGCCTTTTAAAAATTCTATATTTTGAAACAAAGGAGCTAGGTTTGAATGTTAGCTGCATTACTATAATATGACATTGGGAAAGTCACATAAAGTTATGAGGCTTAATTTTCCTCATCTGTGTTATAAAGGGGTTGATCTCAATGACCTCTGAGGTCTTTTCCATTTATGAATATGTAATATATTCCTTTTTAAATATAAAGCCTGTAGAATACATTTCACAAGGTGGTTCATTTTTTAAAAGATGTGTCAAGGAGATATCCAGTGGTTTAATGACTTCAAAAAGCATATGTAACACATACACACACACACACACACACACATTCACAGAGATACATAAATAGAGATTTGAAGTGGTTTATAACTAATAGATTTTCTAAGTGAAAGGTGTTATTTACTTAAAGGTAAATTTCTCAGCTGACTAACCCACTCATCTTCCTGCTACATTTATTTTTTTTTCCCAGATTCCCCATCACAGTGGCTAAAGCAATCATATGAATGGAAAGTTAATATCTGGTTACAAAGTATCAGTGAATGAGACTGAGATTTCTAGATATGGACTTAAGATATAAAAGTGATTGATGTTATTTTTGTTTGCTTGTTTGTTTGGTTTTTGCCTAGAACTAGATGGATTAAAAACATATTTTTGGAGGCAGCTAGGTGGCACAGTAGAAAGAGCACTGGCCCTGGATTCAGGAGGACCTGAGTTCAAATCCAGCCTCAGACACTTTACACACTTACTAGCTGTGTGACCCTGGGCAAATCACTTAACCCCAAATGCCTCACCAAAAACAAACAAACAAACAAAACCAAACAAATACATTTGCCTGAAGAGTTGGAAATGTGATCAAGAGCGTTTTAAATTAACAGTTGAATGGCAGGGAGAAAACTATCTGCATATATCTACCTACTAATACCTAGAAATACAACATTGGCTGATATATGTCAGACAAGAGATCAAATAACTCAATGGTAATGATATGAAAGAAGAGGATAAATAACAATATATGTAGATCGAGATATTCATTTACAAACATAAAGAGCACTGGTAATTAACAAACGGAACTATACAAATCAATTCATGGGGGTTCTATTAACGTTATGGATATCACTGAGATTTGGAGAGATTTGACTCAAATGAAATATGGCTATGAAAGATTATATCTTATTCAAAATAAAGACATCAGATAAGATAAATAATGGAATGACAATTTGTATTAAAACTATAAGCTCATTTGTGAAAAGCCATGACACCAGAGACGAAAAAGTAAAATGGAAAACATTTATTGATTATCAGTCATGTGAGAAACAAATAATATTTCCATGGAGTGACTATAGACCATACATCCAGAAGAAGGAAATGGGGGCAGCTAGGTGGCACAGTGGATAGAACGCCGGTCCTGGAGTCAGGAGGACCTGAGTTCAAATCTAACCTCAGACACCTAAAACTCACTAGCTGTGTGACCCTGGACAAGTCACTTAACCCCAATTGCCTCACAAGAAAAAAAAAAGAAGAAGAAAATGGATAATGAGTCCCCAAAACATCACAAAATTTGGCCTGGAGAATGATATAGTGAGTGCAGGTTGTTGGTCCCTAAATATCTCTGGGAATTTAATATTAATAACTAAAAAGTATAACAAGAGGAGGGGCTTGTGAGTATATATAATATGCTTAGTTGATTCAACCATCATGTGGAAGAGGCTGATGAGCCCACTTCCAGAAAGCCATAATGATGGGCAGTAGAAGGATTCTGCACCCCAATTTGGAGGTGGTTTATATCTAATAACCTTGTGTGTGTGTGTGTGTGTGTGTGTGGCAATTGGGGTTAAGTGACTTACCTAGGGTCACACAGCTAGTAATTGTAAAGTATCTGAAACCAGGTTTGAACTCAGGTCCTCCTGAACCCAGGGCTGGTGCTCTATCCACTGTGCCACCTAGCTGCCCCTAGATCTAATAAACTTTTAATGAAATTATTTGCAACTAAACTGGAATTGAGGATAATGAGAGGGATAAACAAGAATAATGATAATAATAATAAAAATAATAGCAATAATATAGCTTCAAGGAACTCAACAAATATTATTTCATCCTAGTTATTCAGAAGCAAATTCTTCCTTTATTTATGGTAAAGAGGGATTTTCCTTTCTCATCCCACCTCCACTAACTATGCTGTCTAATTTTGTAGTATCATACCCTCAAAAAGATATCTTACCTATTATTCCGAGAGTGAGTTTGAAAGTTATTGATGTACAGTTGGGGAAATGGAGACATACGATGACATGAATATATATGGTAAGACATTAACTTAAAGGATGATATACCTATAAATAGTGGGCAAAATGGAGAGCCAATTATAGAATCAGTAGAGATCTAACTTTGGTGCTCAAAGGCTGAACTTAGGGGAAGAACTATTGGGAGAACAGCTACTGAGTTATTGGGAGATCACTTGATCCACTCAGATACTGCAAGTGGGAGGAGGCTTTCAAGTACTACATGACATCATCAAATGAGAAAGGACATCAGGGTCCTGAAGTTTTGTAATTGTGATTTGTCTTGTGACATGCTTTCTTTGTGTGTACTCATTAAAATTGATTCCAAGTTGGAACCCATTCTTCCCTTCAGTGTTGTGAATATTTGTGGGAGATGTGGATTCAGGTGTATGGGGGAAACAATTTATAGCTACTTTTTTCTATGCAGAATTAGCTAAATGTTTTTGTTTCTATTTTGTTTTGTTTTTCCCTAAGAACTAATTGAATCTACTGACTCATTTAATGAAAAGCAGTCTAGCGAGGGTTCACATACGAAAGTTTTAGAAGGGGGTAGGTATGTGCAAGGTAATATTAGGTCATTATACTATCAACCACCCTCTGGGGACTCAATTCTCAGCTGTGAGTGTAAGTTCAAAGAAGTAGCCCTTTGGAGATGTTATAGAAGCTTACATACGTACCTATATATGCATATGCATAGACATATGCATATAGAAATACAAAAACACATAAAGAAATGTGCATTGAAATTAATGAGGAAACTAAAACAAAAACGTAGAATGATCCCTGCCTTTAAGAACTTTAGCTTCAGGAACAGCTAGGTGGCACAATGGATAAAACACTAGCTCTGTATTTAGGAGAACTTGATTTCAAATCTGGCCTCAGACACTTGACACTTACTAGCTGTGAGACCCTGGGCGAGTCACTTAACCTTCATGGCCCTGGGGTGGGGGGGAACTTTAGCTTTTATTGGATGTATACAACATATATACAGATAAGTAGGTACATACAAAGTAATTTGAGGAGGGATTCAACTTTATGTTTGGGGTTAATTTGGGGATAGATTTATGTATAAATTTATTCATGATTTGAGTCTTGAAGTAATTCTAAGATGCAGAAATGAGGAGCAAGTATAAGCTAGACATGGGTGATAATCTCTGTTCAGACATCCAGATAGAAGATGGAATACTGAGTCCATAATACAACATGTGCTGTAATTTGGTGAGAATATCTAGAGTCTGAAAGAGAAAAAAAAATGAAATAAATCTATCATGGTAGGCTGTCCAAGCTCTTAATTTCACAGATGAGAGAAAAGAGCCCTGGAGATGGGAAGTAACTTATCCAACCAAGGTCACAGAAAATTAATTAGCAGGCAGTAAGTGACACAACCTTCTTTTCTCTTCTATCATTATGCTTTTTTCAATTACACCAATGGAAACTGAGCTGTATTCTAGAAAGGGAACTGGATTTGAATTCAATTTGAATCTCTGTTTTACTACTTACTACTTCTAAGAGTTTGGGTTAGTCTTTTCCTGTCTTTAGGCATCAATTTATTCATAGATAAAATGAGAGATTTTAGGTCTAGACCAGATCCGTTCTGACTTCAGATAATTTTATCCTTCCCCAAAGCCAACTAATCACTGTGTTGCTAAAAAGAAAGAGGTGGTAAAGAAATGAATAATTTATATATTCACTGGCTGTGTAACAGTTAGACAATTAGCACAGGTAATCCAGTTATACTAAAGTGCCTAACAGTCATCTCAAATTTGATTCTAGTCATGGCGATTGGAAGTTACATTGTTTAAAAGAACCTTAATCAGAAAACATCTCACTGACATTAAAATTGTTGCATTATTCTATTATTGTCCATTCATAATTTGCTTGAAATTGGAAGATAAGATTATAGAGTGTTTGAAATCATCTGTATATTGTAGAAACAATTTATTGGATTAATTGATAAATATGAGAGAGGGGTACAGTGAAATGAACACACTATCTGGAGTCAGAGGACCAGATTACAATCCTGATCCTGATACTGTAATTCCTATATGACCTTGACTGAGTCACTTCTTTCCCTTGCCTTCAGGATCCATGTCCATAAATGAAGATTTTGAACTTCATGACTTTTGACATGCATTTAAGCTCGAAATGATCCTGTTTATGGCCACATTAGAAAAAAATGGAAAACATTTTTTCCTTCAACATTTATAGTTACATTATATATATATCTCCTAGTCACTCTTATCAAAGATTTGGTGTTATAGAGTAGGCATATGGCACATTTGAGATTCTATATGTATACCTGGAATAAAATCAACCTAAAAACTGGATAAAATCTAAACTTCTTTGAAAGAAATGTTGCACCCATTGACTAGTGTAGAGTCAGACATTGGTAGATATTTAATAAAAGTTTACTGTTGTTGCAGACTAACAGAGGTCAACTGTAAGGTGCTTTAAATGCTAAATATTGAGACTATATCAACACTGATAATACAATGACAAAACTTAGTGAGAAGTTTGCTGCTGTTGTTTTTATTTGTCACCCAAAAGGCTATTTTATCCAATGTTCTCACTCTTAAAAATGTTTCATTAAAAGATAGCATTGAAAATCAACACAACAAATTAAACTTGTTTAGGAACTATTTATATTTAAATTAACTCATTTCAATGCACAGCATGTCATAACAATTTTTCATTCTCTTCCTCTAAATCCTCATTATAATTCTTTGTCTGCCCATTCAATCTTACTTATTTTTCCTCTTATGTGCTCATTGACAATGTGTGCTCTACTTTTCTTATTAGTTGAGTATCTGTGTGTGTTTGTCGTTTTTTTTCTTTGTATTATTTCATACAGATCTTTCCAAATCCCCTTGCCTATATCACACCTGTTAGGATTCATGTTATTATTGTATCCCATTGCATTGATGTACCATAATTTGCATAACCATTCCTATATTGAAGAGTCTTAATTTTTTCTAAAGTTTTGCAGTTACTACTATTGCTGCTATGAAAATCTCAGGGGCAGATTTATGTAACGCCCAGAGATTTGTCTTTGGAGCCACAAAGACTTGGATTGCAGAACTGTCTCTGACATACTATATGTGTAACACAGATTATATGACCTCATCTTTAATGATCTAGGCAACTCTCTCAGATTATAAATTGCAGAGGTGTTAATCTGTATCCTTAAAGGCATGTTTCCTCACCCAAGAGTTCTTATGTAAATAAAAATCACAGTTCTTTGTCCTTATTCCATCCCTTGGAAGTCTTTGTATACTTAGTGTTTTGTTTTGTTTTGTTTTCTTTCTTTTTTTTTATCTTGATAAAACTGCCCAACTTTTTCAAAGTGTTTTAGATAAACTATTTCATCCAAGCAGCTAGACTAGAGATCACTTACACAAAATATAATAAATCCACATAAAGATAACATTTTTTTGAAGTACTGTATATGATTTACAAGATTTTAGAAGGAGGGAGAACTCAAATATTAGGAAGAAATCAAGGAAGTTTTTTAATTGATAGAAAACAAAGTATAAGTAATGACATGCATTTTTTCATCTATATCAAAACTTTATGAGAATTATTTATGTAAATATCAATGGTACCCTTGATGTAAAAAATGGAAAAAAAATACAGTTTCCTTATGTATTACTTTAGGATTACATCTCCAAGGTGACAAAACTGACTGAGTAAAAGGTATAGCAAATACAAGATTCCATTACATTTATTAAAATTATAACACATACAACTAAAATAATCCTTGATTAATTAGAACTGTATGCAATGTTGGGCATACATTTCAGCATTTTCCCATGATTGTTACAATCATACATGATTTTTGTTGAATTATAAGAATAAAGCAGAGTGAGGGATATTCTTTAAGTTTTAAGGTTGAGAGCAATGACAAACCTTAAAAGTAATACAATCCAACTTCTGTTGGCACAAATAGGAAAATAAGGATGAAATATTAAGTGAATTACCTATGGTGACAGAGATAAAAGATCGAAAATTTGGGACTTGAACCCATGGCCTCAAGTCCAGTTCCAGATATATGCTTTTTCTCACTCTGTGATATTGTTTGTTTGATATTGCCATGGAAGATGTCCTTGTTAGTGCCCAAATGAAAGAGAAATTCCCATAGGGGCTCTGGATATCTCATACATCCTTCAAATGTTTTAGTTTAGAAATGACATTGCATTGATTTCTTCAAGCCACAGAATAGTAAAGGACATAGTACCTATAACATCTCAAAAATGATTTGACATCAAGTACATAAAAAGAAAAGTGATAAAGAATATTTAATAATGAAATTCTAATAAATGATTAGATGGTAATACCATGATGTTGATTCATCTGTGCATATGGGACAGGCCCTACAAATGGATTAATCCCAGAATGGTTTAAGAAGAGTACAGGTAAGGTTGCATTTGGAAAATTATACATTTTCAATGATCTTAAAATGTTCCCTGAAACAAAAATTTATATTTTAGCATCAAATCATGATAAAGAGACACCATTCTGTATTGGATAGAGGGCTGACCTGGTTGTCAAAAAGATCTAGGTTCGAATCTTGCCTCTAAAATATACCACTCATGTGATCATGGTAATTAATTTCTCTTCAGCCTGTCAAGCAAGTCTTTAAAACTTCAATCATTGATAAGTATTGTTCTATATTACTAGAGGGAGTTTCCATGCTAAGAATTCCAGGTAACAATGAACACACAAGATGCCTTTCTCTAGAAAACAAACAAAGCATAGTTCTTATGACGACTGAAAGAAAAACAAAACAAAATAAAGAGGAAAACTACAATGTATAAACAATAAGGTTGTATGGGACCCAATGAATGATGGACAGTGTCATGATGGGTTATAAGTAGACTGCAGAATATTACTTTGGATGGCTTACAGATAAGAACTAGTGCAAAAAATTTATAGAAGTGGCAAAATTAGAAAAAGAGATGT
This sequence comes from Dromiciops gliroides, assembly GCF_019393635.1. Lineage (NCBI taxonomy): Eukaryota > Metazoa > Chordata > Mammalia > Microbiotheria > Microbiotheriidae > Dromiciops > Dromiciops gliroides. Next base: position 31,656,694 of record NC_057866.1, read on the forward strand.
CAGGCATATAGTGAAAGTGAAGGATAACAAATTGAACCTTATCATTCCCTATATACTAATGAGCTCTAGGTTTGTATCTTTGATTTCCCCAGTCCCTCATACTAACCCTCCTCCCTTTTTCCATCTCTAAAGCATTTATTTTTGGAGACTGAGTATAGAGAAGATCATTATAGAAAATCAAATGTTCTTAGTCTCATTCCCTCTCCCTCTCTTACAGTATGAAAGCAATGGATTGCTAGATATTTCAAAACATCTAGACCTTCCAAATCACTTTAAGTTCTCTCCCTTCTTTAAGTTTCTTTAATTCTATACATATTATATTTTATTATTCTCTCTTAGTCTGGTTCTAGCAGAAGTAATGCATGGGAAAAATAAACATGCTGAAAATAATTTTCTCTCTGTGGGATTGTGCTAAGGTTTGAAGGTTGACATCGTTCAATGCAATATGTTTTTATTTTGTTTTTGTTTTTTGCTACATTGTTTCACAGCCTGTCCTTAACATTTCTTCTTGTTGATGAGAAGCCATGGAGTATTCAGATTGAATTTACTAGATTTGACTGACTCTCCAAGGTCAGTTTCAGGGATTGTTTCTTTATCCTGGAAACATGAAAGTTTGGCAACTATATTTGTTGTTGATTTAATCCTGAGGATGCTCTCTTTGGACATTCAGAGACTTTTAAATATGAATATTTACCTAAAACTTCGATAGTTATATACAATTTCCTTCTTTTTTTCTTGAATTTTTTGCTTGCTTGTTATTGTGTTTTTCTTCTTAGAAGTCTTTTCATATTGTCTCATCACATTCTTTCAGCAACATCAATGCTCAACTTCACAGAGATTCTCCATGGTTTTACAATTTTTATTGTTATGCAGCTCTAAAGTTTGTTACTTCTATTGCATCACATTTTTTTTCCTAAAAATTATTCTCTATTCTTTTTAGGAAGCACATGGTTCCATTTATAAGTTTACTCCGTGTACAAGCTATCCTTTATTATTTTAAGTTTTTGCTTTTAAAATTCTTTCACTCCTTATTTTTCCTTCAACACTTCAATTAGGCTTTTCAAACAATCATAAGCATTATGTCTTCTTTTATAGGATTCTAGCTATAGCTCTTACAGAATTATTCTCTTCTTCATAATGGGTATTTCTATGCACATATTTTTCATCTTTTAATATTAATTAATTTTATTATTATATTTTATTTATTTCTTTATTTATTCATTTTCCCTTTTGGTTTATCTATAGAAATATCCTCATGGGAATGTAATTCATTTCCCTACTTTTGTTTTGTTGTTTTCATTCATTTGAAATATCAATGACTTTTTATCAAGGCAAATCCAGAATTTATAAACTACACTAATTTTGATTAAGAGCTAGTGGAAATGTCTTGATAATTAAGCTCTTTCATCATTCATGTTGTACCAGGCTTATGATATGTTCCCTGAACTCATAAGTAGGTCACAAAGTGAAGTGAGTATTTGATTTGGTGTTAGATCTAAGTTCTCATCCTACCACAGACTGACTAGATGTTTGAATCCAAGAAAGTCACTTAATCTCTCTCAGCCTTTCTTCGTCTGTAAAATGGTCATAATAATAACACTTATTTGAGAGAGATTTTTGTGAGGGCTGAATGAGATAGCATGTAGAAGATATTTTTAAAGTTGTCAAGCATTATATAAATACTAGCAACTACTATTTTAGCTGTGTTATATCTTTATATTTATAGCTTGTCTATGATATCTCTTCTGTCCATCTATTAATCTGCATCTGATTCTCTCCATCATGCTTTTAAAAGCCTATTGATTTCCTTAATTTATTACATAGTCTTACTAGGTAATGCTACTTTACCTGCCATTTTGTCTGCTAGTTTTCTTTTAACCAAGTGATTTCCCTTGATAGTGTCCATTTCAAAACAAATAAACAAAATACTAACCAAACAAAGAAATAAATAGATAAGTGAATAAATAAATGAAGAGACCTATAACTCAAAATTTAGGGTACAATTAAGAAAAGATTTGTTAACATTACAAACTCTGGTAGTATCAAACATGAGTTTACTCACTGCTAGTATACAGAAATTTTAATGATTTATGTGGATTTATTTTGTATCCTACAACTTTCCTAAATTTATTAATTGATCCTCCAGGGTACTCTATATGTAGAATCATATCATCTGCAAAGAGTAATAGTTTTATTTCCTAATAGCCTATTTTTATTCCTTAAATGTCTTGTCTTTTCTTCTTGGTATAGCTAACATTCCTATTACAATATTGAATAATAGTGGTGATAGTTGGCATCCTTGGTTCATCCCTGAATATATTGGGAAGTCTTCTAGCTTGTCCCCATTATACATAATGTTTGCTGATGGCTTTACTGCTTATTCTTTTAATTTACTTATATGCTCTCTAATATTTTAATAGGATTGGGTGTTGTATTTTATCAGTTACTTTTTCTACATCTTTTGATATAATCATACAATTTTTGTTGTTTCTGTTATAAATATGATCAATTATGCTTATAGAATTCCTATTAAACCAGTCCCAAATTCCTGGCATAAATCACACCTGGTCATAGTGTATGATATTTGTGTTGTATTATTAGTATTTTTTGGTATTGGTATCCATCAGAGAAATTAGATTATTATTTTGTTTCTCTCCCCCCCCCCCCCATTTTTGCTTTCCCTGGTTTAGGCATAAAAATTGTCTTTGTCTCATAGAATGAATTTGGTATGACTACTTTACCTATTTTATTTTTCAGAGAATTTACTTCTAAATCCATAAATCTTGTATATTTTTGGGGGGGACTAATTTATGGCTTATTCAATTTCTTTTTATGAAATAAGATTAAGTATTCTATTTCTTCTAAATGGTTCAACATCAGTTGTTTATTTGATTTTATTAGTGGAAATTGCATTAAAGAAAGACATTTAAACTGTTCTGTTGTTTTTCTTTCCTGCTGCATCCTGAGGATTGTCATGGGGATAATGGGGTAGGGGGTTGGGGTAGGGGTTTGGGGTCCTTCGGAATTCCTCTTTAAAGAATTTCACCCTCTTGCACACAAAAGCAGTTAGAATAAAATGGTAGTTTATTTAGGGGCAAGGGGAAGGGAAAGGAAGGGAAGGGAAACCATGAAAGAAATCCTTGGACTTCTCATGGGGAGCAAGGCATGGCAGAGTATGGCTCTGAGATACCAATCTCCTCAAGCAGGAGACAGGCAGGTACTTCTATAGAGGACTGATGGGGGTGACCATCTGACTGTGGAAAATTCCTTTAGTGAGGAAGGACCATCCCCCACTGGTGGTGGCTGGAGGAATTGGGTGAGGGGTGGCTGCAGATCTCTGAAGTCATCTCCTCAGGACACAAAAGAAGCAGCCACACCTAATCTTATCACCCCAGGGTTGAGGGAGTCTAGAATGAAGGGTGGGGGTCCCAGAGCTAGCTCAGTCTCATCTGGTTCCACTTATCTCTCTAGGGGTGTCTGCCCTCTGGTTTAGTTTCTCAAGGAGAAGGTTCTTTGATGTGAACTTCTGGGGTGCTATGGGCCCATAACTGGATCATGGGACTTTTCATCTGACATACACAGGAAAGTTTCTATATGTATTGTCTATGAGCTCCTTGAAAGCAAGGACTGTCTTACCTTTGTATCTATCATTGTTGCTTAGCACAGTTCTTTGCTGATAGTAAGGAATGTGAGGGAAAAATTCATCCTCTTCTCAATAATTCTCAGGAATTCAGCAGTGAGGTGACAATGACTTTATTTTCTTCTCATGTGAAGGAGACACCCTAGTGTGCAGCTAGTGAGTGCCCAGAAAGGGGGCTTGCAGGCCCTGTTTTATACCCTAGTCCCTAACGGGAATGGACCTTCCCCTTTTTCATCACTGGTCGGGGTTACAATCTATGCCCCTAAACTAGCTAATCAGAACGCAGTATTCCCACCACTCTTCTTTGTATGGGCATAACTCAGGAGTGGACCTTATACTTCCTTATATGGACAGAACTCTGGAGAGGACCTAAGTGAGACCAGGGCTTCTTGAACCATGTGGCCTCACTAACCTGAGGGGGAGGAGGGGATCTGAGACCTTTGTCCTACAAACAGGTCAGGGGAGTATGACTGACTGTTATATCCACATTGAGAGGAGACAATTACCCATTTCTCATAAGGACTTAATAAATGTTTCATTCATTCATTCATATCTATCATTTCTCTATCTTTATTTCTCTCTAAATATATCTTAAAATCTGTCCAATTTCTATAATGATGAATATTTTAATTTGTGAGATTAGTGCCAAGAGGGTTATTTACAACAGTGATAAAGATTCTAAGGGGCAGCTAGGTGGCACAGTGGATAAAGCACAGGCCCTGGATTCAGGAGGACCTGAGTTCAAATGTAACCTCAGACACTTGACACTGACTAGCTTGTGAACCTGGGCAAGTTACTTAACCCTCATTGCCCCAACAAAAAACAAACAAACAAACAAACAGAGATAAAGATTCTTATGTAGGGAAAAAACAGTTTTTAAGCCCTTCTGGGATGTACGACATTAACTTTCTACTTATAATTTGTGCATCAATGGTAGTAGTGAACATCATCATTAATGTAACTAACAATAAATCACTATATTGGAGTTAGAGCCAATGTGAGTCTTCTAACTTTGGCATATCTGAATAAATCACATGTTTTAGGAAGAAAAAATAATTTGTTTTCTTTAATCTGCATATGCAAAGTCAAATTCTGAAAGTTTTAAGACCCCAGTGGGGTATTTGGAGCAATAGAAAGATAAGTTTAAGCAGTAAAAGGTACATAAACTCCTATTCTTGTAAGTAAATTCAATCTGGTGTTCTGAGCATAAAACAATTCAGGGAAAACATAAGCTTTTAAGAGCTTTTTTGCTAGTGGGACTATTGGCAAATTGGTTAGATTGGTTGTTGGGTATTTTATTTAAGCTTATTCATACAAGTTGATTTCAGAAATGAATCTGTACTTCAGTTTTCCTGTAGTGAATTATTACAAAAAGCATTAATGTCTTTTGTTTATACATTTCAATTGTTCCAGGGTATGCCTCATCACCCCACCCCCAACCCCTTCCTCCTACCTAGTTATTCTTCCCTTCTTTTCTTCTTCTTTTTTTTTTCTTTGCCTGGAGCAATGAGAGTTAAGTGACTTGCCCAGGGTCACACATCTAGTGTCATGTGCCTGAGGTTAGATTTGAACTCAAGTCCTCCTGAATCCAGGGCTGGTGCTTTATCCACTGCGCCACCTAGCTGCCCCATTACCCTTCCCTTCTAACAAATAGATAAATTGTGCAAACTAATGGCTGTAACTTCCATATATGACAGTGGAAAGAATACTTATAGTCCTCCACATGTCCCTGAAAGAAAATAAAATTTCTCATTTCTTCTCCAGGGTTAACATTGGTCATTATAATAGCAAGCAACTTACTTGTCTTCATTTAAAAATGCTTTTATAGGAATTTTAATGTCTAGGAGGAAAAAAAGGCCAGTGAATATATTACATAATTTGTTAGTTACTTGAAGCTTAGAATTTAAATGATACATATAAAAATTAACTAATATTCATAATGATTGCAGAGGTCACAGTTATAATGGTAACTGACAGATTTATCATTGGCAATTTTGTAGAGTTTTCGTATAGATTTCTATCACAAAAATACTGTGAGATAGATACTTTGAGTAATATCACCACTATTTTATGGGTGAGGGTTTTGATTCTTAGAAACATAAAATGGGTTCCCAATGTCTCCCAGATAATAAGAAGTAACCTCTGGATAAGGCCATTGTTCTGTTCTTTATACCATGAGGCCTCCCACTGGGACCTTGTAGTGTTTGCAATGCCTTATCTCCAAGAACACTGAAATATGCTTTTGTAAATGAAATAGCCCTCATTCTACAGCTATCCTTTCCCCAACCCTGATCCACACCATGAGAAGCAGCATGATCTTTGATGTTAAAGATGAAATAGGTATAAAAATGATAAGACATTACTGCAGCATGATGTTGCCATGCTTAAAGGCAGAGAGAGAAAGATGTAAGGGGGGGTGGTAGTTGGCTTCTCCTTTCTGTGCCTGCAGGCTGAGATCACTTACTGTTCTATGATGGACTAGCTAAGGACAGAATTTGTCTGAGGTCACAGCTACTGTGAAGAAAGCTGAAATCAGGGAAAGTAAAACTCTTAGACATTACAGTCCACTTTGTCAGTCATTTTTCAGTCATGTATGACCGTGGTGACCCCATATGGGGTTTTCTTGGCAAGTATACTGGATTGGTTTGCCATTTCCTTTTTTGGCTCCTTTTACAGATGAAGAAATTGAGGCAAACAAGGTTAAATGACTTGTCCAATGTCATACAGCCAGTAAGTGTCTGAGGCCAGATTTGAACACAAGAAGATGAGTATTACTGACTCGAGTCTTACTGACTCTATTCATTGTGCCACCTAGCTTCCCAGATTCCAGTCTATACTAGATCCTTATTTCTAAATCCTAGAAGGAATTTAGATTTCAACATAAGATATTCTGGTACTTTATACTTCTTCTGCTGCTGCTGCTGTTTATTGTTCTTGTTCTTGTTCTTCTGCTACTACTACAGCTAGTACTACCATTACTATTATTAGTAGTATTATTATTACTGTTAATTTTATATAGTGCTGATCACTACACAAAACACTTTACAATTATTATTTCATTTGAGTTTCCTAATAACCTTGAAAAATAAATGTTATTACTTTTCCAATTTTAAAGATGTGGAAACTGAGACAAAGAGGTTAAATGGCTTGCTCATGGTCACATAAATAGTAAGTATCTAAGAGTAGATTTTAAGTCAAGTCTTTCTGATTTCAGACCTCATTTACCACATCGTTTTCCCACACTTCAAATCCTATTCTCCTTCCTAAATAGTTTTTCCTCATGAATAGAGGACTTGGATTTGGAGTTAAAACACCTTGGCTGTTAGAACCAACTAAGTACAATAACTCCCAACAATAATAAATTGTACTTTGGATATTGTATTGCTTGATAAAAGTTGGATGGATGGATAGATAAATGAATACATTGGTGAATGTCGACATCATATATGATTAATTCAGATGACAAATGGCTATTATTCATAAAGGCATCATGTTCCTTCTTCCAGAATACATCTTTCCAGAGTCTCAGAGTGAATGCATCATTAGCAACCATACAATTCATCCAGTACTTGAAGGAAAATATTCTGTAAAATAAAACTAAACAAAAAAAAATATATCAAACCTTTATCAGTGTTTATTGGGCTTCTGCTTGATTATCACCTAGGAGAGAGAATCCACTACCCAGCAAGGTAGTTTGTTCCACTTTGAAATCATTCTAAATGTTAGGAAATTTTCTTTTATATTCAGCCTAAATCTAACCTCATAATTTCCACCCATTGCTTCACATTGGCTCAAGCATGATAAGGCTAACCTTCTACATGGCAGATCTCCAAATACTTGTAACCAGCTGTTATGTACCCTTCCCACTCCCACTAACAGCTTAATCTAGGATTAAAAATAAAAGAAAAAAACAGGGCAGCTAGGTGCTGCAGTGGATAGAGCACCGGCCCTGAAGTCAGGAGTACCTGAGTTCAAATCCGGCCTCAGACACTTAACACTTACTAGCTATGTGACCCTGGGCAAGTCACTTAACCCCAATTGCCTCACTAAAAAAAAAAAAAAAAAGATTGGGAAAAAAATAATTAAAAAAAATAAAACAAAAACAAAACAATTGAAACCTATTTACATGCAGCATGATCTTGAGCTCTTCACTGCCCTCTCCCACAACATTGAGACTTTTTCTTTCTTATCAATAATTTAAAAAAATCGATACCCAGAACCAAACAAAATTGTTCATACATGCTTTGACAAAAGCAGAATTATCCATTACGTCCATTCCCTGTCTCATAAGAAGACATTTAATGAATGTGCACTAAATTAAATGTCTAATTTAATAGTTTAGTATCTTCCAGTATTTTTTTAAGGAAGGCATTATTATAGCTACCCAGTAAATGGATGGGTAATCCCTCATTGCCCAGTGTGAACAAGTATCTATCATATTCATAAGATAAATTCCTCAGCAAGATGGCCAAAAAGTTTGCACTGATTTAAATAAACAGATTAAAAGGATCAGAGCATGTCAAGGCACCTGTAACAGACCAAAGAATTAGCCTTTTCAATGCCTTCATTTTACAGAGTAGAAGACTGAGGCCCTGGGCAGCAGGGTTGAGGGGGGGGGGAGGGGAGTGTATGAGAAGAGGTAGAGAATACAAAGAATGAGGCAGGGAATAGGGGGAGGAGACAGAGAGAGACAGAGAGAAGGAGAGAAGGAGAGAGAGAGAGAGAGAGAGAGAGAGAGAGAGAGAGATATGAGAGAGACAGAAAGAGACAGACAGAGAGACCGACAGAGAGAGAGAGAGAGAGAGAGAGAGAGAGAGAGAGAGTTAGTTTTCTTGAGGGCAGGAATTGTTTGTTTTGTTTTTTCTTTGGTTTTGGTTTGATTTTTTTTGTCTATATCCATAACACCTAGGATAATGCCTAGTATATAGCCGATATTTAGTAAATACTTGTGATTTGACTAACAAAATAATCTTAAAGCTATACATGAAACACAACCTTGATAATTAATAGGGGTTGAGATAATCTTAATTTTCTGCTAAGAAGAGTAAGGAGTAAATTCTCTCTTTGCCAGTATTCTCATTCTCTATGTCTGTCTCTGCTTGCATCTATCTTTATACTCATCAATATAACATAAGGAGGGGGCAGCTACGTGGCGCAGTGGATAGAGCACCGGCCCTGGAGTCAGGAGTACCTGAGTTCAAATCTGGGCTCCAACACTTAGCATGTACTAGCTGTGTGACCCTGGGCAAGTCACTTAACCCCAATTGCCTCACTAAAAAAAATAAATAAATAAAAATATATAACATAAGGAGACAATATTAGCAGTGGAGAAAGAGGAGAGGAACCTCACATTTCAAAGGCCAATCTTGCACTGTGCTTCAAGAGTCTAGGTGGGGAGAAGGTATGTTCCAGATATGGAGGATACTCTGGATAAAGTCTTGAAGACAGATAATGAATTGCTGTTTATAAGAAATACCAAGAAGCTTAGTTTTGCCAGAATGCAGTATGTGTAGGAGGGTGGGGCGGGGGGGGGGGGAGGGTAGTTATGTGCCGGCACTACTAGAAAGTTGAGCTAAGGCCAATTTGTGGAATTTTTAAAGGTCTAAAAAAAGGGGTGCATATCTATATCGGGAGGTAATTGGGAGCCACTGGAATTTACTTAATAGAGGAATGCATCTTATTTGATGCTTGGTTTGTCAGTTCTCTGAAGGATTGGTTGGAGAGAAGAGAAACTAAAACAGTTCACATACTTTGCAAAATGTTTTGCATGTTATTACATTTGCTCCTCACCCCAAAACTATTATTATAGATATGCAGATTATATTCAAATGAAGAAACTGAGATTGAGAGAATTTAAGTGACTTGTACAATGTAATACAGCTAAATGTCTAATGTAGTATTTGCATACAGGTCTTTCTTATTCCATATCCACTATTCTATCCACTGTGTCACCTTCTGCTTATTTGTCAGGGATCCAAATCTGAATCCAATTTCAATAGTTCACACAAGAACTGAGTGACTGATCCAACATCATGCCTATGAGAATGGAGGAAGAGGTAGGTAAATATATGGAAGGTATTGTGGAGGTAGAAATATTTAGCGAAATATCTGACAGGGACTAACTCTAGAAAACAGGCCAGGGTAAAAAAAAAAAAATCTCTACTATATACAGATGAGGTTCCACAGCAGCATGATGATAAAGAGAGTAATAAATAGGTACCAAGAGGAACAACAGCAGTTACCAAAACGCTATTCTGGATTTACAAAGCAGATGTCAGCAATTAAGAGAAACTATACTCACCTATGGCATGGTTTCTGAAGAGATGATAATAAATTAATTCTTTCATAATAGGAAGTGACATTAGGGATCCTTTAATCCAATATCCTCATTTTACATATACTTATATGCAGTTCTGGGAGGGGGATGAGTTTTCTTGTCTGGTAATGAGCCTTAGAGTGGCTCTTGGACACTAGGAATTTCAGAATTGTCCTATATAAATTTCCTCATTTTCTCTTCACAATAGCCCTGTGAATTAAGCAATAACAATAATACCTTACATTTGTGTAATTTTTCTTGGCCTTCCAGATATCAAATATCAGACCCAAGATTTGAACTTAACTCCAAAATTTCCTTAATTGATGAGCAATGCTTTTTACACAAGACAAAACCAAACACCATATACATTTTTTAAAATGTACAGAGTATTAACCAAGTGTAGAATTCCAGGTCCTGGGATAAAACAACCCTATATTACCAAAGCAGCTGTTGCTTTTACATATTTCCTAGTCAAATTCATAGAAGGAAAGCAAACTTCTGGCTTAAATGAGTCTAAAATCCATGAGAGATAAGTAGGATTTACAGACATTTAAGTAATTTAAAACAATGGAGGGATAGGCATAAAATCTGTGATTTTCTTGGTATAGAGAATTCTTGGTAATAAAATTCCCTCTTCTGCTGTAGACTTTTTTTCAAATTACAATCACAGAGAGTTACCCAGGGCATTGAGAGGTCAAATGACTTCTTGCCTATTGTCGCACAATCTATGTAGAAGAAGCACAACAAACCACAATCTTTCTGACACTAAGGCCAGCTACTCATCTATTACACCATACTGTGAGAAATATTCAGAAGGAATTTCTGTCTCCAGAAATGTTAAATTAAAAGGTAGGAATGATATGAGATACCATAGATTTAATAATCATCTATATACATATCTATCTATTTATTTATTTATTTTGGTGGGGCAATGAGGGTTAAATAACTTACCCAGGGTCACACAGCTACAATGAACTTTTTAATTTTTTTTAAAGCAGGTCAATGAGGGTGAAGTGACTTGCCCAAGGTCACACAGCTGGTAAGGGTCAAGTGTCTGAGAGCAGATTTGAACTCAGGTCCTACTGAATCCAGGGCTGGTGCTTTATCCACTGTACCACCTAGCTGCCCCTATACATACTTATTTAGCTGACCCTAATGTCTCTTCTGAGCTCCATCCTCACATCACCAATTACCTTTTTTTTTTTTTTTTTTTTTTTTTTTTTTTTTTTTAGTGAGGCAATTGGGGTTAAGTGACTTGCCCAGGGTCACACAGCTAGTAAGTATTAAGTGTCTGAGGCCAGATTTGAACTCAGGTACTCCTGACTCCAGGGCCGGTTCTACCAATTACCTTTTGAGCATCTTGAATTAAATGTACTGAAGACATGTCTTAAACTTACATGTATAAAACAGAAGTCATTATTTTTTCCCTTCCCAAATTCTCCTGTTTCCAACTTTCCTATTGCTGTCAAGGGGACTATTGTCCTTTCAGTCATTCAGGCTCAGGACTTGGTTGTTGTCCAGGGTTCTTCACTCACATTCACCTCATGTATCCAAGCTTCTATCAAGTCTTGTAATTTATTAAACACTATCTTTTGTCTATATCCTTTTCTCTTCATTTATACAGCTGCCGATTTTGGAACTTCCAGGGTGACCTCATGTTTTGACTATTGTAGTAGTCTTCTTGATCTCCCTGCCTCAAGTTTCTTCTCATTATTATATATCTTCCCCTTAACTGCTATGGTGATTTTCCTCAATTACAGCCCTGACCACATCACCTCCATAATCAGGAAGTACCTGCATATTTCTATTACCTCTAGGGTAAAGCATAAAGACCTTCTTCTGGCATTTAAGGCCATTCATAGGAGGCAGCTGGGTGGCACAGTGGATAAAGCACTGGCCCTGGATTCAGGAAGACCTGAGTTCAAATCCAGCCACAGACATTTGACACTTAATCGCCCTGCAAAATAATTAAAAAAATTTTAAAAATAAAGCCGAAAATTCATTGACTTGTCCCCTGTCATCTTTCTAATTTTCTTATACTTTACTCTCTGTCTTTCTCTGTCTCTGTGTCTCTGTCTGTGTCTGTCTTCCTGTCTCTGTCTCTGTCTTCCTGTCTCTGTCTCTGTGTCCTTCTGTCTCTATCACACACACACACACACACACACACACACACACACACACACACACACACACCTTAATCCAATGAATTGGACTGGTTGCTGCTCCTCATACATGATACCCTATTCCCTGACTCCATGCTTAAAACCTTCTACAGAAGAACTTTCTCTCTACTTCTCTCTGTCCCTACCACTATTAATTCCTTGTTTTGGGGATTGTCTTCAGTTTAATCTGTATAGAACTTCTAGCAATAACTAGGTGGCACGGTGGACAGAGTTCCAGGTCTTAAGTCAGAAAGATTCATCTTCCTGAGTTTAAGTCCTGTCTTAGACACTTACTTTCTTTTTGATCCTGGGCAACTTGCTAAACCAAGTTTGCCTCAATTTCCTCAAATGTAAAATCACCTGGATAAGGAAATGGCAAAACTACTCTTGTATCTTTGTCAAGAAAACTCAAAAGAGGTCACAAAGAATCAGACACAACAAAAAAAATGACCGAATAATAATAATAATATAACTTTCATGCACATGGATATTTACATATTTATTTCCCCATTAGAACAACAGCTCCTTGAAGGTAAGAATAGTCTTTTTGCCTTTCTTTATATCCTAGTAAGTGATTAATAAATACCAGTTGACTGAGTGACAGACGTACTCTGTACCTAAACTTCAGAATTCTTTTAATGGCATCAAGAGACTTTGAAAGAGGCATAAACAGTGAATGGTGCATGTCAAAAATGATTTTTCATTGCTCTGAACTGAGCAGATCCTCCTGTTTCTAGTATTTTTTTTAATGGAAGCATATTTTCATGTCATTTAGTGGCAGAAAGAAAAACAAACTCTTGTAATAAAAAATGGGCAGAGTAAACCAACATGTAAATGGTGCCAAGAAAGTAACATTAAAAAATGAAGAATCAAGGCAAAAGGTCAATCTAAATTTTTTAAAATAATGTATAGTGTTGGGAGCTATTATCTACCATATAAATAAATATGATGTGTATATTATTATAAAGCAATGAATTACATTCTAAATAATTTATGAACTACCAACAAAATTCAGAGAACTAGATAGGGACTGAAAGTTCCAGGACAAAAATGAAGCATCCTTTGTGCTTAAATTTCTTATGTTGTATTGGGTGAATATTAGGCTAACAAATAGGTGATAATATGGGGAAGGAAAGACAGTATTAGCAACTAGAGAGATTAGATAAACCATTTGACCAGAGCCTTGAGATATCTGGGATGAGGACCAAAAGACAGTGTGAACAGGAGTAACTTAGAGGCATGTAGTACACAGTCTAGGCATAGAAATGAAAGTAGAAGATAAAATCCTAAGGGAACAGCAAGAAAGGCAGTTTGGCAGGAATGCTGAATGTGTGAAGGGAATAATACCAATCATTTCAAATTAGAGGTACCTGGGATATTGTAGAAAGAATATTAGAATAGAAGCTAAAAGCCACTGGGCTATCTCTGAAACAGGTAGCTGGATGAATCTGACAGATCTGGCCTTGGTGTGCTCATATCTAAAACATGGAGTTTAGACTCAATGAACTCCAAAGTTCCGTATAGTCAGGGCATTCTATCTTCTATTTTCTAGAGCCCAATTTTTGTCATATATTCTGAAGGTCCTCCCGGCATTTATATTTTGTGTTCATGTTCTAAGTTTCTTCCCAGTCCTGATGTTGAAAAATGATAAGGGAAAATCCTTTAGCTTTCCTCTCACAACAAGGCAATACATACATGCATACACATATACATACATATATGTGTGTATATGTTTGTATATGTATATGTGTGTATATATATGTGTGTATATATATATGTATGTGTGTGTATATATACATATCCATATGTGCATACACACACACATACCTCTTTCTCATCTCTGGACATTTGAAATATTTGTAATCTTTCTAAAAATTAGATTCCTGTGTTAACACCATTTTAGAATAAGTAAGTAACAAGAATGCTTCTTTTTGGAACACACCTCAGGCAGCCACTATATTGAACAGGGTAGGAGGCATCATATGCAGGCAGGCCCATAAGTGACACCTCTACCACAGGATCCACACATGAAGGAAAGTGTCTGATCTCAGTGCCAAAAAACATGTTTTTACTCCAGAGGTACGTCATTAATGATCCAGCAGAAGAACACCCGGCAGTGAATTTCTCAAACCACCCACTGGCATCAAATTTTGCTCAGTGTCATTTTGGATTGTTATAAAACTACGATCTGGACCATGATAAATCCAAGCATGTCAATCATATTTTATTAAACTTAGCAGCAGCAATATCTTCAAGCATAGTATCAGTCCATCTCTATTTGGGATTTTTTTCTTCTACATTTTTTTTTTTTTTAAGCCATGGGCTTGGAATGATCAGAAAGCATTAGGGCTGTATATCTGTGTGACACTCTGGGAACCTTATATTTTCATAATGTAATATGCCACATCTTACAAAGCAAAGTTAAATAGAGAATGCATTTATTCATGGGTTTAAGAGGGTGGGGATTGGGGGATATATAGTTTATTCAATCTAGACTTAAATGAAGATTGAAATGATGTAAACTCATACTAAAATACCTATTAATGTTACTCTGATCTGATTATTGGAAAACTTTTTTCCCTGCCTTCCAACACTAAAGATGAAATATGCATGAATTATAGTCATCTCAGCTTTAGTCCACTCTTCTCTTTGAGAGAACATGTAAAATTTGTTCAGAATAACAGAACACTATGTGGTAGAGATAAGACTTGAACTCAGGACTTCCTGAGACTCACTCTATAGCACTATACTAATTTCACCTTATTTCTCTCTCTCTCTCTCTCTCTCTCTCTCTCTCTCTCTCTCTCTCTCTCTCTCTCTCTCTCTCTCTCTCTCTCTCTCTCTTTCTCTCTCTCTCTCTCTCTCTCTCTCTCTCTCTCCCCTCCCTCTCTCCAAACATATAGAATACATTTGATTGATTTATTTCTATTTTGGGGCATTTCCAGGCTTTTGATATGCCTCCACGTTTCCTCCATTTTAAAATGGGCATTGTTTTTGTTGTTGTTGTTGTTTTTTAATTGAAGTAACATAAAGAAGTTGATTCCAAAAACAAAATATGAATTTATGTTATTCATATTATGACAAATATTATATAAACATATATCCACACAAAGTACAATTCACAATAAATGAATTGATGAAATGAGTTTCTAATAGAACATGTGGGAAAAGTTTCACTTTCAATTATTTTCCAACTTAACAAAACTCAGAATTCAAATTAGGAAAAATGAGATATATTAATATGATTTAATGTATAATTTACATATTAGAAAAGTGATTTTAAACCATCCCATTGTTATTGCTACCTAATGGTTCGGAATTAAGGTAGATAACAGGTCCCCCCCACCCTGCGTACCTCTGCCGATATTTCATCCTTTTATTCTTTATCTATAGTATACACATACACAGAAGAACAGTTCTGCTTGAGGTGACATATATATATATATATATATATATATATATATATATATATATATATATATATATATATATATATATATATATTTCAACAATGTCTATTCAAAAACATTGCACATTCTGATATAGGAAACAAGGACGTATATTTAACTATCTAATATATCTGTATTAATTTGTAGAATAAATCCCAGAAGTGTTTTATTTTTATTGCAATGGATTTTTGTGGAGTTGCTATGCTAGACTACCACAGCTGTGTTATTAACTGTATGTCTCTGGACAAGTAACTTAAGTAATCTGTGAGTCAGTTTCCTCATCTATAAATTAAATAGTTCAGCCTAGTTACTAAAGTCCTTTCCATATCAAATCCTCTTATCCTAGGATATTTGTGTGTTCTGATAGCAAGACCTTCCTAAGGACATGCTATAGTTCTTTTCTACCTCCAAAGACTGATGGTTTTCACATGAAGGAGTTTAAGAAGTTTATTTCTCTCTCCTTATCAATGTAGTGAAGTTGGGACTCTTAGTTCACTACATCTTACAGAGGCAAAAAAAAAAAAAAAAAAGACTTTGAGCTAATCTCCACGCAGAGATGTTTGGCTGGTCCTATCTAATTGAAGTTGGAATTCATTTACAATTAGTTTGTTTTGTTTACTTTCTCATATCATTAGCAAACTTATTAAAAAGAGGATACAAATAAACTTTGTGCCAATTACATAAGAAAATAATTGGATTTTATTAATCTAGGAACTCAGGCAATCAATTAAGGCAGGGGTACTCTGGTCTCAGCTAACTCATTATTCTTCATGCTAATTAATTGCAAATACTAATGGATTGCTTTGAAATGGGACTCTTTATTCATTTAGACAACTTGTAGAGTCTCTTAAAGTGGCACATTTGCTCCTTTGAAAAAAAAAATAAGTTATTTGTATTAACTGGCCCTCTTTAATTGCCCGAGTCCCATTCTGAACAATGGCACTTTCAGGTTTGGTGTCAAGTAGGTTAGACTAGAAGGGTCAGTACTCAGAAGGGTTTAAGGAAACCAAAGAGTATAAGTTTCTTTTCTAGGCTTCATAATCTTAACTTAATGCAGAACAATATGCAGTATTCTTCTTCTTCTTCTTCTTCTTCTTCTTCTTCTTCTTCTTCTCCTCCTCCTCCTCCTCCTCCTCCTCCTCCTCCTCCTCCTCCTCCTCCTCCTCCTCCTCCTCCTTCTTCTCCTCCTCCTTCTCCTCCTACTCCTTCTTCTTTTTCTTTTTTGTGAGGCAATGGGGGTTAAGTGGCTTGCCCAAGGTCACACAGCTAGTGAGTGTTGAGGGTCTGAGGTCAGATTTGAACTCAGGTCCTCCTGAATCCAGGGGTGGTCCTGTATCTACTATACCACCTAGCTGTCCCCAATATGCATTTTTGTTGACTCTCAATTATTCAATGGCTGATTAGCCTATATAAAGATAGCCCAGGTCTCTTGCTTGCTATTGTGTTTTTCAGTTATTCTTATCCAAAACTTTGGTAAAAAAAATGGCAAGGGAGATAGAGAAGAAAGACCTCTGGAATTGGCATTCAAAATTTGGAATTAGTAGATAGGGGTTCAAATCCCAGTTCAGCTACTTGTTTTTGTTGTTGTTGACCTTCATTTTGGAAGAGGATCATGATAATGGGTGGAAATGTCATGACTTCCAGTGAATTGGATTTAAGTGAGAGATGGCTGTGCAAAGTCATTAGCCTCACTCTTTCCTCCAGAGCCATATGGGTCCTGTGATATACATCAGGACAACTGGAGGTGGTCCCATATGTTTGAGACAATTGGGGAAAAGTGACTTGACCAGGGTCACACAGCTAGTGAGTGTCAAGTGTCTGATGCCAGATTCTGAGCTCAGGTCCTACTGACTCCTAGACCAGTTGGCTCTATCCACTATGGCAACTAGCTGTCCCACTTGCTATGTGACCTTAGAAAGCCACTTCACTTCTCCATCACTCTGTTTTCTCATGTCCATATAGAATGAGTATTTGCATTGAATGACCTCTGCAGTCTTTTCCTAATTCTATAATCTGAAGATCTGGGTTTGAGTTCTGATTCCACCACTTATTAGCTCTTTGACCTTTAGCAAATAACTACAACTCTCTGAGTCTCAGTTTTCCTCATAGGCAAAGTGAGTTTAAGAATATGTATACTACTTATCTTATAATGCTGCTGGAAGGATTAAGGAAGATTAATGTGTATAGAGTGTTTTGTAATTATAAACCACTTTATATATAAATACAAGCTTTTATTAGCAAGGAGAGGGTGGATATGGAAGACTAAGTGAGGCTTATGGATTATGTGTGGATTTTAATTACCTCTGCCACCTTTATTCCTCTTATGGATATTGGAGAAGTCTATCTATCCATATCCCCATTAACTCACTTTGCATCCAATGCAAGGTCAGGAAAGCTATATTGCCAAAAGTTGAAGGGGAATGCTTTTAAGATTTGCACATCCTTAATAATTATGCTACCAGGAAAGTTTCTCAATTAGTGGTAAAGTCCAGAACCTCCCCTAAGCTTTTGTCTGTCTAGACAAGCTAACATGCTTTGAGATTCAGAGCCTTACTTTCCCACTTATGAAATAAAGGTTACAACACTCTTGGTTTGAATTTGTTGTAAAAGGCTTCACAGCAAAATGTGATACAAATTCCAGTTGAATTGGCATAACCTGCCCCAACTTTGCAGTTCCCACCTTTTCCTTCCCCACAGCTTTTCCACGACAGAAAGGGATTTTTACTGATAGAACAATTCATGTTCTTCCCTTCTATTCAGTGGCTGATCTTTCCTTCCTTCATTTCCTGGACAGCACCCTGGGGGTAGTGTACAAACCACAGAGCAGACATGTATTAAGCTGATGATTAAGTAGCTTCACTTCTGTAGTCTGCAGATAAAAACTGTAAATCTCACTCTACTGTGTACTTGTTGTCTATTGCACTTAGAGCTAAATGTTTATCTTAAGCTTTGAGCTGGGGAACAGAAAATCTAGGAATGCAACCCTGAGGGACATTTTAGGACTTTTGCTAGAACACAAGGATAAAAATCAGTGGTACTCTTGGAAATCAACAAAGTACACTTGAGATGTGGCAAAGGTGGCTTGGAAGTAACAAGCAACTGCCATTCAGTTACCAATGCTGTTTGCCCATCTTCCATAGCCCTGAAGAGGTGCGAATACTAAAGGCAGTTTGGCATGATAAAAAGAACAGTAGAATTAGAGATGGACTCTTTTTACATTTCATTTGCCACTTACTTGCTTTGTGACCTCAAGAAATTCACTTCATTCATTCATTCATTCATTCATTCATTGATATAGTAAAAACATTCATCAAATGCTTACTACATGCAAAGGACAAGAGGTCCTACCCTCAAAGAGTGTGTGTGTGTGTGTGTGTGTGTGTGTGTGTGTGTGTATGCTAAAATGATCATAGAATCATGGCTTTATAGTCAAAAAGTTCCACATCTAATCCAAGTCTCCTCCTTTTACATTTGAATTAATGAGGCCCAATGTCACAAAACAATAACTCCTAGAGCATTAATTCAAACACAGCTGTGAATTAATCCTGAATAGCATAGGTGTTTCTTATGCTATACTAGATAACCACTTTTAAAGAAAAAAATAAAAATACACATATAAGTAAATATAAATTAATTTGCAAAGCATTAGCAACTAAAGTTATTTGGAAATGAGTCATATAGGTCACTTCACTGATTTGGAAAATATGGGATGTAGACTCAGAAATCTCTAAGGTTCCTCCTAGATTCATATGCCATTGTCTAATGCAAAACATTGTTATGTAGACTACAGCATATAATTTTGAGTCCCTCCCTCTATCCTTCCTTCCTTCCTTCCTGCCATACTTCCTCTATCCGTCCCTCAACATTTGAACCCAGATATTCTACATTCCAATTGTAGCACTACATCTACCACACCACTATTGTAACAATATTGTAAATTGCTAGTAATACACCAAAATAACTCTTATAATCATCCCTGTGTGTGGTTATTAATTGTGGATGCACATATACGTATATGTGTGTATATATACTATACACATACAATACACACATATGTATGTGTATATATCCATATATGTATACACATATATACATAGACGTACATGTACACACACACATATATATATATATAGATGTGTATACACACACACACACACACATTTGTTTGTTTTTCTTCATTGTCCTTCATTTTCAAAAAGGACCATGTCTTCACCATAAATAAGTTTATAAAAGTTTTTCCAGGCCTTTCTGAAATCATTCTGCTTATAATTTCTTATAGCACAATAATATTGCATTACATTCATGTATCCCAGCTTTTTTTTAGCCGTTATTCAATTGATGGACATCCCTTTGATTTCTAATTCTTATCTACCACAAAAAAAACCTGTTATAAATATGTTTCTGCAAATAGGTTGGTTTCTCTCTCTCTCTCTCTCTCTTTCTCTCTCTGATATCTTTGGGAAATGAACCTAGCAATGGTATTGCTGTATCATAGGGTATACAATTTTATAGCCCTTTGGCCATAGTTCCAAATTACTTCCCAGAATAGTTGGATCAGTTCACAACTCCATCAACAGTGTCACAGTTTTCCCACACCCTCTCCAACATCCAACATTTTCCTATAAGCCACTCTGATAGGTATGAGGTGATAATTCAGACTTCTTTTAATTTGCATTTCTTTAATCAACAGTGATTTCAAGAATTTTTTATGACTACATATCTTTGATTCTTTTCTGAAAACTATTTATTCATATGTTGACCATTTATAAATTTGGAAATGACTTGTATTCTTATAAATTTGTGTTAGTTCACTATATATTTGAGAAATGAGGCCTTGATCAGAGATACTTATTGCAAAAAAAATCCCAGTTTTCTGCTTTCCTTATAATTTTGGTTACATTGGTTTTGTTTGTGCAAAACCTTTTTAATTTAAATAATCAAAATTATTTATTTTGAATATAGTAATGCTCTCTATATCTTCTTTGGTTGTAAATTACTTCCCTGTCCATAAATATGACAGATCAATTATTCCATGCTCTCTTAATTTGCTTATGGTATTATCCTTTATGTATAAATTGTGTACTCATTTTGACCTAATTTGGTATACAGTGTGAGATGTTGGTCTATATCCAGATCCTGTTCTATATATAGATACCATTTTACAGTCTTCCCTGAAGTTTTTGTCAAATAATGAATTTTTGTTCGAAAAGTTTAAATCTTTGTGTTGTAAGGGGTAAAATTTTAGCTATACTGTCTAAAATATCTAATGAGTGGTCACCAATAAATTAAAAGCTTTAGCAAGAGTTAGACTTTTAAGCATTTGTTAAGGAGAATAAGAATTTGTTGAAGAGAAAAAGAAAGGCCTAGATTCATCTATCTATTAAAGGGAGAGAGCATTTCTTGCTCCCTTCTCCACTGGAGTCCTAAGGAAAGAAAGCAAGTCAGAGCCCCAGGCTCCCCCTTCTTCCTCCCACTAGCAAAACATTCCTGACACCAAAGAAAAGATGCATGGTCTTGCTCTCAGAGACGTTCACCTCATGGTGGAGCTTTTCTACAGTAAGTCTTCAGCAGGTGTTGTCATTCCAGTTTTTCCAGTCCCCACTTTGTTTCTTCAAGAAATGGGGTGTTTTCTTGATGAAACAGTCAAAAATAACAGAATATAATACCCTCTGCTAACTAACAATATGTTAATAACAATATAGAAAAGGGATAGAGGAAAGTTTTGTCCAGAGGGGTGGTTTTTTTGTCCTTGTGAACTGGCGTTCTGACATTGGCTGCAAAGGGAGGGCCTCTGCAGAGAGTACATATTACAGATGGTGTATATAATAACAGAAGGAAAAACAAACAAACAAAAAAAACCAATACTGTTCATTTAAAGTCTCTGAAAGTCTTTTCTCAGATTTCCTCTGGGTGTAATCATGGAATGAAAGTCTTTTCAGGAGTTGATGTGTGGATGCTGGTAATCAGACAGGAAAATTTCCTACAAAATTGAGCTTAACACAATTTTAAAATAGCTTTGTCAATAATCAAATGAAACAATGAAAGTTCTCAAAAACATGTCTAAGGGAATTCATAATCTTAGTTGTTATACATGAAACATATAATAAAACAAAAATTGAAACATTCTTTAAAATTAATATCACTATAGTCCCTGCTTGTGGAGGGTAAATTGAGAAGACAATTGCTGCGATATTAATTTTAAAAAATAATTTTCATCTTTGTTTCATCACTTTTTGCATCATCTGCCTCATTATCCTCATTCCATTATGAGAAATTAAAAAAAAATCTAATATAATTGGTATCAGGTGTCAAGACCAAATTCAACACTGTATTTATCATGACACCTGAGATAATTATGGGGGTTACCATAAAAGAACAGAGAAATGATGGGATATGAGCATTCCCACACTTGAGCAATATATACTGACTATTGCAGTATGCCAGGCTTAAAATAGGTGGATGGAATATATGTCCATGCCACCAAACATATTGGAGGAAACTGAGTCAGACTTAATCATATGAATGAGATTGAGATGTCCATGGCATCAGGCATATAGGAGGGGGCATAGAAGCCAGGTGAAGAATGAGATGGGTGGGATCAAAACTTCCAGCCATCTGTACAGTATTGTGGGGAAAAAGAAATAAAAAAATTAAACCAAGAGAATCCAACCTCAACATTTGTCAAAAGCCATTTCCTCGGGCCATACCTTGACTTCATGCATGTCTCCCCTCATGTGACAATTCAATGTCTGCTCTTGCATGTATTCCTCTTGTGATTGGATGGCATCTTGGCCAACTGGCATCTGATAACTCAGAATAAAGGCAATTAATGTCTTAAATGATAATTTCCCATAATCCAAGTTTCATATGGATTTAAAAATTGAGGATAATAAATGGTCACAAAAAATATGAATGTTCCTTGACTCAGAATATGATATATATTTATGCAACAATTTCAAACAATACCTTTTTTTTACTTAGTGTACAATTACTTTTGTAAAAAAGTGAAACATATTTAAAAACAAGTTAAAGCACAACACAATCTCAAAGAAAACTTTTTTTTTGAAAAACAAAACTTTTACAAATGTTCCCCCCCTTTTTTTTTGGAATAGGCTTATCAAAAATAATACTTCTAGAATCAATTTACACTTGCCATGGCAACCAATTTGCCAGGGAAATGCTTTAAAGAGTTTGATCAAATAATCGGTTGAGAAAAAATGACAAAAATAAACAACTCAGAATATGGGAACACATTACTCATAGAATTAACATTGTATTATGAAATCACAACCATCTTGCAATGTTTCAAAATTAGATAAATGAATGAAAAGAAGAAAGTACACATGGAACAATAAATGACAATGAAATTCAAACTAGGGAAATCTAAATGAATATAAACTTAATATTAATAAGAGTATTATAAAATATAAACTTGATCACATGACTATAAAAAGCTTTTACAAATATTATCCTTGTTTTAAAAACTAAGTTTAAAACACAATCTCAAAAGCATGAAAATCTCTATGAAAATAAATCTATACCATTAATTTCAAAATGTAGATGTAATAGCATAGAAATCCCATGTAACCTCTGAACTGATACTATTACTCTGAGTGAATTCAGAACACTTTTGATTCTGGTATCTAAAATCCCCAATACTCATATCAACACCTTGCTGCTTACTTCTACCTTTCTGTAAAATATATACCCTTCCATGGCAAAAGAAGTGGAGTCTTGAACTATGATGATGATTGTCATTCTTATTCAGCTTAAGTTTTTCTTCGTTCATAATGTCTACAGTGATTTTAAGCAGAATTTCTCTAAATGTTTTGCTGGGTTTTGTTGGCAATATATAGAAATGTTACTGATTCCTGTGGGGTTTTTTGTATCCTGTAACTTTGCTAAAGTTGTTAATAATTTTGAGGTTTTTTTAGTTAATTCTCTAGGATTTTGTAAATATAACATCATATATGCAAATTGAAAGTTTTGTTTCCTCATTGCCTAATTGCCTATTATAATTCCTTTAATGTTTCTTCTCTCATTAGAATAGCTAATATTGGTGTGGCTAGTTGGCGCAGTGGATAAAGTACCGGCCCTGGATTCAGGAGTACCTGAGTTCAAATCCAGCCTCAGACACTTAACACTTATTAGCTGTGTGACCCTGGTCAAGTCACTTAACCCCAATTGCCTCACTAGAAAAAAAAAAAGAATAGCTAATATTTCTAGTACAATATCAAATAATAGAGGTGATCACAGGCATCCTTGCCTATTTCATGACTTTTTAAATTGAGCTGTTCTCCTGAGACACAGGGGGTACTTTCCCAAGCTTATTTTACTGGGGATCAGGGACCTGATCACTGGCTTTTTACTCAGAGGCCTCAATGGCTCACTTTACTCACTATACTAGGGTGGTCTGTCTTAGTTGCATTTGTTGTGTAGTGGATATAACATCTGGCAGATTGCCTTCTGCATTAGTGGTGGGGCCTCACAACTGGCCTGCTGTGCTACTAGCTTGCTGAGCTAGGATGGAGAGTCCTCAGCTCCTTATCTGTGCTGTGGCTAACAGCCTTCTGCTGGTTTGCCCAGACATCCTCTGCACTGTGCTGTATTCCTCCTTTACCCAAGTGACATAAACAATTCCTGAAGTACTTCTTAGTTATCTTGAGTCAGAAGACTTTCACTCTGTCTTTTCGAAGGTTCTGCAGTTCCAGAATCCATTTAGAGGATTGATTAATGTTTAATTGTTTCTGAGGGAAATATGGGAGAGCTTAGGCAACTTCCTGGCCTCTTTCTTTCTACCATCTTCCATTTTATGCCTTTTTTGTTTTTGTGGCATGGTGTTTCTATGTGATAGTTGGGCTCTAGTCTTGCTGGGGCTCTGGGCCTTACTGCTGCTTTCACTGGGCTTCAGGGCTTAGTTGTTTGTTTTCAATGTAGTATAAACTTCCCTTCTGGTTGGTACTGGGGGATGGATCCTTCCTGTTGGCCTTTCCTGGAGTTGGGGTTTAGCTGCTGGCCTGCTCCAGGTGTGGGGCCTTGAAGCTGGGTTGTTATAATAACAGAGTCTTTCAGGTGACTGGCCCTGGAGGAGGGATCATGTTGCTGATCTGTCCCCTGGGTGGTACCCTGTTGCTGGGTTGCTGTGGCAACTGGGCCTCTCTTCTAGCAGGCCCTGAATGAGCAATTGTGTTGCAAATCTGCCTGAGTGTTGTGGCCCCCTGCTGCTTGAAAGTTGTGGAAACAGTCCCTCAGCTGGTAAACCCTAGGGGAGGTATCTCCCTGCTGGCCAGCCTCAGGTAGGGTCTCACCACTGGTCAGCAAAGGTGTCAAGGCTTCCCTGGTGGCTTGTGATGGGAGTGAGGTCATGGGGTGGAGCCTTGCTGTGCTTCCTGGACTAATCACTTACTTGGGGTTTCTGGTGTGCAGAAGCATAGGAACCTACCTGTGGATTCCCGCAGACTTAATCCATTACTTCATTAATTCTGAAATTGTTCAGAATAAATGGATAATTACTAGGTCTCGGCCATTTAAATGTTTGTATGTCTCTTGAAAAGAAATTGGAAGTAGATTGTTGGACTGAGAATTGAAAAGGAAAATGGATTGGGATTGTGTTGTCTTACCTTTTGAAAACTTAAGCTGTCTTTAAACTCCCTCAAACTCCTTTCTGAAAATAAGGTTCATTTTCTTTAATATTAATATTATCTATTATTATTATTATTAACTATAAAATAAGAAACACTTTAAATCTGGTGAATTAAAAAAATGTTACAAGGCAACAGGAAAACTCATGGTGAATATGAGTTATAGAATGGGTTTGTAGCAAAGAGATCTGGGCTGAAATTCTGCCTCTAGAATGTATTATCTATATGACCTTAGACAACTCACCCAATCTGTTTTATTTTTTTTTTTGTGGGGCAATGAGGGTTAAGGGTCTTGCCTAGGGTCACCCAGCTAGTAAGTGTCAAGTGTGTGAGGCCGGATTTGAACTCAGGTCGTCCTGAATCCAGTGCTGGTGCTTTATCCACTGCACCACCTAGCTGCCCCCAACAACTCACTTAATCTTGCCAAATTTTAGTTTTCTCATTTTCTAAGATGGATATAATAGTAATTTTTGTACCTTTCTCTCAGGAATTTTGTGAGATAACATAGGGAAAGTATTTTTTTTTTAAATCACACTGCGAATTCTATTGAATTATATCCAAAATATATATTATAATAATAATGGAGCAATTTCTGCATGCAGTGTTTTCAAAGTCATATTTTCATCATCTATCCAAAGGAAATCACTAATATCATGTAAAAGTTAACATCAGTGTGAACCCACTACTGATGAACAATCTGACCTACAAGTGCCTGTGTTTTATTATACTGGTTTATCCAAACCCAGCTAAATTTATTGGAATTTAAATCTAATGAAATTGAGGAGAGACTTATTTGAAATGGACCTAGGGATTAGGAGTCAAAAGAAATTTGGCTTTGTTCTGAAAAGCTTTAGGTGGTATTTCCAAAAAGGATGTTGTGGGAGAACCATTTTTTTCTTCATAAGATTTAGAAGTAAATCAATACATCTTTCAGACTTAGGAGAAACCTTTTTACTGACTCTATTGCTATGTAGTGAATTCAAAGTAGTTTCATTCCATATCAAATCAATTTTCACCAGCTCCTGGTGCTCATTGAGGTTGATATTGCCATTGCACTACGTATTTCCACTTAGCCAGACATCACAGGAAGAGATCCTTGGGATCTCATATATTTTCTTTCATTGTCTCAAATACAGAATGAGATCATTTAAACATTTCTGTTCATATGACACTGCCACACCTCTCCCCGCCCCCACGCCATCTAAAAAAATCACTGAACTCCTACATTTACTTTTATTGAATGGCATTTTAGCAGAACAAAAGCGATTCTGGGCCATGTATCCTGAGTCTAAAACTTTTTTGTCTGAAACATGCATAGCAAACATAATCACATTCACTTTGTCCCCTGTGGCGCTTCAGAATTAAAAGATAACTTGAATGATATCTCTCTAGAAAGATCGGAGGAAAAAAAAAAAACCTCCAATGACAAACAGCAAAAAAAAAAAAGACATATAAGGATAAATCTTTGAGAAATAAAAAAATCTCTCAGTACTCTGAAAGGTGTACCTTGCCTGTGGGAAAGTCATTGCAGTAATTTGTAGATAGGAAGCATTTTTAGCCCTCCCCCAACCCCACTTCACCATTCAAAAAAAAGGAAGGATAGGGGAAATGGAGTCAGGAAAGAAGCAGCAGCTAACGATGAACTTGGTTACTTAAATAATTAGGGGATCAGGAAATACTTCAAAGTGTGATATTTGTAGGTGTATACATACCCAACATGTCAAAAAAGTCTTAGTGCAGTTTTAAGCTTGAATAACTTCAGAATTATAAATACTACCTGTTTAAAAAAAGAAAATATTGATGCCTTTTAATAAAATTCAGCATAACTACAAATGATCTAATTTCATTTTGTAAAATCTTTCATCTGTTGCTGATCAGTGACTGAATGATTGACATTTGTGATCTTAGCCTTAAGAACATCCAAATAAAAATTATTTTTTTAATTTACAAAAGCATATAGGTGTAAAAGAAAATGAACTAATTAAACTTCCAAGAGTGGTTTAGTTTGTAGCATTCATACTTTAGAAAGTATTGAAAATTAAAACTGCAATAAGAATTTTAGGATAGATTGTTAATATACCAGATCAAATTTAAGTATAATATACTTTTGGGGCCTACAGGGGGGGTCACCCCAAATGACAAAATCATTCTTTTCTCTCATTTATTCCCTTTTTTCTTTTAGACTTTTTTAAAATTCAAAGCACTGATTGTGCTTAATGATTTCTCCAAAGTTAATTCAATATATTAATTATACTGTCCAATGTACAGTCCTACCTGTGATACGAAAAATCAGCATTGGATTTCATATGTGTAATTATAAACTGAGTAACTTATCTTCATTTATTTATTTATTCATTCACTCATTCATTCATTCATTCATTCATTTATTTGTTTGTTTATTTGTTCATTTATTTATTTATTTATTTATTTTGAACTTGATCTTTGGGAGGCATCCAGACAATTCTGGCAAAGTATGCTAGTTCTGTCATCTTTGTTGTCAACATATCGTTATTGTTTTTGGTGATGGTGAACCATTTTTTTTGTTTGTTTTTTTTGCTTTTTTTTGTGATGCAGTTGGGGTTAAGTGACTTGCCCAGGGTCACACAGCTTGTAAGTGTCAAGTGTCTCAACTCGGATTTGAACTCAGGTCCTCCTGAATCCAGGGCTGGTGCTTTATCCACTGTGCTACCTAGCTGCCCCTGAAACATATTTCAAAAATCCACTGCAGTGTGGCTCAAGCTAGCTTTGTAGTCAGAAAGCTCTGAATTCAAGTCTTCTCTAACACCAAACAGTTGAGTTTCTCTAAGTAACCTAGATTGGATTTCACAGGCTTTACTCTAAGACTGTAAAGATTAAAAAAATCTACTGGATAGATTGTAAATTCCTGAGACAAGAAACTGTTCTTATTTCTTCTTTTGGTATAGCAGCACTTAGCAATTGCTTGGCACATAGCATTAAATGCATCTTAGAGGAGTTGCTTAATTACATCTATTTCCAAACCAAATCACTAGTGAGTCTCTAGAGTGAGAATACCTTATGTTAATTATATCATAAATCCAATACAACAAAAGCCAAAATAATAGCTACACCATGATTACATTCATAAAGATCAAGTTGACCCTAAGTACACATATTGTTGTTGTTGTTGTTGTTGTAGTTTATCCTTTGTTCTCAAAGAAGACCATGACATCAAAAGGTGACATCATGACTTGCAATGAATTAGATTTAAGTGAGGGAGGGCTGTGCAAAGTCACTAACCTCACTGTCTCCTCCAGAGCCATCTGGGTCCAGTGGCAAGATATACATCAGGATGACTGGAGACGTCTCCAGGTGTTTGAGGCAATCGGGGTTAAATGACTTTCCCAGGGTCACACAGATAGTAAGTATCAGATATCTGAGGCCAGATTTTGAAATCAGGTCCTCCTGACTCCAGGGTCACTGCTCTCTCCAGTGAACCACCTAGCTTCCCTAAGTGTATTGGAAAGGAAAATCTGATTGCCACAAGAAGCCGGCTAGATTTCATAGTGGCTTTTGCATCTAATCAATACAATTGTAAGACCTTAGGTTCAAATGTTTAAAGGAGAAAGGGATAGAGGTGGTCTTGTCCATATACTTAATTTTAACAGAGGAGGAAACCAAAACTTGAAAATATGATGTTACTTGTTCATGAATAGGTTAACATTAATTGTCTTCCCAAATGTTAAGTTTTGAGTGATTTGGTTTGGATATGCTTGTGTTAAGGGCTAAAATTCTGGCCCTCAAAGACCTTCACTTCATGGGTGGAACTCTTCTACAGTAAGTCTCCAGCAGGTGGCGTCATTCCAACTGTTACACATGTAATTAAACATTCCTTCCAATATTGTTTCTTATTTGAACAAGATTTTAAAAAATAGACAAATGTTAGCTTAGTTGATGGATTCATCACCAGGTTTCCACATATTACAGCAAAGGATGCTGCTATCAAACAGGAAATAGCTTAGCAAGGAAGAAGGATAGGAACAAGCGCTTATTAAGTGGCTAGTATGTACCAAGCACTTTATAAATGATATTTGCTTTGATCCTCACAGAAACTTGGAGGTGGGGAGTATTATTTTTCCCAATTTAAAGATGAAGAAACAGAGGCACAGAAGCTAAGTGACTTGCCCAAGGTCACACAGCTAGTAATTGTTTGAAGCTAGATTTGAACTCAGGTCTGACTCTAGGTCCAGTGCTCTGTACATTCTTGCCCCACCTTGATATCTAGCCTAGACAGCTAGGTAGTGCAATAGATACAGCACCAGGCCTGGAGTCAGGAAGACTCATGTTCTTGAGTTCAAATCTGGCCCCAGACGCTTAGTAGCTGTGTGACCCTGGGCAAGTCACTTAGGCCTGTTTGCCTCTGTTTCCTCATCTATAAAATGAGCAGGAGAAGAAAATGGCAAAGAACCCCACTATCTTGTTCAAGAAAACCCCAAATGAGGTCAGGGAGTATCAGGCACAACTGAAATGAATGAACAACCACAAAAAGCTTGACCAAGGCAATGGATTCAATCAACTATATCTATGAATTGAACAATAATTTCCCAGTTTCAAATGTGTATTTTCTGAACTTTATGTATGGATATTTTTATGCTATTTTATCCAATCACAAAATCTCAGATTAATAGCTGAAAGTGCTCTGAGCAAGTCCCAAACCCTCGGGGTCCCACAGATTCTAAGGACCACAGTCAGGATCTGGACCAAGTTCTTCTTAGCTTCAAATGCAACATTCTTCCTAATATGTACATGTTTGTACACATCTTAAAATAAATTCTTACTGGAACTTGATTACATTTGGAAACTTGAAGTTAATATCTCTCCCCCCGCCCCATAAACCCATTCTTACAAGTTAAAGGCACACATCTTTTGGGAACAATCTGGAATCACAAACCTCTGAATCCTTTCTCAGGCACTGTTTTCTCAAAACACATTCCTTGGAAGCTGATGTGATGAGATTATTTTACCTGTGATCTATTCTATGCTGTCTCAAGGAATATCTTCATTATAAGCCCAATGCAAAAAGCTATGTAAACTTGGGAAGGAAGAAAATGTATGTAGCCTTTGCCACCTACACATCTACTCCCAACCCATATCAAGGTCCAGAAATCAAGTACTGTAGATGCTCCCTGGGAGTTCAGGAGACTTATGTTACACTGAATAGGCATCGTGTTCTCTTTTATATTGTTGTTCTTCAGTCATGTCAAACTCTGTGACTTCATTGGACGTTTTTTCTAGGCAAAGATACTGGAGTGGTTTGCTGTTCCTTCCCCAGCTCATTTGACAGATAAGGAAACTGAGTCAGAGAGGATTAAGTGACTTGCCTAGGGTCACATGGCTTGAAAGTGTCTGAGGCTGGTCTTGAAATCAGGTCTTCCCTAACTTCAGGTCCAATGCTGTATCCACTGTACCACCTAGCTGCTCCTACCTGTTCTCTTTGATAATCATTAAGATATTGTAAGGGGGAACTCTCTTTTTTAATTAAGTTACGGATCTAACAAACTTTTTCTATTACTTTTAATTGCAAACTTTAAATTTATGACTTCCTAATGTTATATGTGCAAATTAATATAGACATGTCAATTCCTTAGCTAATAACTAATTAGAGTGTTTACGGACCAGTCCTAAGAAACTGGTTTTCTATAATGACCTTTAAAGAATTAATAAAGCATGGTAGGGGCGGCTAGGTGGCGTAGTGGATAAAGAACTGGCCGTGGATTCAGGAGTTCCTGAGTTCAAATCCAGCCTCAGACACTTGACACTTACTGGCTGTGTGACCCTGGGCAAGTCACTTAACCCCATTGCCCCATTAAAAAAAATAAAAAAAAATAAAGCATGGTAGATATCAGTGTTGTGTTGTCTTCTTTCTCATGATTTGATGTTCCTGCTTCTCACATGCTTGCTATCTGCCTCACACCTCCGTTTTTTTGTCAAAAATTATTCTATTTCTAACTTTTGCCCTAAAGACTTCCATTTCTGTGAGGAAAATTCACTGATATTTTATATATCTCCTGGTATCCTCTACTAGTAAAAATCTACCGCCCAATTTATGTTTTCCAATTTCATCAGCATTTATTTTTGCTATGAGCCTATATATATTCCTTCTCATTCATTTTATAGATGTGCAAAATGAAGCATATGACTTAAATGCAGATTCTTCATTACTTTTTATCTTCCCATGTCCTTTTGTCTTACTTCACTTCTCTAACTCATTTATGGAAGGTTTTAATACCTTCAGAAATGTGTGGTATCATCTATGTGATTATTCCTTTCAGTGATGCTGATCTGCCTTCCCATAATTACTCTATAGAGGATACAATCAATATACTGTACCCCTTTCTTGATATTACATGGATAGCCATGGATCTAAGGAGCTAAATTTGTTGTGTCCTATTTGCTATCAAAGGAGGGGCTGGCTCTGCTTCTCATACTCAGATGCAACATTGTCATCACTCAAATGTTTGCATTCTTTTAATGATCTTTTTTTGAGGGATATCTTGTGAAAAAAAATCTCTCTTCACCTGCTAGTGCCTATTACTTGCACAATTGGGCACTTGTCCATGAACATGAGCAATTGAGCATGGAATTAGATCCTGACACTCTATGCACATGGAATGACTACATAATTGGAGGCCAAACTTCTGCTGAGAGAAATATGGAGTTGTAGTAGATAATGCCTCTAAGTCTTGGTTTTGCCAAGGTCATCAGTCACAAAATAAAAATTCTGCATTTGTTATTGGCTTCCTTTTTTCTAGGACATATGCTGACAAAAGTGCATATAAGAGTGAGATTTTTCAGGCCACTTGTGCCAGGAAGAATTTATCTTGGTCTTTTATAAATCTTTCCAGCATTGTAATTTGTGGCTAAGTCCTTGTATACTCCATAAGCATTCCCCACTTACTACCACATATAGTCATGCAGTATGAGTAGTGGTAAAAACCTGTTTAGAAGGGATGAAGGGAAAATGACTGTTTTAAGCTATAAGTTGTAATTTAATTGGCCAGTTTTATCATTGATGGTTTCTATACATATTTTGTATCATGGAACACTGGAAGGTTAAGCATTTCTGAAGAACAATTTGGGGCTTATTTAAGAGAACCATAAATATCCCATCTGTATCATTTGGCCTTTCATATAAATTATATGCATTGAAGAGTAGCCATTTACTTCCCTCCCTTTTTACATATATGTGACAAAATTCATGGTATTGCATTCTATCTGCTCAAGACTTAAGAGGCCACTGAAATAGAATGCCAAGAGTCACAGGACTAGAATTCATAATATTATAGACTTAGAGTAAGAAGGAACTTTAGAAGTAATTTAGTACAAAACCTTCATTTTATAGATGAGGTAACTGAAGTTTATAATGGATAAGTGAGTTCCTTAAAGTCACATAGGTGATAAATGTCCCAATTGGGACATAAACAAGTCCTCTGACTCAAGAAACAGCTAGTACTTCCATTTTTTCCTTGCATTTTAATTATTCATTTAGGTACTCCCCCACAGACTTACCCCCCCACCATTTTCTTGACTTCCTCAAGTCCCACAATTTACTACTCCATTCCAAATCAAACCTATATAGATGCAGACAAATTTTAGAGCTTACTATTACCTACAGGATTTTCCCTTTCTCAATGAGAAACTCTGATTTACTTCTATTTGACCAACATCCACATGGCAAAATGCATCAAATACTCCACTTGGAGTCAGGAAGACCTGAGTTCAAATTATGTCTCATATGCTTACTAGTTATATGATCCTGAGAAAGTAACGGACCCTCTATTGGTCTCAGTTTCTTTGCATGGAGAATGAGCATAATAATCACATTTACATTACAGGGTTGTTGTGAGGTTCAAAAAATGGAAAGCATTTAAATTTCTCTTTAAATTCTAACAATTGTTATTGTGATCACAACCTCCTATTAGTCTAGCTCTTCCACTATTTCATTTCTCCTATACCCATTCTTTTCCATTTTTGAGACCTCCAATTCCTCTATTCCTTAGTACAATTAGTTAATAACTTGCATTCTGATTTCATTTTCCCCCTCTCCAACTTCAACCCAATAATTATCTATTTTAACTCCACAATAGTCTATGCTCTAGAATCCCTTTCCCCTTGTCCTATCTTCTTTCACATCTCAGAGATGGACTACTGCCATCATCTTGCCCCTCTGCCCCTACTCACAAGCTGCTAAGCAAAACTAGAGGAAGTCACTAAGAGTGCTGACTGGATCCATTACAAATTTATGTTACTCAAACTCAACTGAGTAATTATAACAGCAATGCAGATTTTTATTCTTCCTAAACTTTATTTCTATCTCAGTTTCCACAGAAGTTATTCCAGTCTTCTCTCTCCTGAAATTCCCCATGCCTTCTATTCCTTACTTTCTTGTAGTTGAGTATGTTGCCTCCAACTTTACTGGGGAAAAAAAAGGTGACCTAACAGTATGTGATTTCTCTTCTTCCATTATCTCAAAACCGCCTTGACATAATTTCACCCTTTCCTCTTTTCTCTCAGTTTCTGACAAAATGTTACCTTTCTATTTGATAACACCAACCCCTCTCCATTTACATTCCCTTCTGCCCCCTCCTGTCTTCTCCAACAGATTGCATCCTCAATTATCTTCCCCTCACCTCTCAAAACTTCAACAATTCTCTATCAATTGGTTCTTTCATTACTGCCTGTTCATCTCTTTGGGGTGGTGATGCTCAGTGGAGGAAGAGGAAAAAGACCTTCATAAGATCCTATCATTTCCTCAAGATTTCATTATATTGCTTTTTCCTGTATCAGAGAACTTCATTCAAAAATAAAATGTTGTCTACAATTTATGTTTATATGTCCTTTCTTCTCATTCATTCCTTAACTTTATGTAGTCAGGCTTCTGACCTTGTTGTTCCATCAACATAGCTCTTTCTTATACTTATCAGTGATGTCTTCATTTCCAAATATGGGAGTCTTTTCTCAGTCATATTCCCTCTAGCTAGATCATTGCCAGATCTACACATGTAATTCTGGCATCAAATAACTGAAAGAGGTATTTCACCTCACTACCTCTTAGTTTCCTTATCCATAAAGTGAAGGGCATGCATAAGATAACCTATGAGATACCTTCTACCTCCAAATTTATGCTGTCCAACTCACGAATAATCCTATGCCTGCCATGTTAGACACAAAGGAAGCTACTTGAGTGACTGACTATTCAAAAGCTGAAGGTTGGGGGCAGCTAGGTGGCACAGTGGATAAAGCACTGGCCCTGAATTCAGGAGGACCTGATTTCAAATCCAGCCTCAGACACTTGACACTTACTGACTGTGTGACCTTGGGCAAGTGACTTAACCCCCATTGCCCTACCAAAAAAAGAAAAAAAAGCTGAAGGGATATGAATATGAACCAGTAACATCATATTCAAAAGCAAAACAGCTCATATCTCTTTCTTATATACATTTTAATTGAACGATACTCTGTGGCACTCCAGTCAACTGTAGGCCTAATTTATTCAATGCAATTTTTCTGTTATCCTTTCATTTTCACACACTTATTGAGAGATTTTTTTCATTTAGAATAAAGAATTAAATATTTCCTTTTCTAAATCATTGGATATAAAAGTATGACTCCCAGCAATACAAAGTAGCAAGTGACTTTTAAAACTGCTAAGGATGGAAACATTCCAAATGTAATTTCTTTAAATGTTTTTAAAACCTAATTATAGCAAATGATTTAAAGCTATTTACTTTAAATATTGATTTGCCAGAGCTTATTTCATTTTGTAAAGATATCTTCCAAATATCATTCTGGTTATATAAAATCTATACCATTATTCATACAAACACACATGCACAAAGCATATTAGCTGGGAGTTGAGTTTTTTTTTCTAGACCATAAGCAATAACATTTTATTGTCTTGCTAATTATTGATATTTTGCTAACTAAAACATATCAAAGGAAATTGGACTTGGGTATCTTGTGCTCCATTGACAATGCCAAAATGAGCCTCCCAAATAACAATTAGGAGAGGTGCTTATCATTAACCTTCATCTTCAACAATAGAGAAAAAAATTTTAAAAACCAAAGATGGCCAAAATCAAAGGAGCTAATAACATTACTGCTGCTTGAAACATAGTTTCTGAGTATGACCATCATCTTCTCATCACCTTCAAGAAGTGACATTTTGAAAGGTTAAATGCACTATTAAAACATTAGTCTAGAAGATTAAAATCAAAAGAAAACCGGTACTATTTGATTATGTTATTCCCACTTTATCAATCTCACATTTTTTTTTGTTGATTGAATGTGTCATCCTGAAATCCTTTTTAAAACAGAAGCTTTCATTCTCACAAGGACTCTGAAAGAGATGGTAGATAAAGAATCTTTGTAAATGTATGTGTGTGTGTGTTTAAGAGAAGTAACTGTTTCTGAGTCATCTGTTTTTAGCATTCCTATCTCTTCTACCCTCATGTCTTGGTGTTAAAGGCTATTTTTAAAAAATGTGCTTTTTTACTTTCGACTTAATGGAGTACTGTGCCGTGTCCTACAATAATATGAAACCTATGTAAGCATAAAATCTGATCTTACAATTGCTCCAGTCAATCCCCTCTCAAATCATTAAAGCACAACATGAAATGGCTTTGAAATTTCAGTCCAAATTGGAGTTTGGGGATAGGCTGTCAATACTTCTATATCATGTTTGTACATGGAAAAATAAAGTCACAATATGCCTCAGTAAGGACACAGATGATTGGAAATGGAGAACATGTAAGTGTATTGTTATTATTATTTTATTACTATTATTAATTGAGGTTTTCTTGATATAGCAAATACCCGCCTAAAAGAAAAACATATAAAAGCAAATCAGCAACAATGCAAATCAGTCCCAGCACTTTACCTCATTCAAGGCACTGAGAATTTAAGTGTCTTGCCTAGGGTTTCACATTCAGCATGTATCACAGGTAGAATTTGAACCCATATGTTTTCCTTGTCTGACTCTAATCCTTTATCTATTGCAATATACCCTCTTAGTCACAATAATGAAATAGCCAAATGGATTTATAAACTCATCCACTTGGCAGTTCACTCCAACACTGTGTGTTGGGAAGGCGGTGTCTACTCCAAGCATTTGAAGACTTCCCTTTGTTGAATGGGTGGGTGAGAATGATTTATTCCAATATCCATAAAGGCAGTTAAAGCAGGTGCTGTAAAACACTTAGACTTTGGTCAGACACAGAACATGCCAAGGTCATCCACTACATCTTGGGCCATTGTCAGTTGTCCTGATTTTTGTTTTGCCACAGGACTTTGATATTTCTGGAAGAAAGAATGAGGCTGATGACTTGGTGAAGCTCTACATTATTTAAATCCAATTCACGCACCAGTTAAAATATCAACCAGTGATAACATTAATCCTCTGAAAATAATGGGCAAAACAAGAACATCAAAGATATTGGACTTCAAAAATAAATAAGTAAAAAAAAAATAAAGATATGGGATTTCAAAATTGTGGTCACTCCTTCCACAAATTCACATTACTCTCCTCTGAGAAGATGCTCTGAAAATTATGGCTGACAAATTCATCACCTTACGGAGTAACTGGTGATTAGTGTCTT
The DNA here is from genome assembly GCF_019393635.1 of Dromiciops gliroides. Taxonomy (NCBI): domain Eukaryota; kingdom Metazoa; phylum Chordata; class Mammalia; order Microbiotheria; family Microbiotheriidae; genus Dromiciops; species Dromiciops gliroides. The sequence continues at coordinate 31,693,517 of NC_057866.1, forward strand.
TAAATTCTGCTTGCCTTCTTCGTAAAGAACAGGGAAATATATAATACCTGTCAGACCTGATGTTCTGTTGGTCTAACATTAAAATAAGGAAAACTCAAGTGCAGGATACCAATCCTACTACTCATAATATTATTATTACTACTACTACTACTGCTGCTGCTGCTGCTGCTGCTGCTGCTGCTGCTGCTATTATTAGTACTACTGCTATTATTGCTATTACTGCTACTGCTTATTGCTGCTGCTGCTACTACAACTACTACTACTGTTACTTCTAGTATTACTAATATAATAACAACTACTGCAGCTATTATTACTAATACTGCTACTATTGCTACTACTGCTACTGGTACTGTTGCTGCAATTACTATTAATACTACCACTACTACCATTATTTCTAGTATTAATGCCTCTGCTATTATTGCTACAATAGCAAATACTACTGCTACTCCTGCTGCTGCTAATTCTACTACTTTACCTGAAGCTAGGTAGAAACTCCACCTTTGGCACTAGCTGTATGACCAAGCCTAATCACTCAACCTTTTGTAAATCACTTTTATTTTTGTTATCAGTGAAAACAGTAATACTTGTAGTGCCTCCCTCACCCCTCATTTGTGGGGAAGAAAGTTTTGTGCAACTCTTAAAACAAAAAAAGAAATGGGAGTTGCTATTTATAAGTATAAGGTTTCCCGAGTACATGCTTAGCACTTAGGTGATACCTTAATTATGGACTGAATAGATTTAACACAGTCTCCAAAATTATTCAAATTATATAAAGAGGTATCCATATCTATTATATTATTCAAGAAATGACAGTTACATATGATTATATATCTATATATAATCATTTGTAACAAAATATATAACATAAAGTTTACAATTTACATCAGAGAACAAAGAAATTTCAGAGGTGAGAAAGAAAGGGGACAGAGCTGAGAATTAATAACCCACTTTGAATTGAATTCCCCCCACTTTGAAGTAAAAATTAATAATAATTTCCCCCACACTTTGAAGTGTCTTTTAAAAACTCTTCTGTGGGGCAGCGAGGTGGTAGAGTGGATAAAGCAACGGCCGTGGATTCAGAAGGACCTGAGTTCAAATCCAGACTCAGACATTTGAAACTTACTAGCTGTGTGACCGTGGGCAAGTCACTTAACTCTCATTGCCCAGAGTGAATGAATGAATGAATGAATGAATGAAAAAACTCTTCTGACAAAAAAAAATTGAGATTTTTTTCTTTCCTATAATCACTAGCCTTCCCCCACAACATCTAGTACATTGTTTTCCATATGACTCAGAAAATATCATATCACATGGGTGACAAAATACTTATCATTACTCACATTCCTCTGTATTTCATTATAAAATATCTACAAGTGCGTTTTGCTTCCCTTTGGAATAAGGAACAAAAAAACAAGTAACCATTATAATATCCTAGAGTAAGAAGGTTTAGTTTTTCTTTTCTCTTATTTAAAAAGTCCATGGTGACAATATATTTGGTCAAGAATGCACTCCATGGATAAAAATAATAACCCCTACACACCTGTATACACCTATGCATGCATGTGTTCTATGTATATACACATCTATATATTATACACACGTTTTCTGTGTTCTTACATGTATAATATCTACATATGTATAGATACATGCATGTTTAGTCCAGTGCCTGGCACATATTAGTTGTTTAATAAATACAAGTTGACTGATGCATGCATAGGTACAGTATATGTATGTGTATATATATGCATTTATGATGTGTCTATACACATACATTTTCCAACTACCATATGCACATCTGTGTATGCAAATCTGTCCACATCTATATTCACATGTGATGTGAAAATTTAAATTTACCCTGTGTTTTGGGACCCCCTGTATATATGGACAGAAACACATAGGCATACACATAAAAATGATAGTTTTATGAGTTCCAGTGACTACTAGATTATCTTCTGATTATCGACCGTATAAGGATTCTCCTTTACAATTAGCTAAACTGATCTTTAGAAGTGAGTTTTTTACCTGGCCCATTCTTAAAGTATTTTAGGTAGGAATTACCAATACTAGTTTAGACTATAAAGTGGCTAGACTCATCTCTATACAATACTGATGCAGTAGGGTAATCACACTACTTAGAAGTTTAAAAAGGAAAGGAAAGGGGCAGCTAGGTGGTGCAGTGGATAGAGCACTGGCCCTGGAGTCAGAAGGACCTGAGTTCAAATCCGGCTTCAGACACTTAACACTTACTAGCTGTGTGACCCTGGGAAAGTCACTTAACCCCAATTGCCTCACTAAAAAAGACAAAAACAATCAAAGGAAAGGAAAAATTATACTACATAACTGACACATATACATTCATTTTAAAAGACAGAAAATTTTAGACACATACTCTGGTATTTTCTGAGAGCATCTTCAACCCAAATCAAACTTTTTCTTAGATGATTAATAGTTTGCTTTCATTTTCCCTACAATTAACAGGATGGTCAGCATTGAGGCTGTCTCCCACACACAAATTGTCACAAATTGTCACAAATTGATCACATCCTACTTGTTGAACTTTATAATTATTTATACATAGAACCCTAACCATCAATCAAGTCTCTTTAACATAGTGACTCAACTATTAAAAAAAATATTCATTAAAATTATAAAGGGATATTGGAGAGCTCATATTATACATCAGTTTCCGTTGTTTCAATGGTTCCTATCATAGACCTCAATCATATAAAGTATCTAGTTAAGATGGCACTGTAATGCTGTTACTTAATTATATTGATATTAATGTCAGAGATTTACACCAGTCGGTAAAATGTATTCTTATGAAGTTATATAGCTATAGAACAATGGACTATTTCTATTTTAAGACATTGTCTGAAGGCTTATCACAGTCATAAAATTTTATTTTAACATGAAAAGGAATTTCCAAAAGAAATAAAACACTTGACTCTTTTTTCTTGTAATAATAGTAGAAAATATCATATGAAAGAAAAGTATTACTCCTGTATTATTAATTTATGAAATGAAATTTAATCCAGATAGGAGCTTAATTAAAGATAGTATGGCATAGTGCATGGGGTAACAAGGCATTGGGCATCAAAAGGTTTCAAATACACAGTTCAGTAACTCTGTGATGCTGGGCAAATCAATGAACTGTTATGTGATTCATACCTAATCCAATTGTAACCAGTATCTATGTGTAAGCATGTTCTAGGCACTGTGCTAGGTGCTGGAGATACAAAACAAAGAACACAGTTCCCATCTTCAAGGGACTTACATTGCATTGTACAATGTAAAAGGTAAATGAGATAAGTAAATAGATGTTGTTTTGAGGAGACTGGGAACTTTTACAAAGCAAATGGATGAACAAAAAAGACAAATTAAAAAACAACAGCAATGAAGGAGATCAAGAAGGATTTTCATGTCGATGAGAAATTTTGGAAAGGAAAGAGATAACAATTTATTAAGCACCTGTTGTGTACCAAGAACTGGTGTAGTTGAAAAAACCAAAAGAGACCCATTTCCCCAGCTAGATAATAGTTTCTAAAGAAAAAAAAATCCTGCCTTTTTGGCATTGTTTCTACCACCCATCTCAATTATCAAATATTATTTTAAGAAATGTAAAATGGCACAAGATTTTTTTTTTTTAAATGAATGTCTGGGAGGGGCAGAGCCAAGATGGCTGAGGAGAGGCTGTGACTCCCACAAGCTCCAGATAAACCCGTCCATTCACACCCAAATAATGCGGTAAAAATCAAAACCCAGAACAGCCTAATACACATAAGAACAGAGTGAGACTGTTTCTCGGCAAAAGAGGGCAATTCTGATCCCCTACTGATCAGGCTGAACAGCTCAGCGTGCGGTCCGGACCCAGCCAGGGACAGTGCCTCCAACACGTCAGAGTCTTCAGCACCAGCAGCTTCTGAGGCTCCGATCACGGACTGGTGAGGGGGTTCTGAGGTAGGCCAGGGTGAAGTGGAGGCAGCATCTGCTGGAGTTGGGGCAAAGCGCCCTGGGTCTGAACCAGTGGGCTGAATCAAGTGGTGGTGGCCCAGTGGGGGAGGGGTAAAAGCACGCCAAGCTTCCGACCATAGAGAATCAGAGTTCAATCAGACTTCTGTTTCCGGGTCAAAGAGAAAGTGGCTGTGATTACTCACAAGCCAGGCAGGCTGAGAAGAAGCCCAATCACCCCCTGGGCCACGCTGTAGCACGAACGGTGTGTCCGGGAAGCAGCGCTACACTTTAAGGAGTAAAAAGCCAAGAAACAGTAAGCCAGGATGAGTAGGCAGAGAAAGCAGAAGACCATCGAAAACTTCTTTGGGGAAAAGATAGACCACAATACATCCTCAGAAGAAGAAGAAAATAATAGGGTCAAAGGTCCAACATCCAAAGCTTCCAAGAAAAATATGAACTGGTCTCAGGCCATGGAAGCTCTCAAAAGGGATTTTGAAGAGAAAGTAGGAGAGATAGAATGAAGATGTAGAGAAAGAGAGGAAGGAATGGAAAGAGAAATGAGAGCAATGCAGGAGAGTCATGAGAAAAAAGTCAACAGTTTGAAAAGCCAAATGGAAAAGGAGATTAAAAAACTGCTGAAAATAATTGCCTAAGAATTAGGATTGAACAAATGGAAACTAGTGAGCTTATGAGAAACCAAGACACAGTAAAGCAAATCCAATTGAATGAAAAAATAGAGGGCAATGTGAAATATCTCCTTGGAAAAACAGCTGACCTAGAAAATAAATCTAGGAGAGATAATTTGAAAATCATTGGACTACCTGAAAACCATGACCAAAACAAGAGTTTAGACACCATCCTCCAAGAGATTGTGAGGGAAAATTGCCCTGATATTCTAGAAGCAGAAGCTAAAATAGAAATTGAAAGAATCCACCGATCACCTCCTGAAAGAGATCCCAAAAGGAAAACCTCCAGGAATATTATAGCCAAATTCCAGAACTCCCAGGTCAAGGAGAAAATATTGCAAGCAGCTAGAAAAAAGGAATTTAAATACTGTGGAGCTCCAATAAGGATAAAGCAAGATCTAGCAGCTTCTACATTAAAGGACCGGAGGGCATGGAATATGATATTCCAGAGGGCAAAGGAACTGGGACTACAGCCAAAAATCACGTACCCAGCAAAACTAAGCATCATCTTTCAGAGGCAAACATGGAACTTCAAGGAGAAAGAAGACTTTCAGGCATTTGTTATGAAAAGACCTGAACTGAATAGAAAATTTGACCTTCAAATACAACACCCTGGAGAAGCATAAAAAGATAAACAGGAAAAAGACTTCATGAGGGATATTAAAAGATCAAACTGTTAACATTCCTATATGGGAAGATAATACAGAGGACACAGGTCTGAACTGAATATGAAGGGAAGTTATGTTTTGTTCTTTGTGGGGTGTCTTATGTATGGGGCCGGATTTGGGCTTGGGGCCTCCTGGGTCCAGGGCTGGTGCATTGTCCACTGTGCCACCTAACTAACACATAATGACATCCTTAAAATAGGGTTGAGGTGTAGAAGAAATAGACTGGGGGAGGGGGAAGGGGAGAGATGGTCTGGGGAGAGGTTGTTTATATGAAGGAAACAAGAAAAAAGCTTATGGAGGGGAGGGGAAGAGCGGGAAGGAATTGGGGAGTGATTGAACCTTAATATCATCAGAATTGACTCAAAGAAGGACTAACATACATACTCAAGTGGGTATAGTAATATATTTTGCCCTGAGGGAGGGGAGGGAGATAAGGGGTGGGGAGAGGGGAAGGAGGGAAGGGTAGATTCTGGGAGAGAGTAGTAAAAAGCAAAATACTTTCAAGGAAGGTGAAGACGTTCTGCATAATGGCACAAGTATGAAATATTGAATTGCTTGATTTCATAGGGAGGGTTGAGGAGAGAGGGAGGAAGAAAATTTGGAACATAGAATTAGCTCAAAGACCTTAAACTCATCAGAGTTGGCTCATGGAGGGAATAACATTCACACCCAGTTGGGAGGAGTAATCTATTTAACCTTACAGGAAAGTATGAGGGGAAGAGGATAAGGAAGGAAGGGTGAAAAAAAAGGGAGTGCAGAGTAGGGGAGGGGACAGTCAAAAGTAAAATACTTTTGAGGAGGAATAGTTTAAAAGAAGATGGAATATAGAGTAAATATCATGGGAAGGGAATAGGATGGAGGGAAATAGTTATGATGACTTTGCTGGGCTAATATGAAGAAAATTCTTTGTCAAGTTTAAGGTACATTATTTAGGGTATGATGAACAGGATACTATTAGAAAAACCTGGAAAGACCTACATGAACTGAAGCAGAGTGAAATGCACTGTATAGAAAATAACAGCAATAGTGTAAAATGATCTGCTGGGAAGCATGTAGTTATTTTCAGCAAGGCAATGGTCCAACATAACCCTGAAGGACTATGAAAATGGCAACCCATCTACAGAGAAAGAAGTGATAATATCTGAAATAGATGGAAACACATTTTTTTTCTTTTCTTTTTTTTTTTCTTTTTTGGTGAGGCAATTGGGGTTGGGTGGCTTGCCCAGGGTCATGTGGCTGGTGGGTGTTGGGTGTGTGGGGCCGGATTTGGGCTGGGGTGCTCCTGGTTCCAGGGCCGGTGCTCTGTCCGCTGCACCACCTAGCTGCCCCTGGAAACACATTTTTAAAAAAAAATGTTTTTTCTCTTTGACAATTCCTCAGTCTGAAGTTTTGGGAGTTTTTTGACTGTTTTTTTCTCACAACCTAGCTAATGTGGGAATGTTTTCCATGACTAGTCATGTATAATTTATTTTGAAATGCTTGAGTTCTAGAGGATGGGGGTGGGAATAGAGGAGGAAGAGAAGTTGGAACAATTGTTTTTTAAAAATTGATGTTAAAATTTGTTTTTACATATATTTTGGAAAATAAAATTCTATTCTAAGAGTGAAAAAAAAAATGAATGCCTAAGGCACAGCTAGGTGGCACAGTGTATAAAGAACAGGCCATAATTCAGGAGGACCTGAGTTCAAATCTTGCCTCAGGCACTTAACATTTACTAGCTGTGTGACCCTGGGCAAGTCACTTAAACCTCATATCCCCCCTAAAAAATGCCTAATAGACTTGTCCAGGGAAATGAAACAGAACTAGTAAGTATATTAGTTTGCATTTGAACTCAGAATCTTCCTGACTTTAGACCTAACACTCTCTTCAAGGTACTTAGTAGTCTGTTAGGATTTAAGGGAACCATCTATTCTTCTTAACTTTTTGTATCTATTAAGAATCCTATAATCATATATTGATCATCAATTCCTTCTAAACTGAGAAGCAGTTCAGAATGCTTGCATTTGATCATAGATATGGATATAGATATATAGATATATATGTATGAATATATATATGTACACACACATATATATGTATGTACATATATGTGTGTGTGTGTATTGTTTTTTGGTTTTTGTTTTTTTAGTGAAGCAATTGGGGTTAAGTGACTTACCCAGGGTCACAAAGGTAGTAAGTGTTAAGTGTCTGAGGTCGAATTTGAACTCAGTTCCTCCTGATTCCAGGGCCTGTGCTCTATCCACTATACCACCAAGCTGCCCCAATATATACTGTTAATATGAATGTATGGATCACCTGGATTTAATGGAGGTGCCTTATTATCAAAAAGTATTTTTTATGAAACCCTAGGTTAATTGGAGCAAAATGCCCTTTAACTGAACTCCAAACTGAACCCAGATAGCTAGAAGATAAAAAGTCCCCACCTTGTGACTTCTTTCCTCAGAATATTAAGTCCCTATATTATTATACACTTAGGTGTCATCATCCTTGCCAAACCCTTTATGGAATCCTGCAATCTTATCTTGATGCTTCTGTATTTACTCCATACTTGTTATAACTGAAATTCATAAAACTGCTTTGCAATGTATCCATTCTGGTTGCAGTATATGCTTTTGAGTTGATCTGTAACTGACCATGCCCTGCAACCAGTAATTATAGAAATCTTAAATATTCTTAGAAAGAGGGAGTCTCAGAGCTCCCTTCTTAGAAGGGGGTCTCCACATGATCATGGTTTCTTTCTTCTTGGGACAAGGTAAATTGGTATTTTTTTTTTGGTCCTGTCTCTGATCTGGTTTATCCTGTAGGATAAAATTGATTTCTCTGATATGAATATTATTTTATAGGAGAAAGTAGATTAAAAACTATATTTAATTTTCAACAATACATAAATATATGTTTGTGTATTTATCTCTATCTCTATCTATTTTTATTTGTTTGTTTTCGTGGCAGCATTGTGCATGGAGACTGGGAAAAGAGTAGAATTCCAGAGGACAGTTCAACAAAGAATGCAGTTGTGCCACTAGAATGGGTGTGCCAAACCCTAGAGAATCTAAATCATTCTATCAAGATGGATAATAGAGATGATGGGATTTATCAGTGATGTGTGAGAATAATAAGACTTGCTAGGTAAAGAAGGGTGCTCTGGTGATTCAGATCAGTGAAGAACAGTGAAGAGATACGAAGATAGGTTCAGAGGGGAAGAAACCCTTCCAGGGGGAAGATGAACCACACTTGTTGATTTTATGGGAAAGGGTGCCATTTGCATATTAGGTAGAAGTAATTTCTAAAGAAAAAATGTCTACTGCCCTTTTCACATTATTCCTATAACCTACCTATTATTGCAAATAATTCTATTTTAAGAAAAGCAAAAATTATGAAAGCTTTTGTCAGAAATGAATGATTAAAGGATAGAGACATTTCCTTCCAAAGCTGTAAAGGATAACAGTTGATATTACTGTCATAAACACTAAAGAGCCAGTGTTGTTGATACTCTTTGCTTTTGGACACTGTCTCTCCAAGGGATAAAAGTTCATATAGCAAGTCCCCCAGTCCCCCTTAAATGAGGTTCCTTGCACCCATGGAGGTGTGATATTTAAGCCCTAGAAATATTGTTATCTCAAACTTCTAAAATGATGAGACTTACAGTCTCCAGTCTACAATGGGGAGTATTACAGTTAGACCACAATGAAGATATTGTGATCACCTACTGTCAGCAGAACACAGCTAAGAACCAAATGGGATTTGAAGATTATGCGTAATCAATCAATCTCTTCTGCAGCCTATAGAAAGAATCTCTTGATCTCTAGAGACAGCTGCTACTCCACAATGGAGGCAAAAGTAGGAAACTAAAGAGTGTGCATTTTAAAATTCTAAATGTGAGTTCTAATCTGACCCCTAGTTTGGGGGGGAAACTGGCTAAAATGACTGAGAAATGAGTTTAGGGATTTTAAGGGTTTATTAAAAGATATAACATAGTAAAGAGAGAGAAAGATTGAGAACAGATTTCTTATAGCATGGAAATCCTAGCCTTCCTAAACCTCCCACTTGAAGTCCTGCCACCAAACCGATATCTCAAACCAAAAGAGGAAATCAACTCTCAGACAGCATCTGCTTGCTACTTCGTGTTCTTCTCCCAGAAATGCGAGATTCTTCAAGCTGATTGGCAAGCATCATTCAAATCCATTGGCTCACTGGACTTGAAGGTGGTCCAAAGTTAAGTTCAAAGTTTTTAGCTTCTGAGAACAATACCTTCTTAAGGGCTAGCCTGATGTGCTTACAATATAGTTAACTGAAGTAGGCTAATCAGCAGTCAATCACTCTCACTTAATTAAATCAGTTTAGATTAATCTCCAGGTGGGCCTCTGAGTATCTGCTAAATTCCCTTATCTACCACATTCCATTATCTTGACACAAGATACTATCATGAGGGAAAGCAAAGAAAGAAAATATGTATAACTGGGAGAGAATAGGATTTGGACTAACTGTACCTGGTTCAAAATTCTGTTTTTGTTCTTTGGTGAGGCAATTGGGGTAAAGTGACTTGCCCAGGGTCACACAGCTCATAAGTGTTAAGTATCTGAGGCTGGATTTGAACTCAGCTCCTTCTGAATCCAGGACCAGTGCTCTATCCACTTCACCACCTAGCTGCCCCACCTGTTTTTGGTTTTGTTGTTGTTGCTTGTTTGTTTTTTGCAACTTCCTGTGCAACATATTTCCTTTTATTTCCTTTAATGTATTCCCTACCCCATAAGAATATTGGAATATATGCACTTTTTAGGGCATGGATTTCTGCTTGAATTTGTATTCCCAGAGTTTAGGAATATGTTTACTTATAATAAGCAATTGATAAATGGTTGTGGATGACCTCTGTGGGTCTCAATTTTATGACGTGTTAAATAAGGAAGTTATATTAGGTTTCTACAATCTCTTCCAAGCCAAATCCCGTGATTATAAGCACTGCCTCTCAGAACTCAGAAAGTGTTTAAACCCAAATGAAATTAAAGGAAAATAAAATATGTACATATGTATATGAACATATATACATCTGATGTAGATCCAGGGAATAATGGTCCTGGATCCTTTTCATATATTTGTTCTTGGTAATTAATGTATAGTTTATCCCTTCCACACCACAACTTCCCCCATTGCAGTTTTGATATATCACAAAAGATTACAATGAAGCATCACAATGAACTGCACAGGTCAGCATAAGAAATTAAATAGGAAATTTTTCAGAGCTTTGTGGAAGCAACAGACAAGATGTCAGGGCCCCAGCTGACACAGAGCCTATGACCAAATGCTTCATACAATTTTTACAATAAAGTACTTTAAACACCCCATAAAAGAAAACAACAGACTTCTCTGGTATGAATGGAGGGCCAAACCATTTCATGGGGATCATTCAAATCTTGGGGACACCACACCCCCAAGCTCTGCAGTTTAGAAGAGATAACTCTAGGTTACCAGGCAAAATCAAAATCTGTGACTCATGCTTTTCAGATGCCAGTTTTTTTTTCTTTTTCTCAGCTTCATCCTTAGTTTTTCTTTCTTGTGGTTATTATTATGATGATGATTCATATCTTTGTAACCAAAATGTCATTTTGTTATTTGGTGAATTCAATATGTTCAAGGTCTTTAAATGAAAATCATTTAGTACTAGAAATTGTGCCCTTGAATAGGAATTTGGGGACTGAATATTCAACATAATGAAGCTAGCAATTTTGTGAACAAGTACTCATTATTAAAAAGAGGAACACCAAACTTATGACAATCTTCAGCACCATTATCTAGCATTGTCCTTTTAAAAGTGTGTTCTGTGAATTCCCAATAGTGTATGTTTTCTAAAGGTAAGAAGGATGGCTAGATAATAGATTTGGAGCTAAAAGGCACCCTAGAAATCATCTAGTTAAATTACCTCATTTTACAGGTAAGAAGCCTGAGAAATTAAGTTACGTGGTTAAGATTGAAAAGCCGGGAAATGATAAAGCGAAGATTTGAACCTATTGTTTTCTGACTCCAGATCCAGCACTATACTGGAAAGGATTACAGCAACAGAAAGGATATACCAAGCCTGTTCTTCTGTCCTCATCTCTGCCTTAGATAAAACCCTTTGCTTATGTTGCTGTCACTGTTCAGTTATTTTTAGTCATATCTCACTCTTCATATTTTCATTTTTTTTAACAGACTGGTTTGTCATTTCCTTCTCCAGCTCTTTTATAGAAGAGTAAACTAAGGCAATCAGGCTTAAGTTACTTGCCCAGGGTCACACAGCAAGTAAGTGTTGGAGGTGGGATTTGAATTCAGGAAGAAGAGTCTTTCTGACTCCAGGCCCAATATACTATGCACTTTGCCACCAAGCCATCTTTAATTTGTGTTAGCAAAACACAAATCAGGCCTTTTGGGAAGTCTTCTCTGATCTCCCTGGTTGTTACTACTCTTACCCACATGAAACTATAATGTATTTATTTACCTGTATAAACATTTTATCTTTTCAGCATAATTTACATGCTAGGGACCTTTTTGGTTTGTTTTGACTTTGTATTGTTGGAGAGCAACTAGCAGTGTCTTGTCTGTAGGAAGAACTTAAAGCCTGTTGAATTGAAATAAATTGAGAAACGGACTAAAAAATCAATGTAGCATCAAATGTAATTATGCATTGGACAAAATTAATTTAAAAGAATTGATCTAGGTTCTTGAGAAGATATAGAACAAGTCTTTTTAGCATCATGTAACAAATTGAAGAGTGACATTGTAAAGACAAGATGGTAGAAAAGTGGCTCACCTGAAGTGACTCAAATTCCCCTAAAAAAACTTTAAAATAAGAACTCAAACCCCATTTTAGAGGAGCAGAACCAAGAAAAGGTCAGTTGAAACAATTTTCCAGCCGAGACAACGTAAGAGGTTGGAAAGAAAGGTTTGCCTCACCTGGCTGCTGGCTGGCCTGGAGCATAGCCAGGCACTCTGTTGTACCAACAGCAGGTCTTGGAGGCAGCTGCAGCTGCAACAGCTTTAAGACCTCTCAGCCCACACATGGAAAGGTTCAGACAGCTTGTCAGCAAGAAATCACAGGGTTCACTTTATTTGGCTCAAGGCCCTATGTCCTTGCCCATATAGAGTTCTGGGTCATAGTCTATGTGAAGAGTAGCACTAGAACTTTGGCTTTAGGAGAACAGGTTCCTGGTCAAGTACCAGGGCAGACATGAGTTCTTATGGTCTCTCACAAGAAAGTAGGGACCCTGGACTCAATTCCAAGGCAGATAGAAGCAATAATGACTGAGGCTGCAGAAAAACTTGGGGTCTGGTCAACAGTCTTAGGTCCAAGAGAAATGCTCTCATTTGTGTTTGCAATGGCCACACCTCTTCATAGAAAATACCACCTTGAAAGCACCAAAATCCTACAGACTACCAAAACTATCCCTTAAACAAACAGCACAAAAACCTTTAAGCTTGAAACAGTTCCCTCTCTGCCCTGGGAGCAGAGTCCAACTTAAACATAAAATTAAAAGTCAAACAATAGACCAGAAAAAATGTGCAAAGAAGAAGAACAACAAAATAACCTGACCATAAAGAATTGTTATAATGACAGGGAAGATCAAAACACAAAGAAGATGACAAAGTCAAAACAACTACATACAAAGCCAAAAATTAAAATGTGAGTTGTTGGCAGGTCAAAAAGGGAATTCCTGGGAAAGCTCAAAAAGTGTTTTAAAAATCAAATTAGAGAGGTGGTGGAAAAATGGGAAAATAAATGATAGTGATGCAAGAAAATCATGGGGAAAAAAGTCAACAGCTTGTTAAAGGAGGCAAAAACACAATGATGAATAGACTAACACCTTAAAAATAGAATTGGCCAAATGGTTAAAGAGTTACAAAAGCTAATGAACATAGAATCTTAATAAGCAAAATTGGAAACATGGAAAAATGTACGAAAAATCACTAAAGAAAAAAAAAAACTCTTAAAAATAGAATTGGTCAAATAGAAAATGAGGTACAAAATCTCACAGTAGAAAATAATTCCTTATAGTTTAGAACTGGGCAAGTGGTAGCTAATAACTTCATGAGACACCATAAATAAATAAATCGATAAAAAGATAGGAGAAAATGTGAAATATCTCACTGGGGAAACAAATGACCTTGAAAATAGATCAACTAGATGTAATATAAGAATTATTGGATTATCTGAAAACTATGATTCAAAAAAGGGGCCCAAGACCTCATATTTCACGAAATTATGAAGGAAAACTACCCTTTTATTCTTGAATGAGAAGTTAAATTAGAAATTGCATCCTGAAAGCGTTCCCAAAATACCCCTCCCCAACCCCCCAGTATTATTATAGCCAAATTCCAGATCTTGCAGGTCAAGTAGAACATACTGAAAGCAGTCAAAAATAAACCATTTAGATACTGTAGAGCCACAGTCAGCATCACAGTAGATTTCGATGTTTCCACCCTGAAGGAGCAGAGGAATTAGAATAGCATTTCCTTGAGGTTAGAGGGTCTAGAATTACAATGAAGAATCATCCACCCAATAAAACTGAATAAAATACTTCAGGGATAGAATGGACTTTTTTTTTTTCACAAAATAGTGGACTTTCAAACATTTCTGATGAAAAGATCAGAGCTGAATAGAAAATTTGACTTTTAAATACAAGATTTAAGAAACATAAAGAGGTAAACATGAAAGACAAATCATAAGGGATTCAATAAGGACAAACTGTTTATAGTCCTATATGGAAAGATGATAATTGTAATTACTCAAAGCTTTATCATTATTAGGGCAGTTACAAGGAGTTATTTATATTTTTTTTCAAAGAGAAACAATGACATCAGAGGGTAATGTCTTGACTTGCATGTGAATTGAGTTTAAGTAAGGCAAAGTTGCACAAATTCCTCAGCCTCACTCTCACCTCAGAGTCATCAAAGTCCAGTGGCAAGACACAAATCAGGATGATTGGCAATAGTCCAGGATGCAGTGGATAACCTTGGCACCTTCAATGTCTGATAAAGCTCTAAGTAATCCAGAGTTCCATAGAGAATGAAGTAGTATCAGGGGGTGGAGCCAAGTTGGTGGAGAGAAGCCAGGAAGTTGCCTGAGCTCTCCCAAGTTTCCCTCAAAAACAACATTTAATCAAGCCTCTAAATGGGTTCTGAAACAAAAGAACCTACAAAAAAACAGAGAGACACAACCTTCCAACTTGAGATAATTAAGAAGACTTCATGAAAGGTCAGTCTCACGCAGGTAAGGGGGTAGCACAGCACAGCTCACAGAGCAGCGATCCACTGAGGGGGTCTGGGCAATTCAGCAGGAAGCTCTAGGCCACAGCAGGCAACTGAGGGCCATGGATCCTGGTTTGGCAACCTCGTGGTGGAGCAGGCCTGTGGTGATATCGAAAAGCACCAGCTGTGAGGGCAGGATGCAGATGAAGGGCCACCCACAGGATGGGTGCAACCAGGCCTAGCCATCCCACCACCAGGAGCAAGCACAGGGATCAAGCCCCGGGCAGTGAGAAATCCACAAGCCATAGAGGCCTCAGAGTAGAAAGCCAGTGACACAACCCCTAAACCCCAGTAAAAGAAGCATGAAACAGTCACCCTTGTGCCCAGGAGCAGGCCTCAAATTTATTTATTTTTTAATTAATAAAGTATTTCATTTTTTTTCTTGTTACATGTAAAGATGGTTCTCAACTTTTGTTTATACAAGCTTTCCAGTTTCAGATATTTTTCCCTCCCTCCCCTCCCTCCCCCCTCCCCTAGACAGGAGGTAATCTGATATAGGTTAATATATATATATATATATATATACACACACACACACACACATAATAACATGAAACATATTTCTGCCTTAGTCATGTTATAGGAGAAAAATCAGAGCAATGATGAAAAACCTCAAAATAGAAAAACATCAGCACCAAAAACAAAAGAAATAGTATGGTTCATTCAGCATCTACTCCATAATTCTTTTTTTTTCCCCTGGATTTAGAGATCCTCTCCCATCATGAGTCCCCTGGAACTCTTCTGTACCATTGCATTGGTGAGAAGAATATAGTCCATCACAGTAGATCAATACTCAATGTTGATGATACTGTGTACAATGTTCTTCTGGTTCTGCTCATCTCACTCATCATCGGCCCACACAAGACCCTCCAAGTTTCTCTGAACTCCTCTTGCTCATTGTTTCTTACAGCACAATAGTATTCCATTGTATTCATATGCCACAACTTGTCCAGCCATTCCCCAATTGATAGGCATCCCCTCAACTTCCAATTACTTGCCACCACATACAGAGCAGTTATAAATATTTTTATACATGTGGGATCCTTTCCCCTTTCCATGCAAAAGTGGTATTGCTGGGTCAAAGGGTATGCACAGCTTTATCGCCCTTTGGGCATAATTCCAAATTGCTCTCCAGAAAGGTTGGATCAGCTCACAGCTCCACCAACAATGCATTAGTGTTCCAATTTTTCCACAGCTTCTCCAACATTTATTATTTTCCTTTTTTGTCATTTTAGCCAATCTGATAGGTGTCAGGTGGTACCTCAGAGTTGTTTTAATTTGCATCTCTCTAATCATTAGAGATTTAGAGCATTTTTTCATATGGGAATAGATAGCTTTGGTTTCTTCATCAGAAAACTGCCTGTTCATATCCTTTGACCATTTCTCAATTGGGGAATGACTTGGATTCTTGTAAATTTGATTTAGTTCCCTATATATTTTAGAAATGAGGCCTTTATCAGAAGCACTGTCCATAAAAATTGTTCCCGAGCTTTCTGCCTCTCTTCTAATTTTGTATGCATTGTTTCTGTTTGTACAAAAATTTTTTAATTTAATGTAATCAAAATCATCCATTTTACATTTTATATTATACTCTATCTCTTGTTTGGTCATAAACTGTTTTCCTTTCCAAAGATCTGATAGATAGACTATTCCTTTGTCTCCTAATTTACCTGTGGTATCACCTCTTATGTCTAAATCATGTATCCATTTTGACCTTATTTTAGTATAAGGTGTAAAATGTTGGTCTATGCCTAATTTCTGCCATACTATCTTCCAGTTTTCCCAGCAGTTTTTGTCAAATACTGAGTTCCTATCCCAGAAGCTGGAGTCTTTGGGTTTATCAAACACTACATTACTAGTGTCATTTACTACTGCATTTCCTATGCCTAGCCTATTCCATTGATCATCCACTCTATTGCTTAGCCAGTACCAGATAGTTTTGATGACTACCACTTTATAGCAAAGCTCCAGGTTTGGTACTGCTAACCCACCTTCCTGTGAATTTTTTTTCATTATGTCTCTTGATATTCTTGATTTTTTGTTTTTCCAGATGAATTTTGTTATTATTTTTTCTAGCTCTATAAAGTAATTTTTAGGTAGTCTGATTGGTATGGCACTGAATAAGTAAATTAATTTAGGTATTATTGTCATTTTTACTATATTAGCTCTGCCTATCCATGAGCAGTTGATATCTTTCCAATTATTTAGATCTGATTTTATTTGTGTGAAGAGTGTTTGGTAGTTGTGTTTATAGAGTTCCTGGATTTGTCTTGCCAAGTAGACTCCCAAGTATTTTATATTATCTACCATTACTTTAAATGAAATTTCTCTTTCTATCTCTTGCTGCTGGACTTTGTTGGTCATGTATAGAAATGCTGATGATCTATGTGGATTTAATTTATATCCTGCTACTTTGCTAAAGTTGTTAATTGTTTCAAGTAATTTTTGAATTGATTCTCTAGGATTCTTTAAGCATACCATCATATCATCTGCAAAAGAGTGATAGTTTTGTTTCCTCCTTGCCTATTCTAATTCCTTTAATTCCTTTTTCTTCTCTGATTGATTGCTAAAGCTAACATTTCTAGTACAATATTAAATAATAGGGGTGATAGTGGACATCCGTTTTACCCCTGATCTTATTGGGAAGGCCTCTAATTTATCTCCATTGCATGTAATACTTGCTGATGGTTTTAGGTAGATACTGTTTATTATTTTAAGGAAAGCTCCACCTATTCCTAAATTCTCCAGTGTTTTTA
The DNA here is from genome assembly GCF_019393635.1 of Dromiciops gliroides. Lineage (NCBI taxonomy): Eukaryota > Metazoa > Chordata > Mammalia > Microbiotheria > Microbiotheriidae > Dromiciops > Dromiciops gliroides. The sequence goes on from NC_057866.1 coordinate 31,710,854, forward strand.
TTAGGAATGGGTGCTGTATTTAGTCAAAAGCTTTCTCTGCATCTACTGAGATAATCATATGATTTTGGTTGGTTTTCTTATTAATGTGGTTGATTATGTTAATAGTTTTCCTAATGTTGAACCAGCCCCGCATTCCTAGTATAAATCCCACCTGATCATATTGTATTATCCTGGTGATCACTTGCTGTAATCTCCTTGCTAATATCTTATTTAAGATTTTAGCATCAATATTCATTAGGGAAATTGGTCTGTAGTTTTCTTTCTCTGTTTTTGCTTTGCCTGGTTTTGGTATCACCACAATATTTGTGTCATAAAACAAATTTGGTAGAACTCCTTCTTCACCTATTTTTTCAAATAATTTGTATAATATTAGAATTAATTGTTCTTTAAATATTTGGTAAAATTCACCCATAAACCCGTCTGGCCCTGGGGATTTTTTCTTAGGAAATTCATTAATGGCTTGTTCAATTTCTTTTTCTAATATGGGTTTATTTAAGGATTTTATTTCCATTTCATTTAACCTGGGCAGTTTGTATTTTTGTAAATATTCATCCATTTCATTTAGATTGTCAAATTTATTGGCATACAGTTGGGCAAAATAATTCCTAATTATTGATTTAATTTCCACTTCATTGGTGGTAATATCACCCGTTTCATTTTTGATACTGGTAATTTGGTTTTCTTCTTTCTTTTTTTTAATCAACTTAACCAATATTTTATTTATTTTATTGGTTTTTTCATAAAACCAGCTCTTAGTTTTATTGATTAATTCTATAGTTGTTTTGCTTTTAATCTTATTATTTTCTCCTTTAATTTTCAGGATCTCTAGTTTAGTATCTAATTGGGGATTTCTAATTTGTTCTTTTTCTAGCTTTTTAAGTTGCATGCCCAATTCATTAATCTCCTCTTTCTCTTTTTTATTCATCTAAGCATTTAGAGTTATAAATTTTCCCCTAAGCACTGCTTTGGCTGCATCCCATAGATTTTGGTATGTTGTCTCATTATTTTCATTCTCTTGGATATAGTTATTGATTGTTTCTATGATTTGTTGTTTGGCCCATTCATTCTTTAGAATGATATTATTTAGTTTCCAATTGATTTTCATTCCACTTTTCTCTGGCTCTTTCTTAAATGTAATTTTTATTGCATCATGGTCTGAGAAGGATGCATTTATTATTTCTGCCTTTCTACATTTGACTATGATGTTTTTGTGCCCTAATACATGGTCAATTTTTGAAAATGTGCCATGTACTGCTAAGAAAAAGTTATATTCCTTTCTATCCCCATTCAATTTTCTCCAGACATCTATCATGTCTAACTTTTCTAGTAATATATTCACCTCTTTCACTTCTTTCTTATTTATTTTTTGGCTAGATATATCTAATTCTGAGAGGGGGAGATTCAGGTCCCCCACTAGTATAGTATTACTGTCTAATTCCTTTTGTAACTCATTTAACTTCTCCTCTAAGAACTTGGATGCTATACCACTTGGAGCATACATATTTAATATTGATATTACTTCATTATCTATAGTGCCTTTAAGCAAGATATAATTTCCTTCCTTATCTCTTTTAATGAGATCTATTTTTGCCTGCACTTTGTCTGAGAAAAGGATTGCTACGCCTGCTTTTTTTACTTTAGCTGAAGCATAATATCTTCTGCTCCAGCCTTTTACATTTACTCTGTGTGTATCTCTCTGCTTCAAATGTGTTTCTTGTAAACAGCATATTGTAGGATTCTGCTTTTTAATCCACTCTGCAATTCACTTCCGTTTTATAGCAGAGTTCATTCCATTCACATTCACAGTTATTATTACTGACTGTCTATTCCCCTCCATCCTATTTACCCCCTTTGTACTTTTCCCCCCTTCTTTCACCCTATTCCTCCTCACCAACATTATACTTCTTACCACTGCCTCCCCCAATCTTCCTTCCCTTTTTATCACCCTCTCTCTTTTCTTTACCCTTTTCTCCATTGCTTTTGTCCTCCCTTCTATCAGTCCCCCCCTTTCCCTTCCCCTTTTGCTTCCCTAAAGAATGAGCTAAGTTTCTTTATCCCAGTGAATATATATGTTATTCCCTCTTTGAATCAAATCTAATGAGAGTAGGGTTAAAACAATGTTCACCCCTCCTTTCATTCCCTCTATTGTAATAGGTTTTTTTTTTCACTTCTTCATGATATAATTCATCCCATTCCACCACCCCTTTCCTCTCCTCCCCATAGACTCCCTTTTTAACCCCTTAATTTTTTTTGTATCATCACATCAAAGACAATTTATATTTATACCCTCTGTGTAAACTCCTTCTCTCTGCCCAAATACATTTACAATTCTTAAGAGTTATGAGTATTATCTTCCCGTGTAGGGATATAAACAGTTTAACCTAATTGGGTAACCTTTTTTTTTTTTTTCCCCTCTGTTTACCTTTTTAAACTTCTCTTGAGTCTTGTATGTTAAGATTAAATTTTCTATTCAGTTCTGGTCTTTTCATCAGGAAAGATTGAACGTCCCCAATGTCATTAAATGTCCATCTTTTCCCCTGAAAGAAAATGCACATTTTTGCTGCGTAATAGATTCTTGGCTGCAATCCAATCTCCTTTGCCTTCCAGAATATCATATTCCAAGCCTTGCTGTCCTTTAATGTTGAAGCTGCCAGGTCCTGAGCAATCCTGACTGTGGTTCCATGGTATTTAAATTGCTTCTTTCTGGCTGCTTGGAGTATTTTCTCCTTTACCTGATAATTCTGGAATTTGACTACAATATTCCTTGGAGTTTTCCTTTTGGGGTCTCTTTCAGGAGGTGATCGGTGGATTCTTTCACTGATGATTTTATCCTCTGATTCTATGATAATCAGGGGAGTTCTCCTTAATTATTTCCTGGTATATGGTGTCTAGATTCTTTTTCTGGTCATGGCTTTTAGGCAGTCCAATGATTCTCAAATTATCTCTCCTCGATCTGTTTTCCAGATTAGTTGTCTTTCCAATGAGGTATTTCACATTTTCTTCTATTTTTCATTCTTTTGATTCTGCTTGACTGATTCCTGGTGTCTCATGGATTCGTAATCTTCCAACTGTCCAATTTTAATTTTTAAGGCATTGTTTTCTTCAGGGAGATTATGCACCTTTTTTTCCATTTGGCCAAGTGAATTTTTTAAGGCATTGCTGTCTTCAATGAGATTAGGCACTTTTTTTTTTTCCATTTGGCCAAATGAATTTTTTTAAGGCATTGTTTTCTTCAGTGAAATTATGCACTTTTTTTTCCATTTGGCCAGTCAATCTTTGTGCTTCCTTTTCCAAGCTGCTGATTCTTTTTTCATAGTTTTCTTGTTTTGCTTTAACTTCTCTCCCCATTTTTTCTTCTACCTCTCTCACTTGATTTTTAAAATCCTTTTTGAGCTCTTCCAGGAAGGCTTTTTGTTGTTGAGACCAATTCACCTTCCCTCGTGAGGCTTCACATGTAGGCAATTGGAGGGTATTGTCCTTATCAAGTTTGTGCTTGCTTCTTCCCTATTGATACAGAAGCTCTCAATGGAGAGGGCTCTTTATTGCTTCTTACTCATTACTGCAGCTTATTTATTTATTTTTTAAGTTAAAGTCTGGTCTGGGGTCACCAGGGTCCCTGTTTTGGGCTTCTTGTGCAGGGGTATAGGTGCTGTGTGACCAGCTTTTTACTTTAAGGCCTTTATAGTGTGTGTAGTTCATCCCTCTGCACTTCCTATCTGAGCGTGCTTGGCCAGGCACCCGATCCTGCCTGTCCTGTTTGTGGCCCTGGCACCCTGCCCTCCCGTCTGGTGTAGGTAGGTTTTTCCACTGTCCTTCATGGCCACCAGATTTTTGAGCCAGGTTCCAGGGTCCTCAGTTGTTCGGCTGTGGCCCACAGCTCCTGCTGATTTGCCCCGACCCCCTCATCGCTGGGCTGCTGCCCTGCGCTGGGCCTCCCTTTTGCCTGAGTCAGACCGACCTTTTCCTGAAGTCTTCTAAATTATCTCTAGTTGGAAGACTGTGTCTCTCTGTCTATTTGCAGGTTCTGTAGTTTCAGAATCCATCCAGAGGCTTGATTTAATGTTCTTTTTGAGGGAACAGAAGGAGAGCTCAGGCAGCTTGCTGCTTCCTCTCTGCCATCTTGGCTCTGCCCCTGGGCCTCAACTTTAAAAAAAATAAGGTTCAATGTGAGTAAGAAATAGACTAGGGCTCTTACCATTGAGATCCTCTGTGTGGATAAGGAAGAGCAAAACAGAAACTTAGATGAGGACAATACTCTCAAATCGCCTACATGTGAAGCCTCAAGAGGGAAAATGACTTGGTCTGAAGACCAAAAAGCCTTCTTGGAATAACTCAAAAAGGATTTTCAAAATCAATTGAGAGAGGTAGAAGAAAAAATGGGGAAAGAAATGAAAGCAACACAAGAAAATTATGAAAAAGGAATCAGGAGCATAGAAAAGGAAGCACATTCCTTAAAAAATTAATTTGGCCAAATGGAAAAGGAAGTACAAAAGCTTACTGAAGAAAACAATCCCTTAAATATTTGAATTGGACAGATGGAAGCTAATGACTCCATGAGACATCAGTCAAACAAAATCAAAAGAATGAAAAAATGTGAAATACCTCATTGGAAAGACAACTGACCTGGAAAATAGATCTAGGAGAGACAATTTGAGAATTATTGGACTGCCTGAAAGCCTTGATCAAAAAAAGTATAGATAACATATTCCAGAGAATGAAGTAGTATCAAAACTGAACATATACACACCAAATATTAGCATCCAAATTATTTTTATTTAATATCTTAGTTTCCTCAATTACATGTAAAACCATTTGGCATCCTTTTTTCAAATTTTGAATTCCAAAATCTCTCCTTGCCCCTCTCATTGATAAAGCCAGCAATTTGACATGTTTTATAAATGTGCAATTTTGCAAAATATTTCCATGTAAGTCATGCTGTGGGAGAAAAAAAAACAGACAAAAAAAAAACAAACAAGAAAATAAAGGAAATAAAAAGTATTCTTCAGTCTGCATTAAGACCTCCAGACTCCATGAGTTCTTTCTCTGATTTGGTTAGAATTTTTCATCATAAGACTTTCAGAATTGATTTGCATCATTGTATTGCTAAAAATAGTTTAGTTATTAACTGTTGATTATTATACACCATTGCTGTTACTTTATACCATGTTCTCCTGGTTCTGCTCATTTCACTTTGCATCAGTTCAACTAAAATAAACAAGGAAGTTAAAGAGATACATAGTATTTTAGGAAAGTTAGATGTGTTAGACCTCTGGAAAAAATTGAATGGAAATAGAAAAGTATGCATTTTTTTTCCTAGCTGTACATGATACTTTCACACACAAAAAATGACCACAAATTAGGGCATAAGAACCTCACAACCAAATGTGGAAAAGCAGAAATATTAAATGTATATTTTTCAGATGAAAAATATATTACATATGCATGTATGTACATATACATATATGTTCACATATACATATGCATATATTTTATTCAATAAAGAACATGGATATAGATTAAAATAATTAGAAACTAAATTATTCAACCCTTGTAAGAAAATAATTAATAATGGCTTTTGGGGGGACTCTATCTCTTCTCCCCTACTTTTGGAAGATTCCATTCAGGAATTTTAGCTAGTTTCTTTTTGGGACGAGCCTAAGGGCACAATAGAGGTGGAGAATAGATTCTTTGACTAGCTCAGTGAACTGATAGAATGAAGCTACACCTATTTGAACTTTGACTTTGACCTTCAGGAGGTCTCTCCATTAGACTTTGATGTCATCACCATACAGCTCATTTTAATATGGACCACCATCAAGTTATGCCAACCAATGGAATTGAGTCATGTTAGCCAAATTAGCTTTGATCAGTGTGTAAAGAGCTGCCTCTATCAAAAAGAGGAAAAAGACAAGTTCAAGGGGCTTGCTCTTTTTTTTTTCCCCCTGGAATCTCTTTTACTCTCCACTCATCCTCTCCTCTTCTCCTCTTGGTTCAATACACTGGGTATGTAATTGTTTAGGATTATAAGTCTGTGACTAGTGGGGAAGTTAGGGAGACACAAGATCAATACTTTAATAATGAATGCCAAAACTGGTGCAATAGCCATTAATATATAATATAGTAATACTTTAGAAAACCCATCCTAGTCCCCCAATAATTTAAACAACACACCCTAAAGAATGAGTGTTTCAAAGAACAAATGATAATTTTATTAAAGAGAATGACAATGAGAAAACATACTATAATTTATGGTATGCAGCCACAACAATGCTTAGGAGAAAATTTATATTTCTAAATTCTTACATCAGTAAAATAGAGAAATAACAGATCAATTAATTTGACACACTATGAAAATTGTGGAAAAAAATTAAAAATTACAAATCTCAAAATAAACACCAAATTGAAAATCCTGAAAATCAAAGGAGAGATTAATAAATTTTCCCGTGAGAAAACCAATGAATAAATAAAACTAGAGCTGATTTTATGAAAAAAAATGGCAATTGTTAATTTGATTTTTTAAAGAAGAAAATGAAATTATGAATATCAAAAATGAAAAGGGTAAATCCATCACCAATGAAGATGAAATTAAAATCATTTTAGGAACTATTTTGCCCAACGATATGTCAATAAATCTAACAGTTTAAGTGAAATGGATGAATGTTTTCAAAATTATCAATTACTTCAGATTAACAGAAGTGAAAATAAAAGACTTAAATAACTCTATCTTAGAAAAAGAATTTGAACAAGCTACATATGTGCTACTATAAAAATATTCCCAGGACTAGATGTATTCAGAAATGAATTCTAACAAACATGATAAAAGCAATTGATCCCAATAATATATAAACTCTTTGGGAAAATAGACAGAGTCCTACCAAATTACTCTTATGACACAAATATGGTACTGATATCCAAACCAGCAAAAGCAAAAACTGAGAAACAAAACTATAGACCAATTTCCCTAATGAATATATAGTCTGAACTTGTAATTTCATCAATGTATGTGAAATTATATTTCTCAAATACAAAACCACCTTGCAACTTAAAGAATTCCCTGTGAATGCTAAGAAGATCAGTAATGGCTCTGGATTCACAGGTGATATGTGTCAAAGACAGGACCCAAACTCATTTCTTGCTGGTTTGAATTTCATCACTTTCTCCACTAAGTTTTTTTTGCCTTTTAAGAGTTGAGATATAGTTTTGTAAATAATAAAATACTTGCTAGTTTCCTTTCCAGATTCATGCATAAATAATGCTATAGGAAAATATAACTACATTTATAATAATAGAAGTACTTCACTTCATCAAAGAACACAGTATATTCCATTATTTTAACTAAAGATATCCTTTACTATAGCATTCCTCTACTTCACCTGTCTAAAAATAGTGACTCAATTTGTCATTTATACAAGTCATTTGTACAAGAGGTAAGGCTCTCCCTTCACATTAAAAACACACAGACTGCCTCTAGGGAAGTACTGTCACCTAAAACAAGCCCATGACACATACTGGCTCTGAGCTTCCATCATAGGAAAGCTATGAAATGAGGCAAGAAACCTAGAGGACCAGCTGTAAACCTCACTCTCTGTTACAGTGGGATTTAAAGGTGCCAGTTATTCCAGATGTGTGGGCATCTAAGAAATGCCTTAGCCAAAAGCTGACGTTTAGGCTCAGGGCAGCAGCCATGCCTGGTTTAATGGTGGTTTTCTGACTTCTAAGACACTTGGAGAAAACATTCACATCAATTCAGATGGGATCTAGTTCTAGACATTAATTAATGCTGATCTGCAGAGTCTTTGGAGGTTCATCTTAGTTCTTAAACCCCTCTTCAAAGAGGTCTTTTGTTAAGTACATGTGGCAGTGATGGACACAATTAATTGAGTGCCTTGTCTTTAAAAGTTAACTATCAGTTATTTGTTGCTGCCCAGCTTAAGGCACAGTGATGCGTGACATCTACATTATCTGAAGTCATCAACACAAAAGCACACTGCCCAGTGATGGCTGAGAAAACTTAAGTGATTTGTTCATAGCAAAGAAAGTCTAAGGAATTTCACTGTGTGGGATGTTTCTTATGTAAACATAATGCCCTATATGTCTGAGCATCAGTATTTTCAGCTTTGAATCATTGTTCATTCACTGACACTCATTCAATCAACTAATATTGGAATACATACTCTAAAGGAGATCACTTTTTTTGTTATTTTGGAGCTATATTTAAACCCTGCTAAGCTTGATCTTTTCTAGGAATAATTAGCTTGCTTTTATTGAAAGATGAAATCTCTGCTCCCCCCATCTCAGTTTTGTAATATGGCAGCCATTGTTTGTGTGTGTGTGTGTGTGTGTGTGTGAAGACTTAAAAGAAAACCCCAGTTGTGAAATATGTAGCTTCTACTCCCCAAACTCTTCTTCTCCTCCTCCACCACCACCACCATCACCACCAAAAACAGCTGCTGTGGTGTCTAAGAGAGGGCACAGGAAAGTTCATTAACTTGGGTCACTGATTCTGAGGTATCATTTGAGCTCAGGTCTTTCAAAGTTAGGTATCAATCTATCACCCCATGCTGCCTCTCCAATTATCTTCTACAAACTTTGTATATTAAGAATTACTGCTATGAAAAACTTCATATGTTACTAACTTGTAATTTTTGTGATGTGGTGAGGAAAACATTTACTTACAATGTAAAGTGATATAGCTTATTCTATTTAAAGAATCATATTAAAGCAGGGTAGTATGATAGAGACCTCAGTCAATAAACATTTATTTAGTACGTGCTCAGTGTCATGTACTTTGCTAAGTCCTGGGGATATGAAGAAAAGTAAAATGTAGTTACTGCTCTCAAGTTGACAGAGTTCTAATGGGGTTTACAGCATGCTAACACATGTAAAACCAAGCTGTAGGGTTATAGAGATAAATTGAAAATACTAAACTGACTGAAGGCACTAAAATTAAGGGGTACTGTGAGAACCTGGGCAAGTTGCTTAAACCTTTGTTTCAGTTTCTTCATGTGAGGCATCCTGTTGGACCTTAAGCCATTTAGACAAACAATAAATAAGGGTGTGTGGGATAATAGTAAGGGTGCAATAATCATTGACTTGAGAAGCCCGAGTTCATCTCCAGGTACTGATATTCACTGGATGTGTGATCATGAGCAAGCCACTTACTGCTTCTGAGTCTCAGTTTCTGCACAGTGAAGATAGCATATGTACCTTTTCCCACATAGAGTTGTTTGCAAACCTTAAGCTACTCTAGAAATTGAAATTATTATTATCTTTGTAATCTACTTTGTACCTATAAATACAGAACCTAGGTTTACACTGTCCTTGTTTGTACCTATCAATACAGATTCGAGTTTACATTGTCCTTGTTGGGGCAGGGAGGGAAGCAGAAATGAACTGTTTTCCTCTCTCCAATCTCCTTATACTGTTCCTCTCCTCACCCTTGGTATTTTCCTATAGTGAGCATTTTCCTCATCCTACACTTTGGCTTTCTAGATAATGTCATTTAAACAACCCTTCTCATCCTCCATTCCCTCATCAGTATTTCAAGCTCTAAAATTATTATTCCCTCTTCTTCCTCCTTGCCATAAAACTCCATGTTTCTAAGTATATCCTGAGAGAGCTAATAGACTAGTTCATAAACCAGTGATTTCTCATCTATAAAATGGGGAAAAGAAAGCACTTCCCAGGGTTGTTGAGAAGATCAAATGAGATATAAAACTTCTTAGCTTAATTTAGTCCCTAAAACATTTTGTTCATTAGTAGTTTAATTCATGCCTGATTCTTTGTAACCTATTTCAGGATTTATTTGGCGAAGATACTGCCATTTCCTTCTCCAGATCATTTTACAGTTGAGGAAACTGAGGCAAACAGGGTCAAGTGACTTGCCTAGGGCAACATAGCTAATAATAAGTGTATGAGATCAAATCTGAACTGAAATAAGAAAGGTCAGCGGGGGACCCTCGGAGTGCCCAAACCCCTATAATTAATGATTGTCTCACACTTGCCTATTGTCATCCAACTAGTAAGTGTCTGACGTCAGATTGAATTTAGGTCTTCCTGACTCCAGGTTCAATGGTCTATCCACTGTGTCACCTGGCTACCTTTGTAGGTGGTATAACATGATAATTACCATTATTATCATTTTTGAGGTGGGGTATTATGTTTAAAAACCATTGAGTACACTTGGTTAATGCGTTGGTAGTTTTTGGTGAGCTTTATTTTTTTCGTCTGTTACATGGGTTACTTTGCTGGATAGGAAAAGGAGGGAGAAAGAAGCTTTATAAAAACAAAATATATCAATATACTTATTTCCAAAATTAAATTAGATACTGATTTGATGGATCATTCCTCCTAGATGTTTATGATTTTAAGATGGTATTTTATAGCTATAATGCCTCAACTCAGTGAAATGATCTTTAATGAATGGGAGCATAAATAGTTGTTGGTTTTTTCCAGACAAATTAATAGGATATTGTGAGGAAAAGAGGACTTCCAGCTACTCCTGACATAATCACCACTGTTCTCTCCTATATTATCAGGGCCACTGTCCACACAAAGAAGTAGAAGTGCTTGGACAAAAAGAGAACATATTATGTCAGTGTTAACCTCGACTATATTTTAGCTTTTCAGACGACTTTGTAGTTCATTAAAGCAGCCTTTGTTGTGGTCACCAGAGGTGTTCTTACAATACTAGGCAAAGTTATTGCTCAATCAAACACTAAAAGCCATGTGGGAGGAGCAGGAGTCCAGTATGTATGTGGAGGTAGTATCATAATAACCTAATTTATTGACATTATTCAATCTAATGCCTCTGAAAGGTGAGGTGTTTTTTTTTTTAATATCATCATTATGCAGACAAAGTGAAGTGTATTATTTTCTAAATGACTGTAGTCATTTTGGTTCATTCATGTCATATTTTTCAAACTTGCTGACCCCAGGAGTCACCAGCCTTGTGTTGGATAAACTTAGTGTCAAGAGGAAAGATCAGCATCATGTCTACTCCTATTGTTATTAAGGTAAAACAAACAAACAACAACACTTCCAGTTACTCTGTGTGCCTAGAACTGTGCTGGGAACTCCATGAAACTAGATAGATCCATGACAGGGTCAGACTATTCATAGCTATACTATATATTTCCATTGGGCTGGAACCAACACTCACATTTTAGAAAATTATAACTTAAAATAGTGTAGATTTGAATACAAATGAGTATTTCAATAGATTCCTTACTTACACTAATTGAAACTAAGCTTTTCTGTGCTTATTATTCTTCAAACTCTTCCTCTCACTGGTATGTTGGTTCCTCTCAAAAGTGACTGATTGCTAATCTCCCACAGGGTTTTTTAAATTTATTTGTTTGTTTGTTTATTTTTTTAAGTGAGGCAACTGGGGTTAAGTGACTTGCCCAGGGTCACACAGCTAGTAAGTGTTAAGTGTCTCAGGTGGGATTTGAACTCAGGTGCTCCTGACTCCAGGGCTGGTGCTCTATCCACTGTGCTACCTAGCTGCCCCCTCCCACAGGGTTTTAAGGGTAACCTGGAGAGGCTAGGTTTTGTAACACTCTAGTACTGAGCTCCCACTGGCAACCAGAATCAATTGAATTCATTCCCTCCCAAACGGTAAAAGAAATATAGACATTTTAGAGACAAGATCCTTGGAGAGAAACTTGAAATCCATAGGTAATCAGGCATACATATAGAGAACTGATGGCAAAGTACATTAAGACTATTGGCTCTGGGAGTACTTTTCTCCATTTTTGGAGTTCTCTTAGGTGCACTTTTCTGCTATCCTCTGAGTTTGTGTTTACCAAGATTACATTTCTAGCCCCTCTCTCTTCAAAGGGTCACATTTCAAAAAGCTTTCTTCTATTTTTGACCACTGATGCTATTGATGGAACCTCTGTTGGCTTTGACAGATCTCTGAAACTGACAGCAAGATGAATGTCTGGACAGGTCTCAGATTCACTTAAGATCAGGGAGAAAATAAAATCCAACAAAACAAACAAACAAAACAACAACAACAACAACAGATAGATAACAGGTGGTCACAAATAGGTAGCCACCAGGTAGGGCAATGCAGCTTGCTGATACTTTTTCTCCTCCAAGTAATTCATAGAATTTTTTGATTCACTTGCCACCAAAAAGAAAAACAAAACAAAACAAGAAATCAGTGTTTTGTCTTTTTTTTTTTTTGTATGAGAACTGAGTTCCAACTCTGTCCCTGAATTCTATTGTTATCATTGTCGTTTGTTTATTCCAAATCTGGAATCAACTAGAAGACTTCATTAATTATATACTAAGATGGAAATAGGCTTACAAAGTTACACATGTGGGATTGGAAACAATAGGGAGTATCTGCATATTTTTTTTCATAACCCTCAAAGAAGAATAAATATGAGCATAGTATATAGACTCAATGTAACCCCCCCATTTTGTTAAAAAAAATCAGGTTTAAACATGATGTTTGAAGATGAGAAAAAATAACTAAAATGTTTCATTAACTTTCTAAACCCCTAGACAATAGTAGTTCTTCCCCCCACCCCATCGTTTGCTTTTCTCTTCTACCAGTTTGCATTCCTTGGGAGACTCAGGAGTTGGAGGGGGGTGATGGAGAAAATCAGATGAATGCTAAACTGGATGATTGAAGGCTGAATTAAATTCCTGCCTCTGCTAACTCACTGTGGGATTCTGATCAGGTCACTTCAGTTCTCCACATCTGAATTTCCTCATCAGTAAAATGAAGGGGGTTAGCCTTGATTATCTCCATCTCAGCTCTAACAACCCATGAATCTAGGTTTATTCATCCAGAAGTTGAGGCAGGGGGAGCCACAAGCAGAATTACAATTATCAAAGAAAAAAACGTACATGTTTTCCTCCTTCCTTTATCCCACATATGTCAAATGATGTCAATGGTGCTATATAATAAGGGATTCACTTGAATTTGAACCCACTTGCTACCCCAGAATAAGTATGAGGTATTGTAGGTAATTGTAATTTTGCAAATACTGTTTGGACCTTGATTGATACTTTTCTCTGGCAACATACAAAACAGAAAACAAAAATTAAATAATAGATAGGACATTTTTTTTTCCAGATCCCATCATGTTTCTGGCAAGCAGCACTTGGGCATGGAAATAGTTGTAAAGCTTTTATAAGCTTCTTGAGAAACTAGAACACTACATATAAAGAATCAGAGGTGAAACATTTGCCAAAGACAGAAAGGCAGAAGTGTGATCTATTGACCCATTTCTGCTACTATAACAAAGACCTCTTCCTACTTTTACAGTTAAAAAAATGTTCTTCATCCATGATGCTGAAAAAGTTCTAAAAATCAAATGATTATATTATTTAAACAATAAATGGATTAATTTAGCAAATAAATGATTCACCTCCAGTGCATGTGCCAAACATACACAGGGTGTCTTTGTTCAATAGTAATTGGACCTTTCTCTACTGCTGTATTTTCTTCATCTTCTTACTCAGTTTCAAAGAAATGAGCACTTGCTACTGCCTTGATACTTAAAAGGTCCATCAATAAGACATGTGTGTGCATAGCTGTATTTATGCATGCATATTTAGTTGTTTTTATTCAAAAAATTATTAAAGCTTATTTACAGTTGATTTCTCATACTCTTTCTTTACTTCCTCTTTCTACTCTTTGTTGGGGAATCTGTGATAGCAGGAGTAATATTAGCTGCTGGGGAAGATTGACCAATTCATATTACTGATGGGACTTTCAATATTTATGTCAAAATAAGATAGAATCCTAGGGACCTGGGATTGTTGTTGACAGTTTGCTTATTATTATCACTATTTGCTCCTGTCCTCATGAGGGTCAATGCATTGTGACCTGATAGGTGGGGGATGATCATGATGTTCCCTCTCTTAAATCAATGCAGAGTTACAGCCACTGAGAAGTAGTCAATCATCACCCCAACTCTCTTCCTTAAGTTTCAGACCATGATCAACATAACAAACTGGTACACATTCAAGATCACTCTTTTGAAAGATTGATGACTGCTGGTCCTGGACTGAGAAATAGACACCTGGGTGCATGTTTTGAGTGATGGGAAATTATGAGTATCACATAGGCATTACAATCTTTCATTCACAGAATCTAAGAATTGGAATGGACCTTAGAAGTCACTTAATGTTGCCTATTGGTAAGTAGCAATATCCTTTCCAATGTCACTGAAAAATATAAATCCAGTCTTTGTTATAAGACCTCTGCTGAGGGGGCATCCTATTATCTCCAAAGGTAGCCAATTCAACTTTGGGAAAACTATAATTGTCAGAATGAATTTTCTTTAAGTGAACCTTAAATATAGCCCTCTGCAAGTTCTACCATTTCTACCTCATTTTGTCCTCTGAAATCAGTTAAAACAAAGTTAATTCCTCTTTCACAGGATAGTCTTTCAATATTAAAGATAGATGCCATATCTCCCCCAAAGCCTGCTATTTTGAATATCCTATAGAATAAACATTGTTATAATTAACATAAAAGTGAACTATTAAAATATGAATAATACTATTTCCAGGTTTTTTTGTTTATTTTTCCAAGACTTATGATTCTCTTGCCAAATGGTGCTCCCAGTGATGAAATTCCTTTTACCAATACCAATTAATATCTGTACTGCAACATAAAGTTTTTGAGAGATGTCTGGGGCACCGAGACACAGAATAAGTGTTTCAGGGTCAAATAGTCAATTTATGTCAAAGGCAAAACTTTAACTTAAGACATTCTGACTCTGAATCTGGTGCTTTCTCCACTAGGTCATGTAATTTCCCATAGTTAAGGTTTAAAATGTCCTTCCATCTTAATAGCCTCATGAGATAAATAGTGGAAGTATGGTTTTCTACATTTTACAGATGAGGAAACAAATTTGGGGAAGTTGAGGCCAAATATTTTATCTATTCTTTTCTAATGCATCAAGGAATTCTTCTGGGAATATCTAAGGTAAGCCTTGGAAAATCATCAAGTAGGTTAAGGCTTTGCACATATTAGAAATAACTTGAGAGAAAATTACACCATGGAAATGAAATGATGGGGCAAGAAGAAAAAACAAGTTGTCCTTGACCAGGGCAAATTTTGCAATGTTAAAGCAATGAGAACATTTCAAGAGACTCCACCCATACCTTATCATACCTAGGGATAGGGAATGAGCTGGGTAAAGAGATGATTCAGTGTGTGAGAAGCAATTAAAGATTAAAATAAAATCCTGCCTTTTTTTCTATCACTGTCTCAATTCCTGAGAATACTCTGACAATTTTAGTAATAGCAGATAATGGTTGATTCTACTATTCTTTGCTGAATATTTATTGGTAACATACAAAGGCAGAGGAACTGATGTTTATGGATACCATTGCCCACAAATTTATCACAATCATATTCAAATGGCATGCATCCCTAAAGAAGAATGGTATAGCAGTGAATGAAAACATTCACATCCAGAACATAATGTAGTTATGACTATTTTCACTCATGATTACACCCAATATTATCACCACAGCAACATCACAATACCTAAACAGCCTGGCATCTAGCATGATAGCCAAAGACAATTTTAATTCTCTTCTCTGCCACTGTCTGGAAATCTGTTTATTAAGTTTTCAGCTAAATCTCCATTGTGACAATAAAAAATTAAGGTAATACAAGATGCTTAATATAAAAGGAACTCTTCATTAAAGATTAACTTTGGTTTCTATAAGAGCTGCAAGAAATTCCAAGTCATCATTGCAAAACCTAAGTTGGTGAAAGCTACACTGCTTAAAGATAAATTTTGTATAATATCATTCTTCTATCAACATAGAAAATGAAAGAGATTACAGGAGCCAACATTGTGTGTTTCCTGTCCTCATCTCCCGGCTTGGTTTTTGCCTGAGTTCAAATTGATACACCTTGAATTGGAAAGAAATTACACCCAGAGAATGCCTGGAAGGCTGGCCACTGAGTGTTCCACTTTTGGCAAAGTTACTAACCTTAATGACTCTATGATACCTAATCCCTAAATTCTGTTACAGAAGTTCTGTATAAAAGGGTATTATTCTTATAACATTTTGGCCCCTCTGTTTTGACTGCATGGATAGGAACATGTCAGAATTTACCTTTGCCTTAGTCCTTAGACCAGTTGCTGAGCTGAGTAGTTCTTTGGAATTTAATTAATTCACAAATAATTTATTCACCACCCATATGCCAGGTACTCTGCTTGACATCATTGGAAAATATAAAGACAAAAATGAAACAATCTTTTGTTCTTAAGAAACCTGTATTCTAAGGGAAAGGTTGGTGCCTAGACCACCTCAGAGTTAGTTATAATACATATCTCTTGTATGGATATTCTGTGTAAGATTTTCTCTGGACTTCTTCCTCTAATTTGTATTCACAAGGACATACTGAGTACCCAGAAGGTAGTGCTAATCATCACACTAGTCTTCCAAGGATCAACCTCTTGGGCTGCATTTTTAACAATAACATTAATAAGTTCCTACCAATGTGCTGGCTGTTAAGAGTCATATTAGTTTGACTTAGCTTTTAGCAAATACTATTAGAGTAAGAATGGTTGGTAAGCATTATTCCCTCCAAAAGTTTGTGATGCATTCTCCCACAAAAGTACCCAACATCCATGGCAAGTATGATTCAAACTTAAAGTACTTTGGTAATGGAGCAGACATGTAGGATACATGTAATGACAAAGGGCTAACTCACAAATCTTAGTTCCAACTCTTAATTAGAAATTCTCTCTCTCTTTTTAGCTTCCTCACAAATCTCTCACTCTGCTGGGGAGGGTCCAAGGCTCATCTTTTTTTTTGGGGGGGGGGTCATAGCTGGCACTTCTTTCTACTATTAAATGTAAAATTCTCTGAAGTAGACTAATTCTGGTGACTATCTTTTGAGTACTTCATTCTGACAAAAGGCGTCTAAATGGAAAGTATAATGGTCATCAAGCAAGTCTACAGGAGAGAAGGTAATGGCATAATTCATAACTCCTGGTATTTTATGGCCTCAAAATCTTTTCTTGACTCTGCCAGTCATCTCTGGTACAAGGTCTCATGCTCCTTAAAACTGTTTTCTAAAGTCAGGTCACTAGAGGTTCACGTATGAATGCTCTCAGTATTTCTCTCTGCTCCCATGTGGATGGTTTAGCTCCTATTGGTTCAGTTTCTCAAATGACCTAGTTAATGTCAGAAGAGACAAATCAAAGAGTCCCTTCTTTTCACCTTTCCTAGATAGTGGTACTATAGATAAAGTACTAAACCAGGACTCAGAAGACCTGAGTTTAAATGGAACCATAGATACTTCTTAGAAGCTATCTTAGGCATGCTATTTGGCATCTGTCTGATTTCCCTCAACTGTAAAAAGGGGTTAGTAATAATGCCTCCTAGCAGTGTTATCATCAGTGTAAAATGATATAATATGCCTTAAGTGCTTAGGCCAATTAACATTTGTGGGCTCATTGTTGATTAGTCCTTTATTCTGGAAGAGGGCCTTGACATTGAGAATTGATGTCATGACTTGCAGTGAATTAGATTTAAGTGAGGGAGGCTGTGCAAAGTCACCAATCTTACTTTCTCCTTCAGATAAATCTGGGTAAAATGGCAAGATATTTTTAAAAATGACTGGGGATGGAACTGGATATTTAAAGCAGTTTCAGTTAAGTGACTTGCCCAGGGTCACACAACTAATAAGTGTCTGAGGTAAAATCTGAACTCAGGTTTATCCCAACTTAAGGGC
This sequence comes from Dromiciops gliroides, assembly GCF_019393635.1. Classification (NCBI taxonomy): domain Eukaryota; kingdom Metazoa; phylum Chordata; class Mammalia; order Microbiotheria; family Microbiotheriidae; genus Dromiciops; species Dromiciops gliroides. The sequence goes on from NC_057866.1 coordinate 31,728,585, forward strand.
TGTGCTCTATCCACTGCACCACCTACCTGCCACTAAGTGCCTAGGAGAGTGTCTGACATAGCAAGTGCTTAGCAATTGTTTTTACCCTTTCTTCCTGCCTCCCCCTCCAAAGGGTTTTCCCTTTTATGACCTTAGGGTCAGGATGGAATGGGAGCCCGGAGGAGCAGGTTTACCTTCGGTTACAAGGGATTACAGAATCTGGCCCCAGAGGAGCAGTAGGGATTTAAATACAAAGGAATAAGAAACCCTTCCCAGGGAAGGACCAGGAGAGCAGTGAGCATACCTCATCCCATATCACACTGCTTCCTTTTTTTTTTTCCTTTTTTTTGGCAGGGCAGTGGAGGTTAAGTGACTTGCCCAGGGTCACACAGCTAGTAAGTGTCAAGTTTCTGAGACTGGATTTGAACTCAGGTCCTCCTGAATCCAGGGCCGGTGCTCTATCCACTGCACCAACATTGCCTACTTTTTTATTTTTTTCTTTTACTTTGTGTTTTATTTTGCCATATGGCTAATATGAAAATATCTTTTGAATGATTTCATACATGTAATTGATATCAAATCGTTTGCCTTCTCAAGGTGATGAAGGTGAGGCAGGGGATTTAGAATTCCATTTTAAAAAGAAAATGTGTTCAAAAGGTTTTTTTTTTTACATGTAATTAGGAAATATTTAAGAAAATAAAACTATAATTAAAAATAAAGTAACATAATGGAATGTCATGAATATGGACAATATTGGGTAATACAAATGAATATGTAAAGACCATTCTGAAAATATGCCAAGTGAACAGAAATTATTAACTGCAGAATGGAGTATAAATTTACTTCAAGTAGATAAGTATGTTGGGGCAGCTAGGTTGTACAGCAGATAGACTGCCAGTCAGGAAGGCTTATCATCCTGAGTTCAAATCTGGCTTTAAAGAGTAACTAGCTGTGTAATCCTGGGCAAGTAACAACGCATTTGCTTCAGTTCCTCATTTATAAAATGAGCAATAGAAGAAAATGGCAAAGTACTCCAGTATCTTTGAAAACTAAAACCCAAAAGGGGTTAGTAGGAGTCAGACATGACTGAAAAACAATTGAAATGAAATGAGAATTTTGGTGAGAATGAATATAAGAGGAAAATGCATAGGCATTCAGCAGAAGAAAGTGAGAAGTTATCATGATAATGAAAGGATTTAAATTTATCAAGTTAAATGTAATTACAAAGGCAGGGTAGCCGCTTATATTGATATTTGTTGCTGCTTTTAATAAAATCATTTATTTAAAAAGAAATATTTGAGTGTCTATTCTCAGCTTGAGAATGAGGCAAAGCTCATTGATATTAACCATGATTTTTATCCCCCTGTGCTGCTAGATTTTAAAGAGAGACAGACAGACAGACAGACAGAGACAGAGAGAGAGAGAGGAAAAGGAGAGAAAAAATGAGAAAAGAAAAGAGAACTAGTGAGGAAGTGAGTGAACAGAAAAGAAGAAGCAGATTGGAGAGGAGATGGAGGAAGGAATAGAATAGAAGGGAATGGAAGGGAAAAATAGGAAGGGAGGAAAAGATAAGAAAAAAGAAAGAGATGAGTCAAAAAAGACTAAAACCTTAATCTCTCTCCAGTGCTTTCCCATTTTACCCTCTACGGAGATGTAATCATTTTGAGTGATTCCCTTAACCTAGAACTACAAAGACCTGTAGAGGATTTGGAAACAAACAAACAAACAAACAAACAAAAACTCTGGAATTTAAAATGAGTTCCCCTGAATGACCAATTTACTATTGGAGCCTTAGTTGATTCATCTTTAAGATCATCTTGGAAGGAACAGAAATATCTGATCTTTACAGTTTCTGTGAATGATAAATATTTAGCACTTTGATATTTTTTTAAAGAGAGTCCCACCTTGCTAACTATTTCATTGCAGGTATTTTGATTTTCTCTTCTAGTTAGTTTCATTTCCAGGTAAGGTAGATAGCCTGCAGCTATATTTCTTTCTCTTCCTGTTGGATTAATTCAACTAAAATCTACAGAACTTTATGAAGCTTCTTCTATACAGAAACCCAAATAGGGGGAAAACACAGCAGAATTAGTTCAAGGGTATATAAGGGAGATCCTTCCTGAGGGTGACAAGTTCTAAAAACTTTGAGGTAGTTTTTCACAAGGCATGTAGAGGATGTGTAAAAAAAAAATAAAGTATATAGAGAAAAATCTATGACCTAAAAAACCCATTATCACCCAATACAATAACAGAAGAACAGCAAATAAAGCTCTGTGCTGAAATTTTACTGAAAATAACCTATACATATAAAATGTTCCTATTGATATAGGATTTAATAGGGAATAGGTGAGGTTTCATCAGAGAAATTCCATAATAGTCTTCATCTTTACCATTACAGAATGGATTGAAAGACATAAACAATACAGGATTTTACAAAAAAAATACAGGATTTTTTTAAAAAAAGTTCAGTAAAATAAAATTCGAGCTAAAGACTCTCCTTCACTAAGGTTTTACCCAACAAGGTGATTTTTATATATCTAATCACATATGATTTTCTAACAACAGTGATAATCTTGTTGAATAATATGATCATAAACAATATGAGGAAGGAAACGGAGATATATTTTCAATAAGTGTTCTCTACAATTCTGGTAGAGATATGCAATGCTTAGTTCAAATCAAAGAAGGATCTTCTTAAATTTTGAGGTCCAACAGATGATCTTATTTGGGAATAAAGTTTTTACTAATGGCATCAAAACCCTTTTCAGAAGGAGCTAGAAGAAATTTGTAATCCCTCAAATTAAATTGGACTGAATATTTTTACAGAAAAAAAAAATGGGAGGTTAAAGAATGGTTATTACCCAAATTATGGCACACATTTGATGCATGACCTTGAAAGTTTGTCCATCAATTTGAGTATATGGCTACACTTATGTATATAAAATACTGTTACATTTAGAAATTAAGGTAAACTGAGGCAATAAATTTCCAAGCACATTAATTTTATTGGTGAGACTAGTAGTCAACAACAAAATGGTTCTTGGACTCCTCAGCAAGCCAAGACTATGGAGTAGGATTTACTAGTTTTCAAATAGTTTTGGAAATTAAAGAGAACAAAAAACAGAAAGCATCACAGATGGAAAATAATATGCTTGGTTGCAAAGATTGAAATATTATAGGTAACAAAAAATAAATATGGTTAACTAGATATTTGGGTCTAGGAACAACTTCTATTTCCATTCTGCTGTCAGGAAAAGTCAATTGATAGAATCTATTTACTAGCTAGTTGAAAAAAAGATAATAGGTTTCTTGGTGCCCACCTACATTCCACAAGGTTTGTAAGTAAGATAACAGAACTCTTTTAATTGTACATGAGTGTGCAAGGTTATATAGAGATAATGAGTTTGTTTGAGCTAAGGTGATATATAGAACAACTGAATTTTAAACTTAACTCAAGAAAACGGAATTTCTTGACTCATGGACATCTGAACTTAACTCAAAGACAAAGAAACATGGCTCGGGAATTAACAGAAAAGAATCAATTACAGAATGGAATTAAATTAAAAATCCTAAATGGATATTTGATTTTCTTAATAAATATGCTTGCATGTATAAATGAATATTTATAGAGAACATGTATACAGATATGAGTTTATGTGCATTCATGCATACATATGTATATGTATATACAAGCATATTGTATACACCCAGATAGTAGAAATGGATTCTGAAAAGGCCTAATAATTAATAAAGAAGGAGATGGGTGAGGTAGATTCTGTAAAGTTGCTATCTAGTTGTACTGTCTAAAAATCTAATGAGTGGTCGCCAATAAATTAGAAGCTTTAGCAAGAGTTAAGACCTTTAAGCATTTATTAAGGAGCATAAGAATTTGGTGAAGAGAGAGAAAGAGGCCTAGATGCCTACATCTATCTACCTTAGGGAGCCAGCATTTCTTTTTCCACTCCCCACGACGTCCTGATGAAAGAGAGAAAGAGAAGAGCCTTGCCCCTTCTTCGTCCCACAAGACTACTGTCTAAACCGGAAACATCAAAATGTCACTTTTTTTTTTTTTGTGGGGCAATGGGGGTTAAGTGACTTGCCCAGGGTCACACAGCTAGTAAGTGCCAAGTGTCTGAGGATGGATTTGAACTCAGGTACTCCTGAATCCAGGGCCAGTGTTCTATCCACTGCGCCACCTAGCTGCCCCCAAAATGTCACTTCTTGACACCAAGGAACTGACCTTCCAAGCCACATGGCTTGATATCAGATGCCTTCTCCTCATGGTGGAGCAGGGGGCATTGCTCCAATTGTCACAATTCCCTTCAGAAAATTATAAATTTCTGACAATTACCACAAACTCCTCTCAGAAACAAAGATCCTGGGTAGCTAGGCAGTACAGTAGATAAAACACCTGCCCTTGATTCAGGAGGACCTAAATTCAAATCTGGCCTCAGACACTTGACACTTACTAGCTGTGTGACCCTGGGCTTAACCCTCATTGCCACCCCCCCCCCCAAAAAAAAAAAGAAAGAAAGAAAAACAAAGATGCTTATTTCAATATTCTACCACCGTTTTTGTTTTTGTTTTTTTTAATAAAATTGCTATAATCAGCCACAGTGGTCTACAAAGACTTGCAAGTTAGTATCATAAAAACACCAAAGAAAAAGTGCATGATGACATAAGGAGCCTATAATCCTTAATAAGGAACGTTGAAGAAAAGAGTAAATAATGTAATCAGATAAAACGAATTGTTACAAATAAAGGTGGTCTTTTAAAGAACATGAGTAATAACAGATAAGATGTCAATTTTATCGATTGTTATGTTCACAATATCAGGAGAAAGTAAGGAAGTTCCAGAGCACATTGAGGGACTTTGTTATCACTAATCTGGACAGTAATTGCGCAGATTTGTTATGCATGTATTATGACAAGTCATGGAGGGAAAATCCTAGCTGATACAGTCATAGATCCATTTGAGTATTAAACATGTATCAAATAATGGGAAAACCGTTTTCAGATAAGGAAGTCCTTGCCTTCAAGAAGCTTGTATTCACTATGAGTAGAAAGATGATCTATAGAGATATATCCCAATTACTGCTCTACTCTAATATTCCACAGTAATGTGATGAAATAATGGGATTTAGCAGATACTCAAAGGCCCACCTGGAGATTAATCTATACTGATTGAATCAAGTGATAGTGATTGACTGCTGATTAAGCCTACTTCAAGTTAACTGGATTGTAATCACACCGGGCTCACCCTTAAGAAAGTTTTGTTCTCAGAAGCTAGATTGTGAACTCAATTTGAGAACAACTTCAAAACCAATGGATTTGGATGAGGCCAACCAATCAGCTTGAAGCAGTGTATAAGGACCACCTCTTTTCCAGACCTATAAAAAGCTTCCACAATCAGCTTGCTAGAGAGTTCCTGATTAAAGCAGGCTCATGGAGGAGGACTTCAGGAAGAACCCAACCAGGCTGGAACTCTAGGCTTGGACTTCTTTTTCTTAACTTTCTGAACTCCTTGTGAATACCTCTATGCTTTAATAAATGTTTAATGCCCAAAGACTGGTGCTGAAGCTTCTAATTTAAGGCAACCACAATTTAGATTTTAAACCTCACAGCGACATCAGTGATCCATCAGTTGATCAACAATAAATCTTTGGAATTGAAATCCTAATCATGTTTTATCTTTCTAAATTCTTTAAGCACATCTTTTTGCTATCAGAGAATTTTATAAACTATTACCCACATCAGTTGGAAATCACAGGTGAAAGGCAAAAGAATATGTGACAATGTGGCCATCCTCTTAATTGAATTATATTTCTGGTTTCTATATTTGGTGCAATCAATACCAAAGTTCTTCAAAGAGACCTTGAGGGTATCCTTATATGGCTTCTGACCACCATGTGAGAGTGCCTGCCTTGTATGAGTTTGCCAAAGTAAGTGAACTTTTACACTCAAAATTTCTCCATTTATTATATGTAGCCAATGGTTCCATATATGGATGGTGTGGTACTGCCTGGTAGAGAACCTCTGTTTTCTTGTCATTATTTGTTGGGCTAAAATAAAGCACAAGTAGAAGAAAATAGACCCATCTTTTTTTTTCTTTTTCATCTCAGCCTCAGAGGTTGCTGTAAGAGTACCACCATCTGTAAATAAAAGGTGAAGAACTTTGATATTGAGTGTGAGATGTGGGAGATACTGGCACAGGATCATCTAGCATGATGTGCCCTTGCTGTAGCTCAACAGAAACATGATATGTGCAAATTTAGAGATATCTCATTTCCAAATATTCACATGGACTATTTGTGTTCACAATGTGGTAGAGGATTCCAAGTTTGTATAGGTGTGATCAGCCATCCATGATGAAACACACTGTACATTGACCCTGACATCATGATGACATTTTGATTCTCTTTGAGGATGAAGGACAAAGAACAACACTCTGATGCATATTTACTTGTACAAAATATAACCTTCCAACATCAGCAGATTATTTTATCAATTCAAAATTCGCATTATTTTTCCCTTACAAATTTGACTCAGTGACAAACTGTGTTTTGTGTCTACATGTTTCACAACTCTCATGCAACATGACCATACAGGTATAAAATATAACAGGAACAAGCAGTCTTTTACTGGTCCATTGCTACATTGGCAGGAAAACCTCAGCAAAATTTCATGTTGTTAACTTTGGGGCAACAGGAAAAGACACAGTTGTCTTCCCCCCAAAATTATTGTGTGAAAAGAAATCTCATAAAATTGAAGTTTGCTAATTTTACCTGAAACAATGCCTTTGCCATAATCTTAAATGTATAATGGCCTTTATCCAGTGATTCCTAGGATTTAAAGCTAAAGGAAGGTTTGCAGATAATCTGGCCTTACTACATCAATTTAAAGTTAAGAAAATTGATGCCAAAAAAATTTAGATACTTTACCAACTTTATAATGCATTTATCTTTTAATTTTGACATTATAGTTATCTGAGTTTTTGCATTATCCATGTACTAGGATGTATGATCACCTTTGTTTAGATAATGAACAAGGGACTTAACTTCTCGCTGGCTCAAGTTAAACAGCTTTTTTTAAAAAAATGTGATTGCCTCTATCACAGCTATGTGAGGTCTATTAGCTTAAGGATTCTTAGGATTCATTGGGGTTCATGTCATTCAATATGGCAGTGTTCATAAGAAAGAATATATAAAGGTTCTTTGCCTTTGAAATATAATGTAACTGGTTAATTGGTTTCTGTCTTTTGACATGGAGGAGTAAGAAAATGGCATTACTATGTTGGGGTCATGGTATAGTGTATGTTCAACAGTGACTAGTCAGACCAGTACAAGCTCAGAAGGCTCTACCACAGGTTGGACACAAATAGTTCATATGAATTTTTGGAGTGAAGTAGTCTCTAAATTTTCACATCTCATCTTCCTTTGAGGCTTCTGCAAGGTCGCACAGTGCTGGGCCATCCTGGTCTAGTGTTTCCTATGTTTTGAAATTAATTCTGAAGTTCTGCAGAGCGATCTTGAGAGTATCCCTTTATTGCCCCTTCTGATTGACATGTGAGTGCTTATGTGTGTTAAGTTCTCTGTTAAATAGTCTTTTAAGCATATATACATTTGGCATTGGAGAAATGCAGCCACCTCATTGGAGTTGTGCTCTTTGCAGTAGTTTGAATGTTTAGCAGTTCACCTCAAAAAAGGACTTCAGTGTTTGGTACCTTATCTTGCCAAGTAGTCTTCAAAATCTTCATAAGAAAATTCAAAGGTAGTATTACAGTATTCATGGATATTTTCTCATAGATTCAAGATCAACTCAGATTGCTCTCTGGGGAATTACAATTTATTGACATCTAAATTATGGATATTTTAGTATTCCGATGGATATTTGGTATACTCAAGATTGTTTATCACTCCACTGATGCATAACACAATCCATCTATTTCTATCTGCCCTGAGCAACTTTATCAATGCAGATAATTCAGATCTTCTAAGTTTGTTAAGAGATCCACCAGGGATATCATCAGATTTCCTTGAATTCTTTTGATATAAAAAAGATACAGTAAATAGAACCTCTTGTCATATGGGTTCAAGCCATTTATCATGATTCCTGTACATTTGATGGCACAAATAGTGTCAAACAAGCCACTGATCAGCTCTTCAAAGGTTGCTGAGAAAACTCCACTCCTCCTTTGACCTTGCCATGAGTAATAAGATTTCTGCCCCACTTTACTAATGTACCAGTACAGAGTAAAAATTCCTAAACCTATGAATAGATCAATCAGAGACACACTCGATAGAGATACACACATGTACTCCCAAGTGAACAAGAATTATTTGGGGCATTTAATTACACATTATGAACTTAGGCTATTTCTATCAATGGTTGTCTGGTACCCAATCCCAACCGGCCTCCATGAATATCTTACTATGCAAGTTTACTACACAGAAAGCCGTTAATACATTTGTTAAGGGCTAAAATTGAAGCTAGTCTATCTAAAATATCTAATGAATGGTTGCCAATAAATTATAAGTTTTAGCAAGAGTTAGACTTTTAAGCATTTATTAAGGAGAATAAGAATTTGGTAAAGAAAGAAAGGCCTAGATTCCTATCTATTAAAGGGAGAGCACATTTCTAGCTCCGCTCTCCACCAGAGTCCAAAGAAAAGAGTGCGAGTCAGAGCGCCCAGCTCTTCCTTCTTCCTCCCACTAGCCAACATCACTTCCTGACACCAAAGAAAAGATGCATGTTCTTGCCCTCAAAGACCTTCCTTTCGTGGCGGAACTTTTCTACAGTAAGTGTCCAGCAGGTGGCATCATTCCAATCGTTACACATTGAATGTTAGAGTGATGTCTATTCTTGAGAATAAACGTGTTGAAATTTGTCACTCTTTTCAATAATTCAGGACCCAAACTTTGTGTGTGTGGAGGATTTTTTGTGATTTCCACTATCCTCTGCATTGCTTAGATAGTGTAAACAAACATTGATTCTTATCATTCAACCATGATTTTATTTTTATATTATATTTTATTTTACCCAATTACATGTAAAGACAATTTTAACATTAATTAATTTTTTTTTAAATGTTGAGTTCCAAATTTTCTCTCTCCCTTTCATACCTCCCTCATCCCTGAGATGGTAAATAATTTGATACCGGCCATACATATTCAATCATGCAAAACATATTGCCATTATCAGTCATGTTGTAAAAGAAGACAGACCAAAGGGGGAAACACATGAAAAAATAAAGTGAAAAATCTATGCTTTGATCTGAATTCAGAATCCTTTAGATCTTTCCCTGGAGGTGGATAGCATTTTTCCTCATGAGTCCTTTGAAAATGTCTTGTATCATTGTATTGTGGAGAATAGCTAAGTCAGTTGATCACCAGATAGTATTGCTGTTATTGTGTACAATATTCTTATAGTTCTGCTCACTTCACTTTTCATGTAACATTTTGCATGTAAGTGCATATAAGTTCTTTCCAGGTTTTATTTTTTCCCCCTGAAATCAGTTTGCTCATCATTTCTTTTAGCACAATCACAACTTTCAAAAGGGAAACTTGGCCCAATTTTCTAGTATGGAATAAAAAAAAAGCAAAGGAAAAGAAAAGTCTAGTTTAGAATACAAAAGCTTGGATGACAGTCAATCTTAAATCACTTGAGGTAACTCTAGAGAACTGGAGTATTAATAACTCAGTTTGAGTAAAACTTGTCTTAGCATACTCCAATGGATCAGTTATCAAATCAATATGAATTTTCTGTCCAACAATGTAAATCAAAATCCATTCAATATGACATGTAGTCTCTACTCATAATTTGCATTGTAAATTCCCAGGGAGGAAATTACTAAATGTGATGGCAACCTTTTCTCTAACTTAGAGGTTTCTGTGACATTAAGAATTTAAGTGACTTGTCTGGGGTCACATAGACAGTATGCATTAGGGGAGGGATACATAGATATTCTCTAGATATAGATATATGTGTATAAATTGATACAAAGCGTACAATATGGATACAGATATCTATAAGTATATATGTATGTGTATGTCTTTATATATTTTAATATGTGTATATATACAGACATATACATATATGTATGCATGTATATATTTGCAGAGAGAGAGAGAGTATCAAAAAAAATGTTGTTTGCTGCTTTCAGGAGGACTTGAATCTTTTCTTGTCTGATTTACTAATTGGATGGCAACTGAAAATGAAACATTGCCAAAGACCTCCTTAAACTTGGGAGACAAAATTAACATTCAGCCAAATTGAATTATCATATGGAATCCTTGGCTGGCAAGTATCTATTAGGTACCTTATTAAAAGCAGCTTTTTGTTTCACACGATGAGGACACTCAGTCCATTAACCCCCCATCTGCGTTTGCTAAACACATATCTACATTTCCAAAAAGAAAAGACACTTCCATAGTGGAGCCTCAGGACAGAGAGAAAGCTCACCCCAGTTTAATAGCTTCTTAAACCCCAATGGAGAAACAATAGATTAAACAACAAAAGCATAACAGAATCCAAAGTGGGAAGGAAAACTGACTTCTTTTTTTTTTTCTGTTTCATTAGACAGGCATCAATAAATATTAAAGATGGATATTACTGATAGCAAGTTTTTTAAAAGGCTGATATCCACTGGCTATGTGCATTGTTGTATCCAATGGAATTTCTCTGGTTTAATCTTCATCTAGAGAATGAGGTTTTAACCACAAATGAATAGCTTTGAGTTTCTTATCGTTCTTTCAATGTTTGAGGCAGATCTTGTTCTTGCCTAATGTAACCACGTAGCAACCATTAGTGTTAATGGGGCGAAAGCACTTGTTATGGATACAGTGACCCTCTTTAAACCTTGGCTAGTTATCCATCCAGTTGACTATGATGGAAACCCAGTAGCATCATTAATAGAATAAATGACCTCACTAACAATACCACTAGTGAAACAGTGCTTATTAATAAGGGATAATAAAAGGGCACACACTCTATTTGTGAGGCAAGATTGTCACTTGTAATTGGATAAATCCACTTGACGGATAGTTGATTTTCTTCCAGAGAAGAATACTAAAGAATACTAAAGCTTAGTGATGACAAAAGCATTGTAAGGCTTTGCATTATCTATTTATAGTTTTTTAAAAAACTGGATCAAATCAAGAAGCAATGTTTTCTTGCTTGTGGTTTTGAAGATAGTGACGCGTTTCTACATAGTCAAGCATGGAACAGGACATGTTGGCATAGATCCTAAATAATCAAGCCACAGTGAGAAAGTATTCTGTGCTGGGTTCTATTTCTGATATGTGCACATGACTGATATGCTTCTAACTATATCACCATTGTAAACATATATTAGGGAGTTGCGAGATTAAAGTGTAACTGCGATGTAAGAAGTTACAAAATAAATTCAGTGAATGCAGAGAACCCAAGTTAGATGACTTAAACAAAGATAATCAAAGAATTAATGATCAAAAAAGTTCATTACCTTGCTTTAGATTTGGATCTAGGAAGAATCATAGGATCACAGATTTAGGGCTAAAAAGAACTTTAGACTTTGTCAAACTCAATCCTCAAGTCCCACCCTCTGATTTTTTTTTTTTATTGTGTGGAAATTTTGATAAAATGAATTAAATGACTGGTTCAGTGTCATAGAACTGGTAAGTGGGACAGGCAGAATTGAAACACAGGTATTCCTGACTTTAAGTCCCAAACTCCAACCCTCATGTAGTATTTGTTTATTTGTTTATTTGTTTTTTGTGGGGGCAATGAGGGTTAAGGACTTGCCCAGGGTCACACAGCTAGTAAGTGTCAAGTGTCCAAGGTCACATTTGAACTCAGGTCCTCCTGAATCCAGGACTGGTGCTTTATCCACTGCTCCACCTAGCTGCCGCCCCCCATCTAGTTTAACCCTCTTATTTTACAGAAGAAAATGAAGTTGAGAAAATTTAAATGTTTGGCAATTGTTTAGATAGTAAATTAAGGCACCAGGATTCTAATTCAGGCTCTCTTACTCCAGAACATAGGACACAGAGGACATAGATTCAAATTCCAACTCTGAAGCCTAGTACCTATGGTATCTTGATCAAGTCACTGAACCTTGATGAGCCTCATCTGACAAATAAGGATCTTTGACTAGAATCCCTTCCAGCTATAGGTATATCACCCAATGATTATTCCTTAACAGTCTTCATTAACAATTTCATAGTATATTTGATTTGTAGCAGCAAGGCACTTCAGAGATGGTTAGGGCCATTACCCTAATCTCTCAATTTTAGCTGCCCAAGATAACAAAGGTAATAAACTTCAGAGATTTGAATCAATGTTCTTTGACTGGTAAAAATGTTCTTTACACTGAACTAGTTTTTTGAGGATGGGGGTGGGGAAAGGGTGATTTGTATAAATTATTTTTATACCCTGCCTCAAACTTTCCACAGGGAGCTGCAGATTTTGGATTGGGAATCTTATTGATTAAACAAAAACACACACACACACACTATCACAGTAAAAGGGAATTGAACAACAACAACAAAAGTCTTCAAAATCTGAGCTGAAAGTGCCATTAAGCTAGATCTAGATCAGTAGAATAAATGTCAAAAAAATTGAGTAGAATCACACTGTATAAATCCCTTTTTGAAAATCAAGGTAAATACTAGTTCTCCTTCTTCTAAACATGTTTTTGAATGCTAGGGAATTTTGGAATATTCAATGGTTCTTTGCCCATAGTATCATCCATGAAAAGAAACATTGGGTATGGCTAATACGTTTCTATGCATATTAGAAAAAAGATGGGTTAAATAAGTATCATTGGAGAAAATACCCACATCAATACTATGACAATTTCATTCCAGTATCAGAAAATGAATTATTAATATTATATAAGAGGTAAAGATATGGTGATCAAGTCCAAAATTTTCCCCCTATTTGCATAAAGTATCAAGGATTTAAATGATATTCCCATGATGCCAAGATGATCTGTTACACAGTGTAATAAAACCACTCTCAAAAAGTCTTTTCTAGGCTAAATATTTTCATTTCATTCAATGGATCCTCATATGTTATGACCTGAAGACCATTCACTAGCCTGTTTGCCTTCTTCTATATGCTTTTCAACTTTAAAAATGTCATTCTTAAAATACAGTACCCAAAACTCAATACAGTCAAAGAGTGGAGTTTTTACTACACACACCTATTTACCTCAAAACTATGACTATCTTTGATTCAATTTTTCTTAGCTCCCATAAACCTTTTAGAAACAAAATGCCCATATCCTATCACAAATGGAGAGTGACAATTTCTATTAATTGATTTTGGATATGTGTGTAGGGAGTAAGAGGGGAATATCAACAATACAAAAGAACATATGGTATTTTCTCTAAGGCAGTGTTATCCTCTCAAGTTTTAAAATGCATTGCCCAAACAAAGCACAATCTGCTCAGCCCAGGACTTCCCTTGAAGGAATCCCTCCCCTGGCCTTGTCCATCTTAGGGGCACAGCTTGTTCCACTGTATGAAGACAAGTCTCAGTAGAAGGTTGCTTTTCTACCCATTCTGATTCATTGGATTGCTCTGAAGATGGATGTTTTCATTTCAGATAGGAGGAGATTCAAAGAAAGACAAATGGAGAAACATAACCATAAAGAGAAGAAGCACATTGACAACTCCAAATGTAGTTTCATGGATTATCAGCTACATAGTTGTGGCCACAAGTGAAAATCAAGAGAATAGTATTCATTAAGGATATACAGCTTCTTTTTTTTTCCTTTTCCTATTGTTCTCTAGACTTTAGACTGGTTAGAGGAAAGAAAAAGAAAAAAAAAAACATTTATTAAGTGACTACTATGTTTCAGACACTTCCCTAAGCATTTTACAAATAATATTTCATTTGATCCTTATGATAATCCTGCTATTATGATCCTCAGTTTTATAGTTGAGGAAACTAAGGCAGATGTAGGCAGATGTAGACTTGCCCAGGGGCAATTATAAGTACCTAAAGTTATATTTAAACATTGCTCACCAACCTTGCTGGCTGAGTAGGAATATAAGAGGGATGGAACCTAAATTAGACCTGTACTTACATTGTCATAATGACCTTTCAGATGAAGAAAATTGCGTTAAAAATTCAAGTTGTAACAATTTTGTGAAAGTTTTACTCTTAATGGGTTCCCAAGAGCATTTAGATGTTAAGTGATTTGCCTAGGGACATTTGGTCAGAATGAGTCAGAACCTCATAGAAAAATCTAGAGCCTTTCCTAGCTTGGAGGCCAGTTCTCTAAGCATTACTGTATATAGTATCTCTCTCTCTTTCTTTTAAAATACTGAAACCTACTTGGTTATAGCAGGTGATTAATAAGAGAGGTATTTTGGAATAAGAAGAAAAATAAAATCTGAGGTAAAAGGAAGATGATCCCAAAATGTTCCCATAAAGATGAACACTTTATTTTTCTTCTATCTTTAATATGTTCCCTTTCAGGTATCAACAAAAAATAAAATAAGAACTTATGATTCGATATTAATTAGATGCCTTAAATACTAGAAAAATTATACCTTATTCTTTTAAAAAATCCAATATTAAGTGCTGCAAATCTGATGGGCTAAGCAAAAAGAATGTCTTCCTAAGTCAATCAATTGAAAATCACTTTATTTTTAATGGCAGACTTTCCAGTATTTGGGATTGGAATATGTACCCTACAATTTTTCTGTATTCTGATGTGAAATAAATACTGGTTCTATATTGCTTCTAAATACTGGTTCTAAACTAGTTCTAAATAGTTGTTCTATACTGGTTCTAAAACAAGCAGAAGAATTGGGGAGTTCTTTGCTTATACAACACTTAAGGTCCTAAGTTAGTTGAAACCTGAAAGTGAGTTAAAATTCGGCCTCAGACACTTGACACATACTAACTATGTGACCCTGAGCAAGTCACTTAACCCTCATTGCCCCACAAAAATTAATAAATAAACAAAAAACTGAATAAGAATTTATTAATATTGTACTATATGTTAGATTCTTTAGTAGGTTCCAATGATAACCAATGTGATGTCTCTACCCACAGGGATCTTACATTGTAAGGTTCCTGTGAAAATCCAAAGTTAAGTGAAATCATTTTAACAGGGGGCAATTACCAATGAGGTAGATTGGAGAAATGATAACCCAGAGGCATTTGGGGATATTATAGTAAGGTTTTGCTATAAAGGAGTCTGGCCTACTGTGACTTTTTTGTTTTATTTTGTTTTTTTGTACTCCTTGTGAGTAGCCTGTGTTTTCTTGTTTTATTTGTTTTTTGCATTTTCAAGTAAAGTTTTATTACAAATCAGCCATGGGGCAACTAGATGGCACAGTGGATAGAGTGCTGGTCCTGGAGTCAGGAGTACCTGAGTTCAAATCCAGCCTCAGACACTTAACACTTACTAGCTGTGTGATGCTGGGCAAGTCACTTAAGCCCAATTGCCTCATTAAAAAAAAAAATCAACCATGTTCATTCATCTAGTCTGCTTTTCCACTGACAGAGGTGAATAATTGTGAGAGACTAAATATGTACCCTCAAGCAGTTATGACTTGATGTTTCAAGTGTGCTAAGGGCTAAAATTCTAGCTAGTCTGTTTAAAATATCTAATGAGTGGTCGCCAATAAATTATAAGCTTTAGCAAGAGTTAGGCTTTTAAGCATTTATTAAGGAGAATAAGAATTTGGTAAAGAGAAAGAAAGGCCTAGATTCCTATCTATTAAAGGGAGAGCACATTTCTAGCTCCGCTCTCCACCAGAGTCCAGAGGAAAGAGAGAGCGAGACTCAGCGCCAGTCTCTTCCTTCCTCCTCCCACTAGCCCGCGTCACTTCCTGACTCCTGGTCTTGCCCTCAAAGACCTTCCCTTCATGGGCAGAACTCCTCTACAGTAAGTATCCAGCAGGTGGCGTTATTCCAATCGTTACAGTCCCCCCTGTTGTTCCTCAAGAAACAAAATGTTTCCTTGACGGAACAGTAAAAACAATATGATAACTATTGCTAACTAATAATATGTGAACAACAGTATAGAAAAGGAAGAGAGGAAAGTTTTGTCCAGAGGGGCGATTTTTTTTGTCCTCATGAACCGACGCTTTGACATTAGTCTTGCAAAGGGAGGGCCTCTGCAGAGAATACATGTTACAGATGGTGCATATTATAACAGAAAGAGAAAAAAACCAACAAAAAGAACAAATCAAAACTGTTCATTTAAAGTCTCTGAAAGTCTTTTCTCAGATGTCCTCTAGGTGTAGTCGTGGAATGGAAGTCTTTTCAGGGGTTGATGTGTGGATGCTGGTAATCAGCCAGGAAAATTTCCTACAAAATTGAGCTTAACACAACTTTAAAATAGCTTTGTCAATAATCAAATCAAACAATGAAAGTTCTCAAAAACATGTCTAAGGGAATTCAGAATCTTAGTTGTTACACATGAAACATATAATAAAACAAAAATTGAAACATTCTTTAAAATTATAATATTACTATAGTCCCCCCCTTATGGAGGGTAATTGAGAAGACAATTGCTGCGATATTAATTATTAAAAATAATTTTTTATCTTTGTTTCATCACTTTTTGCATCATCTGCCTAATTATCCTCATGCCATTATGAGAAATTAAAAAATCTAATATAATTGGTAACAGGTGTCAAGGCCAAATTCAACACTGTATTTATCATGACACCTGAGATAATTATGGGGGTTACCATAAAAGAACAGAGAAATGATGGGATATGAGCATTCCCACACTTGAGCAATATGTACTGCCCATACAGTATGCCAGGCTTAAAATAGGTGGATGGAATATATGTCCATGCCACCGAACATATTGGAAGAAACTGAGTCAGACTTAATCAGATGCATGGGACTGAGATGTCCATGGCATCAGGCATATAGGAGGGAGCATGGAAGCCAGGTGTAGAAGTGAGATGGGTGGGATGAATACTTCCAGCCATCTGTACAATATTGTGGGGAAAAATAAAATAAAATATTAAACCAAGAGAATCCAACCTCAACATTTGTCAAAAGCCGTTCCCTCGGCCATACCTTGACTTCATGCATGTCTCCCCTCATGTGACAGTTCAGTGTCTGCTCTTGCATGTATTCCTCTTGTGATTGGATGGCATCTTGGCCAACTGGCATCTGATAACTCAGAATAAAGGCAATTAATGTCTTAAATGATAAGTTCCCATAATCCAAGTCTCATATGGATTTAAAAATTGAGGATAATAAATGATTGCAAAAAATGTGTATACATCTTGACTCAGAACACAATATATAATTATGCAACAATTTCAAATAATACCCCTTTTTTTTTACTTAGTATACAATTACTTTTGTGAAAAATCAGAACATACTTAAATACAAGTTAAAGCACAACAGAATCTCAAAGAACTTTTTTTTTTTGAAAAAAGAAAACTTTTACAAATGTTCCCCTCTTTTTTTTTTTTTGGGGAATATGCTTATCAAAAATAATACTTCTAGAATCAATTTACACTTGCCATGGCAACCAATTTGCCAGGGAAATGCTTTAAAGAGTTTGATCAAATAATCAGTTGAGGAAAAAAAAAATAACAAAAACAAACAACTCAGAATATGGGAGCACAATACTCCTAGAATTAACATTGTATTATGAAATCAAAACCATGTTTCAAAATTAGATAGATGAATGAATAGAAGAAAATACACATGGAACAATAAAAGACAGTGAAATTCAAACTAAGGAAATCTAAATGAATATGAACTTAATATCAATAAGAGTATTATAAAATATAAACTTGATCACATGACTATAAAAAGCTTTTACAAATATTCTCCTTGTTTTAGAAAC
This sequence comes from Dromiciops gliroides, assembly GCF_019393635.1. Classification (NCBI taxonomy): domain Eukaryota; kingdom Metazoa; phylum Chordata; class Mammalia; order Microbiotheria; family Microbiotheriidae; genus Dromiciops; species Dromiciops gliroides. Next base: position 31,746,385 of record NC_057866.1, read on the forward strand.
TAGGTATAAGACACAATCTCAAAAGCATGAAAATCTCTATGAAAATAAACCCATACCATTAATTTCAAAATGTATATGTAATAGCATAGAAATCCTATGTAACCTCTAAACTGATACTATTAGTAATCTGAGTGAATTTAGAACACTTTTGATTCCGATATCTAAAATCCCCAATACTCATATCAATACCTTGCTGCTTACTTCTACATTTCTGTAAAATATATACCCTTCCATGGCAAAAGAAGCAGAGTCTTGAACTATGTTGATGATTGTCATTCTTATTCGGCTTAAGTTTTTCTTCTTTAACCCCTCTATATTGTCTGTCAGTCTTTTCACCATACAAATGCTTTATAAGATTACTAATTAAAGACAAAAGCAGGTTAGCAAAATTATGAACAAAACAGGCATATGTGGAATTTAAAGGGTTTTCTAAAGTTGTCTCAGAAGCACAGCCAGGCTGGGGAAGGGCTGAGCCTGAAACTGCAAATGTAGTTAGAGAAAGTTGCGCATGAGCATTAGATCTCTGGACTTCCCAGGCAGGGGAAACAATGGGCTTGGCCATGGGAGGAGTAGAGGGTGGGGTCTGGAGAGGAGGGGAGGGACCAGCACAATTTGAATCAGACTTGATTTTGAACTCAGGCCTGGATTCCTCTTCCCCCACTTTGCCTCCAGGTGCTAGGGGATTAAAAGCTTCTAGAGGGTGGGTCATTGCCTCCAGGCATGCAAAATTAAAGCAACAATTACAGTTAGAACTGGGAAAAGCTGCGGGAATCTCTTCAGGTTTCTCTGAAAAAGCATGGTTGGGAGAGGGAGAGATATTTCCTTGTGTGAGTAAGTTGCTGGCTCTTTTAACAAAAATAAAAAGAAAAATAGAAAATCCAGAAAAACAAAGCATTAACATGATCTTATCTCCCATTTGTCTGGTTAAACAGACTAAAATCAAAAATAGGGTAATTAGGGAGTTTAAAAGGTCCATTCGAAAAAAAATTAAAGGGAAAACACCTGGCAATTCAGTAGTACTTCAGATTTAAAGGGTTAGGATAGGGGAAATTTCTTACCCAACCGAAAGATCAGAAGTGAGGTTCAGCTTTCCTCTTCGTGGTCAGCCATCTGTTAAGGGCTAAAATTCTAGCTAGTCTGTCTAAAATATCTAATGAGTGGTCGCCAATAAATTATAAGCTTTAGCAAGAGTTAGGCTTTTAAGCATTTATTAAGGAGAATAAGAATTTGGTAAAGAGAAAGAAAGGCCTAGATTCCTATCTATTAAAGGGAGAGCACATTTCTAGCTCCGCTCTCCACCAGAGTCCAGAGGAAAGAGAGAGCGAGACTCAGCGCCAGTCTCTTCCTTCCTCCTCCCACTAGCCCGCGTCACTTCCTGACTCCTGGTCTTGCCCTCAAAGACCTTCCCTTCATGGGCAGAACTCCTCTACAGTAAGTATCCAGCAGGTGGCGTTATTCCAATCGTTACAAGTGACATGCATATTTCTTTATTGTCAATGTAAAAAGACCTGCCAAAATTACCATAAAAAAGAAGAGATGAGGAAAATATATATTTTTAATAGTTAAAATATATATTTTTTTACCTCAGGGCTGAGATTGACATTCTTACCAATGAGAACTATCCTCAACCATTATTATAAAATAATGAATGCTTTGTAAATTAGCTTTTGCTACAGATTTGATAAAGGACCATAAGGAATTCACCCTAAATTCACAAGGCAAAGCATGCAGAGTCGAAAAACTTACACTGTGCTCAAGTTAGATAAAATTTTAAATCCTTTGAATCGAAATAACATTAAGGTGCCTTATTCATTTCCTAAGCTGTCAAAAGTTAAAACAAAGACCAAAATACTTGTTCCACAAATTTGCAACATTCTGGAAAATAATTTGGAACCATGTCCAAAGGCTATGAAATTGTGCATAACTTTGGGCTTAGCAATACCACTACTAGATCTCTAACCCAAAGAAATCAAATTGAAAAGAACCTATTTGAAGAAAAAAAACTATATTCTAGCAACTGTTTTGTTGTGATGGCAAAGAACTGGAAATGTAGAGAATGTCCATCACTTGGTGAATGGTTGAACAAGTTATAGTATATGATTGTAATGGAATACTATTATGCTATAAGAAATAAGAAGGAATGCTTTAGGGGCAGCTAGGTGGAACTGTGTATAAAACACCTGCCCAGAATTAAGGAGTACCTGAGTTCAAATCTGGTATCAGACACTTGACACTTACTAACTATGTGACCCTTGGCAAGTCACTTAACCCTTATTGCCCTGCAAAAATACATAAATAGAAAACAAACAAATAGATAAATAAATAGATAGATAGATAGATAAGTAGGAATGTTTCAAAAGATGGGAAAACTTACATGAACTGATAGAGAATGAAGTGAGCTGAACCAGGGAAACACTGAAGACAGCAACAGCAATATTGTAAGGATGATCAACTGTGAAAGACTTAACTACTATGGTAAAGACTCTGATCCAAAACATTTCCAAAGGACACATGATGAAAAATACTATTCACCTCCAGAGAGAGAACTGATGAACTCTGAATATAGATTGACATATACTTTCTAACTTTATTTATCTTGTTTGAATTTTGTCTGCATTGTTCTTTTGCAACATGGCTAATAAAGAAATGTTTTAAATGTCTTCACATATATAGTCAATATCAAATTGATTGCCTTTTCAAGTTGTGGAGAGGGATGGAAGAAAATTTGAAACTCAAAATTAAAAAAATGATTATTAAAATTTTGCATGTAAGTAGGAAATGTTTGATGGAATAAATAAAATATATTTGTAAAAGGCATATTAATTTGGCAGCCATGTGCAGTAACTGCCAGAGAAAATAAGTAGGAATAATCATTAGAAAGCTAATGAAAAAGTTCAAGAACAAAATGATAAAGGCATGAACTGTCATAGAATGGCAGTCATGGAAGTGGAGTGAAACAGATAGATATGAGATATATTACTGATTTGGAACTGACAAGACTAAGCAACTGACTGTGAGAAAATGAAGAAGGGAAAGTTGAGAATGACTCCAAGTATGTAAACCCAGTTACCTGGAAGAATGAGAGTACCTTGAAAAGAAATAGAAACTAAAAATTAACTAAAGAAAGAATGAGTGATACTTTCAGGATCAACAGATTAAATACCTTTAAAATACATTTTGTTGCTTCATTTTAGCAGAATACATTTTTTAATGTGTGATGTTACTCAGTTTTTAAATAGAAGTTTTTCTACTTAAAGTTAATCTCATGGATTATTTTACGCAAATAAATTCATATTTTGCAGAGTACTGGACTTAGAATTCAGAGTCACCTTGGGTTCAATAGACACTGTCTAACTGTGCGATCTTGGACAAGTCACAAACTCTAGGGGGCTCGTCAGTCTTTAGCACATATATACTAAATCATACAGAGATTACTTCCTGAAATCCCACAGAAGAGATTCTTTACATATTCTCATACCCTTATGCAAGTTTTTACAAGTGGGAAGTTCCTGAATATTTTATAAAATGTGGATAAGACAAAAAACTTAAAAATTTTAAAATAAAATGAAATAAAATAAAATGTGGGTAAGTAACCTACCTTCCAGGGTTGATGTAAGGATCAAATGATATATATTTATAAAAATTATTTGTGTAATTTAAAGTGCTATAAAAAGATGTTTATTATTACTAGTATCATCATCAACTCCTTTTAGTATGAGTAAAGTAATGTCCACTTATTCAGTGCTCTGATGAGTTTAATAAGAAACATGATTATTCCCTTTAATTCAAAGTAATCACTAAACACTTACTCAGTTGCAGGTATTATTATATCATTTTGAATGGAAAGATAAAAGCAACTTGTTTCCTGCTCCCAAGAAACATATCTTGCTGTAAGATGAGAAGGAGTTGGTGTTGGGGGTGGTAGGGATGACGAATATCATCTAAATACAGTTAAGTCTAATAAAAGTTCAAGTATGATATTGGCAAAGAACTCTAAGACAATTTCAATGGAGAAAGACAATACTCATTAACAAATAGAATTTTAGTTTTGGAAAGTCAAATGTTACTTGCCAAGTTTGAATACAATCTTGAGATCCTTCTAATTAGTACCTATCTCTGTAGTTGAAAGACACAAAAATGAACCTTTCCTAGTAAAAGAGAAATGCATTTATATGTAATTACTACAGTGTCTAAGAACTAATCCAGGTAGAGCTTACTGATGTTTTAAATGGGATATTAGTTGATCCACTTTTTTTTTCCATTTGCTACCTTTCCTCTTTTATTTTCACTCATCTTTCTTCTCCTAAGTTGGTACATTTTTGTTTGTTTTTATTGTTATTGTTTATTTTTAACAGACTATACCAGGCACTAGAGGACACTGAGAAAGGACAAAAACTTAAGGGAACAGCTATAAAGAAATATTCCATGTTATTGTAACAATATGGTGCTTTGCTTGCATCTCATACAGAAAAAATACGATGTATCCTGAGTCAAGCACCTATCGTGTACATGGGGAAAAAATGAGACAACCTTCATTCATTCAGCAAACACGAATTAACTACTTATGAGTATTAATTGTTCTAGGAGCTGGGGTTACAAAGAAAAAAAACAAAAACAAAAAACAACCCACATTTATTACCTCAAGAACTTCCATTCTCTTGAGGGAGAGAAAGGTAGGAAATGTAAAGTAAATGCAAAATATATACAACATGAATTCTAGTAATAGGAAGAATAAGAATTAGTCTTGTATAGGAGATCACACATTAACTGAACCCAGAAGATCTTACCATTCACATTATATTGTTGTTGTTGATTTCTGAAGGCTAAGGAAGGAATGGGAGATGGTTTTGCTATACTAGAGGAGTAAGCTTAACTTGTCCTGAAAGGAAGATGGAGGCCTACCCTTACAATTTGCAATCCCCTCCTGAGCTTATGAATTGAAACTTTTTGCTTGTTATCCTAAGATCTAGTGAATGAAGTAAATAGATTTCAAGTGTCAAGTGTATCCCTGTCTAAAGTCCTTCAAAAATTCCACTTCCTTCCTTCTCCAAGCTCATTCTATAATGCTGCTGGCTTGGATCATTACTAAATATTTGTAATTAGCAGCATGATATAGTGAAAAGAGATCCGGCAATTGAGTCAGGGGAGTCCTTCCTGCTAAATATGAGAGCCGTGTGACCCTGGGCAAGTCACTTTGGTTTCTTGACCTGATAAATGAATGATTTGTATAAGGAGGATTTCTAAGTCCTGCATATTTTAGCTCAAAAGCTATGATCTTAACTAATTAATAAGATACCAATCCATGAAGGAATAACACTTAAAGGAGGCCAAAATGCTTTAGTCAGTGGATTTTCTTTGAAGTGTTAAACATTTGTGAATTAGTTACTGTATATCTAAAATCGGTCTTTCAATCTGTCTAGGGCATGATAAATACAGAACATGAGCTAATGCCCTTAAAAAGGGGGGAACCGGGGAAGGCATGATCACATTCATTAATTAGGTTGATGTTTATACTTCTGTTGTCAATTGTAATTGTTTGTTTGAACCAAGATCTTTCTGTTTTATTACAGTCATTAGTGTCTGTCAGGAAGAAGCAGTGGGCTCAGATTTCTTCAATGCACATGAATTGCATACAATCTAAGAGCAAAATGATCAAAATAGTGTCTCCGTTAGCCTACACGTCTCCTTCCAAATAAAACTGCATGCACAAGTTATAGGAAGATAGTTTAGGAAGAATTTATAGCAGGCAGGGACTTTGGATTTACATTTAATCCCTTTATTGTACAGTTAAAGAAAGAGAACTGAATTTCTCAAATATTTTAAAATATTACTATTACTATTCAAGGTCACACTGACTATAAGAAACAAACGTTTGAACCTATGTACCTTAACTCCATATGCATATTTTCTTTTGACCATGGCATGTTGTCTTCCATTTTCCCTTCTGCATACGTATTAATCAGTCAGTCAGTAAACACTTATTATGTGACTCCCACATTCTGTCCTTCTTTTTCAGAAGACCATGACATCTCGGTGATATCATGACTTGCAGTGAATTTAATTTAAGTGAGGGACTGTGTTAAGTATTGGAGATGCAAAGAAAGTTAAAAGTCATTCCCTGCTCTTGAGATTTTAATAATCTCATGGGGAAGACAGCATGCAAGTAACTATATAGAAGAAGGAGATACAGGGTAAATTAGAAATAAGCATCGGAGAGAAGGCACTAGAAGTAAGAGGGATTGGGAAAGGTTATGTGCACAAGGCAGAATTTCAGCTGGGATTTGGAGGAAGTCAGAGAAGTGAGAACTGAAGATGGAGCACATTCTAAATGGGGACAGTAAGTGAAAATACCTGGAGTTGGAGATCTTGTGTCTTGTTTGAGGAACAGCAAAGAGGCCAGTATCATTGGATCTAAGAATATAAGGCAATAGAGGAGAGGAGGAGGCAAAAGGCTAGGAAGACTAGAAATATAGAAGGGGTATGTTATGGAAGGAATTGGATATCAAACAAAGGGCTTTATGTTTGATCTTTAAGATGATAGGAAGTCATTGGATTTCATTGAGCGGAACGGGTGATGATTGCAAGCTCCTTAAGTACAGCAAAAGTCTTTTGCCTCTTTTTTTTGGTATCTGAAGAGTTTATTTAATACAATACCTGGCACATAGTAAGCATTTAATAAATGTTTATTAATTGATTGTGATTTAGGGAAGATCACTTTGACAGTTGAGTGAAGAATTGGGGAGAAATTTGAGGCAGGCTGACTAAAGAGAAGGATATTTTAATAGTCATGAGGTGATTAGGGCCTGAAGTAGAGGATTTTATAGGGGTGTATGCAAGAGATTTACAGAGGAAAAATAGGTAGTTGAAACATATTAGATAGGGGTGTTGAGAGAATAAAAAATCAAGGATGATACTATAGTAGTAAACCTGGTTTATAAAATAATGCCACTTTTTTTTTTTTTTTTTTTTTTTTAGTGAGGCAATTGGGGTTAAGTGACTTGCCCAGGGTCACACAGCCAGTAAGTGTCAAGTGTCTGAGGCCGGACCCAAACTCAGGTACTCCCGCCTCCAGGGCTGCTGCTTCATCCACGGTACCACCTAGCCGCCCCAATAATGCCACTTTTGTATGTAGAGCAATTAGTCTTGGCAAGGACAAGGGTATCTCTTCATGTAAAAAAGGACTGAAGGAGAAGATACTTAAAGAAGACATCTGAGTGATGAAAGATAAGGAGGAAGGGAGAAGACAGGGCTATTTTAATATGGCTTAAGTTTTTTTTGTTTGTTTGTTTGTCTGTTTTTCATTAAAATATAAAGCAAGGTTCCCAGCTAAGAGGATGGGAGAGAAGAACCTTGGGAGATCTAAGAAGGGTTGAAAAGTTTGGAAGAGCCTTTGTGGTCAGGGAGGGAGTGAATTCACTAAAGAAGTGTAAAATGATTACCTAACAGCAGGGAGGGTGCAACCCAGGTTTAGGCCTACCCCACCATACCCCAAATTAGAGAAAAATGCTTAAACCTGAAGATCTAGTATAACAGTTTTATTGCTGAGCATGTGGATGAGCAATATAATTTAACTAGATTTTCAAAGCTCTTTTGGTAAGATATCTCACAGTATTCTTACTGAAAAGAAAGGGAAATATGATCCAAATAATCATACAACTGGATTTTTTTCAAAACTAGCTAGATGGCCAGACTCACAGATTACTTTTCAATGAATCAATATCATCACCACATAAGATGTCCAGTAAAGTATCCCAGGGGTCTGTGCTGTTTAATTTTTATTTATTTGATGTATACATCAAATTTGTAGATGACACAAAATGGGGATCAACAATCACACAGGATGGTAGTGTAAAGTTGCAGAAAAAATCATCAGGTTATATCATTAAGTTGAATCTAATAAAATTCAGTAAGTATAAATTCCTAGTCTTTCATTTGTTTACAAACAAATCAAATTGACACACAAGATTACTAAAGCATACTTAGACTGCAGTGGTTCTGAAAAAGATCAAGGAATTTTGATAGAATCCTAATTCAATATGAATCACTGCTGTAACCCAGTAGGCAAAAAGGTAATGGTGCTTGAGCTTTTGGAAGTGTCACAGTTTTGAGGAACAGAGAGATGGCCAGCCCCCTGAACTCTGTACTACTCAGTTCACATCAGAACTCTTGTATTTATTGATAGGCACCAAAATTTAATGATGTCTTTGAGAATATGGAGAGGGTCTAGAGAAGGACAACCAGGATGTTAAATGGTCTTGCTTGAGTTTAAGTCACTTGAGAATCAGTCAAAGAAAATAATAATATTAAGCTTGCAGAAGAGATGGCTGGTGGAGGTAAGGGGCGAGGCGGAGGCTATGATGGGTGTTTTTAAGTATTTAAAGGACCAAGGTGGTAAAATGATTAGATCTGTTCTCTTAAGCCACAGAGGGACCAACCAGATCAGAATCAACTTGTGGAAATTGAAAAGAGAGAAATTTGATCTTGATTTCTAAAAGGAAATGCTTAACAATTAGAGCTGTCTGAAGATGGGTGTGTTGCTTCAAGAAGTGTTGGGTTTCCCCTCCTTCTGGATCTTTAAGCAGAGATTGGATTACCAAATGGTGAGTAGTTTACAGGAGGATTCCTTTCACATGTGTGTTGGACCAGAAGGTCTCGAAGGTCTCTAACAACTTAAATTCTTTAATCTGAAATAGAAATTCTGGGGAGGAACAAAATCAAAAACAAAAACTGAGCTGAGTCTCTTTCAAGCCACTGGACCTAACTGCATTGTCATTATTGTGTTGACTTCTTATAACAGCCAAGCCAACTGATAAGGATCCTGTTTAGCTGCAGTTGGTAATCCTATTCTCCCTTCACTGCCCCATGTGTAATATAATCGACTGAAACTTTGCTTTGGGAGCTCAACGCATTAGTACTATTGGTCTGTGTCCCATTTTGCCACAGCTAAACACCAACTGTCCAATATCTCTGTTACCCAGCAGGATTTTTTTTTCTTTTTGTCTGCCTGACTTCTAAATTATTCTTTCCTGAATTTCAGGGAATCTATGATATCATCAAATCTATGATATCATCAAAGTAGATAGTTCCTCAAAAAAAAAAAAAAAAGATCACCACCCACCATGGGCATGGACATTTTACCTGTCTTCTTGTAAATTTGCCCAAAGGAGTCAATTCAACATGCTTTTTTTTTTTCTTCTTGATATTATATGGATTCCAGAATGCCATATAACACCCTCTTCTGTCTTTCCCCTCTAGTCACATATGTCTCTGATGACATTATTTACATGGTTTCACTAGTATAATTCTTGCTTAGTAATGTGTCGGTGTGTTATGGATCATTCACACTAGCTATGCATCTTTCCATAGCCATTGACATGATTTTCAATGTCAATTCATTAGTTCTTATATAATTCCTATGACTCACAGTCACAAGGTATCACCAGAAAACACACACACACACACACACACACACATATACATATATACATATATTGTTTAAAAGATGGGGTCCTGTTTTCAGATTTCTACATATTTTCCAAAGCATTGGTTATTCCCTACTTCTAAGTCACAAGTTTCTACCTCCAATGTTACATTTGGCAGAATATTGTATTTGCCATCAGAGAACTTGGCTTCAAAGTCTAACTTTTCTACTTCTTCCCTGTGAAACTTAGGACATGTCACTTATTTTCTGTGGGCTTCACCTTCCTCATCTATAAAATGAAGTATGCTACAAAGGACCTCAATGGTCCCTCCATATCTGTGTCTATGATCTTATAGTACTCTAACCCTAACTCCTATGTTCTAATGGAACTAAAATTTTACTCTTGTGAATATTTCCTCTACTGTTACAGGTTGCATCTTATTCATCTGATTCTAATTCATCAACTTGAATAAATTTACATCCCTTCACTGTGCTATGTTAACCATTCCATGATAGAATAATAATAATTGTTGGTTGATTGGAATGTAAAATATATTGATAAAATTAATTTACTTGGTTATATAGATATATAGAATTACTTATTCATTAAATACATCATATAATGTTTTCTTTTAGCATTTGTGCATCTCTATACAGTGAGTATATAATTTTTATTATAGGTTCAATTTGACTTGGGCAAAATTTATCTCTGAGCATGGGAATTTGATGGTTTAGATAAGAATTCCCTGGGTGGCAATTGTACTTTCATTTAATAGGTACCCAATTGAGTATTGTTCCAAACAGATTGACAGAACTACAGACACATCTTTTTCCTAACAATAATCACTTCATTATCAAATTTTTCATGAATTTACATGTAAATGAAAATTATTGAATAAACAATACTTAATTCATTAGGAGAGTGTAATTTTGTTGTAATTATTCTTGTGTTGTGTCTGCATAAAAAGATACTTAGGCTTGTATCTCCATTAGCAAAGTGGAGTATTACTACTCACAAACCTACAGAAAACAGGGTCCTTTCAGAAAGATGGAATTGCATGAAGCAATGCTGATCATATCTTTACTACAACTTATGAGGTCAGTCTAGAAAACAAATATTCTTTGGAATATGGAATCCTTAATTTTAAGGTGTAAGGCAAATCTGGAAACTTTTTACTTCAACCCTTCCATATTTCAGAAAACTAATAATCATAATAATAGCTGACGTTGACATAACACTTTAATGAATATCGCCTTGTTTTATCTTCACCACAATCTTAGAAGGTGATATTAGTATCCCCATTTTTCAGGAGAAGAAATGAAACAAACAGATATTAATTGACTTGACCAGATTCACATAGCTATTAAGAATCTCAAGCCAGATTGAATTCAGATATTCTTGTTCCAGGTCCCATGCTCCATCTACTACACAACCTAGATGCCTGTAGCTGCCTGAGGCCCAGAAGGATGAAGCAAATTGTCCAAACAAGGTGGAAATTGCAGTAAGTGGAAGAAAGAAGAATCAAACCTGGACCCTTTGTCGAGGAGGCATCATGGTACAGGGGGAATTGATATTGGGTTTGTTGTCAAAGGATTTCAGTTCAAATCCTGATCTGCCACTTACCAGTTGTTTTTCCCTGGACTTTATCTTTGTAAGACTCAGTTTTCATATTTATAAAATAATGGGTTTGAATTACAATGCCTCCAGTATCCATTACCCATATTGGTATATGGCCCTATGATGCAATGGTACCGAATGCAGTGTTCCTCCCTTGCACTGTGCTATCTGGTCAATTGTCTAAGATCCATGGCCTAGCTATCTCATTTGTGAGTGTGAGGCCACAAAATTTCCATCCTGAAGAAGGAAATATTTTACATGTGCCTTACCCAACCAATCTTTAACTGACTTAAAAATGAGGTAAAATATCTGATTCACCTTAAAAGAAAGGGCTTTGGGACAGATGTCTCCTTTGCTCATCTGCTGAAACCCTGAAGGGGATTCAGGTAGGTTGGACTTACCACTGGATGCATAACGTGGATTCTACCACCTGGGAGAAATTTTGTTGTGGGTAAAGAAAACAAGGCAAAGACCCTAGGAATGCTCTGAGCTGACGTGTCCTACTATGGCCACTGATTGCGGCTGAAACTGCACTCTCACTCTATCCTCACCACAAGTTGCTATCTGTGCACAAAGGCTGTGTGTCTCTTTTAATAGGAAGTTAAAATTGAAGCCAGGGTCAGGTGTTTTCTCTTAGACATTCTTTTTTTTTTTTGGGGGGGGGGCTGGGCAATAAAGGTTAAGTGACTTGCCCAGGGTTATACAGCTAGTGTCAAGTGTCTGAGACTGGATTTGAATCCAGGGCCAGTGCTCTATCCACTGTGCCACCTAGCTGCCCTGTTAAACATTTTTCCTCTGCAAACAACCAAGGAGAAAGGGACAATTTCCCTAAATAAAGGATTTGGTTTTTCTTTGTCTGTTTTCCAACTCTTTGATCTGTAGTCAGATACACCCCAGATAGAGCCATTTATCTCAGGCACTCCTTTCCCTGATGATGAAGGATGTCTCTATTCTTACTCAGGTTCAAGCCTGAATCTGAAATATTGAATTCCCACCAACGTACTCTTTTAGGTCCCCCACATGTTTAATTTCATCTCCCATTGCCTGGCTATATCCCTATAGATCTAGATCTCTAGGAGTTATGACTTCATCCTGGTCATTTGACTATGACTGAGCCTATGATAACAGTTCAAGCATGATTTCAAATGGAGATTTTACAGACTTGTGATTGCTTGTATCCATTTCTTCAGAACGTACAAAATCATTGACTTAGATCATGTGGAAAAGGAAGGAATGCTAAATTTAGAGTCAGAAACTTAAGGTTAATCCTGGATCTTCTACTTATTAGGTCTATGAATGTTGATAAATCACATTTCTTCCTTTAATTTTTTTTTGTTTGTTTTTATTTTTTTGGTGAGGCAATTGGAGTTAAGTGACTTGTCCAGGATCACACAGCTACTAAGTGTTAAGTGTCTGAGGCCACATTTGAACTCAGGTCCTCCTGACTCCAGGGCCAGTGCTCTATCCACTGTGCCACCTAGCTGTCCCCATTAAGGTTTTTTTTATACTTAAAATGGGTACAATACTATTTGTAATATATACCTAATTATTTTTCTTGTTGTCCTTCCCACTCTAAGAGGACCAAAATGACATTACAGTGTCAGCGTCAATGTATGGTATGTCTGACTGTGGCTTATCAGACCAATACAAGCACAGAAGGCATGACTACAAGTCAGACTCAAATAGTCCATATGAACATTTGGATATAGTGTAAATGTCTCTAAATCTGTGCATCTCACATTTTTATATCTAATGCAATATTTTTTTGCCTTCTTTTAAGAAAAACTCCATGTAAAACAGTCCTATGCCAGTGTTTCCTGTGTCTCACAACCGATTCTAAAATTCTTCAGAGAGACCTTGAGAGTGTCCTTGCATCATGTTTCCTGACCTCCTTGTGAAAACCTGCATTTGTAAAATAGTCTTTTAAGCAAACATAAATTTGGTATTCAAACAAAGTACTCAGCCCGTCGGAGTTGTGCTATTGGCAGTAGAGTTTGAACACTTGTAAGTTCAGCTCATGAACAAGCCTTAGTGTTTAGTACCTTATTTGGTCAGGTAATCTGCAGAATCTTCCTAAGACAATTGAAATAGAAGTGGTTTAGTTTCCTGGTATGGCTCTGGTAGATTGTCTAGGTTTCTCAGGCATACAACAGTGAGGTCAGCACAATGGCTCTGTAAACCTTCAGTTTGTTAGGCTACCTAACACCTCTTCTCTTCCACACTTTCCCTCTGAGCTTCCCAAATGCTGAGCCAGCTCTGGCAATGTGTGCATCAGCCTCATCATTTGGAAAGCATCCCTGGAAAGTATACTGCCTAGGTAAGTGAACTTACCAACAGAATTCAAAATTCCTCCATTTGCTATAACTGACTGATTCCACAATTGGTTGATACAGTTCTTTCTGGTAGAGAACCCTTTTTTGCTTAGTGTTAATGGTCAGACCCAAATGAGCACACACAACAGAGAATGGAGCCCTTCTCTGTTGGATCTTAGCCTCAAAGAATGCCAGGTGGCACAGAAGATAGAGAGCTAGACCAGTAGTCAGGAAGAACTGAGTTCATATCCAGTCTTAGACTCTTACTAGCTGAATGACTCTGGGCAGGTAACAGAAACTCTATTTCCTTATCTATAAAATATAACTAAGAGTAGCTCCTCCCTCCCAGGCTTATTGTGAGGCTCAAATGAGAAAGCACTTTATAAACTTTAAAATATCATATACACGCTGTTATTATTTATTATTAATTATTTGTAGAAGTATTATAAGTATTATTAGTGGAGCGGCTAGGTGGCGCAGTGGATAAAGCACCGGCCCTGGATTCAGGAGTACTTGAGTTCAAATCTGGCCTCAGACACTTAACACTTACTAGCTGTGTGACCCTGGGCAAGTCACTTAACCCCAATTGCCTCACTTAAAAAAAAATAAGTATTATTGGTACCTATAGAATAATGCAGTGGAAAGGACTTAGGCAAATAGTTCTTCTCCATGTCATGGATGATTTCATAGAGTTACATACAATCTGTGAATGATCATTTATTGTTGAATTCTTGGACAGAGGAGCACAAATCCTGGTAGATCCTAATAAGCTTTAAAATTGGAAGTATCACACCACCTACTCTCATGGCCCTCTAACCCATCCTTCATTGAATTGATATATTCATATTTCTGAAACAGAGATCTGACCATGGCATCTTCATATTCAACAATCTTCATTGGCACACTGTTCGTTCTAGGAGAAAATACAAATTTCTCAGCACAGCATTTAAAGCCTTCCACAATCTGGCTCCCAGATCCCTTTCCAGGCTTATTAAACTGCCTTTCCCTTTAAACACTCTATATTCTAGCCAAATTGGCCTACTTACAATCCCTTAACTTGGCACTCTTGTCTCTGTGCTTTTGTAGAGTCTGAATCCTATTCCTGAAATGCATTACCTACTCACTTCCACAGTAGAATGTCTGAGAACATTACATGACTTACACAATGAATCCCTCAGATGATTGGATATGATAAATTGAAGTTACTTTGTGTGTCTGTATTGCTACTTCTGTAGCCCTTAAGTCCCCAGTGATGGATGCATTTACCTTTAAATAGTCAGACAAAGGATATTATTAAATCAGAACAAAGGCATTTACTGAAGTAGCATAGTAGACATCCTAGCTTCCTTCTTGACATAAGTAAGGTGTCACCTCTTCTATAAAACTTTTTTGATCATCCCTCCTTCTTTGAAAATTACTTTTTATTATTCCCTACAAGTAAATTTCCAACTATTTCCTCCTACTAGTGAAATGTAAATTCTGTTGATACTGTTTTTTTTTTTTTAATTTTTGTTCTTCTGTTGGGAAAAACAGGACCTTACATTTAAATAAAAACAAATTTTAAAAATTAAAAAAACTGTTGAATTGAATTAAACTGTGTTCGCTGTACCAATTAAATTATGAATATTTGAAATATTGAAGTATATGAAGATGTCTCCAAAATTATCATGAATAAAGTATTCCAAGGTTATAGATGTCTTTAAATATAGTGAAATCAATAGCTTCTGTATACCATAATGACAATAACTTTGAGATAAGATGTTCAATTTGTAGGTATTAATTTTGATACATATTTGTACATATTCAACTAAAAACATATTGGTGTGTCCTGTCTCCATTTACCATCCCCTTTTAATTCTATTCATTTAACTAATAAAATATGTCCTCCAACCTTGTGAGATTTACATAGGCCTATATACTTAGGGAAAATTTACATTCTTAGGCAAACTATCCATTAAATTTAGATTGCAGAATATATTTCTCAGTTGATGGTTTTAGGGGTAGTAAAGAATATCTGGGTTTTTAGATCTAAGACTGCATTAGGAGCAGCTGGGAACCAAATGCATTTTCCATCATATCATTTATAAAGAAATTAAAGCTAGAACCCCGCTGTGTCATCTTCAATGAATCCCTTTTTTATTATAGCCATTATTTTAGCCACTACCATTTCATTTCAATATGAGCTCCCCCTTTTTTTCCCTTTTCTATTTATGTTTGTTACAATTATTGGAATCTACTATGAGAGATTTGAAGAAAAATTGACCAATCCTTAGGAAATTCATTACACAGTAAAAAGACAGGCATTTGGGTTTTGTTATTGTCTAGTGATATATAACATTGGACAAATACTTCATCTTCCTCAGGATGCTATTTTCTATTTTGCTTTGTTTTGTTCTCTCTCTCTCTCTCTCTCTCTCTCTCTCTCTCTTGCACAATTTTGTGTCCTCCAAATAGCCTTGTAATTTGCTATCTCTTTGTTTCCACAGTTTTAAATAAGCTTATTTAGTGCTGTCCAAAAATAGAGTTGTTCAGACAATAAGCAGAGATACTCAATAAATAAAGGGATAAATAAATAAATAGATAAATTAAACTTAAAGCCTGGCTTTCTTTCCTTTTGAGATGCTTTCTGTCATTTTATGTGAGTCATAACAGGAAGATGACCATTTTTCCCTTTTATTTATTTATTTTTGGGCTATGAGGGTATGTGTCAGATGTTAATTGAGACACCACTGCACAATAGATGATGCTTTTTTGGCCTTTGTAGCCTAGAGTTGCAGTCTGTTGCTTTTCTGGTGAATTGGATTTTTAGAATTCAGATATTTTTGCTAGAAACAAAATTACATAAATTAATATTTGTGTTGGCAACATGGCTTCATAGTGAGAGGCATTGTGGTATAGTGGTTTAAAAAAAGTGTCTTCAAAACTAGACAGAAGTTGTTTTAGTCCTGACCTTGACACTCTCTGGTTTTGTCACCCAAAGTAATGTCTTGGATTCTTTTACCTTCACAATTCCTCTTGATAATCTCATCAACTTCCAAAGATATTGTTATCACATCTCTGTGGACCAGTCTTGTATCCATTTATGCATATCTAATCTTTCTCCTCACCTACAGTCTTGAATCTTTAGCTACTTATTGGATACCTAGAACTAGATGACCCCTAGAAATATTAAGCTCATCAAGTTAAAAATTGAACTTATGATCTTTCCCTCAAAATCATCCCTCTTTCCCAACTTCCCTCTTGTTTAGTTTTTTTGTTTTGTTTTTGGTGAGGCAATTGGGGTTAAGTGACTTGCCAAGGGTCACACAGCTAGTAAGTGTTATGTGTCTGAGCCCAGATTTGAACTCAGGTACTTCTCACTCCAGGGCCGGTGCTCTATCCACTGCGCCACCTAGTTACACCTTCAACTTCCCTCTTACAATTGAGGACACTACTACTTAACGTTGAGGGCATTATTATTCTCCCACTTGGGCTCATAACCAAGGTGACCCTCTTGACTTTTCACTCTCTCACTCATCCCCCAGTGCATACTGAATATTGCAAATCCTGTAAAATCTATGACATCATATACATATATTCAGTAATTTTTCAGTTGATCTAACTCTTGATGACCCCATTTAGAGTTTTCTTGGAATAGAAACTGGAGTGGTCTGCTATTTCTTTCTCTAGCTCATTTTACAGTTGGGGAAACTGAGGCAAGGGATAAAGTGACATGCCCAGGGTCACATAGCTAGTAAGAATCTGAGGCCAGATTTGAACTCATAAAGGTAAATCATCCTGATTCCAACCCAGTGCTCTAGGTGTGTTTATATGCATATGTACATATTTATTTGTTTGTTTGTTTGTTTGTTTGTTTGTTTGTTTGTTTGTTTGTTTGTTTATTTATTTATTTTTGTGAGGCAATTGGGGTTAAGTGACTTGCCTAGGGTCACACAGCCAGTAAGTGTTAACTGTCTGAGGCCGGATTTGAACTCAGGTACTCCTGACTCCAGGGCTGGTGCTCTATCCACTGCGCCATCTAGCTGTCCATATTTATTTTTAATATCCATTTTTTCCTCTGATACTAATGTTTAGATTATTGCAATAGCCCTTTAGTTGGTCCCCCTATTTCAAATCTCTCCCCTTTCTAGTCCATTTTCCATTCTGATGTTATATGGTTCTATATCATCACAAACCAAGCAACTTCTTATTCTAACTCTAGTGGCTTCCTATTCCTCCAATAGCACATGCCCAACCATCTGTTTGACTTTTAGAGACCTCTATAACCTTACTCTGCCCTATGTTTTGAGTTTTCTTATACATACTCCTTTCCACATACTCTACCACCCTGTAATACTGACCTTCTTCTATTCCTTGTATAAAATACATCTTCTGGCTCCTTGTATTTATATTGTCTCCCAGGCCTGGAATTCTCTTTCTCTTCCTCCCCGTCTCCTGGCCTCCATTTCATTCAGTTCCCAGCTAAACTCATTCCTTCTAAAATAAATATTTCCTTATTCTCCTTCATGCTAAAATCTTCTCTCTGAGATTGTCTTCTATTTCTCCTGTATATATCTGGAACATACTTACAAGTTATCTCTCTTGTTGTGCTGTGAGCTTCTTGAGGGAAGAAAATATATTTTGGACCTTTCTTTGTATTTCTAGTATAAGTGCTTGGGATAGAATAGTCATTTAATCATTGCTGGGGGACTCAACTTAACTTGACTTCCTGCCTATAAGGTCAGTTACCTAATCACTTTACCACGTTCCTTCTTGAGATCTTAATAATTTCTAAAATAGTGACAAAAATCATTGATAAAATTAGAAAAGCATGTGACCTCCAAATGGGAAAGTATATAGAGTACAGTGAATAAGGATATATAAAGCAGGGAAGAGTAAAAAAATGAGCCCCCCACCACTTGACAATGCCTGAAATATTCCCCCTGCAGAGATACCGACCACCACAAACACTTTTTTGGACCTTCCTTTTCTTTTCTTGCTTTATGTGGGTCATTTTTGTCTTTCAAAGATTTTAAGTATACTGAGGATAGATAGCTTTTAAAATAAATTTTCTTTATCTTCTTCCTCATTACTGAATAACTTTGTGTGTGTGTGTGTGTGTGTGTGTGAGGCAATTGGGGTTAAGTGACTTGCCCACGGTCACATAGCTAGTATGTGTCAAGTGTCTGAGGCCAGACTTGAACTCAGGTCCTCCTGAATCCAGTGCTAGTGCTCTATCCACTGCACGACCTTCCTGCCCCTGCGCCACCTAGCTGCCCCACTGAATAACTTTTAAACCAGTAGGATTACCACTCCTAAATGTACAAAGCATAATGAAAAATGCCCTGGATTTGCATTTATGAGGGCTAAATTTCAGTTCTGGCTCTAAAACTTAAAAATTGTATGAAATTACATCAGTCATTTAGATTCTTCCAGTTTCTGTCTATGTATTTTTTCTTCTTCAAATAATTCAATAGTACAACCCTTCCAATGTGACAAGCCTGGCACTGGGGATCAAAGAGAAGCTCTTTCCCTCCAAATTACATTCTAATGGGGTAAGTAGACTCTATTCATGCTTATACACACATATAAAGGTGTGTAGATAGATGTATATAATTGGATGTATAAATAAGTATCTCTTTATCTCTCTCTCTCTCTATATATATATACACACACACACACACACACACACACATCAACATGGATATGTATATATGTGTGTACACATTTTTGTGCATATATTTATATTATATACAAAATTTATAAAGGGTAGTGTGGGGAAGGTGCATGCTGGCAGCAGTTGGGAATCAGAGAGTGACTGTTGGGGATGGAGGTAGGGGAGTTAAATTTCAAAGTCAATAAGATGAGCTTTTCTTTGGTGGTATTGACAATAGACTATGTTCCATCAAGTTCTGGGTGTGTTTAAATATATGTGTGTTTGTGGTGATATAAGACACGTGAATTAGAAAAGCACATATAATATTGATGATAAAACTGGCACTAATAATTTCAAAATAATATTTCAAGGAAAACAATGTATAAAAAAGTTTTCTAAATGTTCATCTGGTAAAATTTATTACTTCTCATAGGGCAGATGAGAAGGAAGTGAGATTTCACTGGGAAATTCAGAATCTGATAGAATCAGAATCCCATGTTTCTCTCAAGGTCACTTGGTAACTGGAGGCAATTCTTCTAAGGTATCTCCCATTCCTCACCTTCTCAGAACCTACTTCTTTGAAGCTCTGAAATCATGGAAGTTTGGAGAACAGCGAACATTGCAGTGTGAACAATGAATCTTCAGGAGAATCTCATTAAGCTGTTTTATTTTTGCAACTAAGGAAACTGATGTCCAGAATCAGGATTCTTTAAAATAGGAAGGATTTTTTCTCCAGTTTTATTATTACTGAGCACTTTTCTATATCATCCAGAATGAAAGTAATTCTTTATTGAGGCTGAATGAGCTGAAAAAAGACTCCTTATGTCTAGGAGCAAGTACCTTATAGCTAGAGAGCGTATCTTACCTAAGCCTCATGTAGCCCGGACCAAGAAAATATGGATGAAATAAATGAATGCCTAAGGGTAAAGTAGATGCTCTCTGATTCCCTATTTCTTCACCTCCAAAGGGAATTCTTCCCTGAACTTCAAACTGAAGAAAATGTAGGAATGGGAGGACAGATTCTGAATGAGTCAGAGCAAAACAAAGTGGGAAATCCAGACAAAATGGATTAGAAAAAGGAAAGTCTGAAGCAATCAGTGTGAAGTAATAATAATAATAATAATGAAAACTAACATTTACTATGTGTCAGACACTGTGGTAATCACTTTAAAAATAATATATTTGGTCCTAGCAACAACCTTGGGATGTTTATACCCTTTTTGAACTGGGAAAACTGAGTCAAACAAGGACGAAGTGAATCGCCCAAAGTCACACAGCTAGCAAGTGTCTGAGGTCCAATCTGACCTGTTACTCAGTACAGGCTGGTACACTATCTACTGTGCAATTTAGTGTCCCAAAAAGAGTTCTGTGTAATGTGTTCAAACTGGATGCAGAAACCCGTGGCTTCCCCCCCACACTTCCTACCCTTTCCCTCTTTCTCTCCAGAGAGGGGTGGTTGTATGGTGGTTATTCACTCATTTCAGACACTTCTATTTTCTCTTGGGGCTTACAAAGCATTTACCTTCCTTATAAAAAGTTTACTGTGCTTTCTAAGGCAGGCACATGTGATAAAGCTATTGACAAGGAGAACTTCTAAATGTTGTGTACTTGTGTTTCGATTACTTGCTAAAAGGAGCAACTAAACTCAGGAATAAGTACAGTGGGAGATAAAGAAACAGGTCTATTCATTTATTTCCTGGTGGAATTCCAAACTTGCAAGGAAAAAACTTCCAGAAAACCATCCATCAAGTTTATAGTTCTAAACATCTGTGATTATTGATAATCTTAATTTTATTATATATTTTTCAAATTTGTAAGTTTGCCTTAAAAATCACCCCCAAAAAGCATATCCTTTCAACAAATGAGTAGAAATATGCACAGCAAGTGTTCAAAACAAAAGAATAATCAGTTTAGATGTCTCCATAGCAGAATTTATGTTATAAAAAATTCAACTCAATACGCAGCTATTATATTGAGCTGGGTGGTATATGTCTATAATCCCTGCTATTGTAGAGGCTGATGCTGATGGAACGTTTGGACTCAAGAGTTCTGACCCTTATGGTAGTTCAAGGAAATTGTATGTTTGCACAAATCTGGTACAAATATGATGAGACCTGGAGAATTAGGGGTGGGGATTCCAGACTGCTTAAAGAAGGTTGAATCAACTCACGTTGGAAACTTAGCAGGGCAAAACTTTATGATAATCAGTAGTAGGATTGCTTACATGAGTGGCCACTAAACATCCAGCCTGGGGAAAAAATAGGGAGACCCATTCTAAAAAAAAAAAAAAAAAGAATACAATAATGAATCCAGAACTTTTAATTGTCATTATTGGAGCTCAGTGTTGTGTTTGTTTCCTTTTTGTCTTTTTTTAGTGAGGCAATTGGGGTTAAGTGACTTGCCCAGGGTCATACAGCTAGTAAGTGTTAAGTGTCTGAGGCAGGGTTCGAACTCAGGTACTCCTGACTCCAGGGCCGGTGCTCTATCCACTGCTCCACCTAGCTGCCCTGTTTCCCTTTTCTACTTGACTGTGTTTAAATGAAAGAGATATGGTCCTCAGATGCCTCAAGTCCTCCCCATCCAGGGCAGACATTTAACCTATGAAAATGGTCCTTTGTACTTTGCCTCCTTTCATTTATTCTTTCTAAATTTAGGCGAAGGAATCTTGGATAGAGCTATGAACTTATAAGCTTTGCAAGATCAAATTAGTAAGTTCTAGTAGTCTAAGACCTAGAATCCAAGTGAGGATTTGAAAGAGACCAAGTAGCAAAGTGCTGGACCCAGCCTCAATGTATGACGCAGTCTAACCCAGATAGAGCAGAGGCATGTATTCGTCTACTGGCTGTGCTGCATCTGGAAGGGAAACTTGTGGGGCGAATGTTGTGTAGCCAATGCTTTCATTGTAATCCTTTTCATCCCAGGAACTAAAGTGATGAATGGGATGGTGTGACTTCCTTCCTATATGGGGGTGAAATGATTTGTAACTTCTGTTCTTCTTATATTCTCAAAGCAAATATCCATTTGTTAAGATAATTGATGCTAATTGGTTCAGTGATGCTAGGATGCTAATCACCAGAGGGTATGGATGATATAATGGCTATCTCTGGTGATGAATGTTGCTTAGAACATATTAGAATGGGGGTTTGCAGCAACAATATTAGGGAAAAAATCCCCCTGACTTCTCAAGGATATCCTTAGGAACCTCAACTGGGGGTGGTGTACCTTTGATACTGTTCTGTAGGAATTGAGATGAAGATAATCACAGATTTTTTTTTAAAGCTATATGAGTCCTCGTTAATGATAAAATTAGGTTCTTTACATTTGTGGAGATGTCCCAGATAGACTGTCCACCAAGGACTGTCATTAAGGATATTTAACTTTCAGGATCCTTCAGGGAGGGAAATTTCCACTTGTCTACTTGAGAATATTTCTTCTTTCTTTGTTTTCTTCTCTCTCTCTCTCTCTCTCTCTCTCTCTCTCTCTCTCTGTGATTATAATAACATAATTGATTGACTTGCATGTTTTTATCACAAAGCAGATCACTTCCTTTTGCGTTAATTTTCACATTTGTTGAATTTTTAGGAATTGACTCCTTCAGTGTCACTGAATACTATGCAAGTATTGATAGTGAGGCTAATAGGTGAAGTATGGGCTTTGCATCCCTAAAATGCCAGTGTCTGAATGAGAAAAGGTCCTTCTGCTGTTAAAGAGGCTTAGCCCAGTTGCCTTACTATGAGATCCTTAAGAACTGGAAGTTCATAAGGCATCGCTGGCTTACTAACATAGAACCCCTTAGTAATCCAGCCCAAGTTGTGAGACATTTTCTTGGGAGCCTCCCCCTGGTTTGGTGCTTTTTCATCATCCATATCTTTAGTCTCCAACAGAATAGACTTGCCAGTGTGATACCCACACACATTTAGTTTTATCCATCACACCAGTATGCAGCAAAGTAGAAGGAGCATAGGTCTTCCTAGATTCCGGACCTCCCTCTGTTGTCCACTGTACTAGGCTGCCTCTCACATCTTGTATATTAACAACTAATCTGCTGGGGAAGACATAGAAAAATGTCATTTTAGGATGTCAATAAAATTCATTAAACCTGATAATAGCTGTGTGATTCTGGGCAAGTCGCTTACCCACCCACCCCTTTTTTTTTTTAACTTTCCTCATCTGTACCCCTTTTTTTTAACTTTCCTCATCTGTAAAATGAACTGGAGAAGGAAATGGCAAACCATTTTAGTATTTGCCAAGAAAACCCCAAAAAGAGTCAGGCATAGTTTGACATGACTGAAATGATAGAAAAACAATAAAAACAACAACTATAAAACAACTTTATATAGCAATGAAAGATCTGACATCAACCTTTGGCAAAGCAATTCTAGGTTCTAGAGATTCAAAGACAGACATGAAACAATCCTTTTCCTTAGGGAGCTTATTGGACAGATTTTTTTCTTCTTCTACTTGGAGAATTATTTAATGTTCATTACTAGGCCATGCTAAAATAGGAAAAAAAAGATAGAGTTATTCAAATTATAGCACAGACTTAGTGTTATACTAATCAAAGGGATACTTTATGAAATGAGGCAAAATAATAAAATTCATTTGGAGGAGTATTACAGGATATAAAGATGGATATGGCATTGTGAGATGTAAAATTATACAACAGTTAAAAAAGCTTCTAGTAGATAGATAGATAGATATATAGATAGACAGACAGATAGATGGATGGGTGAATGGATGGATGGATAGACACATATACATATATACATGTATATATTACATTATGTAATTACATTTATGGGTATGATTAGAAAGGTAAATCAGTCAATTTGATATGGTAGAAAAAACTAGAATTAAAAACATACATCATATAAATTTTGATAACACTAAATAAAACAGAATACTGAGGAATGAGCTCTCATTTTTTCTTCTGATGTACTAAAAAAATGGAGTCGAACAATTAAATAAAGTACAGTAATTCCATTACATATATTCAGAAAAACTTCCTTCTCCCTATATCATAATAAAATTCATAATGAAAATGATTTAAATTTTCAAAGACATATTTTTAAATTATAGAAGATCTCAGATCTTTCACAAGTTTTAAAAGGAGCAAAAATTGAAAAAAGTCATGGGATAGAAAAATTCAAAAAATACAAAATAATCCATTTGAATTATATAAAATGAAAAAGCTTTCAATCAAATAAGAATTGTGCAATTTGATTTAGAATAAACAGTATAGATTGTGATTTGTGAGGGGAGTATTAATATATTTGGAAAAATGTATATATGAAATTTTAAAAGAAGAGTCACATTTATATATGTGTATACATATCTATATATCTATATCTATCTATATCTAACTCTATATTTCTCTATCTCTATATATATATTCCTAATAATTTTCCTTTACAAAAGTATTCAGAAACTTCCACTCGACTATTTGATAATATTTTAACTCTCTGTATGTATATAATATATAACATTTGTATACATATAAACTAGTTATATATCTCTATATATTAATTACACACATGTGTATATCTATATCTATCTATCTATATAATATTTTCAAAAAGACAAATGGAAGTTTTATTAGGAAAACATCTAGGATTATATTCAATACCGTATAACTACAGAGAAGTAAATTAAAACAACTTATATCTGCAAACTAGTTAAAAATCCTAGTTATCTGGGAAAAACCATTGATGAGTATGTATGAGATAACAAGAAGATTCATCCAGTCTTGTCAGAATGATTATTTGCTTATCTTGTCCTGGAACACAATTTAGAAATGTGGAAAATCATGTATTAAATTTTTCAAGTCCTTTGACTCTGAGATTATACTATTGGCACCATATCCCAAGAAGGTCATCAGAAAAGTTAACCAGAAAAGAAACATATTTAGAAAGATGTTCATTGCAAAAATCATTTGCAGTAACAAAAAAATAAAAACTGGAAATAAAATATATGTCCTAAAACTCTGGGATATGTAAGAAAGCTATGGTTGGTGAGTTCAATGGTATGTCATTTTATCTTAAATAATGACAATGAAGAACTCAAAAAAAGGAAGATTATTTTTTAATATCAATGTAGGGTGAAGAATATTCAGTAATAGACACCTGAAATTTAGTTGAATAAATAAATACAGAATTATAAATAAAGCTACATTAAGAAAAAGTTGTTTATCCTTTGTTTTTTGTTTATTTTTTTAGGAAAATGAGGGTTAAGTGACTTGCCCATGGTCCCACACCTAGTAAGTAAGTGTCAATTGTCTGAGGCCAAATTTGAACTCAGGTCCTCCTGAATCCAGGGTGGATGCTTTATTTGCTGTGCCACCTAGCTGCCCCCTTGTCCTTTGTTTTTTGTTTTTGTTTTTGTTTTTATTTTTTTAAGTGAGCTAATTGGGGTTAAGTGACTTGCCCAGGGTCACACAACTAGTAAGTATTAAGTGTCTGAGGCCTCATTTGAACTCAGAGACTCTTGACTGCAGGGCCGGTGCTCTATCCACTGCGCCACCTAGCTGGCCCCTGTCCTTTGTTTTTCAAAAGAACTGATGACATTACAAGTAATGTTTTCACTTGCACATGAATTAGATTTAAGTGAGGCAAAGTTGTACAAAGTCATCAGCCTCAGTGTCTCATCCTGAGTCATCTAAGTCCAGTGGCAGGACAAAAGTCAAGATGACTAGTGATGGCCCAGGATGCAGTGGATGACTGAGCTCCATAGCACCTGCTTCAGTTGGCTTCAGGACTGTTGGAACAAATTATTCTCGTTCGACTATTGCTCTGGGAAAACTATTCACATACCTGGGATTGACACCCTCCCTAACTCAGTGACAGGTTGGAGGCCTGCGGGTTATTCTCAACTTGGTTTAGCCCATCTACCAAGAAGGTTAATCAGAGTTTGACTACAGCTTCTTGGGGTGACAGGTGAGAATTGGCTGAAGGTATACACCAAAAATGAATGAGCAGCTCTGAAAAGTCTTCAGCAAGTCTTCACATTAGGGTACATAGTCCTCTGTGAACACCCATATACCCCTAAGATAAATTAAATAGAGCTAAAAACACTATAATCAAATGAAAAGATCAATGTTAGTGGCATACTATCAAACTTAAAAGATGCTTCCCTCCATCTTGCTGTTGTTATCAATCAATTACCTTTCCAGGGAAGGTACTTCAGAGAGGGGTGGTATTTGTGTGTGTGTGTGTGTGTGCGTGCATATGAGAAATGTCGGTAGTGCCAAAACAAAGCAATGTTTAAACAAACACACATACACACAAAACTTTGAAATTTTGGAATAAGGGTGCAAGGAAGAAGGAAAATCCTTGGTATTTTTATTTATGTACTGATAGGGGGCAGCTAGGTGGTACAATGGATAGAGTGCCAGTCTGGGAATCAGTAAAACTCATCTTCCTGAGTTCTAATCTAGCAACAAACACTTAATATCTACGTCACTTTCTTACAAGCAAGTGGCTTACCCCTGTTTGCCTGTTTGTTCCTCTGTAAAATGAACTGAAGATGAAAATTACAAACCACTCTAGTAGTACCTTTGCCAAAAAAAACCCAAATGGTGTCATGAAAAATTGGAGATGACTGAAACTGAACAGCAAAGGATTGAAAACTGAAATTTGAGCCATTCCTGTGGTCTGTAAAGTATGGGGTGGACCAAGTACCTCGGGGATCTCAAAAAGCATTCATTGATGACAAAATGCATCTCTCCAAAAGGAAGGGTGGGTCTTGATTTTAGTTCACTTGTCTGGAACACTGATAATCTAAATTAGCTACTATTGTGTATCTAAACTATATGGGGGCACTGTGGTATAATATATTAATTTTATTCCTTTTTAGTTACTTAGTATTTTATACCTATGGAAGTGCTAGAAGTATAGGTATCAGTGACTTCTAGAGAAATATCACAGCAATAAAACTGACTTCTTCTGATGACCTACAAAATGGAAAAAGTGTTAGATTTTCCAAGTTCAGATCCAAGTTATATAATTTTCTAGATGTGTCATCTTAAAAAAGTCATATTTCTTTTCAGGGCCTCTGAATTCTGTCTTGTCCAATGATGGATAGAACTAGATGAACTCTAAGATCTCTTCTAGGCTTTAATTATACGATTCCCTTTTTGCAAGGTCAATTCAATTGGAATTCCAAATTCACCCAACCATAAGACAAGTAGGCTCAGTTTGAGTCAAAAGAAAATAGGATCAGGCAAGCCCTGAATCTCTATGTATTTGTGTGTTGGGGGTGGTGAGGGTCCTGAAAAATATTAATCACTTGGGATTTATCTCTGAAAGTCTCTACTCCAAAAAGTCATCCTTTCCATATACCATCAGTGAGTAAGAATTTCCCAATAAGGCAAGAAGTCTAGGTCTGTTTAAAGGGGAAAAAAAATTGAACATGTATAAAGAAGTCTCAGCATTTTAGAGATTCAAAACCTGGACTTCTTACATTAGTTAGAATACTTATACTAGGTACAATAACAGAACTGGTACTGTTATATAAGACTTCCAACAGGGAGAAGTTATCATAGGGCAGCTAGATGGCATAGTGGATAAAGCACTGTCTCTGGAGTCAGAAGGACCAGAGTTCAAATCTCACCTCAAACAATTCCTAGCTGTGTGACCCTGGGCAAGTCACTTAACCCCAATTGCCTCAACCCCCCCCCCCCAAAAAAAAAGGTATAAAGAAACAAAAACAAATCAGCAGCATGATGTGTTCATGGTCACATGGTAGTCGATTAGTTAATAAAGAGCTCAGGTAACTCCAAAAGTTCTTGCTGCCGCTACTACTTCTTTCACAAATCATTTTATGACATTTCTTCTTTTTCTCAATCAAAAGTCACCAGGAAAAGAGAGATCTCTACTGTTTCTTCCAGCCTTTTATTTTGTACACAAGGTTCTGGCTCAGCAGCAAATTAAAAAAAAATATTCCATTGCAGTCCAATCAAGTGAATGGAAAGGTAATCGAACATTTATGTATTCATAAAGCTCTGAAATGAGAATAGGTCCTCTCCAATACACACTCCTAGGTTAAGTCTTCACCAGAGTTGGCTCC
This sequence comes from Dromiciops gliroides, assembly GCF_019393635.1. NCBI lineage: Eukaryota > Metazoa > Chordata > Mammalia > Microbiotheria > Microbiotheriidae > Dromiciops > Dromiciops gliroides. The sequence goes on from NC_057866.1 coordinate 31,774,434, forward strand.
AGGCAGGATATATTGTACAAGCACTAAGAATGGGTATCCCATTCACCAAACCCCGTGTTTTACATTTTATTGTTGTTATTGTTAAAATCCATCCTATGAAGAATGTCTTCCTCAAGGGCTTCTCCTAAGTTTGTAACTCTATTACTTAACAATTTAAGGATGTGCCCTGTAGTAAATTGATTTACCAATAGTCACATTGCTAGTAGGTATTTGAGGTAAAATTCAAACTCAGTTCCCTGGGACTTCTGGTCTAACTCTCTTTAATATTTTTTTTTGAGAAAATAATTTCATTTCTACATTCCATCAATATTTGTGATATGAATTATAAAATGTGGACAATATACAAAATTCTTCTTTGAGATGACTAATGTCTTTGGTGAATGCCATTTTATTTATTTACTTTTTGACATGATTATTTCTCCCACCTTTTCTTCCAACCCTTCCCTCCAAAAGAAAAACTCTGAGTCACTAATTGATTTATCCCATGGCTCACAAAAACTTAGCAGGCTTTTGTAAAACAGATGAAAATTATGCCTATTCTTTCATATGAACCCAATAAAAGTCTCCTTTTAAAAAAGTCTAGAAAATGTTTCCTCAGAAATTATTGGTAAAGTCAGTTAAGATGTAAAAATGTAATTTTCTGTGGCATATATTCAGTGCCTGGGGCTAGCTTCTATTTCATTCATCTTTCAAGGTTTGTCTAGATGAATCATAACCCTGGCACCACTAATTGATTATATATCTAATCAGAGATCACCAACCCAGAACAATAAAAAGGCAACTCCTTTCTGAGTACCCTCTGTATTCCTAAGAGCCGTGCATTTTTATAAATTAGTGCAAAGCAGCAAAGAGTTTGCACTTTATTCATAAGGAGATAATATGGGAGGTTTGGAATTAAATACAGAGATGAGCCAGATAAATTGCTACATGTTGGTCTGATAAGTTGTATGTTGCTGAATTGTAATCATGATTCTTAGCACAAGTTTTCTTATTTCTTTCTTCAGACTTGGCTTTGTCCAATTCAGTGTGAATAAAATTTTGGAAAATGGAAGCTTTCTGATGGGCAAGATCATAACTGACATTTATATAGTGTTTTCATGTTTTCCCAGTATTATATATGCAGTATCTTATTATGAACTAATACCAATACTAGGAGGTAGATTCTCATTTCATAGATAATCAACCTGATATTAAGAGAAAAAAGGTGACTTGCCCATAGACATACCTAATCATCAGAAGGTAGATATAAAAGAATTTTTGAGTCAATGTCCAGCATTCTATCCATTATACCACATTGTCAATTTTAAGGCCAGCCTGCATCTATTTTGAACTATAACCATCTGCTTTAAAATTTCTTAGGCTTTGATTAGAATATTCTATCATATTTGATCAATTCTGAGACATTGGCTGGGCATTTTTCCTCACAATTTATACTTCTGGAAACATTTAAATCTATCCAATTGCTTTCCTGAATGTCAGGACTCTGGAGTTCATTATACTATTAAAAATACCTTGGTTCTAATTGCCCAATAACCACTGTGTAGGTCTTTTTTCAATATGTCTTCATTCAGGTACCTACATTATAATTATTGTCCTTCTGAAGAATGTTACTCTTCAAATAATGTCCTCCTTGGCAAAAGTACTTTTAATATGTTAGTTTGTTTTTCAAGGATTGGTGCACCACTCTATTAGGTCCAATATAACTTCCTCCCTTCCTTGCTTCCTTCCTACCTTCTTTCCTTTCTTCCTTTTTTTCTTCCTCCTCCTCTACTTCCTGTAGGTGTGGGAAGAGGGCACTGACCAGAAATAGAAGATAATGTGCGTGCTTGTTTAAGGAATATGGTAAGTCATTTACATTGTTTTTATACTTTCTATTGGACAGAATAATGATATCTACCAAATGGGTGCTTATGCTAAATCTGGAGACTTTTTTTTTTAACCATATCTATGGAGTCTAGACATGAGCTATGCTTTAGTTATATTCTCAAAAGTGTCAGTGGCAACCCTGGTTGAGAAGAAAATGGAGCCATATAATTTTCAAAATGATACCAAAAAGATTGGAATCATTCTGTGTGCGGGGACCAACTTTTAATTGGGGAGTGCTAGCTAAGTGGCTCACCGCATTATTGGGGCAAGGAAGGAGACTGGCAGCCTCCCTCAAAACAAAGCAGGATTTATTTTAACAAGAACAAACTTAAAAAAACAAAACAAAACAAAACAAACAAACAAACAAAAACCCACAAACGGGTAGGATCAAGGGAAAGGAAATAAAATGGGGAAAGGGAAATTATACAACCTGAAAAATGCCACTGCCCAGGAATCAGCTGAGAATACACAGCAGTGTCCTTTTACCTTTCAGCTTCCAGCTAGAATGGTGAATTCTCCTCTCCCTTCCCAGAAAACCCCACACAGCCCCCAGCCAATTGTCTGGCTGTTCTGACAGTCACATGACTGCCCTCACTAGGCTTCCAATCATTATCATTTTGCCAGGTGCATGTAGGCATCATAGAGAGTGGTGATGATGTGAGGTGCTGGCACCATGACAATGGCTATAGCCAGTGGGTGGAGCGCTGTGAGATTTGTGGAGCCCCAGGCCAGTGCGCACCAAGGTTTATTTTTTAAATTGTAGCCAAAAGATGGGGTCATAAAAACCTCAAATAACAATTAATTCTTTACATGTGCAAAGCCAAAGCTTGGAGTAGTGAACCAAAGACCACTTATAAAAAAGCAAAAACAAACAAAGAAACAAAAAACTTAAAGCATAATAATGTGTTTTTCATTTACTGGAAAAATATAATACAATACTTAGAAAATATTTTTTCTGAATTGCTAAGGAAAATTAATCTATCAAAATTGTTCATATTAAATTTAATTCCCCAACCAGATTGTACAAAAAATATGTTGGAAGATGTTAACACTTTAAATGAGTATCTCAGCTCTATGAAATTTACACATCAGTGGTATTAGAAGTGAGGGGACTTAAAATTTTCTTACAGAACCATTCCCCTATTCATGTTTCAGAGTCTTTCTACACATACCCCTTGAATAAGTGATGTGCATTCACTTTGGTTTTCCTGATTAATATCACAGTCTGCCTTCTTGAATAATAAAAGCTATCCATTTCAATTCCCTAATCATAGATATATCTGTGATTTTATCCTGAACCTTGAGAAGATGTAGCATTTAATTTAATTCTAGAGCAAAACTTATGCAAATATATTCCTTTGCTTTCTCTCCTAAACCATTGAGCTCAAACTTCCAATCTTGTAGATTTCATTGAGTCATTTATTAAATGTAAACTCCCAGATTTATTTCGGGCTTCTTTTTTTAATTTAATAGCTGCTTCATATTCTTTATTTTTGAAGAGAGGTTTTTGCCATCCTTGCTGTCTTTGCAAATGGATGACTTATCAGAAGCAAGAAGAAGAAACACCCCCTAAATGATTCACTAGCCTTTGTATTAAATGATAGGGAAGATTACAATCATCAAAATACCAAAGTGCCTTGAAAGTTCCCTCAAGAAGTATTTTGAACAGAATAAAAACCACCTTTTACACATTTCAATTTGCTGTAATCCCAATTTGCTGATTAATTCTATCAAATCCAAGTCTTCTTTTTCATAGAGGTTATTTTACGTGTGTGTTGAAAAAGCCTGAAGGGAGTCTAGCAGAAGTAATAAGTCAGGTAAACCAGGTCAAAATCCCTACTTTGGGGGATAGATTTAGAGTAAAATGTACTAGGCTCAAAGTATACTATTATAATTAACAGATTTATAATTGAGCAAGAAGAGAACTCAGCGATTATTCAACAATCATTTATTAAGCATTTAATATGTGCCAAGAACTGTGTCAAATGCTTCATCTTGGGAAAAAAAAACACTCACTGTTTTTCAAATTTCCTATTGTATTAAGAGAGATAATGTAGAAACATATATATATATATATATATATATACATACTATCACTATATATATATGAAATACATATCTATATTGTTAAGGGCTAAAATTCTAGCTAAACTGTCTAAAATATCTAATGAGTGGTCACCAATAAATTATAAGCTTTAGCAAGAGTTAGACTTTTAAGCATTTATTAAGGAGAATAAGAATTTGGTAAAGAGAGAGAGAAAGGCCTAGATTTCTATCTATTAAAGGGAGAGCACATTTTTAGCTCCCTTCTCTGCCGGTGTTCTTAGGAAAGAGAGCAAGACTGAGCGCCAGTGTCTTCCTTCCTCCTCCCACTAGCCCGCATCACTTCCTGACGCCAAAGGAAAGACTCCTGGTCTTGCCCTCAAAGACCTTCACTTCATGGGCGGAACTCTTCTACAGTAAGTCTCCAGCAGGTGGCGTTATTCCAATCGTTACACTATCTATACATACATACATACACACATCTCTCTTTGTGTCTATGTGTGTGTGTATATATATATATATGTGTGTGTGTGCATGTGTGTGTGTGTGTGTATGTGTATCTATATCTATATCTGTCACTTATGACCCTGTAAAGTTGGGTAAATCATGAATACCCCTGATATCTGGCCTTATAGCACATTTTAAGTTTACTATAAGGACAATTCTTTTTAGTCTCAATTCTTCAGTCTTCTGATTACCCCCTTCCCAATTGATGTAAGAATCTTCTAATGTCCACCAACCACATTTAGCTGATTGAAACTGATCATTCTAATGCTAATTCTTTACTATAGTTCCAACCCCTTGTCCTTTACCTAATGATTCCTTCCCCACATTGCTTTAAAACAATTTCACTCATTTTACTAGGAAATATGTACTATACAGTTCATCACTGAGGTTTCCAGTAGGGGATAGAGATGGGAATTTGCAGGAACTGTTCCGTGTTCTATTCTGAACCCTTCTCAGAGTGTAAGTGAAAGGTTTTTTTGTCATATTTTTGTATGCCCTCATTCACTTCCTTTCCTTTTACACTAGGATGAAGGGCTTTGAAAGTACTTTTTTTTAAAAAAAAATTCTCTGGATTGCAAAAAAGGCAAAATGTGACTCCTTTTATCCCCCCAATTTTGCCTTGGTAAAAAACATGCTGCCAGAACAAGTTATTGCTAGGTCTATGGAGGGCAAAAGCAGGGTTAATTTTGTCACTGCTAATCCTTCAACCCTGGCCTTAGGGCTGCTGTCATTTCCAGGACCATTTAAAACCCCATCCTGGATGAATGACATTGAGAGAATAAGATGTCAATAGTCCTAAGTACACCTTCCCAGAAAATCACTTGCCCTACATAGCAAGGGAACAGTTTTAACATCCAGTTTCCACCTGCTGAAATAAAAATGTAGAAATCCAGGCCAGATGGTATTAATTCAGAAACCATGTTACCTTCAGGTGTTGCTTGTACCTTTACAAATTGTGGCTCATTCCTTACCTTGCCCCATATTGGCAATATGCTAGTGTCTTTTTTAAATGCTCAGATATAACAACTATTTTCTTAGGAGACAGAATTGGGGCCCATTTGTCAACTTAGTAAGCTATAGCACTATGAGGGAAACCCTACTTGGAAGCAGTATGCTTAGTCATTTGGAAATAATCAAGGAATTGAGGTTTGAATTCAAGTTTTGTCACATACCTGTGTAACGATCTGGATATAAATTAAAATATGGAAGGTACCTTCAAGTTTGTTTACTCTGACCCTATCATTTTCCACATGAAGAAAAAGAAGCTCAGAGAGGTTAATGTGTTCGAGATCACATAATAAAGTGATATAATCATGATTTGAACCCACGTAGTCTGATTCCTTATCTAGCACTCTTCCCAGTGTCAATTAATTTCTCTGAGTTGCTGTGACTTCATCTGTAAAATTAATGGTTTGGACAAAAACATCTCTAAGACACTTCCAGATGTAAAACTGTACTCTAGACAGTTAATTTAAATAAACTCACTAAAGAGGAGCAGGGAATAATCAAACTTATGTATCACCTACCTGGCGATTTAAGGTTCAGAGAATGAACTCATACCACTTTGAGACATCAGAATCTTTTGTTATCTGGGAATCTGGATCTGGTTAGATAACTGACATCATTAAAATTGGAGCTTCAAGGATGATGACAACAAAATAGTTATATCTTAGAAAGACAGCCAGTTTTAAAGGGCGGAAATTGCCTTGTTATTAGGAAGACTTGGGATCCTATATTGCCTTATATACTTAAGAACCACAGGTTTAAAATCTCTAAGCCTATTCTTATTCTTCTGTAATATGGGGATGAAAATGCCTGTTGGAGATGCCTTACAGGGTTGATGTCAGTAGAAAAGGAGATAATATATAGAAATGATTATCTAAATCTTAAAGGGACACAGAAAAGTAAGGCCAGACTAAATATCCAGTCTCACAAAATTCCATATAAAGTACAATTCTTGTAAGAAAGCACAGAGGATTTTTAAAATTAGAAGTTAACTGTTATCTGAAGGCATTGACTTTAGGCACTGAGGAGAAGCAATAACAATTCATTCCCAAAGAGATTTCAACAATTAACAGCCAATGGAGAAAGAATCTTTGAGGAATTTGGAGAGTTAACTGTCTTGGAGAGGGATTGATAAGAAATTTCATGAGAACTGAGTTAAACTGCCATTCCTGAAAGAAACTGAGTTTTTCTCTGTCTTTTCTTCTTGAAAAGAACTGATCTAAGTTAACTTATTCTGTGAAGAAGGCAATCTCAGGAAGATTATTGAGGGAAACCGAGGTAATTTATGAGTTGTCCTGAGAAGAACACAACCAACTACTTTCTTCTGAGGAGAGAGATAAACAGTTAACCCACATTTCTGAGGACAATTGAGGAGAAAAAAAAAATGTCTTTCTAAGAGAAACAGTTTTCTTTTTTTTTTTGGTGGGGCAATGAGGGTTAAGTGACTTGCCCAAGGTCACACAGCAAGTAAGTGCCAAGTGTCTGAGGTCAAATTTGAACTCAGGTCCTCCTGAATCCAGGGCCAGTGCTTTATCCATTGTGCCCCCTAAGAGGAACTGTTGACTGCATTTTGAAGAGATCTGAATTGCTATAAATTATTCCAGTATTATAAAGTAAATGATAACTAGCAATAAGTTACAGCTGGGATTCTTAACCTAAGGACTAAGAACTTTTTCTTTTTCTTTTTCTTTTTTTTTTTTTTTTTTGCTGGGCAATGGGGGTTAAGTGACCTGCCCAGGGTCACACAGCTAGTAAGTCAAGTGTCTGAGGCCGGATTTGAACTCAGGTACTCCTGAATCCAAGGCAGGTGCTTTATCCACTGCGCCACCTAGCCGCCCCAACTAAGAACTTTTTATGACTATTTCAAAGTATAAATCTAAAATATTTATCCAAGGAGGCTATAGTTTATACAACATTACCAGAGGTATCCATGAGAAGAAGAAATAGTTTATATATATATATATATATATATATATATATATATATATATATATATATATATATATATATATATGTGTGTGTGTGTGTGTGTGTGTGTGTGTGTATACACACATATATACATGTACCTACATACATATATATGTGTGTATATCTATCATCTCTCTCCATTCATTTATCCATCCACCTATGTATCTATCCATAATCCATCTATCTATCCATCTATCCATCTAGTTAGCTAGCTACTCTCTATCTATAGATGTAGATTTATACAGTTTGAGGAAGTATATAAGCATCACTTTCTTCATTATTTTTTACCTCTCAGTGGTAAGTGACAAGAGGTGATTCTGACTATGTCTTTGCTTAAATTTGAAATCTTTTTTTTAAGTATCTATCTACTATTAATAATTTACATGACCAGTAGTATTGCTAATTTCCTAAGCTTATAAACTTGGGGTTTTAAAGGAGAATCAGAAATGTAGATTTTTGGGAAAAATATTTTAGGTTTTGTTTTTCAAATAAACCAGGTTAAGGGCATGGAGCTAATGAGATTTTGCATTTTAAACTATCTGTAGTGATTTCAGATCTTACCTAATAGATTGCCTTTTAACACATACTTTTAACATAATCCTCAGGGATTGGAAAGCAAGACATATGGTGAGTTTATTTTCAACAGAATTATCAAACTCCTAAGTACAGCAGCCCCCGAACAGCATACAATACTATCTAGTGTGCTGACCAGATTAAAATACAATCAGACAATATATCAAAATTAATAAAAATAGAAAATGAAATACACAGTGTTAAGTTTTGGTTTTCTAAGTCAGTATGTGGCCTTCAGAGATCTGTTCCTTTTTGAGTATACAACATGAAAGCAATTGTAAGAGATCGTCTCACCCATACTCTTCAGAAGAGGAAGCTATATGTGGGCATTTCCTCCATGGGATTGTAACATATAAGGCAGAATAGTCTGCTATTCATATATTAAGTATTATTGTATTGGATAATAGTATAAAATGAGTAGGTATCATGTTACAAAAAAGAAATGGACTTGTTTCTGTAAATACAATGTCCTCTGAGTTTAAAACAAACAAACAAACAAACAAAAAACTTCGAGATATGAAGCAATTGGCATTTTTCTTTGCATCATTAACACCTAGCAAAAAGCCTCCTCATCATATGGAGTATAATAGATGATTGGGTATAGGGTTAGATGATCTAATTCGAACTATGACTAATTTTAGTACCTTTGACAAATCACTTCTTGTTCCTAGACCTCAATTTCCTGCTCCTTAAAATGAACAGTTTGGTCAAGTTTCTTTTATGACAGCTTTTAGCTCAAATAAATTGATCCTATAAAACAGTGATACTGATTGGCCATGTGGCATGTGGAATGTGACATGAGATGTGGCAGTGTATATGTGTATAGATAGGTAGATAAATAGATCAATCAATCAATATAGATATATACTTGATTGCATGAGGGTATAGGGACTGGGCATGAATGCCATGTTGAACAAATGCAGGAGGATAAAAAAAGTTTGAGGAATGCATGATTAAGGTAAACTTCAAGATACTTTTTTAGAGCTAGTCCTATTTAGGTCACTTTAGAACCCATAAGGATTTCTTCAAGAAATATGTTAGTAGAATTAATGCGTTGAGAACAATTCCTCATTTTAAATGTCAGGGGAAAAAGTAAATTTTTAACAGAGTATATTACCACCTTCCTAAGTCTAAAGTAACATGAAATTTGGTATGGTATGCTTTTGGGTTGGAAGAAAAGAAAAGGTGGCAAGGGAGAGAAGAATAGGAGAAATAGGTTATAGAATCCAGGAATGTATGAGAATAATTTAATGCTGGTGATGATCTTTTTTTTTCTTACAAACATATGTCTCATTGTCTTCTTTGGCTCTTTTTTATGTGGGGGTTCGCATGTTCTGGTAGCTATGTGTTTGGGGAAAAGAATAGGAATTCAGGGGGAATAGAAAACTGGGGGTTGGACAAAATTCACCGTGGGTGATGTTAACAAGGGCACAAAGTTGTTTTTTGTTGTTGTCCTTGTTGTTGTTGTTGTTGTTGTTGTTCAGAAGCATGCACAGTACCATACAGCTAAAAAGGGAGACAAGCATGGTACTGAACCTAATTGAAGTGAACTCTTTGGACAAAAAGAAAAATGATTTCTAGGATTTCCTTATGTAGATGTCAACAAAAGCAAAGGTCACATCTTGGAGAGAATAAACTGATGGAAAAATCCAAGAAATATAGGCTTTATAAAAAAGAGATCTTTCCTGGCACTAAGAAGATAGGAGAGTGGTCAGACTTGATAGCTTATCTAAAAAAAAAAATCCCCAGAAAAACAAACAAAAAAAAACTCACTACCAATGAGTAATAATGTTCTGCTCTCCTATTTATTTCAAAAAGATAGCTCACAGATGAATTTTTCTTTGATTTTATGTATATCATAAACTATACACTATTTAAATTGGCTTCATGAATGAGAAAATTTTGATCATAAAAGTCTGTTTCAGAATTAATTCAGCATTTTTTTTGAGGAGCAATGAGGGTTAAGTGACTTTCACAGGGTCACACAGCTAGTAAGTGTCAAGTGTCTGAGGCCAGATTTGAACTCAGATCCTCCTGAATCCAGGGCCAGTGCTTTATCCACTGTGACACCTAGCTGCCCCCTAATTCAGTATTTCTAGGAAAGGATATATAGATTAGGTAGGATTTTATTTAAATGAATATCATGTTTTTTGTTTTGGTCATAATTACAGCTACAACCTAGTTATCAAAACTTTTTTTCAATGTATTTATTGGGCTTCACATTCAAAGGATTCGATCCAACATTTGTGCCCACATCAATATTATGTTTTGTTTTGTTTGTTTGTTTTTTAGGTTTCTTCTAAAATCATCTAATTAAATAATGGAAACAGCCTATGAGAACAGTTATATATGATTTTTATCCATCAAATATATGGTCCTTATCCCAAAGCTCATTGGTATGGGACTGTCTTTTTTGGTGGAGATGATTGCTGTACCCTAGCCAAGAGTCAGGGCAGAGTTAAAGAAAGGAGAACTCCAGCCTTCTTCAGTCTTCAGTGAGACTCTTCAAGCTTCAAGTTGCTTTGGGAGTTTCTGACTTCCAGCGTCTGGAGGAAAGATGAACAATGCCAATGCCACTTCAAATTGCTGAAGGAAAAAAACAAAACAAAAAAACCCAAAAAACATCCAGGAACATAAGAGAGGGATTACCAATCTTCCTCATGTCCCTATCCCCAGCCTGCTACACTTAAGATGTTGAAGAAGTTCCTTTTGAGTGAGATTTAGGACTCTGGGACTTTATCTGTCTGTCTCTGTGTGTGTGTGTGTGTCTCTATCTGTCTCTGTCTCTGTCTCTGTCTCTGTCTCTCTCTCTCTCTCTCTCTCTCTCTCTCTCTCTCTCTCTCTCTCTCTCTCTCTCTCTCTCTCTTTCTCTCTCTGTTCTTTCTTACCCCCAATGGAAGAGTTCCTTCAATCTGTATTTTCTGCTATAGATTCTCCTATGTATTCTTTAACTGATTTTTTTTTGGCTACCATTTTTTTCCTATTTGTTTGGTATATTCCTTTTGCAACTGGTCTTAGGTGAGAAAGGAGTCAAGGCTTCTATTTACAACTTGGGGTGACTTTTCACCTAATAACAAGAAAGAGCAATCAGAAGTTAGATTTTACCTGGCCATATACTCTAGAGTAAAAATATTTAAGGAAGCAGATTTCATTTATACATGTCTCTGTGTATGTGTATATTTCTAGCCTGGTTTATCCTTTTTCTAAGGATATCAGAGGGGTTTCTGTTCCCACTTTCCTGATTCTCTTCTTGGCAAGAATGAAAGTCTGTCTTGGAGAAAGATGTGGGGGGCGGGGAGAAGTTAAAGGTGCCTATTCTGCATCCCCTTAAGCCACATAGAGATCCTCTTTCTCCTGGCTTGGGGACACCATTTGGCCACACGTGTAACTCACCAAATGGGAGCCCTCTCTCTTATATATGTTCTAAAAAAAATTTCCCCTTCGCATGCAACATTATATCCTGCTCTTTTCAAAACAAGCCCAAAGAGAGATCTACTGATTTTACAACAAAAGCAAGCATTTCCAACATAAATCACATAATTGTCCATATGGTAAACAGATTAATTACAATTCTTTGAATAAAATATTGACTTTCAATTATTGAAAAGCATTTCATTGTAGCTTATTATATAATCATCCTGAAGAAAGAACAACATACCATATTTTATAGAGTGAATGATCTTTGAATTTCAATTGTTCAGGTATCTGGGGCTCTTAAAGGTGCATAGATGAGTTCAGTTACAGATAAGACCTGCTATTGAATTATTGAATATCTAGTTTCAGCTAAGTCATGCCTTACAATTGACTTTAAAAAACCCTACTAAATTTAAAATATGTAAACACGTTATTTAATATACAAATAATAGGGCTATTCCTACCTTATTTGGTGTATTAAGGTATAAAAATGTAATATCAGAAAAAGTTTGAAATGATACAATTATAATATTTTATTAGACAATTAAACACATGATTGTTTTAAAAACAATAAAAAATGTGTAATATTAAAGACACTGTGGAGGGAGAGACCGCCATATTTGTCAGTTATTAAAGGCCTACTACATGCTATGGGAACATAGGAACAAGTTTTCATTTGGAATTTACTTGGACCTCACCCAGAAAATTTATCTTTCTATACTATACGTGGTCCTAATTCCTTTTAATTTTTCTTTTTTACTTTCAATAAACCAAGTTGAAAGTAACAGTTCTAAAATCCATTGGTGAGTTAGGGGGGTGTCTACCCCAGGCATGTGAAGATTTCCCTGGGCAAAATTGGCAAATGAAAACAATTTGTTCCAATGTCCAAGAAGGAAACCAAATCAGACACTTCAAATCACTTCAAACTTAATCAGACATTGTAGACCCCATGATCATCCATTGCACTGGGGTCATCACAAGTCCTCCTGATTTTTGTTTTGTCAACAAACTTCAATGACTCTGGAAGAGAGAGTGAGGCTGATGATTTTATGTAATTCTGCCTCACTTAAATCTAATTCAGGATATCACCCATGCTGTTATTAGTCTTCTTTGAAAATTAAGGATGAACAATAACTTCCTTTTAATAATCTTTGTGACCAAAGGTATCTATCTGCAGCTAATAAATACAGAGCCTGCTCACATAAACATTCCTGAGGCAGAAAGGGATAGGAGAAATTTACTCCTAAGATTCAATAATGAAAGAAAATAATAGTTGGTGGTTTCTATAGACCCATTACCACTGTCTGACTCCCAGTGAGTTATTACATCAAGGAAGGTATAACATGTAAACTACTACTACTACTACTCCAACTACTACTACTACTGATTATTATTAATAATAACAATAATATAGGTTAGAGTATGATAAGCAAAGTATTCTAGGAACATATGAAGAGGGTAAGAACACTATCAGGTAGAGGGTTCACAGAAGGCTTCATAGAAGTGGTACCAAATTTGAATCTCAAAGGAAGAGAAATTCTATAAAAGAGTTGATGTACAACTTTTAAAGAATACTAGGGGCAGTGCAGCCAACCTGTATATATCTAGATAGAAGATAACAGAAAGAGATTAGGAAATATTTCCTAGTTCAGAATGGATGGAATTCAATGTGTGTGACAGGGAATCACATGGAATAAGAGATAAGGTATTCCATATATTGTGGGGGTTCTTTAATGTCAGGTTAAAGGGTGTGCATGTGTGTGAGAGTATGTGTATATATGTGTCTGTGTCTCTGTATGGGTATATGTGTGTATATATGTGTATTTCTGAATGTTAGTATGTGTGTGTTTTATTTTAAGTGCAATATGGAGCAACTGATGCCATTTTTTCAGGCTTGGTTAGACCTGTGTCTTAGGAAGATGGTTTTGTCATCTCTATTAAGGATGGATTAAAGACAATAGACACTGAAGACAGGCCAACCAGTTAAGGCATTATTATAATAGTTGAGATGAGAGGTTTTAATGCCTAAACTAGGATGGTGTCTCTGTTATTGGGTAACAAGGGTCAGATTAAAGACAGAGTGTGAAGGTAGAAAAAAATTTTAAAAGAGGATTTAATAATTGAATAAAAGTTGGATTTAATAATTGCCTAATATATGACATAGGAGCACCATATTTATAGATTTAGAGATGTAAGGGACCTCATATGTCACCTGGTCTACCCTTTCATTTTACAAATCAGAAAACTGAAATCTAGAGAAGTTAAATACCTTGCTCAAAGTTCCACAAATTAAAATGGCACCAAAGTGGAGATTAAAACCCAGATGCTCTGATTTAAAATTTATTGATCTTTCTATCAGAGTTCACTGTCCCTACCTACTCTCCTTCCTTGGCACTTTGTGAGGTATAATGGGGTTGTTTTTGTTGCTTGTCCTTCATTCAAAGAGAGGACCATGACAGATTTCACGACTTGAACTAAATTGGATTTGTGAGGAAATTCTATGCAAGGTCACCAGCCTCACTTTCTCTTCCAGAGCCATCTGGGTCCAGGGGCAATATATATGATCAGGATAACTGAAGATAGACCCAAATGTTTAAGGCAATTGGGGTTAAGTGACTTGTCCAGGTTCACACAGCTAGTAAGTGGCTGAGGTGAAATTTGAACTTAGGTACTCTTGATTTCAGGGCCAGTGCTCTATCCACCGTCCCACTTAGCTTACCTGGTATGAGAGGAAATACAATGACAAAAGGAAATCACAGTGCCTAACCTCAAGGAATTTTATCCTACTGAATTCATGGAATTAGTATAGGAGAGGAAAAAATAAGGGAAAGTAAGGAGTTAAAAGTCAGGGCTTTGATCCTAGGTAATTGGATAAAATGTGGTAACATAAACAAAAATTGGGATTTTTGGTGAGGATTTAGAACATTTTCATTTTGATGTACCTTTGGAAAATCTGGGTGAAAATACATAAGAGTTTCTGGGTGGAGATACAGTGCTATATGTCAAGGGAGAGTTTTATGGGGTAGATTGATGATGACGACGATGAAGAAGAAGAAGAAGAAGAAGAAGAAGAAGAAGAAGAAGAAGAAGAAGAAGAAGAAGAATTAGTATAGATAGATGACAGATGATTGAAGAGACAGATAGATAGATATTTGACATTGACAGCTTCAGTGACTTGAACAAAGAATGAGGCTGACAATTTGGTGCAACTCTGCCTCACTTAAATCTAATTCATGAACAAGTCAAGATATCACCTGTGATGTCATTGGTCCTCCTTTGTAACTGTGATTATGGAGGGCCTCATTTTGAGCCACTGAAGGATCAATGAAAGAAATTGGGTGGGGGGGGGTACTTAGTCTGGAGAAGAAGTTACTTGCTGGGATATGATATAGTTGAATATGTAAATGTTTCTCAGTTGTTACCAAGGTAAGAATTGTTCTATTTAGCCTAGACAGCAGTGTTAAAAGCATCAGATAGAAAAAGAAAATAGGAAGACTTAGGCTTATTGTAACAATATATTCATTACAACTGTACAGGTAAAAAGTGACATGGACACCTTCAGAAAATACTGAGTCCCTCCTCCTTGGAGAGTTTCAAGCAAATATTAAATGGCTTTTTTGTTGAATATGTTGTTGAATGAAATTATTATTCAGATTTGGTAGGACCAGATGGCTTCTGAGCTTTCTTCCAGTTCAGAATGTCTAACTTAGCAGTCATTTGCATAGAGGTTATATGACGGCCCAGACAAAGCCTTGGGTAAACCCTTATACTTAGGAGGATGAACAGAAAGACTACTGAGGTTTGAAAAGTCAATGAAAAGAAAAGTAGTAGAGAAAAGGATTGTAGGCAACTCTTTCTAAGAGTTTATCAAGAAATATCAATAAGATATAGGGTAATAGCTTGAGGCTATGGCATAGTCAAGGGAATACTCCTTCACCAGCATCCCCTTCTTCAGCTAAATTCTTTTACCTTGATCTAGTGTTAAGAGTTATTTGTTTTTATAATCCCATGAAATGCCTAATTACCTGGATGCATTTTTAAAGACAATTTCATATAATAAATGCAATAAACTAAGACAAAATTGCTCAGTAAGTGGGAAAATATTCCTTAATAATAATTACACTGTTACTTTCTATTTGCAGCAATATAATTTAGGAATTTTTAGATAACTAAGTTACCATCATTACATCTGCCAAAACAGTAAGGTTGAGCTACTAAGCAGAAAAAAGAGTAAAATTAGTTCAGAAAAAAAGGGAAGCAAATCTTCTGACAGCAAATATATTTAAGGATGTCTGCTCCTCTAGTCAAGTGAATATGAGTGCAGTCAGTGGAAGAAACAGTAATTGATATGTAGGGATTAAAGCTGTTTTTATACACAATCAAAGAGTCATGTAGTCAGTCAAACCATCAGTCAACCTTAAGGATAAAAGTCAGTTTGTCTGATCCTGAACCTAGTAGTTTGAATAAGTTAGTGCCTCCTTTGAAGCTTGGTTTACTTAAAAAAAATGAACTCCAAAATTTAGTCAGTTATCAAGTTTGTCTCCTCAATGTTAGGCCATAGTTTTAACTGATACTTTCCCCCCACCTTTGTATTGTTAATAGAATATAATCTCACAGAGGGCAGGAAAGAAGGGAGAAACAGACATTTAATCAGAGCGATGTCCTAGGCACTGTGCTAAAAATATTATTGTTTTTGAATAATTTCCTGTCCTGTCCAACACTCTTCATGGTCCCATTTGGGGTTTTCTTGGCAAAGATAATGGAGTAGTTTGCCATTTTTTTCTTCAGCTTATTTTGCAGATGAAGAAACTGAGTCAAACAGGGTTAGGTGACTTACCCAGGATCACACAGCTAGTGAGTATCTTAGGCAAGATTGAACTCTGGAAGATGAATCTTCCTGATTCCAGACCCTTCACTCTATCCACTTCACCATCAAGCTGCTAAGTAAACTGGAAGCAAATCGAGGGTTTCCCAAAAGACATAATGCAATTTTAATTTTAATAACCTAAAAGTGCACTAAAACTTTTGGAACATGATGTAGAAGTCAAAAGAAAGACAGTCTCTCTCCCCAGGAAGATTACACTCTAAGAACAGAAGACAACATGAAAAAGGGAGCTAAAAAAGCATATTGTGAGGGAGGATACATGGAGATATCATCTCTATTTCCACTGGGGGCATGGCTTTGACATCTAAAAGTAAAAAAAAAAACAAAACAGAAAGGATGAGAATAAAAGCCAACTTGAATCCCTTCACAAAGTGAAAACCCCAGAAGAGACTCACTAAAGCAAAAAAGGGAAAAGCCTTGCAGAGGGATGTTCCACATTGAGAAGGCACCAGGGAGTTGGGATGTTCCAAGGGGAAGAGAGCCCAGGTGCTGAGGGAAGTTGTATGATAAGAATAGGAGCAAAGGCATATTTTGGAAGTCAGGAACGGGGCAAGGAGGGGAAGAAACATTATTTTTTGGTTTTCTTTTTATTCCAGAGGCTAGTAAAGCCACACAGTTATGATAAAGATGATGATGATGAAGATGAAGAAGAAAAAGATAATGGTGATGGTGGTAGTGGTGAAGCTGATGCTGATGGTAATAGTGATAATGTCCACTTAAATTTATATATGTGCCAGGGAGTTGCTAGGCACTGCATAATTATCATCTCATTTAATCCCACAACAACCTTGAGAGGTAGGTGCTATTATTATCCTCATTTTACAGATGAGGGAAGGGAGGGAAATAGAGGTTAAGTGACTTGCCTAGGGTCACAAAGCTAGTATTGGAAGCTGAATTTGAACTCAGATTTTCCTCACTCTTTGGTCTGGGCTCTATCTCCTGCACTTAACTAATGCTTAATGAATTAATTCAACAAACATATAATAAACATATAATATGTAAAGTTTATTATGCTATGTCCTGTAGATAAAAAAGGCAACAACAATGACGAAGACAACAACAATGACTCTGTTCCATTCTTATACTTTGGAAGGCACAATGTTTACAGATAATAAATACACAATAGCAAAATAAATTCAAAATAATATGTCATACCTGCAGACTCTTTGGCCTGATTTCCTCAGTCTAACATATATGTTTTTAGTTAGTGTAGACCATAGATTACAGAAGTCTAGTGAGTATACTAAGACCTACTTAGTGGAATATGCCAAAATGTTGACATTGGCTGTGAGGGGAGAACTCTATTCATGTGTTTTCATTTTATTGAAAATGTCTAGTGTGCCCTACCTTTTCTTTGTATGTTTGCTTTTATCTGGACATGTGCATTTAGGATCTAGGACCCCATTAATCCACTTCCTTTTACTTTGCTCTTTACTTAGAGTCTAACTGAATTGTGTAAGACCCAGGGAGTTGTGATATTCTTAATACTTGTAAGAAGTAGAACTTGAACCCAGTCTCGTGAATCAGAGCCAGCTCTCTGTCTATTGTGCCAAAACCCTAACCTGTAACATAATGGCTACTGTAAAATAATGTGGTTTTTTTTTTAGTGGATGGGTGTAAAGAAAGCAGTAAGCTCCTTACTGGCTAAATGCAGAGGTACGCAGAAAGCTAAAACCAAACCAAACCAGACCGAACAAGAATACCTTTGAATCACCTGGTCAGAATGAAAACAGTAATGGTCCTGAGTGCCTCTGCTACCTAACCCCCCCCCCCAAAGAGATTATCAACAGTTGACTTGAATTTAAATCACAACAGACAATACAGCAAACTTGAGGTCTTAAACTAAGGGAAGTGAGCTGCTGCTCCAGGTGCTACACAGCAAGTGATGGATTACCCAAGGAGGGGGCTGGGAATGGGGGTTTATATAGAGTACTGGGGCAAAGAATGGCCAAACTGCTTGCAGGAAGGGTTAGGCAGAGGGAATGGCCAAGCTGCAGGTGGGAGAAGTTAGGAGTCTCACCATTTCATAAGGTAAGTTGTTTTGCATAACAAGCAAAAATCCATAAAGAAAGCTTGGAGATCTCTGGAGTGGAGAGTTTGGGAGATTTACAAAATAATCAGAGGCTGGAAGTGATTCATTGCCTGAGAATAGAGACCTAGGTCAGCTTCAGTGAGTTCTTAGTCAACTGTGTTTGTCACAATCAACCTCCATTTTCCCAAAAGTCTTCTCTCTTTTTGCTAGTATGAATCAGCAGTAATCCCAGATCCAGGTTCCTTGCTCCTCCCCACAGTGCCATATTGTGTCCTGAAAGACAGAGAAGAACTCTAAAAATCCATGAGACTTTAATAATCTCGGAGAAGAGGGTGTCACATTCTCTATGGGATCCCACTTGCAATAACCAATTCTATTAGTGTTCTACATTTTGTAAGTATCTCCCCCCAGTAAAGGTGCCTTCATTAATACCATGTTCTGAACTCAATGTTCCCTTGCAATGGATTTGGAATTTCCCAAATGTTATTGAATCTAACTTAAGACAGCAGGGCCCTAGACTTGGAGTCAGTGAGACTTGCGTTAAAATCCTGCTTCAGATACATAGTAGTTGTATGATCTTGAGAAAGTTTTTCAATGCCTCTAGGCCTCAATTTCTGCATCTGTAAAATGAGGGTGTCGAAGTGGATAACGAAGTTCATTTTCTATTCTAGATCTATGACCTTCTGATGTATACCTGAAAACCAATATTCCTTATTCACAAATTAGGTTATGAAAATCCTTAACATGCTACTTCCCTACAATGAAAACAGATGCTCAATTTTAGTTCTAGTGTTATGAAATAATTTGTTTTTGTAGTTCAGTTGTTTTACTTATGTCTGATTTACCTGTGACCTGATTTGGGGTTTTTTTGTCAAAGGTACTAGAGTGATTTACCATTTCATTTTCCAGCTCATTTTACAAATGAAGATACTGAGGAAAACAGGATTAAATGACTTGCCTAGAGTCACATGGCTAGTAAATATTTAAGGTTAGACTTGAATTCTCAAAGATGAGTCTTCCTGTCCAAGCCCAGAACCCTATTTTTCCACCTAGCTGCCCTATAGACTAATAGTATCATAGACTTAGAATTGGGAGGAATTTCAAAAACCATGTAGCCCATTGGGTAGGACATGGAAAAGCATAATACAGGTTAGGTAGTCTCAGGTGGACTGTGGCCAGCATCACACAAGGGAACTGGCAACTCAGTGTGACCCCAGAACCATTGGAGTATATGCTTAAGAGATTTTTCAGTAATGGATATGGAGCTCTATCTGGAAATGACTGTCATCTAGAAAAGAGCACTGATTAAAGCTAACTTAAACAAAAAAACAAGTAAATACTGAAGTATCTTCTTTTTATTTGCCCTCCCCCAATTGTTTCTTTTATGTATCAGCATATTTGGGTGAGAATTTGTTGGGTGGTACCACCTCTACCTCCATAATAATCTTGATAATTAATGGCCTCTTAATAAGTATATTTCATTTACCACCTGCTTTTAATACACCTGGCAGCATTTATGAGAGATTTCAGCTGTTCTCTATGCAGCAGACTGAGCACAATCTACAGAATTTGTCCTCAAGCTAGAGTTGTCTTCTTCACTTTTAATTCTCCTTCCAGCATCCTTCACAGGTCAGTCTCCCATCATTTCTCTTCCAAACTTTCTATTATAATATTTCTGAGGTAGAGGTGTTGGATTCCCACAGTTAATGTTCTTGGTGTGTTATTGCCCATTTGGACCATCCATAGCCCCTTTCCCGTGCTCCAATTTCTCATTTTCAATGAACAAAAAAGGGAAAAACAAGCAAAAATGAAAGTGGAACCATATCAAATAAAAGAAGTGATTGTTGTCTCATGAATTGATAATGCTCATTAGCATTTATGTTGTGCTGTAAGGATTGCAAAGTGCTTTACGTATGTTATTTCATATGTTCTACACCCCTAATTGCCATTATCCTTATTTTAGAGATGAAGAATGAAAGGCAACTGATTTGCCAAAGGTTATACAACTTAATGTCTGAAATAGTAATCCAATTCAGGTCTCTACTGTGCCACCTCCCTGTCACTAAATAACTCATAAATATCATATCTTTTCCTCTTCATAAGTAGCATCATACGAGAAGAGACAACCATCTGTTTCTTAGAACTATGTATAGGCTTTCTTTGTCCAAGAAGTCATGGCCAGTTGTGTGATCATGGACAAGTGGATTACCCTCTCATATTTTTCAGGTGGAAATCAGAATAACAACAACAACAATAACAATATTACCGCTAAGTTTTTGTTTGGCTCAACAGTTATATGACTGGCCATTATTAGGTGAACTTTTTTTGTAAATATACTGTTTAAAAAAATTACTGAGGCAGAAAAATAGCTCTAAAACCAAACTTTCAGAAGAATCAATTGATTATTCTTAGCATGTGGCCCATTTTGGCAGGATGTTTCTCCCTGAACTTTTTTTTTTTTTTAAGTATTCAATGAGTGTTTATTCAGGGCTGGAGTGAGGTGCACTGGAAAGGCAGACATGCAGTTTGACCCCAGGACCCCACAAGGACTTATGCCAACAGGTTGACCAAGGTAGACCCAGCAACCCCTCCCTGCAGCTTCCCAGACAGGCTCCTGACCAAGTTACTAGGAAAGGAGCTACTGATGCTGGTGTTCAAATAAATTACTTAGGAAAAGAATGGCGCAAAGCAGAGTAGGAGGAAGGAACCACCTCTGTCCCTGGACCCTGTGGTGACAGTACCATTCTTTAATAGGTTCTTTGAAACTGTCAGCTGCCCCAACTCTGTAATCCTCAGCTAGGCCAAGGCAATGGAGGTGCTTCAGGTCCAAACTGGGTTCAGCCAAGGCCAAGAAGCTCTAACCAAAGTAAATCTCAAGGACCAAACAAACTCATTTGAGTCAGATTTGAGAAACATTTACCTTTAGTGGGTCAATGGCATATGTGAAATAAACTGTAGTGCTACCAAAAAAACACACGTGAAGTGAAAACCTCTGAGAGCCCTTGATCAGAATGGTTGTCCCTAGCTTCCAGGTGGGTAGCGAGCAATTGCTCTAAGAGGGGGCCCAAGTCTTCCTGGTAAGCCCATACAACTAAGCTTCCTTACAAACCTCAAAAACTGGGAACCCTATCTTTGAAATGGAACACATTTGAAACCTAAATAAAAGGAAGGTTCAAATAACCTATTTTGTAAAATTATTTCTAATCATAAATCCTACTCAGTTGTCCCTGTGCTAGAATTAAAGGGGTGGGAGTTGGAGGTGAAGCACTCTGTGTCTGGACTCTTCTTTCTCCTATAATTCTGCCAACATTGCTGTCATACACAGACGATGCCCCCCAAACAGTTCATGTTAATGGCTGGGGCTCATCTTGTGGCAGAACTACTGCAAGCCCAAGAATGGGAAAGGATTCTTCAGATCAGTACCAAACTGCCATCAACAAAAATAGGGTCCTGAGCAAGTGTGTGACAGCCACTGTCACTTGGCGGACTCTCCAAAATCAGTTCCTGAACTAGGATTTGAAGGAGAACAAGATGGGAGTCATCACTTGGTGGAGGACTTAGTCCTAATTTGTCAGACCAGCCACACAAATCTTGACTGTTGCTTCTCTCTGGTTTGTTGATAGCCTGGGCACTTAGAACAATCTCCTGTAAACCAAGGTATCTGCCCCTCAGAAGAACTAGTGAGTTCAAGATAGCTATATGGGGTTCCTCAGCTCTTTTGGCTGCCCAACCAGGAGAAGAAGAGTGGACGGGGCCATGGACGGGAGACTTGGTGGATGCGCACAGTGCGAGGTGACCGCCATACTTTAATGGTATTATCATCACTGGCACTCAGCAACAGCTCCTGTTCCAGGGGGCTAAAGGCCACAGAGTTGACCACATCCTCATGCCGGAGCTTGGCTAAGCAGATATTGTAGTGTCGGTCCCAGACATAGCCATGTAGGTCTTCTGCACCACTGGCAACAAAATCCCTGCTGACATCAAGGAAGATGAAGAAGCACTCATCATTGGGTGTATAGGCACGGTGGGCCCTGAGAGCCCTCTTCACTTCCTTCATAGTCTTAAGGTCAAACACGTGTAAGTCAATCTCCTCAGCAATAGGTGGTGGCTGCATGGGGTCTGACACCACTGAGCCACTGGGCCATGAGCGGCTGTTGACATACAGGTACCTGTGGTCAGGTGATAGACCCATCCCAATGATGTGTTCATGGATGTCGATCACATGATCCAACGAGTCAAAGAATTCATCTATCTGAACGTCGCTCCTCTCCCAGCACTGGCCCTGCTGTTGTCATCTGGTGAGGCAGAATCTGCTTAATTCCTATCTGGTGTGGAGAATATGTGAGGCAGCCAGTGGTGAAGATCAAATATTTCTTCTTGTCGCTGTTCTCTCTGCTGGCCTCTGGGGCTTTGGTCCGGTTTTGGGCCAGAAACTCCGCAACTTTGCTCTCCAGCTCCTGTTCTGACAAGACAGGTCGTGCCCGGCCCTCCATAATATCATCTAGGAAGCGCCGGAGCCCTTCCCTGGGGCCCCGACGGGGCTGGGCCTCAGGTGGGGGTCGGACCCAGCCTTCCTCTTCCTCATTATCACTACCCAGGTCAAAAACCCGACAAGGTGAGGTGGCGACAGAAGCTGGCTGGGGTCCAGTATCCAGCAGGAGGTCAGGGGTATCATAGCGACTGCAGTCGGCCACCATCACAGTGCGGATTGTGCTGGCATTAAGGTTCTGGATTTTGAAGAGCCGTTTCACCACATTAACATTCTCTGACTCGACATCCTGAAATGCATTGTTGAGCCAAAGCACAGAGCAGGATGTGATGTCTCCAATCCGATGTAGATTCCCAGAGATCAGGTTGGTTTCATTGAGCCAGCATCCAAACACATCATATGGCTTGTTTCGGACTCGTGAGAGGAGAGCAAAGTTGTCCAGGCTGATGACAGCAATCTCTCCTGATGAAGAGTTGTGGGGCCCCAGGAAGACTCCTGACACAAGGAGCAGTGTGTCATCTTGGTTGAACTGGGAAAATTGGGTATAGCTCCAGTTGTAAGGCCTCATGTTGGAGCTGTGCAGAAGTGAGATGGCCAGGTCATTGTTCCAGATCTTTACAGTACAGTCCTTGGAACAGGATGCAAACAGGTATCCTGTGTGTGAAAAGCTGAGGTGGAGAACGTGATCAGTGTGTTCTCTCAGGGTCTGTACTTCCACACAGGGAATGGTGTCATAGAGTCTCTGAAACTCCTCATACCAGGAGACAGCAGCTGGATGACGAGGAACATCTCGGGCCACCTGGTAGTATCAGTAAAACAGCTCCTTCCACAGGAACTCATCTCGAGATACTGCCTGCCACTGGCGGCACACCAACCCTGCAGCTAGCACATCTTCATGGCTCAGGCTCAAGAAGATCTGGTAAATAATACTGTCTGGAAGGAAGGGGTTGCCCCCATCATCCATCGTGTCATTCTGTCCGCAAGGACTCTGAAATCACATGCACCCCGTGGGAGCCGCCTCACGGAGCGGGAGCCGCCTCACGCAGCCGGAACCGAAGCCGGAGCCGGGTCGAGAAGGGGGGCGGGGCTCAAGGGGCAAGGCGAGAGAAGCCCGGGGCCGGGCCGCTCTGCCCCCGGCCCCCACTTCCGCTCGCGCGCCGAGTCGCCGCTCTCCCTGAACTTTTATACCTCAAAGTTGTGTGAAACCCTATTAGTCAATTGGAGGTGAAAATGATAGGTGATACACATCGAAAATATATTCACTGAAGTGATTATGAAATTATATTATTTATTGATTTTTCTGTCTACCTATTTATTTCCTTTTGATGTCCCACTACTGAATCTATGCTTCCTTTCTAAGGTCCATTTTGAGATCCATCCATTATGAGATTTTATATCTTGCCCTTCTAAGGGCAATCCCATTTAATTCACAGCCATCAAACACACATTGTGTTCAAGCACTTTATTCACCATTCATGGTAAAAAAAAAAATCAGTCTCTGATCTCAAGGTACTTACATTAATATCATGAAAATAGGTGGTATTTATACAAAGTAAAATAGAGTATTTTAAAGAATGAGAAAACCACCACAAGGGCCAGGTAAGCATGATCTTAATAATTTTATAACATTTTCACAATATAATAAAATAGTGTGCTTATTCTATAGCATAATGGAATTTCAGAGTTGGAAGGGGCCTTAGAGGTCCTCTTGGTCAATTCTTGTCCAGAAAAGAATGACCTTTATAACAAAACTGACAAGTGATCATCAAGCTTATCTTTGAAAAACAAAACATATTATGTTATTTGGTTCAATGGGTGGAAGCTGGTAGCCCATTAAATAGAGTATTGGGCTTGTCAGCAGAAAGTCCTGAGTTTGAATCTAGCTTCAGATACTTTACTAGCTGTGTAACCCTGGGCAAATGACTTAACTTCTTTTTTCCTCAGTCTCCTTGATGGTAAAGTGGAGATAAGAGCAACACCTACCTCATAGGGTCATTGGCACGATTAAATAAGATAATATTTTTAAAAAGTGGTTGGCACAGTGATTAGAATACCCTTCCCCCACACTTGCCCTCCTTCATAATCAGTTTGAAGGACTGATTATTACCAAGGCGGTCTATTCTACTTATAGATAAATCCAATCATTAGGACATTTTTCTTACATTTTAATATCACATTCACAGAGAAAGTAGATAGAAAGTAATGTGGAGCATTTTGAAGAGAGAGGGACTATCGTCAACAGCAATGTAAGGGAAATATTTTTAGAACATTACATGTAATAGTATGGCATGGTGTGGCATGGCATGGAATTGAATGGTACTGTAAGGTATGGTACAGTATGTATGGTAGGGTACGGTAGGGTATGATAGGGTATGGCAGGGTAGGATAGAGTATGGTATATTAGGGTATGGTATGGTATGGCATGGTATGGTATGATATGTTATACATATGAAAAGCGGTACAATGGATAGAGTATTGGGCCTGGAGTCAGGAAATTTCACCTTCCTGAGTTCAAATCTGGCCTCAGACACTTTCTAGCTGTTTCCTCATCTGTAAAATGAGAAGGAAATGGTGAACTACTCCTGTATCTTTGCCAAGAAAATTACAAATGGGATCATGAAGAGTCGGGCATGACTGAAACAACTGAACAGTGTAAACAAAAATATGTATGTACTCATTGCTACTTGAGGGGATCAACCCCAAAAGTCTAATCATTCTTCTCTGGGACAGTCATTCAAAAACTTGAAAATAAGTATGTGCCCCCTGAATCTTCTCTTTATCAGGCTATCCATTTTCACTTGCTTCAACAAATCCACACATAGAAATTTAAACCCCCTAAGCATCATGATTGCCCTGTCCTGGGAAATTTTCTGACTATCTAATGCCCTTCAGAAAATACTGAGCCCACACCTAAACATGGTATTTTACTTCATTTATCTTGGGACCAGGGCAGAGTACAACAGAACTATTGTTTCCTTATTTCATGAAACACAAGATGTCATTACCTATTTTTGATGAATATCTCATTAACTATTTTTGGTTCCTTGATTATCATCATTACAAATATTTTCTTATTTGATAAAACTCCATTACTAAATACCTTAGTAGAGGTCAGAAATAGGCTTCATATGGGAGGGGAGAGGAATAGAGACAAAGGGAAAACTTCCAAGAAAGACAGATATTAAAAAAGTGAGTGGTGGCATAAGCTAAAGGGTGGAATGGACCATTGTCGGAGATGTTGTGGAGGGACTTCTTGTTCAGGAATAGCTCAGGCTCAATGATTGCTGAGATCTCTTTTAACTCTAAGATGCCTTGGTCATGCTTCAGGTCAAATCATCCTTCCATATATACAGACTGACATATAAGTCAATCTTACTATGACACATCATTAATCTACATGAGGTCATTGTACTCTGCCACTAATTTTAAAATAATGTCCTATGTGGCTTTGATGGAGAGATAAGGTTTATCTTCCATATTCTCATAGAGCAGCAGCATGACTTAGTGAAAAGAAACAGGAAGCTTGGAATCTATTCCTGTCTCTGACACATAATGGAACAGCCCTGGGCAATTGTGGAATTCAGAAGCTTTTCAGTCCCACTGAAAGCCAAAGGTCTGGTTTTAATTTTGGTTTAACTAGCCACTGTAGGTCATATCCTTAACGGGCTCCCCACACTTTTGTAAATCTTCATAAATGGGTTCTGTCTCATAGAAATGGGCCAGGAGTTTTGTGAGCACATCGTGAGACATGATATTTTCAATACTTCATTGCCTGGCCCCAGATAAAAATAGAAGGGGCAAAGCTTAGAAAAAGTTAAAAAAAAAAAAAAGAATAATGATGGGGTAGGAAAGAAAACTATATCTCTTAGACATTTTATGACTTACTGAAAGTTTGGAGTGGAAGAGGTGATTCAATTGAAAAATGTGCACCTATTCAGCACTGAAACATGTTCTGCGAATCCAAGCTCATCTTCATTTCTCGTTTTCTAAGAATCTCTCCTGAATGAATGAATAAGACAGTAAAAGAAGATCTGCAATCATTTAGCACCCGGGACTCCCAGAGAGAGCAGAACATGTTGTGTTATTTGGTTCACTGGGTGTTCCTTCATAATGTACACTTCATAAATTGCCAGCTGGACAATCTTGATCTATTCCAAAGGTGGGGGTGGGAGGAGAAAAATTATTTCCTCTTGCTGTCAGCTCTGAGAATTTATTGCGGTAATGGGAGAAAATAATTAGAGATCTGTAATATCAATCCAACAAAGAAAAAGCAGTTTTAAGTATATTCTTTTAAATTCAATTCTAAATCATGAATATCTCATTCAATTATGTGGGTAGGGTGATGGCTAACTGATGGATTCTTTACTGGTCACTGCAGAAGTTAAAGAGAAAAGAAAACTGGCCCTCAAAGTCACTTGGATCACAGGGACAAAATCATGGGAGAACATTGTTAAGCCTTGCCTGAAATCCATTATAATTTGCATGATTGGAGGAAATACCCATATGAAGAGGATTCATTCATGCAAAATTTATTTAAGCAACTAATCTGTGCCAGGGATTGTGTTAGTTCATAGAAAAACAAAGGCAAAAAACCCCCACCCTGTTCTATTTATATATTGGAGGATTTCTGTCATAGTTCTCCGTTTTAGATTTATTGGCTATGTTGTTTCAAGGTGTCAAGACATAATATTCATTTATTCTGTGTATAAAATTGGCAACGCCCTCTTCACAATTGCATTTCTGAAGGTATATTTAACGAAAGTATCTTTTAAAAAAGTTAAATGGAACAAAAAAGTCTCTAGTGATCCAGACCTTCCTTCCTCCCTCCCTCTGTCTCTTTCCCTTCCTTCTTCTTTCTTCCTCCCTTCCTCCCTCCCTCTCTCCCTCCAGCCCTTTTTTCCTTCCCGCCCTCCATTCTTCCTTCCTTCCATAAATGGAAGCAAATCTTCTCTCTTTTTTTTTTTTTTTTTGTGAGGCAATTGGGATTAAGTGACTTGCCCAGGTTCACACAGCTAGTAAGTGTTAAGTGTCTGAGGTCAGGTTTGAACTCAGGTCCTCCTGAATTCGGGGCCGGTGCTCTATCCACTGCACCACCTAGCTGCCCCCAAACCCTCTCTTTAGGGAATTTAGATGTTTCTTTCCCACAAAGGGGATGATGATCAGAGAATGCAAAGTTCAGCTCTAGATATTTAAATCTACTTTTCCCTATAAGGGAAGAAAACCAGAATAAGAAAATGCCTGTGAAATTAGCAAAAGGTTTTTTTTTTTTTTTTAAATCAGGGTAGTAAAACATATACATGAAGACTGCCAACTTATGCTGACAGCCCACCAAGGAATAGATGGAAAAGATATCTTTTGAAGAAAGGAAGGTAAGGAATTTGGGGGGAAAGGTGGGCTTAGAAAGCGCCGTGAATAAATCACCAGCCCTGGATGCAGGAAGACCTGAGTTCAAATGTGGCCTCAAGACACTTGACACTAGCTGTGTTACCTTGGGCAAGTCACTTAACCCTCATTGCCCTGCAGGCCCATGCACACACACACACACACACACACACACACACACACACACACACACACACAGAAAAAGAAAAAAAAGGAATGAGCCTTTTCTTTTTGGGGGCAGCTAGGTGGCACAGTGGATAAAACACTGGCCCTGGATTCAGGAGGGACCTGAATTCAAACACTTGACACTTACTAGCTTTGTGATCCTGGGCAAGATATTTAATACTTATTGTCCCACCAAAAAAAAAAAAAAAAGTTGGTCTCCAAAATCCATAAAGTCTTTGAAGATAAGGATATTTCTTGAATGTCCATAAACCACCAAATAGCTCAGGGTCAGCTTCAAAATGGGTATAAGCTTAATTGGCTTCAAAGTTGGTTATATACTACATGTCCCGCTTGGTTTACTCAGTCATCACAAAGGACTTCTGTGATGTCCTCATATATTTCTTCAGGTTACCTGGGTAATTGGGTTGAGGAGGGAGTGTTCAAGAAAATTAAGGTATCCATTTTTATATTTCCTCCCTTCCTTCCTTTCTTCCTTCTTTTTTATCTTCTTTCCTTCCTTTTTCCTATCTCAACCATATAGGAATTACAGCTGCCACACATAGGCTGATTCAACTGCTCATCATCACATAAACTTCGACCTGCTCATCGAACCTAGGCAGATCTATTTTTTTTTTTTTTTTGGTGAGGCAATTGGGGTTAAGTGACTTGCCCAGGGTCACACAGCTAGTAAGTGTTTAGTGTCTGAGGCCGGAGTTGAACTCAGGTACTCCTGACTCCAGGGCTGGTGCTCTATCCACTGTGCCACCTAGCTGCCCCCAGATCTATTTTTTAAAGAGCTTGGATGTTTATCATTTTTCTGCCCTCCTTAGTTCATATACCTGACCAGCTTTAACCCTGCTGCAGTTCAGAACTCCTGAACTTGAATAATTCACCAGTCTTGGCATACACAGTGGCAAGAATGATAGGAGTATAGCATCATACTGAGATATTTGTGTTTTCTATTCTAAACTGTTGTAGTGAACAAGTCTCTAGACTTTTTAATCTTGTGTTTTACACAAGCTAACTGGCCACTACACATGGGTGTTTGATCATAACAAAATGGAATTGCTACTAGTTAGGTGGCACAGTGGATACAGTGCATGTTCTAGAGACACTCAGAAACTTACTAGCTACATGACACTGGGCAGGCCATTTAATCGTGTTTTTCTCAGTTTCCTTTTCTATAAAATGAGTTGGAGAAGGAAATAACAAACCACTCCAGTATCTTCGCCAAGAAAACCCCAAGTGGGGTCATGAAGAGTGAGATGTGACTGAAATGAGTGAACAACAAAGCTTGCACAATGGTAATATTTCTTTGTTACCCTGTCAAAAATTGACTTAAGGTTTGTTTTGTTTTTCCTTTATCAAAGTCCATTTACTTCCCTGATACATGTTATGTTTTGATATGTCTGATTTTGATCAACATTCTTGTAGGAAAGGATAATATTTCAAAACAGTAGAGGTCTACACAGAGATTCAATTCTACAGGGTGATGGTATGTCCTAAATTGAGTTATTAGGGCCTGTGTATATTACACATGAAGGGCATGTAAAAGGAAAATTGTCCTTGTAGAGGGAGGATGATGTGATAAAGTCTTACACTCACTCAACTATGTCACAATATTACATAAGTGCTGTAATTTGTATTGACAGCATCTGTTACTTGTCCTGGCCCAGAGGGTGTCAAACTAAGTATAAATTTGAAAATGCAAATTTTATGATTTCTTGAAGCTAAATTCTCACATTATACCTGGAATCATGAATAAATTCTACAGATTGACACTTCTCTCCTTTTCCTCTGATCATTAATGCCTTCTATTCAAGGAAAAATAAGCTTTACTGATTATATTTGTATATATATTTTCAGCCATATATACCAAGATGTTAGACTAGATGTAAGTATAATAATGATAAGAAGAGGCAGCAATGCCATAGGGACAAGACCTGCCTCAGAGTAAGAAAGACCTATATTCACGTCCACCTTTGGTATCCAGGATCCCTGTATCCTTGGATACCAGGTATATCTCTGTCATGACAAATATTAAGGGAATTGTTGATCTGCCTTAGTAGAGGGGGTTTCTGAAAGGCTTCTCTACCACAATGAAATCAGAGCTAGACAATGAGAATGAATCAAGAACTTGCATGATGTAGAAGACAAGATTCTTCAGGCCTGATTTTTACTTCCTTGAAGTGGTTTACATCCTTTAAATCTTTCAGATCAGAAAGATACCATTAAAATACCAGGTAACATTCAATAATTATTTTTGATTCTATAGTGTTTTTTTTTTATTTTTTTTTAAATTTTAGCAGGGCAATGGGGGTTAAGTGACTTGCCCGGGGTTACACAGCTAGTAAGTGTCTGAGGCCAGATTTGAACTCAGGTACTCCTGAATCCAGGGCTGGCGCTTTATCCACTGGGCCACTTAGCTGCCCCCGATTCTATAGTGTTTTGAAATTGAGAAAGTACCTTCTTCAATTCATTTTTGCATGACAGATAATATATTACTTTCTCATGCCTATTTCATCGATGAGAAAACTGAGTCCTAAAGAAATGAAGTGACAAGTTTATACAATCAGAGATTGATACAGAAACAGAATTTTTTAAAATTTTGGGTGCATTCAATCATATCATGGTGGTTCACTAACGAAAATATACATCCTTAAGCTCCCATGAAATGTAACAATAATAATTATAATAGCTGGCATTATACAGTGCTTTTAGGTTTGCAAAGAATTTGACAAAAGATTCTTATTTTATCTTCAGAATATGGTAGTACTCATCTCCATTTTACAAATAAAGCACCTGAGGCAGACAAAGGTGATGTGACTTGCCTTGGAGTCATATATCTCATAAAGTGTCTGAAGATAGGTTTGAATTCAGATCTTCTGGATTACAAGTCATGTGATATTTACACTACACTGACCATCTAGTTGCCTCTGGGTGAAGGACTATTGCACAGGAAAATAATTTGATTGATGTGTTGAGCCTGAGAAGGCAGAACTCAGAGTAATATGGTAAAATGCTGAGAGGCAAAATTTGATTTGTGAGTTTTAAAAAAAATAGCATTTTATAATAAGAGTTGTCCAGAAAAGGAATGGGAATTGGGTTTCTACTCACTGGAGGTCTTTGAGCAAATGCTGTACAGTCACTTGTTGGGTATGTGGTAGTGGGGATTCTTTTCTGTTACATGGTAAACTTTATGGCCTGTGAGGACCTTTTTTTGTTTTCTTTGCCTCTGATGTTCTATGCAACTGTGAATGATCAAACTGTCTCTTTTCCATTTCAGCTTGTAATATTCAAGGTCATACCTATGTTATTGATCCCATTGGCTTATTACTCTAGCTGTCTAGCCTCCTGTCTGATCTTGCTGCTTTTACCTCACCTATGCATCATGCGCACACTTTCTAGAATTCTCAAATTGGAGTCAAAAATTTCCCTTCCAACACTTCCTGGCTGTTTGATGATGAACAACTCATTTGACTTCTCTGAACCTCATTTTTGTCATCAGTAAAGTGGAAATACTTACACTACCTACCTCCTGGAGTCATTGAGAGGTGTAAATAATCCTGTGTATGTTAAATGCTTTACAACCCTTAAATCACTGTGATTCTCAGCTATAATTATTATCTTAACATTCCTAAAGCATAGCTCAGATTCAGTGATTCTTAGAGGTGAAAAAAAATCCTATTTAGTCCATCATATGGTTAAGTAAAGTTCATATTCACTCTGGTCTAGAATATAGCCCCAACTTAACTTTTCTGATTTTCTACCATATTTATATGCATGTAGGGTCATGCTGGAACCATCTCAAACTCATTCACAAGAGCCAATTGTTAAATTTTCTGTGGAAGCATTTATGTCTCTGAAAACAGCAAATGTTATAAATATGGGTGTGATATATTATTTTTATTGTTTAAACTTAAGAAAATTTTAATAATTTAAATTGTAATTATACTGTATATACTTCTCCCCAATCTCACCCCCCCCAAGTGCTAATTGTTAAGCATTTAATCAACACACATGCTTGTATCGCAACCAAACTGGAATACATGATGTCCCCTAAACACAAACTTTGCCTATTTGAAGTTTTGCCAATTAGAATGGAAGCTCCTTCATAGAAAGGATTGCTTGTGTTCTATTTACATTCCCAATACTAACCAAAATCATTGGATGATAGTAAATATTTAATAAATGATTCCTCATTCAACCATACAGCCACCCATTCACTAATTCATTCCTGTAGCTTGGCCTGTGTAGTTTCTATGACACTTTCCTAACATGATATTCTGTCATTGTGTATTACCACTCCTTTTCCCATAAATACATGGCTTCTTTCTCTCCTCTGAATTCCTGTCAGACATGATTTGCACAACTCATGACATTTATTACATAGTTCTTTGTATTATAGCTACCTGTTCATCTGTTTTCTCTCCACTATTCCAATCAAATTTATTGTATATAGACAGTTTTAAAATATGTGGGTTGTTCATCTACTGAGTGGAAAGGACTATTGAGGAACTGCCCATATGCTCATCTTGTACTCATGTTATATCAAGAGAACAATATATCCACGAGCATTTTGGGAGGGAAATCTGTGGCAGAAGATGTAGACAAGAGTTCCACACAATACCCTGGCAAGGATAGGTTATACTCTACAGCATTAGAAGGAATACAACATACAATACAAATAGAATCACTGAATCACTGAAGAATGGGCATATGCTATTCTAAATTTCTTGAAGGCAGGGATGAAGACTATTCAGCTTTGTTTAAATTATAGACATTAGACCAAAGTTGTCAAATGAGTTAATTCACTTAAAGTTTATAGTCCTTGAGGGCAAAGAATATACCTCACACTTAGCATAGTACCTGGCACATAGTAGGAGCTTAATAAATTTATTAATTGAAAGTTGCCTTACAAACTTTAAAGCACCATATAAATACTAGCCATGACTCTATCCACTCTGTCACTTGTGTGTATACAAATGCATGTATACATGCATTTATATGCATGTGTGTATATGTATAAATATTCATCTGTGTGTATGTTTGTATTTATGTATGCATATACACATGTCACAGTAGATAGAGTGCTGGGAGTAGATATGGATACATATATATGCATATATATGTGCACGCACATGTGTACATGTATGGGTACACATGGACATATAAATTCAATGTATTGTATATATGCATACACGTATAAATGTGTGCATGTAAAGTACATATGTGTATATGTGTATGTGTGCACATACATTTTACGCATATACAACTTTTTCTTTTACATATAGATAACACTGTTGGTAGCAGATTGATTAAGACAACAGATTTATCTTTATGGTCAATTTGAAAAGAAGCGTGATATTGTGAAATGTAATAAATTGGTAACTCAAAAAGATGATATGAGAACATTCCCTCCAAAAGAGTAAGAAAGCCCACAATAAGTTCAATGGATGCCTTCCAGTAAACTCATGGAAGGACATGGGTAAGAACTATACAAGACAGCGAGGCACAGAAGCCTAAGATAAAAATCCCTAAAAATCTATCCAGGGCAGCTTTTATAATCAGTGTTTTAGTGTTTGTAATATTCAATCTTACTTCAATTTATTAGTAAAATGACCTTCATTGATACTGAATGTCATTTAAAGGATGGTGCACATAAATCAGTCCAGTCTTAGACACTATGGTATACTTCCTTATGCATTTGATTCTTTTAAGAAAAGCTACAATCAATAAACTAAGAGAGCTAAACAACACAGTTACATAATGGTTGTATAGCTCTTCCTGAAGAGCAGAATGATCTGAAAATAATAGGGATTAGTGGTGTGTGAGGTGTCTCCAAAGTGTATTTCATTCAAGTAAGTGCCAGGGCTTCAATTTAGGTGGTATCTTTTATAGTTCCTTGTTAGTGCTCAGTGTAATAAACTTGCCTACAGTAAATTAATATATGCTTTTTGTTATTTTTTTTGTACCTATGATTTCCTTGATATAGGGAAGTATCAGCTAAAATTCCCTTTTACCAATGAAGGATCAGCACCTTCGTTGCAATTTTTAGTTTTAGGTTAGTTGTTGGGTAGGAGACTTGTACATAGTCACAGAGAGTAATATAGTACATAGGGTCACATACTCTGTAAATGGCATACATAGGCCTTAAGACAAGGTCTATCTCAGAGACCCATTGTCTTTCTTTCTTTCTTTCTTTCTTTTTTTTAAAGTGAGGCAATTGGGGTTAAGTGACTTGCCCAGGGTCACACAGCTAGTAAGTGTTAAGTGTCTGAGGCCAGATTTGAACTCAGGTACTCCTGACTCCAGGGCCGGTGCTTTATCCACTGCGCCACCTAGCTGCCCCCCCCATTGTCTTTCTAACCCAGAATAGTTGTCTCAGTTCTGAAAATACAGGTAATAGGACTGGATGTGTGATGATCTTTTTGTTTTGTTGCTTTGACCTAGAAAGTATGGAGGTGAGAAAACTTCTTTTACCAATATAGATTGCCACCTCTTCATAATGAATAGTCTTAAGAATTGCCTGAGGCATTGAGAGCTTAAGTGGTTTATCCAGGATGATATAGATTGAGATATACTTGGAACCCAGGTCTTCCAGATGTTGGGATCATCTCTTTATGTACTACTAAGGAAGGAAGGAAAGAAGGAAGGAAGAAATAAATTAATTAAAAACAAATTCGTTGGGTATTTACAATGTGCAAAACATTGCACTAACTTCTGAGAATACATATAGGGAAGGTAGATAACTCCTGAACTCAAAGAGCTCACATTCTAAAGGGAAGAATGCCCATATGGAAGTTCAAGTTGAAAGTCAGA
This sequence comes from Dromiciops gliroides, assembly GCF_019393635.1. NCBI lineage: Eukaryota > Metazoa > Chordata > Mammalia > Microbiotheria > Microbiotheriidae > Dromiciops > Dromiciops gliroides. The sequence continues at coordinate 31,809,585 of NC_057866.1, forward strand.
TGAAAAAGTTCCATGGTTCTAAGGGTGTAGTAGTGGTATAGTAAATTTCTTCTTTAATATGATTTCTGCTAATAAAATCATGTCAGTTTCTGATGACGAATTATTTGACATTGTCAAGAACTTTGGAGATGAGAACTTTCTTTTCTGGGTCTTCAGAGGCTATGATGAATATAGTGGAAAAGGGTTTGAGTTCTTCCTCCCCAGCATCATCCCAAGTTCTTTACATGTAGCATCAAAGGAGAAATTAGATTTGGGGATATCTATTCATACATGTGAGAGTCACCTGAAGAAATAGATATAACTAAGTAAAACACTATAACCCAGCAGTAATACATTATTATTTGAAGGATTTGAAAATTTGAGTCTTGATTTAGAAAGAGGGAACATTTCTCCTAGGAAAAAGTAAGCCTAAACCACCTTCTTGCAGAATGCCAAAAGAACTTTCTTTTTAATCATGAAAAGTCAGATGAATTCAACTTAGGCCTCAATTTCTCATGGTTCTGAATTACTCAAAAGTATTTTAGAAATGACCTGGGACCAATGAACCACCCTTGATTTCACTATTTATACCTCTAAATTGATATTAACCAGCACTTTGCAATTTAGATGTAGGGTTATAACTGTTATAATACATGGATGGGATGATTCCCATGTACCTCCTTTGTAAGTGTGATCAAGATTTGTAATCAGTCTGGGTCATTTGGTACTAAACAACAGGTTTGGAGCTTCAGTGTTATGAATAGGTAGGAGATCAATCTGGATAAGGTTCATGAGATAGTTTTTTCAAGTTATCATTCCCCTTTGAGCTTTGGGCCAACCACAACCTACCTGCAGATCTAAATACATTGCCCTAAGTGATCAAGGCTGTTCTTTAGATGTCTCATACATGCTAACCTTCTAGCTATTCTTCATATACAGTGCTCCATCCCCCATCTCCATGGTCTCAGTATGTCTGTATATTGGCTGGCTCCTATACCTGGAATGTTTTCCCTAAGACTAATGGAATCTCTGCCTTCCTTCAAGCCTCAGCTCCCTTGGCATTATCCAGAAGAATCCTTTCCCAGATGCCTTAAGCTACTAATGTACTGATTATATTATATTTACTATTTACTGAATTTTCATTGACATGTTTTTCCCCTATTAGCATGAAAGCTTTTGGAATGCAGGGCTATTTTTTTGCCTCTTCTTGTATCTCTAGTATTTAGTACACTTTTCAGCATATCATGCCCTATAAGTGCTTGTAAAATGATTGACTGAATTCTACTACTTTGTAGTTCCATGAAACATTATTTTCTTCTTCTTTGAAATGAGTCATATTGCATTAGTTAATTTTCCTTAAAATAAAAATTAAATGCACATGAACAAGGTCCCTTGATTTCCAGTTTTTCCAGGGTCACAAGGTCATAACCTATCAATTTCCTGACTTCTATGAGGCAAAAATGAGTGCTTTGAAAGAGAGAGGGGATTGAGCTACTGGGTAATGATTGTCCCAGGGTAACATAATAATACTACAGCTGCAGTGATTTTTCATGTTTTCCTAGTAGTTGATTAAAAAAAAAAATAACTTGGATACCGTGTCTCTTCTGTGGGGATCCAGGGACATTCTTATTTCACACTTAAAAGGAAAATCTTTCTCATTTGTCTATACAAAGGAAAATTCTTCAATTCTCCCCCCTCCCCACCTCAGTTCTCAAAGGTTGTATAATGACACAATTTCCTTGAGGGCAAAAGATGCTTTTTCCCTCCCAAGAACCCGCCCCCCCCCCCGCCACTGCCATCCTTGACCACAACTCAGCATTGGTGGCTTCCAATTTCCTTTAAATATGAAATGGGATATACTGATAATAAAAGAAAAAAAAACATGAAACATTTGGGGAACAATTTTTCAGGAGCCTTAGCTACCTGAAGACTATAGCCACTAGAAATTAGAATAGGTATCTTTCCATTAAACCCACCCCCCTTTTGAATGTATACCAGAGACAATGTAAAAAGCTTAGAGAGGTGTTGTTGGTTTTTTTTTTATTTATTTTTTAATTTTTTTTGCGGGGCAATGGGGGTTAAGTGACTTGCCCAGGGTCACACAGCTAGTAAGTGTCAAGTGTCCAAGGTCAGATTTGAACTCAGGTACTCCTGAATCCAGGGCCGGTGCTTATCCACTGCGCCACCTAGCTGCCCGAGGTGTTGTTTTTGAGTCATTTAAGTTGTCTCTGACTCTTTATGACTCCATTTAGAGTTTGATTGGCAAAGATACTGAACTGGTTTGCCGTTTCCTTCTCCAACTCATTTTAGAGAAAAGGTACTCAGTCAAACATTAACTGACTTGCTCAAGGTCATATGGCTAGTAAGTGAATGAGGACAGATTTTAACTTGGGAAGATGAGTCTTCCTGACTCCAATCCCATGGCGCTATCCATTATATGACCTAGTAGAGCATTGTTCTTTCACCGGAGAAAGGTAAAGGGAAAGGAAGGCCTTGATGTTTATCTCTTACTATTCATATGTAGAAATATATTTATAGAAGACATATTTATAGTCACTGACACCTGTAAGCTAAAGTCCTGTCCAAGTTTTGAGGAACTGTTAGGCAAATTGTGAAATAAGAATATAATTTAATATTAGTGTAATTTCAGAAATTATCAAATTAACAGTTTCATAGGCAATTTAGGACTCTATGATCTGAGTGCGGCCAATGAGTACTAGATTTAACAGACTCCATTCGCAAACAATGACAAAGTTGATTTGATTATGTTTCACAGTTACAGAATTGCTGGGGTGGGGGGAGAAGCCGAGCAGGAGGATTAAAAAAAGAATATGCACATTGGAGCAATGTGGTTTTCAAGGAGATGAGAGTTAAAAGTGAAATATGGTATCTGATGCTTTTTTTAACTTGACATAGGTGTTTAGGAGAGGCAGTAATTCCAAAAAGATCAGTAGGACTCCAGGGAGGAAGCTTCTCCAATGTTGTAAGGTGTTTTAAAGAGATGAATGGAAAGTGGAAAGTAAAATGAGGCTTGGTGACTAGGATTTGTTGCAATAGTGATCTAGAAGAGGCAACCATCAATTAGGACAGTGGAACCTTAAGGTATAAATTCATTAATTTGTTCCTTCCAGCCTTCTGCCTTTCCTTCCACCTATCTTTTCTTCCTTACTTCCATCTAGACTTCCTATCTTGCTCACTCTTTCCCTCCCTTCCTTCCTTTTACATTTTCTTGTCTCTTCTTCCTACTGCCCCTCACCATGAAAAATTAATAAAATATATCTCATACCCAATATGCATAAACCAGCAAAATAATTTGCTGCTTTTGCCATGTCCAAATATCCTTGTTTCATTGTAGATTTTCAGTCTATCACCTCTCTGACAGGATGTGGGTGGCATGAGTCATTTTCAGTCCTCTGGACTCACGATTTATCACTGCATTAATCACATATTTTAATGTCTTTCAAAGTTGATTTTGTCTATAATTTGGTTATCATTGTGTAAATTGTTCTCCTAGTTCTTTTTGTCACCTTCCTCAGATCATAGAGTCCTAGGTTCCTATGAAACTATTAATTTCATCATTTCTGAAATTATAGTAAATTTAAATTATATTCTTATTTCACAATTTGCTCCACAATTCCTCAAAACTTGGACAGGCCTTTAGCTTACAGGTGTCAGTGACTATAAATGGGTCTTCTATAAATATATTTCTACATAAGTACTTTTCCTCACTCTCTCATCCCTTTGGGCTATAGGTCCATTCGTAATATTTTAAGGTCAAAGGGTATGCACAGTTTGGTGAATTTGGGGCAATAGTTCCAAATTGATTTCCAGAATGGCTGTAAATATGTACCAATAAATAATACAAGAGAATACTTGTTTTCCTTCAGCTCCTGAAATATTTGTCATTTTTATTTTTGGGGGAAGGGGGGGTCATTTTTAACAATCTTATGGTGTGAGATAGAACATCATTATTGCTTTAATTTAAAGGAGTGTTTCTCCGTTAAGGTATAATGTTTAGCAAAAAAGAAAAGGCCAGAGTATAGAAATTAAAGTATTATTGGAAGGATTAAATGAGATGAAATATATAAAGTATTGTGAAAATATCATGTTTCTAATAAAATATACACATATTTTAAATATCACCATCTCATCCTTTGGTTACAATGACATGTATAAATTTCCCAGCAATAAGACCATTCAACTAGTGCATTGGATATCTCTTTAAACTAATTGTCTTTGAAATATTTAAAGAAATGATCCAATTTGGGGTGAGCTATTTCAATAGTTAGAAAAATGTAATACTCTACCAGTAGAGAATAAATATAGTCAATTTTGAAATAGGAGAGATGACTTATCCCACACCCTTTATATTTTGAACCTGATGACATATTTGCAAAATTGCTGGTTAGAATAAAGTATAAGCAATTGGGCAGGTTCATGAAGAAAAATCCAATGAGCCAGGCGTAGGAAGTAAGTAAGGTTCACATTTTTCAACTGAATGAAGGTGTTTTTTTTTTCTTGTTTTTTTTTTTTTCATTTGACCTCTTTAATAAAATCTTCCTTCTTTGCCTTCTTGCCTCTCCCTTGGAATAGTGTGTAATAAAACCATGAAGACAACTGTTGCCTATTTCCATGGGTCAGCTCTTGGGCCATTTATTTGGATTGAACTCAATGAGCTCTTTATCTGTCATGAACAAACATTAACAATATTCATGTTATCAAGTCAAAGAAAGAAGTTTCATTTAAACCAATGTAATAATGAGGGGAAACGATTTTAATTTGGGACTTTAATGGCTCCCCCCACTTTTTGAGGAGTATAAACCAGTTTTGATATATTCCTGATATAGTGAAGTGCAGGGACTTAAAATCCTGCTAGTTATTTTTTTTAATAGACATAAAATGGACACAGTTTTCTTCTTTTTCTTTTATTTTATACATAGAAAATTATATATATCCTGCCCTCCTTTATAATGTGAGTTCATTTTAATTGTGGTGTTTTTGTTTTCTTTTTCATTGTATCCCCAGTGACTGACACTGTTCTTGGCACATTGTAAATACTTAGCAAATGGTTGTTGATTAATTGACATTGATTTTTCACTAATATCTTTTTTCTTATTGGTCATGTTAACTTAGAGTTAACTGTGGCAGCACAAGGTCAGGTAAATCTTACTGTGTTCCAATATGATCAGAAGATAGGTTGTCTATCATTTACAGACTAATCTGGGGGCAGCTAGGTGGCATAGTGGATAGAGCACGGGCCCTTAATTCAGGAGTACCTGAGTTCAAATCTGGCTTCAAACACTTAACACTTACTGGCTGTGTGACCTTGGGCAAGTCAGTTAACCCCAATTGCCTCACAAACAAAACAAAACAAAACAAACAAAAAAAGCCTAGTCTTGTATGTTTGGAGAAGCTATAGAGTGATAAACACCATACCACCACCACTTGCAAAGCCTATTTACTAAGGCATAGGAAGTTCATGATTGTTGTGTAGTAGAGAGAATACTGGGCCTGGAGTCCGGAAGACATAAGTTAAAATCCAACTGCAGGGGGCAGCTAGGTGACGCAGTGGGTAGGGCACCGGCTCTGGAGTCAGGAGTACCTGGGTTCAAATCCAGCCTCAGACATTTGACACTTATTAGCTGTGTGACCCTGGGCAAGTCACTTAACCCCAATTGCCTCACCAAAAAAAAAAAGAAAAAAAAATCCAACTGCAAACACTGACTAGTTCTGTCACCTTAAGCAAATCACTTCACCTCTTTTTTGCCCCAGTATCTTCAGTTATAAAATGGGGATAATAATAGCACCCATGTTTCAGAGCTCTGAAAGCAGAAAAATATGAGTTCAAATGAATTGGAAGGATCAAATGTGAGAGAATTTATAAAGTGCTAGGCACAGTGCTCGACATATAGTAGTTGCTACATAAGTGCTAGCTTTTATTAGCTATTATTATTGTTGTTGTTGTTGGTAAGAGTAACCCTTCTGATCAAAACACAAATTTTTAATATCGAAGTTAAAGATAGACTTAAACAAGCAACTCGACTTCACTTTTTTTTTTTAATGTGCTGGATTAACACCGTTAAGGACTTGACATGAATGTGAGGGAGCCAGAATTAATCATCAAGTCATTCAGCTCCAAAGGTCACATAGTTAATTCTCCTGTCTCTAAGCAGAGCTGCATTGAAATTAACCCAGACAAATAGGTGTCTTTCTTAAAGGTTAAATATGTATGAATTCATATATAGACCCACAAAGCTAAGTGGAAGCTTGAGGCAGGTACCTGGATCATTGAAATAAGAAATCTCTACTTTGGCTCAATTATCTGAATATTTTAAGAAGTAACTTGAGGGCCTAATTTATTTAGTTAATAGACTAAATTCTCATTTCCCTTTTCATTTATATTGAGAGAGGCAATGGATGGAGAACTAGCTTTTGAAAGCAGAAAAACATGAGTTCAAATCCTACGTATGATGGGTAGTGGATGTTTAACCCCGGAGAGCTCACTAACATTTGAGTGATGTAGCCAACATTCTAGAAATCTAATGTGGAAAAAAAGGTGCTAACCTATATTGGTAGAAGGAATCCCCTTACCTGGGATTTTGCTATACCAATAAAATCACAGGTCTAGCCCCTATTTTGATACCCTCTTTTCACATGATGTCACAACCCAAATAAGTGTTCTATTTGTAAAAGGAAAATTGTCCATATTTCATAATGATTCTTCTAGTTAAACATGTTTCCTCTGTACCAGCTAACACAGCTCATTTTATAGTCTCTTTAATTCCCTTCGGACAGCAGATTGTTCTGGACCTTGATATTTATTCCACGTTATAAGAGGCATGGAAGTCTCACTGGGTTTGAAGTAAAACACTTAGGGAGTCAAAGGATTTCAGTTCAGATTTCATTTTGGCCTCTTACTACTTGTGTGGACTTTCTGGGCTTCAGTACCTCATCAGTAAAAGAAGAGGAAGCTATAGTAGCTAGCCTCCAAATTTCCTTTTAGCTGCAAAAATATGATCAGATGTTCCTGTGATTCCATTTTCCATCCAAAAGTGACATATCTCAAGATCACAGAATTCAGAGATGAAGGGGATTTTAGCGATCATCTAGTCCAAAAATTCTATTCTTGTTTTCTCTGGGAATTGGGTTTGTTGGCATTGTTTTGTTTTGTTTTGTTTTGAATGCGTTAATACGACTTTCGATATAACTGGCTTCCTTGGCAATCCTATGTATTTTACTTTATGCATTGGAAAGCAATATTCTGAGAAGGGATCCAGAGGCTTTACCAGATTAGTAAATGAGTTTTAAAAAAAAGTTTAAAAACATCTGTTCTAATCTAAATAATTATCTTAATGGTGACATTAAAGCATAGAGAAAATAAATGGCTACTGAAAAACCACAGTAAACTTAGAGGCAAATGTTCATTCAAGGGTCCCAGAATCACTATCCAGGGCCTTTTCCCACTATATGATCTGATCTCTCTTTGCCCTTTGAATACCTTTTGCTTTTCCCAGTGACCATGCTATCCTAATAAGAAGATGGGGCTGTTAGGTATCCCTCCAACAAAATTCACATGAGATACTTTTAAGATAGAGACTCCAAAAATAATAAAAAATCATTTCAATCACAATTCTTCTAATAAATGATTTGGAATGTAGATTCAATTTCCTACTTTAAATCATTTGCTTAGGGGGTGGCTAGGTGGTGCAGTGGATAGAGCACCGGCCCTGGATTCAGGAGCACCTGAGTTCAAATCCGGCCTCAGACACTTGACACTTACCAGCTGTGTGACCCTGGTCAAGTCACTTAACCCCCATTGCCCTCCCCCCCAAAAAAATCATGTGCCTCATGGACAATTATCAACAGATAATTTCATTTCTTATACTGTTTCAATAAACAAATTGAACATTTAAAAATTATTTTATGGATGGAATTGCTTGTGCTAAACACCTTATCAAAGGGGATCCAGGGATTAATATAGAAATCCAAAACTAATGAACACATTTTGCCTCTACTTTCATTAGTTGCTCCAATTTCTGTCCCTTAGAGATGAACAGCTATATATTACAAAGGCATAACCAACTGTTACTCATTTATGGCATGGGCCTGTCTTTTTTTTTTTAATGCAGTTTAAATGTAGGAAGCATGTGAGTTGTATGAGATAGTTTGATCATTTTGTAGGTATGTTATTTGCATAACTCAGGTTGTGAATAGAAGCTGTTTGAGTACAGACAGCATTTTCAATTTTTTTTTTTTGGGGGGGGGGTCAGGGCATTGAGGCTTAAGTGACTTACTTGCCCAGGGTCACACAGCTAGTAAGTGTCAAGTGTTAGAGGCCAGATTTGAACTCGGGTCTTCCTGAATCCAGGGCCAGTGCTTTATCCACTATGCTGCCTAGTTGCCCCTATACCCCACCACTTTCAATTTAAATCCTGCTCCTTCCATATATAGCTTAATAAATACCTTTTGAATTTAATGAGTTTGAAATAATTTTTCCCATACTTCTTTTTAGTTACCTAAATTATACTTTGCATTTTAAATTCTCTGCTTATTTTTAAGCTTTGGATAGGTCATCACACTTCTGGATAAATTGTTCCTCCCTTTTATGACCTGAGGTCTAGTCCTCAGCCTATTCTCCATGGCCTCTGCACTCATTTAAATCAAATTCCATCTTGGGAGACTGACCTCAAAGGTTATTATCTTCATTTGTCACTTGCCTAAAGTTTTACTTTGGGGAAGTCTCTAGGCTAAAGATTAGGTACAGCTTATCCTGAGGTTTTCCCAATATGAATAGTAGTGTGACCAACCGACAAAACAAACAAACAATTCTATGTAAAATATAGGTATCAGTTATGAAACAGCTTCTATTCCACCAACCACAGAAAATGCATAAAACAAAGAAAGTTTCATAAGGGGATACTAAGGTAATTATAACAATAAGGGGAAAATAAAATAAAGCATTCAAATATTCCAATGCCCTCCCATCAGACGGTAAAGACACTTTAAATGAAGATAGAGTTCCCATTCACCTTGAACTATTGTCAGGTGAAGTAATTACAATAATATAGTTGATAAGTCCCACATCACCTGATAACCTTACCATAAACATAGCATTTCTTTATGCTTTTGGCTGATCCTCTTTTTGAGGTTCTTATTCCTTTTCCAAATGTGCTATTCAAAATATCTTGTCCTTCAAGGATGTTTAATGTCCAAACCCTCAAACTGAGGAAAGGTCTTAGGAATGCTTAAATATTCATTGAGAGACTATTCTCCAGAACTTGAATCTCTGACCTTTGTTGAAAAGAGGAAGCAAATTAGAGAAGAAGTCATTCTGGAAGTGAAAGGCCAGGAAATCTTCTTTCTCACTTGCCTAGGAAGGCACTGACTACTTGCCATGTTCTTGGACAAATTGAATTTATTCTCCTGGAATGGGGAAGGATGAATTCCATTTCCCCCAATTGCTGTACTTGGAACAGGGTAGCTAAGGAGGGGCAAACATCCAAGAAAAGACAGGGACAAGCTATTTCACAGTTGACTTTTATAGGAAATGAAGATATTCCATCAAGATTTCAAGCCCTCCTGCCTCTCAATAATCAAGCACTTTGAAGACTGTCAATGTCACAGAATAGCATCAGAGCCATTTCCTTCATCTTCTCAATAAGGTACCTGGGCAAATGTCAACTTTTCCATGAATAGTGTCTATCTGATGGACTATATACATCCTACAATCTCATCAAGTCAATAGAGGTACTCATTAAATGAAGCAGGTGATCTTCCCCATGGAACTGAATTTTAGTGACATCTATTATAATAACATTTTTCTATTCCTTTCTCATTTGAAAATTTTATATATCACAAAAGATTGCACAAAACTACAGTAATATTAACAAAAAATAAAAGTGTTCACCTTTATGCATCCATCAACCAAAAAGAGCCTATTATGTGGCAGGAATTATTCGAGGCCCTGGGGATAAAAGAACAAAGGATTAATCACTCCTTACAAAAAGCTTACTATCTAATGGGGCTACAAATATATTTAGAGCATACATGTAAAGTTACCAAATATAAAATGTATAAAATATAGTTAAATATAAAACATAAAGATGTATAAATTCAAATATTTTTAAAAATATAAAAGTGTAGTAAGCTTGGGAAGCATGGCGGTTGGATATTGACTCTCAGAGATGACAAGGCTATAAGGAACAGATAGGAATGAGTTCTCAGTTATTTGAGTGGCTGATAGGTGAATCTACTCTGGGATTTGGAAATAACACAATAGATGATGGAAAATCTACCATAGGTATTAGAAGAGTGACTTTTTAGATCAAGTATGAATATTAGAAGATACATTTTTTTTAAATGAAGATACAAAAACATAGCTAGCTACATGACCTCCTGATGTCTTTTCCTGTTTCCTCTTTTTTCAGATGAAAGTATTACACTCAGTACCATTCAAGCTTCCCCATAGAAATGGTGTAATTGTGTTATAATTATTAAACTAAATACACATAGGCTAATCATGTTGATGATTTTTGTAATTTTGTGATATGTTACTGGAACATAATTCATAAGATATTCATCTATCAAATGGCTTTGAGTGAGTGTAATAAATATTCTGACACTTTACCCTTATGGGATTAAATATTTTACAACTCAATTTCCAAAAGAAATCATTTTCCTTTCATAATTGTGAAATTAAGGAATTATCTGAGCCTGTAATTTGAAACACCCATAATTATTATTACTTTGTAAACAATGCTCTGGGTATTTTTGTTTCTACAAACCTTCAATTTTATTATTTTAGAGTTTTACCTATCTCAGGAGATATGACAAGTATAATAAGAGGGTTTCACATTACATTTGATTTTCCAGTACTATTTTCATTTTCTGTGTTTATAAAACATTTAAAAATGATAGAATCTCTTTTGAAATGATAGAATCAATGGAAGTTTCCATAAACTTAACTCACTTTCTTTCATGTTTCAAATTTTGATTGTAGGAAAGTCTTCTTGCTTTTGTAAAGAAGGGATAACCTGTGGGCAGGAACTTTAGAGTGCTGAAGACATTCTCCTATAAGATAATTAAAGAGGAAGAAAAAAAAATCATCCAATTTGGATGTGCAAGAAATATTCAGGGAAGCATAGAACAAATTGATTTGAGGGTCACTGCTCTAGGCAGTAGAGAGTCATTTACTTGAATGTTTTTGATTTAAGAATAAACTGACTTCAATATTAAGAATGGATTACCACATGGGGGAAGCTAGGTGGCACAGTGGATAAAGCATCAGCCCTGGATTCAGGAGGACCTGAGTTCAAATCTGGTCTCAGACACTTGACACTAGCTGTATGACCCTGAGCAAGTCACTTAACCCTCATTGCCCTGCAAAAAAAAGAAAAAAAAAAGGAATGGATTACCCTGTATGGTAAACATGGTAATAACACACAGGTATATTCAGTAGTTCCAATTTTAGAGGAAGAAAGTATCATTATGAGAAAGTAGAATAATCAATCAACAAGCATCCATTAAGGGACATAAAGACAAAAATGAAGCATACCCTATCCTCAAGAAGCTTCACTTTAATGTACTTTGATTCAACTAGAACAGCACATTAAATGCCTTTAATGTGCTTGGCCTAGTCCTAGCCACTGAGGGCAAAAAAAAGATAAAAATGGAAAACAAAACAAATACATAAACAAACAAAACCAGTCCCTGTCCTCAAGTTGTTGACATTCTATTTGGGGTAAAATTGGATAATTTCTATTATCTTTTTGAATAAATATAAGCTCATCTGTTTAGTATTTAAAACCTCTCACAATTTAATTCAAACCTATCTTTTCCAACTGTATTGTACATTACTTCCCTTCATTCACTCCATGGTCCAAACAAATTGATATATTCACCATTTCTTATATGATATAGCTTATCTCCCATCTGGATAATTTCTTTTTTACAGGCTGTCCCCCATGCCCATAAAGTTTTTATTTATCCCTGATGCTGATATTCTCTAATTTTCTTCAAAGTTATGCTCACATAACAGATTCTGCATTGTTTGGGTGGTTATCTTTCATGCTTACTCTTTTGGAGTCAAAGTACAGTGTGTCCAACTATGGCTGATCAAATCAATATGGACTTGGAAGGCTCTACCACAGGTCAGTCACAAATAGTCCATATAAACATTTAGAGTGAAGATATCTTTAAATTTCCCCATCTCACATTTCTTTTGAGCTACTACAATTTTTCTTTGTTCATAGAACACAGTGCCTTCTTTGATATGACCACACCATGTTGGGTGGCCCTGTGCCAGTGCCTACCATGTCTCACAATGAATTTAATTTTTTTGGAGGGACTTAGAGCGTGTTCTTGTATCACTTCTCACCTCCATGTAAGCAGTTGCCTTATGTGAGTTGTCTGTTAAATAGTTTTGTTTTTGAAATTATGTTTGGCATTAGAACAAAATCCACAGCCCATTGGAGTTGCAATCTCTATAGTAGAATTTGAATACTTGGCAGTTCAGCTTAAGAAAAGACTTCATTGTCCAGTACTTTATCTTGTCAGGTAATCTTCAGAATCTTCCTGAGACAATTCAAATGTAAGCAATTCAGTTTCTTGGAATGGCACTGGTATACTGGCTAGGTTTCACAGTGTGAGATTTAAAATTGGATATTAGATCATAAATCTCCCCTCTTTAACCTTTCCCTTAATTTATCTCCCAGACTAGTAAATGGAAGAAGCTTCTGGTTTTCTAGTTAAAGCTTTTATTGTATGGTAGTTACCAGGTGATGTTGATTAGAGGGATAGGAAAGTAGAAATACAATACAGATCATCTTAAGTCTAAGCTTAGTCTATATTTCGTATAAAACTCACCAAAAGCCCAAGGCCACCTTTGGGGAGAGAGAGAGACTGTGTCAAGCACGTGCTGCTGCTAACCGCGAGGCAGGCCCAGTCGAACTCCAGTCAGCGTCTGTCTGTGCAGCGCAGTCAGGAGACCAGCAGAGCAGGAAAAAGACCCTACTTCCATTCTCTCCTTGCCTTTTAAGCTCGCACCCCGGAAGTCAAGTGCTTAGCAGGTGGACTGGCGTTTATAGCTCATGCCGTTGGTCTCCTCCCCGAAAGGGTGGTCCTTTAAAAAAACTGGTACCTCTCCATTATCGCTAACCGAATGTTAAAACTTTTTACCACAACAGGCATACAACAATGAGGTCAGCACAATAGCTCTGTATGCCCTTATTTGGTAGGCAGCCTAATAACCTATTCTCTCACACACTTTTCTTTGGAGCTTCCCAAACACTGAGCTAGCTATGGCATCTATGTGTATATCCTTGGAAAATATACTGCCAAGGTAAGTGAACTCGTCCATAGAATTCAAAATTTCTCCATTTCATTTAACATTATGGGTCTATATATGGATGGAGCAGTGCTGCCTGGTAGAGAACCTTTGTTTTCTTGCTGTTAATGCTCAGGCCAAAATGAACACAAGTAGCAGAGAATCTAGCCATACTCAGTTAAATCTCAGCATCAGAGCCTGTGGTAAATGCAGAATCATCTGTAAACAACAAGTTACACACCAACTCTTCCTCCACTTTCATCTTGGCTTGTAGTTTTTACAAGTTAAATAATTTACCATCAATGTGGTAGATGACCTTGATGCCATTTTTATCCTAGTTAAAGATATTTGACAATATCACTGAAATCATCATGCGAAAAAGCATGGGAACAGCACACACGACTGTTTCACTCCATTGGTGACTGGGAAAGCATGAGAGCATTGTTGGTTCTTCAGAATCTGTGAAAGCATGCTGTTGTGAAACTGACATACAATACTGATGAATGTCTCTGAGCATCTAAATTTTGCGACTATCTTCCACAAGCCCTCATGACTGATTGCATGAAAACATTTTGTACAGACCTCTGTTCTGCTCCTGGCATTTCTCTGGGAGCTGTTGGGGAGCAAATATTATAAGCACAATTCCCTAGCCCTTTCTGAAGCCACACTGGCTCTCAGGTAGGTGTCCATCTTCCACTTAGACAGTAATCCCATTAAGGAGGACTCTGACAAGAATCTTGGCCATTGATGACTAAGAGAGAGAAATTTCCACCCACCCACCCCCAACCCCTGTGATTGTTACAAGGCAACCTATTTCCTTTTCCCTAGCTTCTATGTTAAACCTGCTCTGATAAACCCAGCTTATAATCTGTCCCCATAAAAATTAACTTTATTTTTATGAAAGACAACATGGCATGGGAGATAGAAAGTCAGTTTCATTGCCAAAATGACTCATCTTCAGGTCCAGTCTGTGATAAATATTGACTATGTGACACTGGATCACTTAGCATTCTTTGGTCTATAAAACTCTCAAAGACTAATTTGCCCACCTGTGCTTATGTTATGGATTTTCTCATCTGAAAATTCCCTTCACTAAATAAAGCACAGTTTTCTGCATTGTATTTCATAGGTGTGTGTATATTTTTCATCCCTCTCCCCAATAGAAAGTAAGGCATTTGAGTTGAGTTAGAGTTTACATTTGCCTTTATATACACAGTACACAACACAAAGTGAACAGTTAACAAATGTCCATTGATTTACTGACTGATTTATTTAACATAAAAGTATGCTTTGGCTTTGGAGAAGGAAATGGCCAACCATTTCAGTGTCTTTGCCAAGAAAACCTTAAATGGAGTCATGAAGGGTGGAACATGACTAAAAAAAAATACTGAACAATATTTTAGTTTGTTTTCATCCAAGGAATTTGGAACTATTGAGAAAATACCAGCTAGTCAAATCAAATCAATCAAGAATATCTGAGTCGGAAATAACCACTGAGGTCTTCAGTTTTAAGTTCTATCTGTGATGGAATGAAAGTTGATGAATTTTTTTTTAACCAAAGGGAAATTTATTAGTATGATTGGACTCTATGTTCACAACTCCTTACTTAAGTGAGATTACATTCAAGGTATAGGTTTTTTTTACTAAATTATAATATATATGTAAGAAGAATATTTCACCAGGCACAACCTTCTTAATTAGCAGATAAAGAAATTTTTGTCTAAAGAGGTAAAATCACTTATCTATAGTCACAAAACCAGTCACTGGTTGATGCGGGACTAAAACTCAGATTCCTTGACTTCATGCATTGCCCTTGAGAAAGCAAATTAGAGATTCATTACTTTTCTTATATTCATTAGCACTAACGATTCCTTCGGCCCAGTACTACATAGAGACAGGGATATGCTAAATAAATTTGGAGAAATATGTTTGGTTTTGAGTGTCCAACTTTAGGAATAGGGTGGATAAATTCCAATAGGTGCAGAAGAGAGAAGTCACTAAGGTTAGGGCCCTTGAGAGTATGACATTTGCTTATAGCTTTAAATAACTAGAAGACTTTTAAGTATAGAAATTGCTATTTAGAAGGTGGAGATCACTATCAGTCTCTTCTAGTATTTAGAGGGCTGCTGTGTGGGGAAAGGATTAGATTTTTACTGCTTGTACCGTATAATGCTACAATATATCTCACAGCTCTCCCTCTCATCCACTCACACAGCCATCACCCTAGTACAGGTTCTCATCACCTCTTTCTTGAACTATTGAAATATCATCCTAACTGATCTCTCTGCCTCAGATTTGTTTCTCTTCAACACATCCTCTATATAGTTGCCAAACAAATATTCTTAAAAGACAATTTTAACACTTTCACTCCCTGATTTTTTTAAAAATCCTCTTTTCAGTGGTTCCCTCTTATTTCTAAAATTAAACACAATATTTTTTTACTCTTGGGATTTTTGGGGGGTGGAAAGGGCAATGAGAGTTAAGTGACTTGCCCAGGGTCACACAGCTAATAAGTGTCAAGTCGGTGAGGCCAGATTTGAACTCTGGTCCTCCTGAATCTAGGGCCAGTGCTTTATCCACTGTGCCACCTAGCTGCCCCCTCCCATTGGGATTTTTCTATCCCTTTCAATCACATTTACACCGCCATTCAGTCTATGGTTCAGTCACATTAAATTATCTCCTACTGATCATCTATTCATTCCATCTGCCATCTCTGCAGTTTTGGACAGGTTGTTACCCCTTGTCTTAAATGTAGTTCCTCCTGAGCTCTGCCTTTTAGAACCCCATGCTTATTTCAAAGCACAGCTTACCTGTCATCTTCTACATTATTCTTGTTCTGAATCCCCTAAACTCCAAGTGTTCTATCTTGAAATTAGCTTGTATTAATTCTGTGTGATATATGAATATACACATATATAGAAGTATACATGTATATATATATATATATATATATATATATATATATATAAGTTCAACATAAGGTGTATATACACACATATACACATGTATGTGTGTGTATATATATATATATATTATACATATATAATTTCTGTTGAACTTCTATTTTACATGTTGTACCCTAACTTCCACACAACTCAAAGATTCTATAATTACACAACATTTCCCCAGGTCTTTAGCTATAATACTAACAAACTCAATAACCTTAGACACATGCATGCATGAATACACGTACAAAATTGTATGTACATACACCAAGTGAGGCAAGAGGAATGTGACAACCAAAATGAAAGACACGAAGATATTATTTATTTAACGACTAATCCATGAATGACTATTTGATGTCTGACACTTTTGACTGCAATATCTTAAATAGGATTTGCTTTTAGGACAGGATAAAGTTCATTTGTTAACAAGAATATTACATGTGGAATGGGGTGGGGGAAGGGCAGAGCCAAGATGGTGGAAGAGAGGCTGTGACTCCCACAAGCTCCAGATAAACCCCTCCACTCTCTCCGAAAAATGCTGTAAAAAAAATCAGAGCATCCAAATGCACATAAGAACAGTGAGACTATTTTTCAGTAAAAGAGGGCAACTGTGGTCACCTGCTAATCAGGCTAAATAGCTCAGCACACAGTACGGACCCAGCCATGAACAGATAGTGCTTCCAGCATGCCTCAGAGTCTTCAGCACCAGCAGCTTCTTCTGAGGTTAAGATCTCAAACTGGTGAGGGGGCTTGGCAGTGGGCCGGGGTGAAAAGGAGGCAGTCGGTGCTGCAGTTGGGGTGAAGCATC
The DNA here is from genome assembly GCF_019393635.1 of Dromiciops gliroides. Classification (NCBI taxonomy): domain Eukaryota; kingdom Metazoa; phylum Chordata; class Mammalia; order Microbiotheria; family Microbiotheriidae; genus Dromiciops; species Dromiciops gliroides. The sequence goes on from NC_057866.1 coordinate 31,826,641, forward strand.
CTGGTTCTAAACCAGTGGGCTGAATCGAGTGGTGGTGGCCCAGTGTGGGAAGGGCACAGGCATGCCAAACTTCTCACCATAGAGAATCAGAATTCAATCAGACTTCTGTTTATGGGTCAAAGAGAAATTGGTTGTGGTTACTCACAGGCCAGGCAGGCTGAGAAGAAGCCCAATCAGCCCTTGGACAATGCTGTACATTGGAACACTATGTCCTGGAAGCAGTGCAATACTTTAAGAAGGAGTTAAAAGCCAAGAAATAGGTGGCCAAGATGAACAGGCAGAGAAAGAAGCATACCATTGAAAACTTCTTTGATGGAAAGGTAAACCAGAATATACCCTCAGAAAAGAAGATAGTAACAAAGTCAAAACTCCAACATCCAAAGATTCCAAGAAAAATATGAACTGGTCTCAGGCCATGGAAGTGCTCAAAAGGGAATTTGAAGAGAAAGTAGGGGAGATAGAAGGAAGATTTAGAGAGATGGAGGAAAGAATGGAAATGGAAATGAGAACAATGCAGGAAAGACATGAGAAAAAGTCAACAGTTTGAAAAGCCAAATAGGAAAGGAAAAAGAAAACCTCTCTCAAGAAAATAACGACTTAAGAATTAGGATTGAACAAAAGGAAGCTGGTGACTTTATGAGAAACCAAGACACAGTAAAGCAAATCCAACTGAATAAAAAAGTAGAGGGCAATATGAAATATCTCCTTGGAAAAAGAGCTGACCTGGAAAATAGATCCAGGAAAGATAATGTGAAAATCACTGGACTATCTGAAAACCATGACCAAAATAAGAGCTTAGACACCATCTTCCAAGAGATTGTCAGGAAAAATTGCCCAAATATTTTGGAAAGAAAAGGTAAAATAGAAATTGAAAGAATCAACTGATCACATCGGGAAAGATATCCCAAAAGGAAAACCTCTAGGAATATTATAGCCAGATTCCAGAGCCCTCAGGTCAAAGAAGAAATATTGCAAGCAGCTAGAAAAAAGGAATTCAAATACTGTGGAGCTGCAGTAAGGATAAAACAAGATCTAGCAGTATCTACATTAAAAGACCAGAAAGCATGGAATATGATATTCCAGAGGGCAAAGGAACTGGGACTACATTCAAGAATCACCTACCCAGCAAAACTGTTTATAATCTTTCAGGGGGAAAAAGGGATTTCAATGAAAAAGAGGACTTTCAGGCATTTGTGATGAAAAGACCTGAACTGAATAGAAAATTTGACTTTCAAATACAAGACCCTCCCTAGAGAAGCATAAAAAGGTAAACATGAAAAAGAAATCATGAGGGATATTAAATGATTAAACTGTTTACATTCCTACATGAGAATATAATACTCATAAGATCTTTCTCAGTATCAAGACTGAAAGAAGTAAGAGGGCACAGGTGTGAATTGAATATTAAGGAGAATATCTGTAAGGCATTTTTTTTGTTTATCCTTGATCTTTTGTGGAATAGGCAGGGTGGGGTGTCTTATGTCTAGGGATAAATGTGGGCTCAAGGCCTCCTGGGTCTAGGGCTGGTGCATTGTCCACTGTGTTACCTAGATGACCCATGATGACATCTTCAAAATAAAGTTAAGTGGTAAGAGAAATTCGCTGGAAGAAAGGGAAAGGGAGAGGTGGATTGGGGAAAAGTACCTCACATAAAAGATATAAGAAAAGGTTTATGGAGTAGAGGGGAAGATAGGGAAGGAGAGGGTGAGTGAGTGAGCCTAACTCTCATCAGAACTGGCTCAAAGAGGAAATAATTTACATACTCAAGAGGGGATAGTATTATATCTAGCCCTGTGGGAAAGTGGGAGGGGAAGGGCATAAGGGGTGGAGAGATGCAATGGAAGTAAGAGCAGATTGGGAGAGGGAGCAGTAAGAAGCAAAACACTTCCAGGGAGGGATAGGCTGAAGGAATATCAATAATAGAGTAAATATCAAGGTGAGGGATAAAGATGGAGGGTAATACAGTTAATATTACTAACCATGAAAGAAATGATGAGCAGTTTGCTATCAGAAGGATGTATAAAAAATCCAAACCATCAACAGAGATGGAACTGGTGGTATCTGAATAGAGCTTAAAGTATAATTTTATTTGTAAGCTCCTCTTTCTAAAGGTATTTTGTCTATTTTCTTTCACAACCTGACTGATGAGAAGATGTTTTGCATAACTGCACATGTATGATGTATATTGAATTGCTGGATTTCATGAGGAGGGATGAGGAGGGAGGCAAGAAGAAAATTTAGAACACAAAGTTTTAAAAAATCAGGGCAGCTAGGTGGCGCAGTGGATAAAGCACCAGCCCTGGACTCAGAAGGACCTGAGTTCAAATCCAGTTTCAGACACTTGACACTTACTAGGTGTGTGGCCCTGGGCAAGTCACTTAACCCCCATTGCCTTGAAAAGAAAAAAAAAAGAAAAAAGAAAAAATCAGTGTGAAAAGTAATGATGAGCAGGGGGAGTTAGGGAAGACCTGGAAGGACTTACCTGAACTGATGCTGACTGAGAGGAGCAGAAACATAAGGACATTGTATACAGTAACAGCAGCATTGTGCGATGAACAATGGCAACAAACTTGGCTCTTTTTTTTTTTTTTGGGTGGGGCAATCAGGGTTAAATGACTTACCCAGGGTCACACAGCTAGTAAGTGTCAAGTGTCTGAGGCCAGATTTGAACTTAGGTACTCCTGAGCAATGCAATGGTCCAAAGCAATTTCAAAGAACTTCATAATATAAGAATATTACATGTGGACTTTTATGATTTTTAAATCCATAAAAATTTGGAAACTACAAGGAGAGAGACTGTTATGAATAAAAACGTGTTTGCTCAGGCAAGGGCATGTCAGCTTTAAATCATGCAGAAAAAAAGTGAAAGAAGAACCAGAAACCTTAGAAAATTCTCCTTACTATCTTATTTGGAAGGTGTGTGTGTGTGTGTGTGTGTGTGTGTGTATTTCATCACATTTTGGCATCTTTCCTCACAACAAAATATTCACTTCCTTGCATCAACCAACAGCTTTTTATTAGTTTTCTATAATTTGCCAGGCAAAATACCACAATAAATTCTAGGAATACAAAGAGAAAGAGGAAATATTCTGACTCCTCAAAGAACTTTCATTCAAATGGGGAAGACAATAAATATTTATCATGCAAAATTATACAGAATAAATATACAATCAGTTCAAGGTAGTTTAATGAAGAAGGGCATTAGTAGACTAGACAGGGTGAGAGGTGTCTGGTAGAGATCTAGAAATGAGTCATGTTGAAGGCTATGCTTGGGCTGAGTATTGAAGGAATTGCTGGGTTATACATAACCATGGTAAGAAAGGAGTATATTTCAGGAATAGTGAAAGGCGATTGCAACGGCATATAGATGGGAGATGGAATGCCATACATAAGGAAAAATTTAAGAAGGCCAATCAAGAAGGAATATAGAATGTGTGAAGGGAAATAATGTATAAGAAGCCTGGAGAGGTGGCTAGGTGACACAGTAGATAAAGTGCCCGTCCCTGGATTCAGGAGGCCCTAAGTTCAAAACCGGCTTGAGAAAACTGTGGGACCCTGGGCACATCACCTAACCCTCACTGGCCTACAAAAATAAACAAACAAATAATTAAATAAACAAATAAATAGACAAATACATGAGTAAATAAGTAAACAAACAGATAAATAATAATAATTGGGTAAATAAAAAATACATAAATAGATAAGTAAATAAGTGACTGAATGAATAAACAAATAAATAAATGAATAAATAGGTAAATGAATGAATGAATGAATCCCAACCTCAATCAGTATTAGTTTCTTCATCTATAAAATGGAGAAAAGAATGGTTATCACACCATGTAATTTTTTTGTATTAAAAGCAAATATGTGCTATGTCATGAAACCCTATGTCAGGTATAATTATTGTGGTGAATTAGTGGTATAATGTGCAGTGATGGTATAATGGCAGTGTATGATAAGTCCGTTATGATGATAATATCATCTTCCTATTTTTGGTATATTTGATGTGGCATAGCAAAAGGATTGTTCCCCAGCAAAGTTACATTTGTATATGAACTAGTGACTTCAGTATTATTTAGAAACTACCTTGAGTCCACTTTCTCCAGAAAGAGATTTCACAGGGGAGAGTATTACCCTGAGGCAGTGAGAGAAATGTTTGTACTTCTTTTTTGCTAGATATAGTAAGGAAATATCTCTTTATATAAACTAATTGATGCTCAAAGGTAAAATAGAAATGGGGCACTAACTTTGGAAGGAACATATCAGAATAGAAGCTTAAGTTGATAGTAGTGTAAAACAGACAGCCCAATCCTTCAGGGCTTCCCTAGAACCCTGAGTGGGTGATATAACTGAATCTAAGAGAATGAAACTAGAGTATTCACTTTACTAGTTTACATGCAAAATTGAAGTTACTTGCCTAGAGGCAATCTCAAGTGCTGAAAAGCTTTCCTGAGTTTGGACAAGAAGGCCATTTACAAAGTAGTCAGTTTTCAGTTTTCCACATTATGCTTAAGTGCATAATGGTCAAGTTTATCTTAGGATAAACATTTTTGAAGGGTGTCTCTCCTTTTTTACAGGTTAACTGTGGAATAGCCAAGGCATCTAGATAGTGTGGGGATATACTTTTGGATTTAATGTCAGGACAATTTTCATAGACTCATTGAATCATCCTTAATGCTCAGTGGAACTTTAGTCCATTCTTCTCATTATACAGATAAGGAAACGAGACTTACTGAAAATAAATGAATTGCTGAAGTCGCATAGTTAGAAAGTAACTGGAGGATGTGAACTCAGATCTTCTGATGCATCTCTCAAGAATTTCACCAACTTGGACACCTTTTATCTCAATGACCCTTGGGAGGTCACTTAACCTCTTAAATTCAGCATCCTCATCTGAAAACAAAAATGAGGATAATAACATCACTTACATTCCAGAGTTGTTATGAAGATATAATAAGATAATATTTCTAAACTTCTTTAAAACATTAAAATGCCATTTAAGGGATCATTGTTATTAGTAGTAAATAATATCAATAATTGTTATTATTTATTTGTTCACTCATCCACTCATTCATTTCTTTATTTATCTATTTATTTATTCTTTCAATTGTTTAATGCTTCATTCATTCATCCACTTATGTTTATTTATTTATTCATTCATCCTTTTATTCATTCATTCATTTATGTATCCATTTTTTATTTATTTGCTTGACCAATTATTTGTTTGTTCATCCTTCCATCCATCCATTGTCCAATCATTCATGCATCCATCCATTCATTCATTCATTTCTTTATTCATTCATCCATTTACTCATTAAATCATTTATTTACTCATTTAACTCCCTACCTATCTATTTATTTATTCATTTATTTGTTCGCTTGTTTATTATTTTGTTAGATTATTTTTTATTTTTTTGTTTGTTTGTTCAGTTAAAAGCACCCTGGACCTGGAGTCAGAAGAGTTTGGACAAAATCTCACATTTGCCATTTATTGTTTGTGTGAGTTCAGCCAAATCACTTAGTTGTCTGATCTATTTTCTTAACTGGAAAACAGGGATAATAATACTTGCACTACAAGCAGTGAGATAGCAATGTAGATAGAGTGCTGGACCTAGAGTCAGGAAGACTCATCTTTGTGGGTTCAAATATGGCATCAGATACTTCCAAGTTGCCTGACCCTGGGGTTCAGAAATAAAAATATAGGACTTTTCCTTTTGGTGAAAATATGAAGGCTATATTACATTCTTGCAAGAATGGGCATGTTCTATAAAGAAAAGTGGCATACTTTGCCACAGAAAACTTCCCCTTTTATCCCTAAATCTAACACAAAGCCTCTACCCCCTTGCACCCCTTGTCTGGCTACTCTGGGTACACATTCTTTGTGACACTCCCACTTCATATTAACTCCTAAACATGTAACCCCACCCTAATCATACGTGCATGTCCAATTATAATGTTAGATCTCCACCCAGGGGTATATTAGATACTATGCATAAGGCTTATTAAGCAAACACAGTACAATTTGGGGTTAGCTGGGGGACACAGAGGGGTCAGTTTGGGCTAGTATCCTAATCTTCCTGATTATGGGGAGAAACTGTTCTTATGGGACAACTTCTGATTGGACAAGAATTCTGAAATCATCTTGTTATTTGCCCATGGCAATTCTTTTCTTTTTTTTTTCTTTTTTTTTTTTTAGTGAGGCAATTGGGGTGAAGTGACTTGCCCAGGGTCACACAGCTAGTAAGTGTTAAGTGTCTGAGGCCAGATTTGAACTCAGGTACTCCTGAATCCAGGGCTGGTGCTCTATCCAATGCACCACCTAGCTGCCCCGACCCATGGCATTCTAACTGCCCAGTCAGAAGACAGGGGAAAGAGGAGGGGAAGGGGGTCTTGGAGGCTTGAGAGAAATGGCCTGCTTACAATCAGGAGATCACATTTCCCTTATTTCTCTCACTGGGCAAGTCACTTAATCCTGCTTCTCTTAGTTTCTTCATGTGTAAAAATGAGTTGGAGAAAGATACGGCAAACCATTCCAGTATTTTCACCAAGAAAACTCTAAATTGGGTCATGATAAGTTGGATATAACTGATAAAATGACAGAAGAATAAAAACCACCACAATAATTGCACTAGACTTGCACATGACTGAAAACAGTCTAAGTATGGAGAAATTATTCTGATAATTTTAAAGTAAATATATAAACATGAGCTAATACTGTCAAGAGGAGGTTTAATGCAGTGGAACAATTAATTGGTCTTGGAATCAGAGATGCTGCATTTGAGGCTCAGCTTTATGAATTATAAGTTTTATGACTCTGGGTAGCAGAATTGACCTTGTTGAGGCTCATGGAACCTCAGAGTTGTAAAGGTTATCAAATTCAAGTCTTTCCTAATCCACAAAGGTTCTGTAAACAATCCTCAAATAGCATAACCTTGTGGCTCTTAACCACATCGGTGCCTTTCTCTGGATGATCTTCAATTAATCAATATCTTTCCCAAAATGTCCTTGGTAGAACTGAGCACAATATTTAGAACATAGTCTAAGCAGAGCAGAAAGGAACTACCATTACACAGTGCTTGATATTATTTAATTGTTGTTTTTCAATCATTTTTCAGTTCTGCCCAACTCTTTATGATCCCACTTGGGGTTTTCTTCACAGAAGTATAAAGAGTGGTGTTATCTCCTTCTCCAGCTCATTAAACTGAGAAGGAAATTGAAGCAAAGAGGTTAGGTGACTTGCCCAGGGTCATGTAGATAGCAGGTATCTGAGACCAGATTTGAACTCAGGATGAAAAGACTTCTTAACTCCAGACCTAGCACTCTGTTTACTGTACCTACCTATCATACATGTGTCCCCCAACCCCACTCTGCCCTATACTATTACTCCTCTCTTAATTCATCCAATGACTGCATTAACTTCCTCTATAATTCCTCTACTGAATGTACTGGATATATGCTGTGCTTTAACTTTTTAGCCATATTTCTTATATCTTATACTTATGATGTTAATGTTTTAAATTTTTAATCTAATTATCAGTTTTTTCATACAAAAATGGGAAAAATTACCGTTTCTGCTATTTATTTATGGGATTATTATTAGGAAAATGCTTTGTACCACATTATTCCCCAACAAAATTTGAATTATTGCTATCCTTTTTAATTTACTAAATAGTTTTGCCTTTTTAAATCCCTACTGCTAGTGACTTTTCCTTTTTTATTTTTTAAATTTGGGCTATTTCATCTGGAAAACTGTTTTCCTGTAGATACCAATGAGGATTAATTGAGATGAATCAGAGTAAATTATTCAGCAGTGGTTTGTCTTGCAGACTCCAACAAATGGGCAGGATTTTATAACATGTAGGCAGTGGTGTTGAGAGAGGGGAAAGAGGCCAATAGAAAGAAAATGATGTGGCTCTGGTATTTTTTAAGAGATAAAATATATTTTTATTAATTTTTTGCTTTGAAAAATTACCCAGTTACCTTCAACTTTTGCACTGATCTTGATTTAACAGATTTATATCAAACTATATAGGCTTTGAATTCTGGCATTCTATTCTCTAGTGTGAACACAGCCCAAATGTTTTCCCACTTTGTTGAAAGAGTGTACACACTCTTCTGAAAGATTTACACTTTGCTTCACCTCTTGGATTGGAAAATACAAAAGCTATTTGCAAAAGGATTGACGATATCTGAAATATGCTGATAGTTTCTTTTTAGTAGCTTGTTTTAAATTCAGGTCAGAAAGCTCCTATAATATTGGAATTGAACAGGACAACAATGTTTTGACATTGGATATCCTGGTATAAACCTTGGCTCATTCATAACAAAAGGTACTTTGATTGAAACTAGCATGAAACTCACTTGATAAAATGAGTTCAAAAATGAAGACAGTTTACTCTGGGGCAAAATTAAAGAGCTTCCCCATGCCACCAGGACAGAATTAAAACCATAATTGATTATAACCTTATATGGTACAACCATTTAAGCAAGCAAATATCCAATACTTATAGAATAGTTAATATCTACTTGAAAAAAAATTAAAACATGAAATAGGAGTCCCTGCTTCCTCCCCAAATTTCAGGACAAGGTCAACATCTAATTTGTTCTATTCTTCTCATATTGTCAAGGATTCTTAATTTTAAAAGACTAATGATCTGTGCATTAACTCTGACAAACACAAATGACTGAGAACTGACTGACCCAGACCAATGAATTGCCTGGAGTGGACCAGGCTTTTTCCATTCCAGCCTCTAATCATTTTGTACATCTCCCAAATTCTCCCCTCCAAAGAGTCCTAAGCTTTCTTTATTTACATTAAATTGTTATGAAAAACAGCTTATCCTATGAAACTATTTTAATTGCCCCAAAATGTAATCTCAACACTCACTCAGTTTGTTATGTAAAGGAACTTTACTGGTGAAATTATGAGGTAATCAAACCCAAAGACACTCTCTTCCCTCACTCTGTCTTCTGTACCCTGTATAAATCGGGTTTCCAGCCCCACTCATTGGGTATTCTTAGAATCAGCTATGCAGTAGTTGTAACTTCACAGCGCCAATTAAATAACCTTAATTTTATTATATTGAGTGTCTTGATTAAATTTCATGTTGACCAGCCCTAAGCCCTTTATCCAATTATATGCTAGAAATTTCTAACTGAATATCTTAAATACATCTGAAAACTGACCTGTCTAAATCCAAACTCTTAATTTCTGCCTAAAACCCATACTTCTTCCAAACATTCTTTGGCTTGACAAATGCATGACCATCCCTCAAGTGACAAAATGGAGCTATCTTAGACTCATCCTTGACTCCAGTTTAGGATCTCATAATGTATAATCTTAAATATTGTGAGAGTCCCCTAATTTGATGCTATGACTCAAATCTCTTTCCTTTCTAAACTATCCTTCACAATCAGTACATAATGGACTATATCACACTTCCGCTCAAGAATTCTAGTACCTCTTCAGCATTGTAACCATCCTCATTGTGATTTTGATCTACGACAGGTCAGCATAAGAAAGTGTGATTTGCGGGGGAGTTTTTTGGATGTGGCAGACAACAAGCAAAGGCCAGCAAATGACACATAAAAAGTTTAGAAACTCAGAAATGCATAACATATATGCATAGTATTGTTTAATAGCAAGATATTTCATCTTTTAATACCATGGTAATTCAGATATATTCTCTGGTATGAAAGGAGGGCCAAAAAATTTACACAGATTTTTTTCAGATCTGTGGGGATGCCATGCCCCTAGCTCTCCAAAATGTAGAAGGGGTAACTATATTTCTAATATACCAAACTAACCAAGATGCAGCTGAGATTCCAGGCTTTGGGATGGGTGATTCTATAGTACCCATGGTTACCAAGAAGAAATTGCCTTTTGGAGGGCACTTGTGACCTGGATCTGGGGGCTAGCACACCCAAAGAATTAGAGGCTCATCAAAAATCTTGTAAAATAATAATTAAAAAAAAAGACTTATTAGGAGAGAGGAATATATGGCCAGGGGACAGATCACTATGAGAAGCTGTCCCACTCCCAGTAAAAGAAGACCTGGTCTTTTGTAAGTTTACAAAACAAAGCAGAGGAAATTACAAAGCAAGAGGAAATGCAAAAACTTGGAAGGGCAATATAATTGAGAAATGATCTTTGAATAAAGGGTTCCATCCATGACCTGCATATCATCTTGCAGCCCTCTGTCTTGCTAATCAGCATAACAGGGTCATATTGCATTGGGGGGGGCACAACTGTTTTTCCCTTGGGAATGTTTAAGGATTCCTTGGGGGTTGCAATCTTTGGTTTCTTGGGCTTCCACTACATTCCCACAACATTCCCTGACATAGATGTTATTCTATGAATCTTCTTGAGCAAACCAGTAAAGCTGCAGAGATGAGAAAATATATATGTCCATATGCCTCTTCCTTGAGTGTCTAATTTACTGTTACTTCAACACTTAGTACATACTTGATAAGTCAGGGTGAATCTTTTCATGATGTCTTTGTGAGATGCAAAGACTTTTCATAGTCATTTGTGACCACTTAGTCTGGGACACTATCCCATCACCTTAGTGTGTGAGTGTGTGTGTGTGTGTGTGTGTGTGTGTGTGTGTGTGTGTGTGTGTTTGTGTTTTAAAGAGCTCAGGGATAGCCTTCACTTAATTGAATTTCATCCTTCATTTTTTTTTTAAAGTTGTTCTCACATGAAATACTACTTTGAAAATCTCAGGACTCACCCTTCGACTCAGTAATACCACTACTGGGTCTGTATCCCAAAGAAATCATAGAGGAAGGAAAAGGACCCAAATGTACAAAAAATATTTATAGCAGCTCTCTTTGTGGTGGCAAAGAATTGAAAGTCGAGGGAAGGCCAATCAATGGGGGAATGGCTAAACAAGTTGTGGCAGATGAATGTAATGGAATACTACTGTGCTGTAAGAAATGATGAGAAGGAGAATTTTAGAGAAATCTGAAAGTATTTACATGAACTGATGCTAAGTGAGAGGAGTAGAACCAGGAGAACGTTGGGCACAGCAACAGCAACATTGTGTTATGATCAACTGTGATAGACTTGGCTCTTCTCAGCAGTGCAATAATCCAAAAGAACTGTAGATTCTGAATACAGATTGAAACATACTATTTCAACTTTTTTGGCTGTTTTTCACCCTTTTTTGGGTTTTTTCTCTTGTTCTCTGATTCTTCTTTCACAATATGACTAAAGTAGAAATATATTTAATGCAATTGTACATATAGAACCTATATCAGATTCCTTTCTGTCTTGGGAAGGGGGGAGGGAAGGGAGGTTAGGAAGAAAATTTGGAACTAAAAATCCTATGAAAACACATGTAACTGGACAATAATAAAATACTTTCTTTTTTTAAAAAAAGAAAATCTAAGGACTCTTTTGTATGTCTTCCCCATTCTCACACCTGTTTGTTATCAGAATCCATAACCCTCCCATCCTATCCCTCACCCCACCCTCATCCATTAAAGCTCAGTAGTTCAATAAACCCAGAGGTTTAGCTTCTCTTTTTATTATTGAATTGCTGGTTGGTTTCATCCCCAGCTGAACATGTAAGTGACAGACAGTGATGGTGAAGGTAATAAGGATATCTTGATTCTAAACCAAAGTAAACAGGCTGTCATAAAAATGTGGAATTGAATAGATTACAAACTAAATTCTCTCTCTGAAAGCAATTATTTCTGAACCTCAGATCTAATAATCTGTAATTCTGAAAGCCAAGGGAAGTAATCATTTGTTGCCCAATCAATTTAAAGCAGGAATCTGCATGATGGTGTAGAAAACAGTAGAAAAAAATATTTCTTTATACTGGCACAAATACTATACATCTATTCTAATACTTATTGAATCTCGATTTATTACAACAATAGCACATTATACAATCACCTGTATCATCATACAATAGCTACACTGACAAATATAACCATGTTTCTGTGCATTGGTACAAGATGACATAGCAAGGAAAAGAATGCATTTCCTTTGGAAAAGCAGTCAAGGCAGGCTTCTGCTAAGAGAATATTTAACCCTTTACCTGATTTTTCTTCTTCTTAAGAACTTGACAAATTTGGAGGGGAATCTAAGTATGTAATGAAAAATTATATATACATATATATATATGCATATATATTTGCTTTTATTCTTTTAAAAGGATAACTCTTAGAAAAATACATACATATGCTACTTAATAGAATTATGTCTCTAATTTCATAATTGATTAATATGAACAGATACTCAATTTAGTAAAATAATTTCATCAACTATCTCTGACAATGATTAGCATATATAAAAGTGAAATAAATGTGGATTTTCAGGCATCTTCCAATAGAATCCAAAAGCTCAAAGAATATGATAAAAATATGGAAAAAAGATAGAAACTATCAAAAATTAATGACAGAATAATATAAATCATTGTTAATAAGTCCAACTTAAAACATACCTTCAGTTTTACTTAATGTCAATCAAAGTGGCAGTTGATTTTAGAAACAAACAAACAAACAAACATTCAGTCCTAGAGGTACCATGGAGTGTCCTATATTGGGAGTCAGAATTTAAGGAGCAAATAAAGTATTGAGTGTTTTTTCAAAAATATATCCAGCTACTAATCTAAGTGACTTTTTAAAAGGCACATATTGAGATTAAATAAATAAGCATAGTTTGAAATTCCCTATATTAAATGCTTCTCTGGAACAACAACAAAGACAACAGTCACAAAACCCACATAATTGTCAGTTTGACTGTTTATACTTTAGGTCAAAATGGAGAACATGTTATGTATTTTCTCAGTCTTGACATAATAAATATGGAGTTCCTCTTGTTTATGGGTTTTATTTATATTGTCCTAGCACCTTTATTCTTTTCCTACCTTCTATCTTACTGATAAACATACTCTGCTACACACAATGTGTTTATCTCCAAATAACCCATTGTGTACCTTCATATTTACATGTTTACAGATGAATCATTATAGATTCCTTTTAGCCTTGGATGTCTGGGCAGAATTATAACCCCATATTCATCACTAACCAATTTTTTGACCACTGGGAAATTCCTTAACCTCTTTGAGTTTTAGTTTCTTCATCTGTGAAATAAGTGTCTTTAGGTAGTGGGACATTAATGCCCCCTCTCATTCTAACACATATTTCTTATACTTATGCCATACCTACCCAGGTAGACTGCAGAATGACACCTATTGATATTGAATCATGTAGACTCAGAGTTGGACGAACCTTAGAAGTCAAGCATGCCAGTCTCTTTTTGCACATTACTATCTCATAAAATATCCCCAACATGTGGTCATTTGGTTGAATGTATTCCAATAATGGAAAATACAACTTTATAAGAGTCTACATTGGACAGCTCTAATTGTTGAAAAAGTCTTTCCTATATTGAAATAAATCAGTCACTCTATTATATCTACACATTGGTTGGTGTACTAGAGCTGCCTAAAAAACTAAATAATTTTCCATATCACAAACCTAAAAATATTTTTAAAAAGCTATTACATCCCTGAATCTAATTTCCCCTATATTGAATGTCTCTGCAACCCAAAGTAATGCACTTGATCCTAGGTTGTATATATTTATGTGTATGTATATGCATGTTTGTGTATATTTTTATTTACATCTACATAGAATATATGTAGGTGTATGTATGTATACATATGTATACAGACTTTGAGAGATAGTGGAGGACAGAAAGGCCTGTTGTTATTTGATCCATGGAGCTGCAAAAAGTCAAACAACTAAACAACAATATCTCTTTATACACACATACACATATACACACATGAACATCCAATACACATACATATAGATGCATACAAACATATGTTTAATTTGAAGAATCTTTTTCCAGATGTGATTCAGTATATCAACACTTCACTATGGTTCCCACAACTAATGGGAAATAATGGCATCTAACACCTGTAGAATAGATCAATGATTTCTGCTGTTATGGAACATTAGAGCTGGAAGATATATCTCTTAACTAATCAGTGAGGCTGGTGCTATTACTATGTTCATATTATAAATGAGGACACTGAGCCTGAGTGATTATGACTTGTCCACCAGGACATTATAATGCAGGATTTGAGCTCAGACCTACTTTACTCTAATCCATTCTATATAGCATACCATCAAGCTGCTTCAACTGATGATACCCAAGAAGGGAAGTGATGTTTGAGACTATAGCACATCAATCTAATTCTTAAAGTATTCATATAATTGAACCTTGCTTGAATTTTCTATTTAACTTTCTCAAGTCCCCGCCCCTTAGCTTTGTGGGCTTAAATATGGGTTTGAAGAGTAAAAAACAAAACATTTTTTTAAAAGATAAAAAATGAAGCCACTAGTAATCCAAAAAAGAACAAATAGGATCTTAGATCAACTGTAAATATAAACTCTTGGCCATGTAAGCTATTTATATGTATGTGAATGAGTGTATGTGTATGTGTGTGTTTATAAGAAGATCATAGCAAAAGTATTTGTTGCCCAAGAGGTTTTTATTCCTGTATTTTTATAAACAGCTGAAATAAAGGGATTGGAAACTGTGCATGTTCCCAAAGGGGTGGCAATTTTGCTTGTTCAATTGTATAGTGCCTGAAATGAAATATTCCTAAAATGCTCTTTAGTTTGTTTAAGTTGTACTCTAAGGAATAGAGAATACCAAGTACTTAACCCAACATGAAAAAGTATGCACTTGCCTGAAAGTCAAATGTGAGGAAAAGAATTTCGGAAGGAATCCATTAGGATGACCTTCTATTCATTGCCCTGATTTCAGTAACTGTAGGTCAAACTACTCAGTCCTTTTCTGAAATGTAAGCTTGTTTAGTGAAAGGCTTCTATGAGATAGCTGAATGGTATTATTAACCTGTCACCCCAGACTTCCATTATTAAAGAACTCATCATACTGGACCCAATGGGAGGGGGAAGGTATAGGATCAAAAAGGAGTGGCAGGCTATACCTGAAAATGGCAGCAAAGTTGAAGAACTGGGTTGGTGAAGTACAAGTGTGTAATTGCTAGAGGTGGGAAGTTTAGGGAATCAAAAGTAGAATTGGCGATTGAAATTCAGAATGATCCATCCTGGTGTGAATGATTTTGAATGTAAGAAAAACTCAGATTTGATGAATAAGGGAAATGCTTCATGCCTTTGTTTTACTGATATGACAGGGAGAGCATAGTGGAATGGATAGAGAGCTTACCTTGAAGCTAGAACCATCTCAGTTTAAATCCCATTTCTAATGTGTACTTGATGTATAACCCTTGAATGCTATTGCACAAAGTTGAGTAATTTGGTGATGAGGGCAAGGACCAGGGTATGAGATGTGTCAAAGAAGATAAAGGGATTGATATGAGATTTAAAAAAGTTAGAATTCATAGAACTCAACAACTAATTTGAAGTCGCACAGAGGAGAGATTAAGACATTGAGGATGACAGCTAAATTCAGAGGCTAATTGACTCAGTAGATGGCAGTGTGTTCAATAGTAATAAGGAAGCTATGAAAAGGCAGAAGTTGAAGAAAAAGACAAGAGTTAAGATACATATATGTTACATTTAAAACATTCAATAAGGAATGCCCAGTAGGTAGGTAGAAATACAAGCAAAGCAAGAAGGCAAGAGAGGTTACAGATGTATAAATAGATGTGAGTACTATTTGCATGGAGATGATAATTGAAACCAGGGGTATTGATGAGGTCATTAATTGAATTAGCAATGAAGAAGAGAAGCTCAGTCAAAGTCTTGGCAGACACCCATGCTTAGAAGCTGAGATTTGGATGAAGATTCAGCAAAAGAGACTGAGGATTGGTCAGATGAAGAAGGGGAAAGAGTAGTACCAAAAAACATAGAGAGAAGAAGAAACCAGGAAGAAAAGAGTAATCAAAAGGGTGAAAAGCTGCATTGACTTCAATGATGATTGAGGCAATTTGATTTTTTTTTCTATCATCATTTCATGGTTACTTTATTTTTTATCATAAAAGTATTTTATTCTTTTCCAGTTACATGTAAAGGTTGTTTTCAACATTTGATTTCATAAGATTCTTAGTTCCAAATTTTTTCTCCCTCCCTCCCTTTCCTTCCCCCTCTCCAAGACAGAAAGCAATCTGATAAAGGTTTTATATGTACAATCACATTAAACATATTTCTGCATTAGTCATGTTGGGAAAGAAGAATCAGAAGACAAAGGAAAACCTCAAAAGAGAAAAAAAAAAACACCAAAAAGTTGAAACAGTACAGTTCAATCTGCATCCAGAAACCACAGTTCTTTTTTCTGGATGTGGAGAATATTTTCCTTCATGAGTTCTTTGGAATTGTGTTAGATCATTGCACTGCTGAAGGGAGCCAAGTCTATGACAGTTGATGATCACAGTGTTGCTGTTACTGTGTACAATGTTCTCTTGGTTCTGCTCACTTCACTTAGCATTAGTCCATTTAAGTCTGTCCAGAGGCCATTTGACTTGGACGTTAAGAGATAGATCATTGGTGATTTTAGAGAAGGAAATTTCAGTTGAATGACAAAGTTGCTATCCAAAATGCAGAGAGAAAAAGGAAATGAGAGGAAAGAAACTACAGCAAGTGATTGTAGATAGCATTTTCAAGAGTTTAGCCAAATATCAGAGGAGTGATATAGGATGATAGCTAGCAGGGATTAAGGAATCAAGTAAGTGTTTT
Source organism: Dromiciops gliroides (assembly GCF_019393635.1). Lineage (NCBI taxonomy): Eukaryota > Metazoa > Chordata > Mammalia > Microbiotheria > Microbiotheriidae > Dromiciops > Dromiciops gliroides. The sequence continues at coordinate 31,843,330 of NC_057866.1, forward strand.
AAGGAAGCTAGGTGATGAGGCGAATAGAGTCCTAGGGTCAGAGTCAGGAAGACTCATGTTCTGAGTTCAAATCTAGTCTCACGCTCTTATTAGCTGTGTTACCCTGAGTAAGTCACTTAACCCTGTTTTGCCTTAGTTTCCTTATGTGTAAAATGAACTGGAGAAGGAAATGCAAAAACCACTCCATTATCATCTTTGCCAAGAAAACCACGAATGCAATGACAAAGAATTAGGCAATACTGAAAAATGACAACCAACAACCAGGTTTTTTTTTTTTTTTTTAAGGTGGAGGAGAAAGGAGTATATCCATAAGTAGTAGGGAAACATTCAGTAGAGGGGGAGAGATTGAAGATTTGTTAGAGAGTAGGGATGTTGGAGAGAAGATGGAGTGAAATGAGATCATTTGTGCATGAAAAGGGATTTACTTTGGCAAGAATTGCCACATTTTCATGTGAGACAGGGTAAAGGAGGATATACTGACAGAGAACATCTGATTGGTCTGAGGTGAAAAGAGGATGAAATAGCCTAATTGAATGGCCTATTTATTTTTCATTGAATTATAAGAGAAGTTTGTAAGATAAGTAAGAGTTGGTAGGATAAAGTAAAAGATTTGAGGAGAGCTGAAAAAGTTTGAAAAAAGTTGTTGTGAATGCAATAGTGAATTAATGAGAGTGGTATAAAAGTATTGCTAGTTAATATTGTAAAGCATAAATTAATTTATGTTGATCCAGTTAGTTAAGTATTGTAAGGAGAGGGAAAAATTGTGAGCAAGTATTGAATTGGGTTGAGGCAGGAAGAAGTATCCTGGAAATTAGTAGTTAATATCTCCCAGAATCTCAATGGTTTTGTTTGTTTGTTTGTTTATATTAATGAGGCTAAAAGAAAGTGAATGACTTTCTAAAGGTCATGAAGAAAGTTAGCATCATAGTGAGTATTGGAATTCAGATCTATCCATATCCATACCTATATCTGTCTACTTCTACCTCCTCTATCTCTCTATCTCTAGCCTTATCTCTACCTCTACTTATGTCTATGCCCATATCTATAATAAAAATAGCCATATATTGTGAGAAATTATTTTTATAGCCAATATCTTGGGAAGATTCAGAACATCCTCCTTCTTCCAGAGTCCTGATTTTTCAAGGCCCAGTTTCTCTTTCATAATAAGATTGCATTAACACTTTCCATCTTATTCAGAGCCCACCCAACCATGCAAGGAATTTAATCTAGGGTGGGGAGGCTCATTTTATTCTGCTCAGGCTTGGTCAGGGAGACAGAGTCTTTTGTCTAAATAGCTAAAGGCTGGGATGGTATGATTAGAGATAATCTCTCTGTTCAGGGGTCACTATGAGCATACTAGCCATGATTGTCTTTGATCTTGGAGAGACAGCCAACAAACAATCCTTGTATTAATAACCTGCCAGCATTGTTAATAAAGTGATTCAATTACCCAGAAACTGCCTCTCAAATTTTAATCATCATGAATTAATGTAATTATATATTATATAATTATATTATTCATTATTCCATTATATTATTCATTATTCCATTATACATTCTAGATATTATATAGATACAGATATATTACATAACACTTATATCATTGTTATAATCATCATTAAAACTATATCTAACATTTCTAGAGTATGTAGTATATGCCAGGCACTATGCTAAGCACTTTACAATTATTATTTCATTTGATGCTCACAGAAACACTAGGTGATGGTTGCTATTATTATCCTAAATTTATAGATAAGGAAACTGAAACAAACAAAGGTTAAGTCACTTGCCTAGGGTCACACAGCTAGTAAATGTCTAAGGCCCAGTTAGAATTCATCCCTTTCTGATTCTAGCTCCAACAGCAGTGTATCCACTGTGGCAACTAGATGCCCCCAAATACCTCCCTCCCTCCCTCCCTCCCTCCCTCTGTGTATGTGTGTCTGTCTGTTTGTTTCTCTGCTTGTTTCTTTATTTAACAAAGGTGTATTTATTTTAAACATCAATCATGGAGTGAGAACAAACATTTAAACCTTTCCCCTAATATTTTCTGGGCATTCTTTTCTACGCAATCTTGTTCTCAGGGGAATAGGTTTAAAACTTAGCCCAGTTTCTATAGAGGATTGATCCCACCATGTTTGTGTCCAGATGTAGCCTGACTATTAGAGGAATTTTTATGTCAGCTTCCATTGGCCTAGGTGGTCTACTAGGTTTTTCTTTTGTTTGGCTGCCATACTTGGCCTAGAAGGCAGGCTTGGGAATATGAGGATGCTGGGGCACCCTTAAAAAGAACACATGCACTTCACTCCCTTCACCTAAAACAAAAAGAACATTAGAAAAAGGCCAAAGACTATGACTTGTTTCTCAAGGCCACATGTTCTTATAGAACAAGGGTTGATAATGTTCTCACAAGGGCAGAGAGGTGGTGCAATGGATAGAGTGATAGGCCTGGAGTCAGGCAGACTCATCTTCCGGAAATCAAATCTGGACTCAAACACTTACTAATTGTGTGACCTTGGGCAAGTAACTTACACTGTTTCAGCTTCCTCATCTGAAAAAAAATTAGCTTGGAAAAGAAGTGACAAACCACTATAGTACCCTTGCCAAGAAAACCCAAAGTGGAGTCCCAAAGAATGAGACACAACTGAAAAACAATGACAATATGTTCTCATACCTAATGCAGTGAGGGACAGCCAGCAAGGATCCCCAAAAATGAGTTAGGTCAAAGAATTCCTATGCCCCTTCGACTACACAAAGGTGCCTCTCTAAATTGGTATTTCACCCCTATTTCAGTCTTGCCTGAAGGCTGTTTGCAAACTGACAACTTAAGCTTAACCTTCATAATGCCTAGCTGTTAAAATATAATTTATGGATGAAGCTGAAACTGAAAGCATATGGCATTTGGATCAGAGCCAAATCTTTTTTCCTCTCTCTTTCATGTCCCAGCGGTTTATACTTATCCCTTATTTTCTGTCCCAACAGAATTTTGATAAATTAAAAGAGTAATGCATGCTTTGAACAAGAAGCATGAGAGTGTCTAACTGTGAGTGTGTGTGCATGCATCAATGAGCCTTAAGCCATATAAAATATTCACCAGTTTCTTCGGGGTTCCTGGATCTACTTATCTCAAAAGCTCCTAGGCATTTTTCTTCTGCACTTACCCTTGCTCATTGCCAGCCCTAAGTTCTAAATGAGGATGTTGAAATGTAGACGTTGATTATTAATATGTTTTTATATTATATAGGCTGGAAAACTTAGGTCTTCATTTCAGAGGAAGGAAGTTAAGCAATTAAAGAGTTTCTGAAGTTCAAATAATAATTATCTTTTTAAAAATTATATATAAATAAACTTTCTATAGTGACAGAAAGGAGTATCTGGGTTCATATTTCACATCTAATACTTACTAATTACTTGATCATGAGCAAATAAGTAAGCAGCTCTTGGGGTCAGTTTCTTTACCTATAGAGTTTCCAATGAGAAATTTAAACTGGTGGCAATTTTTAAAGTTCTACGTCAGCGTTGTTGTTCTGATGATTATTTCTCATTCTTTTTATCCTCCCGCAACCCACCCCAGTAGGATTGATGAAAATATTTCCAGGACAATTTGTGATCCTGCTATTGTTATTTTATATTTCTTTTTACACACTTTTGTGCAGGTATTTTTTTGTTTTCCTTGTAATTGAAGAAAAGCATAAATACACGAACTCATCCTTTGTGACATCATAGATATCTATGTTACATTTCTGTAACACAAAAGAAAACAAGAATGATATGTATTTTATATTATTGCCACACAATTTTGATCTCTTTTAATAGATATATATTTTTGAAAGTCTTTTTAAACCATAAGATATGTCTTATGGCGACACCTATTAAAATGTTCTGATTAATATTATTTTGGTGCAGTTCTGAGAAATAGTTTGGTCTGTGATAAGGTTTCTATTGCAAGACTGTTATTGATTCAGTTCTACAGGATATTTTGAGGTATATGTTTGTAATATGTGAATATATCATCTGTCAGTTTATGAAAGAAAACTTCAGATGTAGAATTGTAGCCACTGTCTTATATTAATACGTATCCAGTCAGTGATTATATATATATATACACACATATCTGTATGTATATATATATATACATATATGTGTGTATATACACATGTGTGTGTGTGTATATATATATATATTGCTATGCACAATAATGTGTTTCAAAGTTTTTACTCTTTTATTTAAGCTACATTGCTAAATAAATACAGGTTACTTAAGGATACACTTTTTGTAATTTCAAGTGGCAATTAAATTGACTTTGATTGTCATCATGAATCCATGTCTCCAAAAACAAAATCCATGAAAATTCATGTGTGTATACACAGCCATAAATCTCTCTCTCTCTACCTCTCTGTTTCTTCCTTTCTCTGTTTTTGTCTCTCTCTGTCTCTCTGTCTCTCTTTCTTTCTCTCTCTCCAGTTTTGTTCTTTCAGAGTTTCCTAATTAAGAAGTCAATAGATATTAATTGTTTTAAATATTTTATTTACAGGGCAGCTAGGTGGTGCAGTGGATAAAGCGCTGCCCATGGATTCAGGAGAATCTGAGTTCAAATCCAGCCTCAGACACTTGACACTTACTAACTGTTTGACCCTGGGCAAGTCACTTAACCCCCATTGCCCCCCCCAAAAAAAAACCCCAAATAAACAAAACAAAAAATATTTCCTTCACAGAAAAGTATTGGATGTCGTACCTATAATGGCTCACTAAAAATAACAAATACTAAAAAGAATTGATATCAAATGTAGAGATGCCGTTCTACGAACAGTCTACCCGGGATACAATAAATATCTCAAAACACCCAAGTTATTGAAAAGTCATATTATCATATAAAAATAAGAGTTTTAGTGGATTTTAAATTCAGTATGAATTAGCAAAGTAATATAGCATACAAGAAAGTTAATATCTACCTAGGGCGTAATAAGAGGCACGATAAAGTGTAGTTGAACAAATGCTCAATTTGGAGTCAGTGGTTGTTGATGATGTTTAGTTATGTTTCAGTTGCGTCTGACTCTTCCTGACCCCATTTGGGGCTTTCTTGTCTCCTTTTCCAGGTCTCCTTTTCCAGGTCTCCTTTTCCAGGTCATTTTACAGATGAGGAAACTGAGGAAAATAGGATTAAGTGACTTGCCGCAAGGTCACATATCTAGAAAGTGCCTGTGGGGTGAGTGAGCCTGAATTGAAACCCCAGCTCTGACACTTAATATATGGTTTTGTACAATCATATTTGATTCATTTGGTCTTAATTCTTTCACCTTTGAACTGATGATGTTTAATTATGTAATTTGGGATTCCTCTTATCTCTGGGATAAAATGGCCCCCAAAAGACACAGAATCATGAAATAAGTAAGTAATAATGTGGCTATATATATCCTATTCATAAACTATTTTTAATATTTTGTTTTGTTCTGGGTACTAATTTTTACATTTATTTTAAAATTAATTAAAGTAATACCTTTAATTTTTTTATGTTACATTTCTTTATACAATTATTTTCCTATTCCATTTCAGTTGCAAGGTCTAAAATTGTAGCTGTGATGGCTAAAATCTAATGAGTGGTTGCCTTAAATTAGAAGCTTTATCAAGAGTTTAGCATTTTAAGTATTTATTAAAGTGTATTAGAATTTAGTGAAGAGAGCAAGTGTGGAAAACAGATTCCTTATAGCATGGAAAATCCTAGCTAAGATCTATTCAGTATAGACAGAGAGAAAGAAAACCTTCCTTTCCCAGGAGCCCACATGAAGTACCCCAGTATGCCAAATTCTGGAACCAAAAAAACCCTTGCTTCTCCTCCACTTCTCCCCTGTCAAACCAGAAGCAGGGCCATCCACACATGCAGCGCCGAGCTCATTGGCTGGTAGCACTGATTGACACAACCCACAGGTGGTAGATACGACTTACTGATGCTGATCTGACCTTCAAAACCCCAGAAAGGTTACTTCCGGATGCTGTCACATGCTTTCTTTTCATGGTGGAGCTTCCCTGCAATATCTTTCTCAGCAGGTTGGTAGCACTCTGATTCTCACACAGTTTTTATAAAGAAAAAGAAAAATTCAACAAAATTAACCACCACATTGAAAAAGTAGATTTCATCTACATTGTTCCACAACCACAGTCCCACAAACTCTGCAAAGAAATTCAGTAGGTTTGAAGATTTTAAGAAGAACATTGATACTACAAAGTGTTCAGATAGGGGTTGTTGTTTGTCCTTCATGGTAGAAGAGAACCATGACATCAGGATGATGTCATGATTTGCACTGAATTGAATTGCCCAGAGGGAAGCATGTTCAAGGTCACCAGCCTCACTCTCTCCTCTAGAGCCATCTGCACCCAGTGGCAAGATATACTTCAGGATGACTGGGGAATGGTCCAGGATGTTTAAGGCAATTGGGTTTAAGTGACTTGCCCAGGGTTACACAGCTAGTGTCTAAGGTGAGATGTGAGCTCAGGTCCTCCTGAATCCGGGGCCAGAGCTTTATCCACCTAGTTGTCCCCAAGTAGAGGTAACTGATGTGGAGAAAAAGTCCTAATTTGTTGTCATATGAGTATTATTAGAAGGAACAGGTGACAAGAGGGCTAGAAAATATGACTTAAAATATAAATTCTATCATCTAAAAGGATTATCAGCTTAAGAAGGGTTATAACTTCTTTTTGGACTTAGAGGACAAAACTACAAGTTTAGGGTGGAAGTTTGGAAGAGGAGCATTTAGGTTTGTGAGAAAATAATTATGGATAATGGATTTCTTGGGGGACAGAGGGACCCAGTCTTAGTCAGCTTTCTTTTCACTCCCACGTGTATAATAAACTTTAGCAAATTTCTTAGACCAGCCCAGGAGCCCATGAGTGGATCAATAGAAATGGAGATTGACTAGATGAGATTAGCCACACCTGGACTTTGTCTGCGCTGCCCTTCAGAGATGCTCTTTTTGCATGCTTCCTCATTAGGTCATTACATCATTAGGTTGTAGGTAAAGTTCATTTTAATATGGACCACCTTTTGATCACATCAACCAATGGAATTGAATGATGCTAGCCAATTAGCATTATTTTATTTTTATTATGTATTTATTTATTTTTTTTTGTGGGGCAATGAGGGTTAAGTGACTTGCCAAGGGTCACACAGCTAGTAAGTGTCAAGGGTCTGAGGCTGGATTTGAACTCAGGTACTCCTGAATCCAGGGCCAGTGCTCTATCTACTGCGCCACCTAGATGCCCCACTCGTGCTCTCCCTTGGAGACATGGTTCTGGGTCTTTTTTTCTTTTTTTTGGCTTGTGTTAAATGGGGTCAATGCTCTCCTAACATTTAATATTATTTAATAAATGCTTACTACTTAAATGGTGCAATAGCCATAAATAGCAATATTTTAGTAAACTGCAGCCTAGTTCCCCAATAATTTTGACAGAAACACTATTTTAAATGACACAGGTTTGATGTAAGTATAACCTATGTTTCATTCCCGGAGCATTTGCTTAAGACTCTAAAAGAATGGTGACTCTGCTGCATGCAAGGCAGAGTTGGTTCAAGTTTTGGAAAAGAAAGAAATCCTTCATTGCTGCTTAAGAGACATTGCATGTTATTATAGACTACCTTCAGGGAAAAAAACAAAACAAAACAAAACTATAAACAAAGATCAGTTCAGAAAGCAGACATGAAAGAAAAATCAAGCTCCTCAACATGATATTAATTTCTAGTTTGCTTCCAAAGAGATTTGGGGTGTGAGCAGGACCTCTTTTTTTCTCTAAGCGTGATCTTACATTAGTTAAATAATTTATCTGCTCTATATATGAATATTTGGGGCATCATCTAATCTGTATAACTTCTCTTATTTCTGTTTGTTATTTGCTTGGATAAAGTATTTTGTACATTATTCACTATTTGTGATCACTTTTTGGGTAAATAGCATTTGGTAGGTAGGAATCATGCCTATGTCTATAAGCTTAGGGTATTCTTTGCCCTTTAAGAGGTAGCAAGTAAGAAAGTGGCTTGAACTTAAAAAAAAATCCTAGATCAACAATATTTAGGGGAAAAGATGGATATAAATCTAGTCCTGTCCCCCTTTAATTCCTCTACCCCAGAAGAAGAACATATGGGACCAGCTTCATGCCCCACTCTCCTTGTCCCTTCCAAGCAGGAATAAAGTCTGTCTTGGAAAAGAGTAAGCAAGATTTTATACAGACATAGACATATACACAGGAATACATGCCCACGTAGATATACCCCGATATATACACAAACGTGTATACACATACACAGGCATTTAAACATGTGTATATGCATGCATATATATATCCATATGTGTGTATGTGTTCATGCATGTATATGTATACATACATTTCTCCCTATGAGTTGCATTTAGACAATCCATGTTGAAATACACACATATATGGGCAACGTACACAACCTACATAAGGGAGAAATAAAACAAAATAAAGCAAGCAATTTAGATTTGCAGAAAAATTACTAAGAAACTCTGGTTTCTCTTTCATTTGACATTTTAAGCAAGGTCTGTATGAGTATGTGTCAGTATGTTATAGAAAAGATTCTTATTGGATGTGGGTTTAACCAGATGGCTATCAAACTCCTTCCATCTCTGATGTTTTGCTCTTGAGAAGAGAATTTACTTTCTTTTAATAACATGAAAACTTGCATTTCAGCAATTTATAAAAATATGTAACTTAAGTTAATAGATTATAAAATCATGAAGTATTTACTAGAATTCTGTCAGGTGTACAGATACCAAAAGAACCCAAACTTCCGGGAACTCATAAACATATCTTTTCATGTGGAAATTTCCTTCAGACATAGTTTAGTAAGACTGAATTTCTCCTCCAGATTGAAGAGGGGAGCCTACAACTACTTTACAAACTGACACCTGCATTTGCAATTAAAAGGAGGTAATTTGGTTATAAATTAAAAAATAAAATTATGTGAAATTGGGGTGGGGGAATCACTGGGTAATTCAGTACTAGAATACACTGAGTTTTTGTGATTTTTGTGGGTACTCAGTTCACCAACACAGATTGCAACTTCATGCCCTAGTAGACTGTCTGTATGAATTTCTTGGTTGAAAATTAATCACTTGCTGACCAATCTTGAGGATAAGCCTCTCCAAATTTAACTAGGACTCTAGTGAAGCTTCTCAGTGGTACATTAATTGGTTGCAAAACACCTTACAAATTTTCTCTCAAATGTAAGCCGGATTCCAAGTTCTTAAATGGAAGGCTCTGCATATGCATCACTTACATTAACAAACATAGGTCTCTAAAAAGCTCAGCCCTTATTCAAAGCCTTTGCTCAGGTAGACAGAACTTATAAATTGATGATGTTACCTTCAGGAATTCATATGTATATGCATAGCAGACATTAGGATGGATTAGAGTACATTTTTTTTTTCCGGGCAATGGGGGTTAAGTGACTTGCCCAGGGTCACAGAGCTAGTAAGTGTCAAGTGTCTGAGGCCCAATTTGAACGCAGGTACTCCTGAATCCAGGGCCAGTGCTTTATCCACTGCAACACCTAGCCGCCCCCTTAGAGTACATTTTTAATGGGCCATTATTTAAGTTAAATAGCACTTTCACCTATATGATGTTATAGAGGACTGAAAGGGATTTCAAAGGCAATGTAGTCCAGTTTCTTCATTTTGCAGGTGAGGAGACAGAGGTACAAATTAGCTTTGGGACTTGTAGAGATTCACAGATCTAATCAATGACAGAGCTATGATTCCAGCCCAGATACCCAGGGCCTCTAATATCAATGTATCACTGTTTTTCATTGTAATAATGTTATATTGCCTAACTTGATTACCCCAAATTTCCATAATTATATTTGCAATATTTATGAAATTCTATTCCATATTTTACTCATAATTAATATATTATTTGCATTAGCTAATATCTATTCCATTGCTATTACTTAAATGGCACTTAAGATTGTAGTAATAAGTAAATTTTCTATGCTATAGATTTATAGCCTTAAAATAACAATGTAGGCTTTAATTTTTTTTTAAAGCACAAAATAGAATGAAAGGAAAAAAAATACATAGAGTAACATAAATACAAGTGTTGCTGTTGTGCAACAAATTAAACTATGCTACATGACCAATTTTTAATCCTATATATTAAAGTTCATATTTTAATATCAGATATAAAACACAACTGGGATCTGCTTTCTAAAGTTATTTAATACCACTGTGTTGGAGGAAATACGAAGAGTATAACTTGAAGATGTATGACTTTTATTTTTTTTAATTATGTTTTTTACTTACTCCCTTTAGGTAATAAGGTAAAGTGACTTGGCCAGGGCCACAAGAATCAAGGTTGGGACATGATCCCAAGGCCTCTTTTCCAAAACACATTTCTCTTACCACTGCACTTTAATAGCCTTTCACTAAAGGTTGTGATGCCTTAAGTTCCTTACCTAGAAAATGAAGAAGTGAGGCAGCTAGGTGGCATAATGGATAAAGCGCCAGCCCTGGATTCAGGAGGACCTGAGTTCAAATCTGACCTCAGACACTTGACATTTACTAACTGTATGACCTTGCTGGACAAGTCACTTAACTCTCATTGCCCCATGGGGGTGGGGGGGGAAGGAGAGGAGGTTTAACTAGATTTTTCTTTTTTTGCTTCCCATTAATCATGGCATCTTTTGACATTGAATCAACTCTACAACACAGAACTATAAAAGAGAAAAGATCTTTTCATGAACCCTTGAGATGATGAAAACTAGAATACTCAACTTTCACAGATCCTGAGTTCAAATTCTAGGTATGAATTTACAATCAGTGTGAACTTGGGTAATTCCCTTAGCTTCTCTGAGCTTCTGTTTCCTTATCTGTAAAATGAGGTCGTACTACATGGTTTCTAAGGTCTCTTTCAGCACTAGACAATACCAGGAAATATGCAAATATTTTACAACTGTAACATTTATTTTTAATACCCATTTGTCTCATGCTCAAAGTGCTTTTATTTCTATCAAGCTAAGAATGAAATATTTCTTTTGAATGTATAATTTAAAAGTTCAGGTCAGTAATTAAACATGCACTGTAGTTTAATAGCTGTAGTGAGTTTCCTGTTTTTTACCTTGCATAAAAGGTAGAGTACATGTGAATTTCAGATAGCCACACAGTAGTGCCCCTTTTTTCTTACTGTATCAACAAGTCTTTGAAATTCAATCCTGCAATTCATCAAAGGACTGCCACGAAAATGAAGTTGCAAATACAAATTACTTTGTCAGATATGTGGTCATTCTTGTAGAGTAGAAGTGCTTATATGAAATGCAGCAGAAACAAAATGCTTTCATTTCAGTCATTGAAGAATGCTTGATTTCATTGACATGGAAATGCCCTCCATGGATTCAGCATCCAAATTCCTGACCTTTCATCTTGTGTCATTCTTTACCATGTCCTTAAAGAAAACCTCCACAGAGGCTCTGTCTAATGTAGTGGAAGTTTTCTTCTAGTCCTTTTAATATCTTAGTGGTGTCATTATAAACATGAATTTAAACTTTCCCAGCCTCCTTTTATGCTAATGAGTGTCCCTGTGAAGAGTTTTTCACAACTTGTACACATGCCATCATCGGTGGTATGCAGTAGCCTAATTATGCTCAATGAGTATCATTTTATTGCCCTTGTGTTAATCATGATTTTTATTCCTCTAATATGATAATATCCTATGATGTAAAGCCAAATATCATAACTGGAGTGATATTAGCATTAAAGAAATAGGATTTGGATCACTAAAACTATGGGACAATTCTCTAGATTCAAGCCAACCCAATCATCTTTTTAATCAGTTCAGGACACAGATCAGTCTCAATTTCAAGTACTTGTCCAGAGTATGGAGCCAGGAGTATGACTGTCAGTGGGATCCCCATACAGCTGCAGGCTATAGACTCAATAATATGCATTTGAGAATACATTTTTTTTAAATTTCAAGTTGAGATGTGAAAAATAGGGAAGAAATGTATTAAACTCAATTAAATAGATGAAGTTGTTTAGGATATTGGGAATTTGTGAAATTAGAATAATGATATATGTATGTTGGTCTTTTGAATTTAGAGAATGGTGGCATCAATAGGCAACCTTTGGACTCTGAATAGGAAAACTACAAAGACACTGAAAACATTTTATGTGAATATCTGTCATCTAATTTTAAACCTTCTATATATCAATATTCACTGGATTATCAAAGTTATCTCCATCAATATATGCTCTCTTTGGTCTCATGGCCTTGTTTAGACCAAAGACCCAAGTTTGAAGATATCCAGAAAATTTGTTATTGGTAAACTAGCACAAGCATGAGCTTTATTACTGTGTAGTACAACAATTGGGCAAAACAAAAGTGTCAGTGGACACACACACACACACACACACACACACACGCATGCACACGCATGCAAAGACAAACACACTTTGGAAACAGAGATTTAACAACCCAGTGCCAGAGTCATTCAAATGAGGTAGACATTTGTAATGGGAAAATCTCAGTGGGAATATTCACTGAAAGTAGGGTTTCTGTGCGGAAATTTTATAGTGTAAAGATGAACTTGGTTGAGAAAAGGAAATTGATGACTGGAAAAGGAAATTGATGACTGTATGGAAAGGGACATTCCTAACCAGCCCCACATATGGTAAGGGCATTCGCAGGGTCACTTATAGATACCAGATTCAATTGGGAGCATTTTTTGTTTGTTTGTTTGCTTGTTTTTTAATGGAGATCAGAAATTGGATGACAGGCTGAATTTGTAGCTATGGTTCCCAAAAAATGGTGTTGGTGAGCAGGTGCTCTCATCAGCCTGGAGTCTCATCCAATCATGTGTCTGTCACTCAGTCAATAAACATTTATTAAGTACCCATTATATCCAAAGTCCTGTGGTAAGTTCTTGTTTATATGTTTGACATAGGTTCAGAACAAGTCAAGGTGATGCAAAAGCACAGGCTGCTTGTCAGAGCTTATGTATTTATGGTCATTAGGAGCCCTTAACCTAAGTGACTCTATATTGGAGTCCTATGACATATACTGGGCTGCTGAGAAACTCTAGAATTCATTGTGAGACATGTGAGACACTGGCACAGGACAACTCAGGGTGGTATGCCCACATCAAATAAGGGGCTGTGCTGGATGAGCAAAGCAGAATTGCCAGAGCTCAAACAAAATGTGAGATGTCTAAATTTTGAGACATCTCCATTTCACATGTTCATACAGCTATTTGTGGCCAACCTATAGTAGAAATTTTCTGAGCTAGTATTGGCCTGATCAGCCATGGTCAGACATAATGTACATTGTCCTCAAAAAAGTTATAACATTTTGGTCCTCTTCGAGTTATTTTTTTTTTCTGGGGCAATGAGGGTTAAGTGACTTGCCCAGTGTCAAGCTGCTAGCAAGTGTCAAATGTTTGACGCTGAATTTGAACTCAGGTCTGCCTGAATCCAGAGCCAGTGCTTTTATCTACTGTGCCGCCTAGCTGCCCCCCTCTTTGAGTTGTAAGGACAACTACCACCCAAGGAGGTATGCAGGTGGCACAGTGGACAAAGTACTGGGACTAGAGTTAGGAAGACTAATCTTCCTGAGTTCAAATCTAGCCTCAGACACTGACTATTTGACATTGGGGGAAGTTACTTAACCCTGCTTACCGCAGTTTCCTCATCTATCAAATGAGATGGAGAAGGAAATGGCAAACTACTCCAGTATCTTTGCTAAGAAAACCCCAAAAAGGGTCACCAAAAAATCAGACATGACTGAATACCATCACTTATACTATATCATCAAACAATATATTTAAAAACAATCTCAATTATAACATTTTAAAATTTATTTTTAATTTAAAATTCCTTTCCTCCTAAATTTCATCTTATTTATAATTTCATTATTTTTTATCTCTTTCTTAATTTCTTCCAGCCACTCTTGTATAACTTGTGGCCAAACATTGTGATAAAGTCTCTGAGGCTTTGCTTCTATTTCTTTGGGAGTTATTCTCTTTTTCAGAACTCACCTCTTGGGCTTCCCTTAATGAATGATATGTCTTCATTTTCATCTGTATTGCCTTTCATTTACTTGAATTTTCTATTTCATGTTTAATTGTTTTTTTGTTTTGTTTCTTTGGTGAGGCAATTGGGATTTAGTGACTTGCCCAGGGTCACACAGCTAGTAAGTGTCAAGTGTCTGAGGCTGACCCGTACTCTATCCACTGTGCCACCTAGCTGCCCCATGTTTAATTGTTTTTTAAATTCAATTCATGCTTGTATCAATACCCTTCATCTCTCTTAGATGAATTGGGAAGTCCTTGCTTGGTTCTGTCTTCTCTATAGTTTGGAATCTGTTGCTATTGATGATCTAGAATAAGGTCAATGGTTTTATTCTCTACCCTCTCCTTGGTTTCTCTCTCAATTTCTTGGTGGTCTACTATGCATTCTCACCTCAGTGAGTTTATATTCTTGTACAATTACCAATCAATGAGGAGTTGATTCTGTATCTTATTGTTACCCTGATCTATCCCAGTGGGGTGTTGGAGATAATGCTATAAGTGATACTAAAAAGCTATTGAAATTCATTCCTAAGAAGCTGAAGATGTTACTAACCCAAGTAGTCTGGTTTAGTTTAGTTACTTACCCTTTGATCTTCAGTCTTTCAGACCTTATCATGAGTGAAATTCTTCCTGAACTATCATAAAACCTATGTCTGTACTCATGTAGGCCCAAGCCCTTTTCAGCTCACACTTCTGGGGCCTGACTTCATCTCTCCATGGCAGGCCTGATTCTGCCCCTCTAAGCAGAAGGTTGCTGCTGGCTTGGCCTGCCACTGCCTACTTGTGCTCTGAAGGAGTGTTATAGGTGTTGATAATTCTGGAGCTCATCCTAGCTAGGGAAAACACATGAGCAAATAAATAAATCACAAAACCCAAACACATCTATGGACCAGTGTATGTGTTCTATCTCCCACATGAAAGCAGTAGCCATTTTTTCTATTCCAGTTAGGAAAATATTCTTGTAGGCCTGAGCCTTAGGTTTTGCAGAGGCCCTTCAATGCAAATTCCAGAAAAAAAATACTACAATTCATAACTTGTGATGTTGAGAAATGAAATACTAAATATATATGCAAACACCTTGATAGTCCTCAGCCAATCAAATTGTGTATAACTGGTACATTTGTCAATCTCTCCAATTCTAAAAATTTCTCTGGGATCCTGAGGAGAATTTAGCATTATCCTTTCAGATGCCTCCCTAATACCTTTAACCAGGAAATTCCTAAATTATCCAGAGGAGAGAATTCTTGTTGGCCTTACAAATTCCAATTGATAGATTGATAGATAGTATGGTAAAAAGTTTTAACAGTTGGTTAGATAATGGAGAGATGCCAGGTTTTTTTTAGGACCACCCTTTTGGGGAGGAGACCAACAGCATGAGCTATGCACACCAGTCCTCCTGCAACGCAGACCAGATTGCCTGCTGAGCACTCGACTTCCGGGGTGCGAGCTTAAAAGGCAAGGAGAGAATGGAAGTGGGGCTTTTTTCCTGCTCTGCTGGTCTCCTGGCTGCGCTGCACAGACAGACGCGGACTGGAGTTTGACTCAGCCCGGCTCTCGGTTAACAGCACGCGCTTGACTTGGTCTCTCGCCCCAAAGGTGGCCTTCTGCTTTTGGTGAGTTTTATATGGAATATAGACTAAGCTTAGACTTAAGACAATTTGTATTGTATTTCTACTTTCCTATCCTTCTAATCAACATCACCTTGTGACTACCATACAATAAAAGCTCTATCTAGTAAACCAGAAGCTTCTTCCATTTACTAGTCTGGGAGATAAATTAAGGGAAAGGTTAAGTAGGGTAGATTTATGATCTAATATCCAATTTTAATCTCACAATAGATGGATGATAGACAGAGATAGAAATAGAAATAGAGATAGTATTTTTTTTTTCTTCAGCATAGCTTTCAGTCCTAAAATTCTGGGGATTTCCAATGATTTGCATTCTCTCATTCTTGGAACCCTTCATGCTACCCCTCAATTGAGAACTGCTGATTCATCTTCATTGAGATTTCCAAAAAAAAAAAAAAAGAACAACTCAGAATCAAGCAGAATATAAAAATATGACTTGGGGGCAGTTAGGTGGCACAGTGTAAAAAGCACCAGCCCTGGATTCAGGAGGACCTGAGTTCAAATCTGGCCTCATGACACTTACTAGCTGTGTGACCCTGGGCAAGTCACTTAACCCCCATTGCCTCACCAAAAAATAAAAAAAATTAAAAATTAAATATATATATATATATATATATATATATATATATATATATATATATATATATATATGACTCAAAGTCAGGAGTAACATTCTTTTCTTAGACCTCCCCTAGGCAATTGTGATTAGTGATTACAACCATTGATGATTATGGTGATTATGGCCATTGCTTATCAATGATAATTATGACCATTAGCAATCCAAAGACAGCCAGTCCCAGCCTGGGTAAATTATAAATTGTTGTTGTGAATTTGTCCTTTTCTAATACTGGCAATATCTCATTTTCAAACCATCCGTACCTCCTTCCCCCCCACCATACCAAAATAAATCCTCCAATCATTGAAGGCAAACTTAATATTTTCTCTCTCTCTCTCTCTCTCTCTCTCTCTCTGGCAGGGAAATGAGGGTTAAGTGACTCACCCAGGGTCACACAGCTAATAAATGTCAAGTATCTGAGGCCAAATTTGAACTCAGGTCCTCCTGAATCCATCACTGAAGCTTTATCCAGCTGTGCTACTTAGCTGCCCATGGCAAACTTAATTCTCAAGAAATCCTCTACTAAAAGTTGGGACTTCTTAAATTACCAGATGGAGTGACCTGCTAGAGCTGGAGGACCTAAAGGCCATTTGCTACCATTACTAAGGACAGAGCATATAGCTTTCAGTCTTTTGCTAATTGCTTCAAGCAGTTTACTTTATAATCCCCCATGGGTGAATACAAACTCAATATGCAAACACTATCATTAAAGAAAGTACCAAAAGCACCACCAGGAAAAAAAAAATCTTGAAGGTCAATTTGGGCTTCTCTGAATTGTCAATCCCCCACCAATTGGCTCATTCTGTTCCAGTTCCCCAAGACCTTGACAATTGTTCTAAGCTGGGCTAGACTCTCGCCAATACATTGATAATTTTAGTTTTGATGCTGTAAGAAAATAAGATACAAGTGGGTCTATTCAGTAGAGAACAAAAAGTAATTTACTTAGTCGGAGCAGGAAAGGGATATTCAAAAAGGAAAAGAATTGACAACCCTTCAAGTCTATTCAGCTAGATAAGTCTCCCTTGCTTGAGTTACCCATAGTGATCCACCAGACAAAAAACAGAGGCCCTCAGGTTGGAGTGCTCCTGGCAGCTGTTTCATATGAAGTGACCCCAAAAGGATGTGAACAGTCTCATACTTTAGTCTTTGCATCCAACAAACAGATGAGTATGGCTTCAATATCTTATAAGGAAAAGTTTGTCTAATTTGAATGGGGAGAGAGGTTGAGAGATCTCTCCTTCTTCAGATACCAGTTCTAAAATTTGACTCCCAGAAATGAACATAAACTACAGATGTGGTTTGACCAGGGCAAATCACAGAAGTATAAGCTCCTCATTCCTAAACACTAAGTGTGTGTGTGTGTGTGTGTGTGTGTGTGTGTGTGTCTGTGTGTCTGTGTGTGTGCATGCACATTTATATTTGTATATGTATACATATGTATACATGCAACTACATCTAACATTCATGTGTCTTTGCATGCATATTTGTGCAATGTGTATGGTTTCATGCATGCAGGTATCTGGGTTTGTATGCGTATATCACTTATTGATGCTTTCATAGTGAGCACCACCATTGCTTTTCTCCTCTCTTAATTACCTCCTATTTATATATAGCTTGTCTCCCTCATTAGACTGTCAGCTTCTTGAGGACAGGGACTGTGTTTTACTTTTCTTTGCTTTCATAGGACCTAGAACACTGGCAATATATATAGTAAGTGCTTAATAAAAATCTATTGACCAGCTGACAATTGTTTTTTCTTGTTTCTACTTTAAAAAATGAGAAATCCACATTTGCTCAATTGTATAAGTTTTTGCCAGCTTTTGTTTTCTCTTTTCCGATTGATATATCCCTTTGCTTTATGATGGCATATCATGTGACAAGTGTATGATGCATATGTCAAAGGGAGTGATGGGGCAGGACTTAGTTCCTAAAAGCAAATATGTCAAAATCTTTACTATAACACAAGCAAACTCTTTTCCTGACCCCCCTTCACCTCACCTTGTATAACTTCAAATAAGGCAGTCCATAAAGTTATCTCTCCTTCAGTACCTCAAGGGACATTGGAAGCAAGTTTCAATGCCATTTCTTCATTTCCTCCATGTTTTCTTGTCTGAGTAATAAAATTAAGAAAAGGGGAGGTAAGAAAATGAAGAAGTCTCAACGTTATACTATGAGAAAATGTATTCTCATACCCACCTCCTATGTCTGTTGCCAACTTTTGGGACCAAAATGTTCTTTTTGCTGACTACTCAGAAATTAGATTCTATTCTCCCACTTTGTTTCTTAGCTAGGAGTTGAATAAATGGCTCCTTCTAACGGTAAATCAGTTGTTCTATGAACAAAGAACATTTGCTCCAGTAAACATTTCTCGTTTATTCTTGAGTATAGTGTGGTCCAGGAGCTGGTTAGCCTTATGAAATGGCATTGTGCTGATGACACTAAAATATTTTATGTTGATTGAAAAATGTGGGAGATGGATGGCTCTTAGTGACTTATAGTGGGAGCTATGATTGTTATGACTTATTACATGGTAGGCTCTGAAAATTGTGAAGGGATTGAAAGTGGAAAAATGTCATATAGAAGATCTCTATATATTGCAAGAAGAACTGTAATAAGCATCTCATTAGGAAAAAAATAAAAAATAATATTGTTTATATTTTTCTTTATATCTCTGAGCTCATCAGTGAATATATTCCCTCTGATGGTGTATATCCCAGACTATCCACATCTTCTTACCCAACCACAAATCATGCATTAGATGCTAACTAAGATATTATCTAGTTTTCTTGACATGTCAATGCCTTTGAATTTATTGCTTGATTGATTGATTTTCAATTGGGTACCTATTATGTACAAAGCACTTGAGTTGACTTAGTCTTCATTCAATTCAGTAGTATGGTTATTTGAGTTGGGACTTTCTCTGGAGACACCATAACCCTGTCTGCTTAGTAGTAGAATCACTAATGCTGTCACTATCTCCTAGGGTTATTGTGAGAAAAGTCTTTTTGAAGCTTAAAACACAATAAAAATGAGAGTTCCTCTTCCATCTGGGTTTGTATATGTTAATAATAGTAAATGATCTGGGGCACTTCTGACAAAAAGACTAATTGACTTTGTCACTCAGGGAAAGCCAGCTTGGGAGCCCTAATACACTCTGACTCAAGAAAGTGTTATTACACTAATATCCTGGGTCATTAACGAATGGAAGACAACTTTGAGTGGAAGTGAAGTATGATATTATCTCTTTATATTTGCTCTCTGTTCTGTTTTCAACTTCAAGGAACAAGCTATCCCCTTGTTTCCCACCTCCCCCACTTCCCTGCCTTCTTTTGTGGATTGCTTCCCCCTTTAGCTTGTAAACTGTTTAAGGCTAAGGACTCATTTATTGTATCCTTATTGCTTAGCACAGTGCCTGACACATAATAGGCATTTAATGATTGTTTACTGCATTGGATATTAAAACATCACAGATGTATGTGATTGTGAGCAGCTCTGAAAAGGTCTAAGTTGAATTTCTGGAAGAAAAATTGCCTGTCACTTCCTTAAAATTATATAAATAATACAATACAATTATCTATGATAAAGTCTGAATATAATATACAAGAAACTATTACTGCATCATGGTATAGTGAAAGGAGCATTATTTTATGTGGCTGTTGTCTTCTCTCATTAGAATATAAGCTCCTTGAGGGTATTTACATGTTTGTTTTATTTGTATCATCAATGTTCATTTCAGGAACTGCTGCAAATACTGAATAAATCCCTCCCCTGGCCTCTCTGTCTCTGTCTTTCTCTTTCTCATCTATTATCTAGTATCTATCTGCACCTCTCTATATGTACATCTATATTTGTATATATACAAAGATTTGTAGATTGAAATAGATTCATAGTTGGATATATATGTATATATAATTAATATAGTTGGATATGTCTAACTAGAAAATTATTTCAATTTATAAATTTATTTATACATTCATGTTTACATTATACATACATACATATACATGTGGCTATAGAGATGACTATAAATCTCTTTCCACTTATAAATGTATTATAGTTGGATATATGTATAATTTTATCTATACACATCTATCCATCTATCTATCTGTCTATCTATCTATCCATCTATCTATAAATATTTCTGGTTAGTTATCAGATTTCAAGTGGAAGGAAAGACGCAGAATGGGAAATTTTGGAGGATGTTAGAAAGTAAATTCTAAGATTTTTGTAAACATAGCATACCTTCATTTCCAAATTTGATTGGTCTTGTGGCCACTTCTAAGAGTGGGAAATTTGGACTTAAGGAGTCTGACTGTGTGGGGCAGCTAGGTGGCACAGTGGATAGAGCACCAGGCCTGGAGTCAGGAGTACCTGAGTTCAAATCTGGCCTCAGACACTTAACACTTCCTAGCTGTGTGACCCTGGGCAAGTCACTTAACCCCAATTGCCTCACTAAAAAAAAAAAAGATTCTGAGTATGAATCACATCTCTTCTACTTCTTCTCTGTGTGATTTTAGAAACATCACTCTACTTCTCTGAAATACACACAGTTCACCTGTAAGATGAGGGGCCTGGAGTCCATGACCTCAAGTTCTTTTTCAGTTCTACATCTGTGAACCCAGACTCTAAGAAAATCTTGGGTAGGAAATAAAAGAGGACATTTTGCTTTGGCTTAATAAATGATTATAGATTTGATAACTTAATTTTTCTCTATTTGACCTTGAAAAGGCATTTCCCAGTTTCTCAGATTCTACATCTATAAAATACTTATAATCCTTTAAACACTTACCTCAAATAGTTGTTCTCACAACCAAGAACCAATCTGGTATAGCAGATAAACAACTGGTCTTAGAGCCAGGGAAGGCTTTCTGTTCAAATCCTGACACTGATAATATTATCTGCTTGAACCTGGACAGGTCATTTCTCTTCAGTCTCATCTTCCACCTTTAGAAAAATTGGGAAACAATAACAGATACTTCATAATTATTATATAAATAACTTTTGTGACATATATACAAGATCTTTGCAATCTCTTCAAGGGGGTCCTATGTGTCAATTATGATTATTTTCTCTTTGCGTCAATGCTAAATAGAAGAAGTTGAAAAGAGTGGCTATGCCTACTGAGGTATTTGAGCACAAGGTGTCCTGAACCTTCATCTCCAAAGGAGACATATTTCTTTTATTTAATAATCAGGAATGTACAGAAATCGACTGTCTGGAAATTGAAGGGTTTGGGTTCAGCTCAAGTCTAATTCGGAAACTTTAAACACATTATTTTAAACACTTTTGTTTCTGAATTTAATGTAGCTTTGGATTTGTTTTGGTTGAAGGCCTTATTCTCCCACCACTGCCCGCCTACTTCCCCTCCTGTTCCCTTGCTGAAGGACATTGTTTATTGAAACTGGAGAATTTAATAAAAGAATCTCCTATGAGTCATTTCTGAGACAAGGGAACACATCCTCTAAAATTAACATCACAACAAATGGGGGATTCCATCTACACTTGTTCCATCTCACCTTTACATATAATGCTTCCTGTGGTATTCAGAAGAAATTTGTGAGATAGATGCTATGGATCTCATTGCATCCATTGTATTTTTAATGTTTTTGTTTTTGTTTTGTTTTGTTTTTGTGGGGCAATGAGGGTCACACAGCTAGTAAGTGTTAAGTTTCTGAGGCTGGATTTGAGCACAGGTCTTCCTGAATCCAGGGCCAATGCTCTATCCACTGAGCCACCTAGCTACCCACTATTGTATCCATTTTAAAGGTGAGCACACTGAGACACAGGAACCTGAGGGTCCATTTTTTACAGATATGTATCTGAGCAGGAACCAAACCCATTTTTCTTTTGACTACAAATTTGACACTCATTGCATTGTAGCTTGCTGCTTCATGTCATTGAAAATATCCTATAATACAGAAAACATTAACATTTTCTAGAACGGTTGGTGAAACCTTGCTGCCTCTCTTCCATTCTCTTGCTATCGCTATTCAATAATAGGTATCTTTCAGGTTCTAGCTCAAATGCTACTGCATCCTTGATGCCTTCCTGAATTGTTCAACTGTAACATCAATTTTTACCTCTCTTATTCATTCAGTATCTTGTACTTTGCATTATTTTATTTGTACCCTTGCGCTATCCTCCCATATAAATTATAAGCTCTTTGAGGACAAGGATGTAGCATTTTTGTGTCTATCATCCCCAAACATCACAGTTATCAGTTTATTCATGGTAAAAGGTTTTTTTTTTCAATGTATGAATATGATAGTTGCATTGTGTTTGGTTATGACTATATATATTATAAATATATAATATATATGGAAAGTTTTATGTACACAACACACCCATATATACACATACACACACACACACATACACACACATATTTACACAATATAGGTAGACACATATATTTGCAAAATGTTTGCCTACTTTTTTGGTAACTGTATTTAATTGAATTTTATTAATCCTATGTAATATTTTTTTTGCATTTAAAAACATCATTATGAGAAATGATCCACAGGCTTTACCAGGTTACCAATAAAGTCTCTGATACATTTAAAAAAAAACCTTTAAGAATACCTGATTTATGGTAATGTGTTGACTTGCACACTTATAAACAAATACTAGAACCAAAAGTTTCTTTATGTTGTTGTCAGGTGTTCCTTTTAGGTATAGTTTGGAATACATGATTGCTAAGAAGTCACTAGAATTTGAAAATTGTGTAATTTGGTGAAAATTTTATTTGGAGTAGTACAGTGTAATGTAGGTGGAGGATATATTAAAATGGCTCCCTCCAAAGGAGGCCATGTGGTAGAGAAATTGAGTAAAAGGAAAATGTTTTCCTCCACTGAGATCTTTGAGACTCACAGCCTCATTTGTGGCTCATACCATATGCCTCTTGGATGACAAACTGCTTGGTGTTGTTAAAGCCTAGAAACAGTACTTTGTGGCAGAGTGATTATTACCTCAGGGGGGCTGATATTTGAAAGGTATGCAAATGAGTTATTTAATGGAAGAGTCACTTACTTATGTAAAAGCAACATTATAGAAAACTGATACATTTGGAAGTAAATAGGAAAGCAAAAGAGCCTGACATCATTGGGATAATGAGTCAATGAGACTCTCAATCTGTAGCATATCCAGAACTATCCCCTGCTGACAGCTAAGATTTGTATGGTCATTATGCATTTAGAAAGTCCATCAGTTTTCAGACCAAGGAGGAATATTAAATTGCACATAGAGACATTAAAGCAAATAGGGAGGATTGTAGCAAGACATGCTTATAAAAACTGGTGATATTCTCATTTGGTCTTCTATTAACCTCCCATTTAGAAAGATGCAAGCTCTGAAAGCCAGTGGTGGTCAAATAGAAGGATGGATACAGGAATATGGATACTTCTCAGTTCAGTGTGGAGCCTTAATGTTTGTTTCAAAGTTCAAATGCTACTTGGTATACTAAGGTAATATTTCTTTAAAATTTCAGGCCATGGGTCATTTAGGTGGGAAAAAAAGACTCCAGATTTTCTCTTTCATTTATGAATTAGGTCACTATTGCTATAAAAATAAAATCCATGCTTGGATGTGTGTGCATGCATTATGCATGTGTGTATGTATAAATTATGTATTCATGAATATATTACAAAATGCATTAGATGAAGATTCACAGATATAGATATATATGCATACATAAGAATGAACACAAATGTATGTGCACATATAAATACATGCCTATATGAATATGAATATGCCTTATGTTCACATGGATGTGAATACATTTTGTGTACATATGGAATTGTGTACATGTAAGCCATTATTCATATATAGGCACATTGCATAACTGAATGAACAGATAGTTGCATATATAGCATAGATAGTACATGGAAAATATATAAATTTATACATGGCTGGATAGATAAATTAATAGAAACAAATAAATGAATGAATAAATGACTAAATAAACATTAAATCAACTCATCTGTTCTTCAGACTTTATTTCAAGCATACTATTCTAATGCTTTACTGGTTGTGGTCCATGGATTCTTATTATAGACATGATTTATCTAGTCATAGCTTTCCATTCTACTTCACTGTTCATGACTGCTTCCATGAAATCAATTGGATCATTATTTCAGATCCTGAACTCCCAGGATGACTTTTCTCTAACTTCACACACAAATTAGCTAAATTGAATGACCTACTCTAGAGTCAATTGAATGTGTACAATTTTTTTCTTGACCTTAGCTAGGAATATAGACATCCTTGCTTATTTTTATACCCTTAGTAGGATATTTTTAAAAGTATATCAGTGAAATTTCATGGATAGTCAACTACTGCTTTAGTCAAATTTCAGATTATAAATTATAGAAATTATAGATGTATTGTTTATATATATATATATGTATATATATATATGTGTGTGTGTGTATATATATGTGTGTGTGTGTATATATATATATATATATATATATATATAAATTGAAGGAGTTCCCACAATGAAGGTTCCTTTACTTGTAAAATCACAAGTCCTCAATCTATTCACCTATAAAAATATTAACATATTTTCCTTTCACCTAATAATTAGGTGGCAGTCATATAATTTCCAAACCTATTATAATTCTTAGAAGAATCATTTTAGAGTAAAGTCTTTCAAATCTTTCTTGCTCAGATTCTAAATAGACATTTGTGAAATCATCAACCCCAAAGCTCTTTCTAGCTCTGATCAGAAAGTGAAGGTGAGTTTAGTATAGTAGCTTCATGTGTGACATTGGTAATCAGCTTGGCATCTTGAGTGTGGGAATGCCAATGGAAAGAGGTGCTGCCATTTATATTCATTGACACTATTCAAATGATGAGTAATTTGACATTTTACCTATAAGTGAAAGATATAGTTCTATAACTCTGTGACTCCTATTGGACTGAAAAATTGGCATTTTGCTAACACACAAAACCTTCCTTTAATGGGAAGCTTAGTATGAGGGCTAGACAAGAGGTGATCATGGGGGATAAAATTCTACAGAAATGACTGGGATGTGAAAATAAAATGTGTTAATAAATAAAAAATCAAACTGAAACCAAAGTTAAAATATTAATTGTACTATTTTATTTTTACATAAATACTATTCTGCAGACCACAGGAAGAATTAAAATCTCTTTTTATTGACCTCTTTTTCCACCATCTCTCACCAGGAAAAAAAGTATCCCTATATCCTATGAGCACCATGTTTGACCAAAAGATTTCACAGTGCATCTCTTTCTATGGAACCTTTTAGAACTCACTGTAGGCCTTCAGTTGCCCAACTAAAATGTCATAGTTGGGAAGGGCATCAGGGGCCATATAGAGCAGTCCCTACATCAGTGGTAATCCCTTCTACAACATCCCTGACAGGTGATTATCTAATCTTTGCTTGAAGGTCACAAGTGAGGGGAAAGCCAGGATCTCCTGATTCTGTTCAATTAAGTATTGCAAACTAGGAATCATCCTGTAGTCTTTAGTTTCTTTCACCCCACCCTCCATATCCAATCTGTTGCCAAGACCTGGTAATTTCACTTGTGCAATATATATCATATATGACACTTTCTCTCCTCTGACACAAGCACCCTGGTGGAGGCCCCTATCATTTCACATCCAATTTTATATACATATAAATATATAAATATAAATATAAATAAAACATTTTGAATAAAAAGTATTTTATTGTTTTCCAGTTACATGTAGAATTAGTTTTCAAAATTTGTTTTTATAAGTTTTCCAGTTTCAATTTTTTCTCCCTCCCCCCTCCCCAAGACAGTAGGTAATCTGATATATATATATATATATATATATACACACACACATATACATATATACATATATATATAAATTAAACTTATTTCTGCATTAGTCATGTTATAAGAGAAGAATCAATCAAAAAGGAAAAACCTTAAAAAAGAAAAAAAATCACCAAAAACAAAAGAAATAGTATGATTCAATCAGCATCCATATTCCACAGTTTTTTTTTTTTTCTGGATTTAGAGAGAATTTCCAACATGAGTCCTTTGGAACTTTCTTGTACCATTGTATTGGTGAGAAGAATCTAGTCTATCACAGTTGATCATCACAAAAGGTTGATGATACTTTGTAGAATGTTCTTCTGGTTCTTCTCATCTCACTCATCATCAGTTCATACAAGTCCTTTCAGGTTTCTCTGAACTCGTCCTGCTCATTGTTTATTACAGCACAGTAAAATTCCATTACATTCACATACCACAACTTGTTCAGCCATTCCCCAATTGATGGATAGCCCCTCAATTTCCAATTCCTTGCCACCACAAAAAGATCAGTTATAAATATTTTTGTATATATGAGTCCTTTTCCCTTTTTTATGATCTCTTTGGGAAAAAGAGGGGTATTGCTGTGTCAAAGGGTATGCACAATATTATAGACCTTTGGGCATAATTCCAAATTGCTCTCCAGAATGGTTGGATCAGTTCATAGGTCCACCAACAATGCATTAGTCACACCCAAATTTTTGCAAAAGCTGCTATTGGATCTACCTGCCTCAAGTCCCTTACCACTATAATCCATCACCCATTTAGCCACTAAAAAGGAAATTTCATAAAGCTCTGGTCAACCCTCCCCTTTCACTCCATATCCCCCTCCAAAGGAAAAAAAAAACACAACAACAACAACAACAAAAACTTCAGTGGCTTCCTTTTGCATTAAGGACCAAATACAAAATCACCTATTTTCTTTTCAAAACCCTTTATAAACTAGCCTCCTCCTAACTTTCCAATCTTCTTATATTTTACTGGTTTCTTACCTTTTACATGAACAAAAATTTTCATCTCACAGCTTTAGGCTTTTTTTTTTCTGGCTTTCCCCATGCCTGAAATATACTCCCTCTTCTGCTCTGCCTACTGATTTCTCTGGATTCCTTTCAATTCTAACTAATAGCCCATGTTCTACAGGAAACTTTACCTAACTGCTCTTTTGGTTTTAATGCCTTCCCTTTGTTAATTTTGTTCATTTTAATTTAAGTAACACTATGTATGTATGTAAATATTATATGCATGATAGTATATATACACATACACAAGGCATACACATACACACACTCATATGTGTACATATGCACACAACACACACATGTATATGTACATATATAGACATGTATATGTTTATACACACAGGCACATTATCTGTATGCATGCACACATACATTATATATACATATATACACACACATATATAAAAGTAGAGAGATAATCATTCAATCTCTCTGCTTTTGAAAGAACCTCAAAAACTCTGCATCTACATCATCATCATTATAAAGTTATACTATAAAAGCAGCATAATGGAGTTGAAAGTATAATCGTCACTAAGATTTTTATATGTGTACATATGCATATGTATGTATCCACAATATACATATCTCTAAATGCAAATATACATATAAACACACATGTGTGTATATACATATGCATATATACATATAGTGATATATTCAGTTCAATTTGTATATGAGGTATATATATCAATATAAATGTATTCATTTAAGGAGAGAATCAGAGACAGAGACTAACGGAGTAACAGAGAGATAGGAAAGGGAGATGGGAAAGGAGAGAGGAAGGGTGAAAGAGGAGAGAGAGCGCGAGAGCGAGAGCGAGAGCGAGAGCGAGAGAGAGAGAGAGAGAGAGAGAGAGGGAGGGAGAGAGAGAGAGTAAGTTAAACTTACTTAAACTTACCATACCCCAATATTGTGCTAGTCACCATGCAGAATAGAGTACATATATAAAACAGTATGCTTAGTGATGCTTCTTGTATTTGATATTAGGCACATAAGATTGTCTTTAGGAAAGACTTCCCTGTCCTATGAGATGATGCTATTTCATTCAGTGAAAGTGAAAGGAGTGCTGAATGGGGAGAGGGAAGACCTTGGTTCATATCTTGCCTCTGTGTTGTATCACCTTGTCCATAATACTGGAAAAGCAATAAATCTCTGTTGACCTTTATAAAATGAGGCAGGTGGACATAAATGACCTCTAAGGTCTCCTTTAGTCCTAAATCTATGATCCTATGATCAAACAAGTTATTTAATTAATATTTAACAGATCCCTATTAGTATTTCCAACTATTTCTATGTCAGGGTTTCAGTAAATCTGTGAAGCCATCCTACCTCTCTGAAGGGGAGAAAATGATCCTGTTCTGGCCTAAATCTTACTCAACTTTTGCCTTCTCACTGATTGAACACTAATGATCCTCACCTTTCTTGGCTGCCTTCTCTGCTCCCAATTCAGAGCCCTTGATTTTGGTCAACATTATATTTCAAAATTTGACTTTGCTAGAGTGTTTGCCATTTTCACTTAAAAAATAACACCCCAAACTATATTTTCAGAAGTGTTTGATTTAAATTTCATTTCCTTGAAAATGATAAATCAGGCCAGTCATTAAAAAAAAAAAAAGTGGTACAAGTATGGTTAGGAGAGAAATTTTGGTTCTGTACCCATGTGTTCGTATTAAGTTGTAAGCATAGTCAACTAAATGATAAGTCCTTTCCACCTAAGGGAGGAGGGGGCTGTATTAGCCCCTGAGGGAAATCACTTAAACTCTTGTATCTTACAACCAGATACTGGAGATTCTGGGATGATATGATAATAAACTTGAAGTAGTAAGGGACCTTATGGATTATCCAAACCAATCAATCCTCTCATTTTTGAAGCAAGGACACTGGAATGTTTGCTTCTACATTGTCATCACTATATAAGTACACTATAAATCAACACAATGGATTTGATAGAATCATAGTCACTAGGAATCAAATATCACTGATGACATTTATTAGCTGTGTGAGCTAGGCATATCATGTGATCTCTATGTGCTTCAAGTGACCCCTTAAGCTCAGAGGACCAAAAGACCATGCATTTTAAGCTGGAAAGTTCATTGAGTCATATGACCATAGAATGATAGATTTAGAGCTGATGACCTTAAAGGTCTTCTAATCTAGCACCTTCATTTGAAAGATAAGAATATTTTCAAGAACTATTGAGTTACAGACCCAAGTTCACACAGCTAACAGTAGCACAGCCAAGATTCAAGACATAGTTTTCTGATGCCCTGTCTATGGTCTTTTCTTCAGTCTTTTACTCAATATGGTCAATTCCTCAGTCTAACAGCATGCATTAATTGCTGACTAAATATTCGGGATGGTGCCATAGACAGATTATCATCACTTTCCTTGGAGGGCTATCCTAGACTAGGCATTACATAGAATGACAAAATCACAGATTTTTCTAATATTTACCATTGTTGTGATATAAAGAATGCTTTGATGCAGAATTACCCAGCAAGCATCCTCAGGACACATTAGGATTTTCTTTTGGATTTAAGAAGGGTCAGTATTGAGAGACAGGACAATTTAATTTTATTCAACAATTAATTTTCAAATTTTACTGCATGCAAGATAGTCTACTAATTGCTAGGAAACTATCATTTTTGTATCTATATCTATGTATCTATGAATCTATCTATCTATCATCTGTCAACTATCTAATCTAACTACATATATGTGCATGTGTACATACAAACACATGTATATGCATGCACAATACTGGTATGTGCATATATGCAAACACACATATAAACATACCTGCACAAATGTGCATGCATCTATTAATAGATACATGTATTTATGAATAATTAATTCATACTAATACATATATGTGTGTATATATATGTATATATACACACATATACATGCACAAATTCTTATGTGTGTATGTACATAGTTATCTAAATGTTGTTTCCACCCAGAAGTATAGAAGCTAAAGAAGGGTAGTTATTTATACACTTTTTGTTTGGCATTTTATTCCCAACACTTAGTAGCATACCATAGGGCTTGTGTGCTCATTGGCATTTGAACTGAGTTTTGAAGCAATAGGTTTTGCAAGAGGCAAAAGAGCAAAGGAGAATTCTAGGAATTGGGTTCAAGCTGGGAAAAGGCTTATAAGGGAAAATTGCAAATCCTCTAAAAACTGTTTTTGTTTTTTTCTTCAAGTTTTATAAGTGTCCAGATAATAGGTTTCCCTTTGATGCATTCACAAGGTCTTTAAAGTCTTCATAAAACTTGCACCTCCAAGTACATTCCTCTTAAAAACTTTCTAAGGAAATACTCAGGAGAACTCAAAAACAAACAAAATAAAACCCAGTAACTCATCAGAGAAGAATCTCTCCATAGTTCTGGTCACTTTAGAGAAAATTTTCTGGAGGATACTGATATTCTGTAAAGAACAGAAAGCTAGATTCAAAATCAGACAACAGACTTGTATCTTCTCTACATCTTAACTCAGTGTAACCTTGGTTAAGTCACTTCCTCTCTCCCTGCATATCCTGGGACCCATTTACTCCCACTGAGAGCAATTTAGGCTAGCTCATATTCCTTTCAGCTTTAGTACCACAAGGGTGGCACATGACCCAAAATAGTACTTTGCAGGTAATGACAATATTTAACCTCAGAATGACACAGACAACTGAGGAACGTCATAAAGCCAGCCTTTGTCCTGACTTTATAGTGGGAGTATGAAAATGAGAGAGCATTTTAGTACTTTTTGATCTTTCTGACTGATCCCTGGGAAGTAAAAGAGCATTAGGTTAAATCCTAGGGACAGGATTAGAACAATTAAGATGAAAGCTCATCAAAGGAAGGACCACATTATCTGCATTTCATACCATCTCATAAGATCCTAGACTGCAGTGCTGGGAGACAGCTCAGAGATCATTTAGTTCAAGCTCTTTATTTTATAGGTTGGAAAATAAGTACAGAGCAGTAGAAGAGTTGGAATTTGCAAGAAAAACTTCAGACTACAAGGATGACAGTCTTTACTATACTATGACACTTTGCTACACACATAGCAAAACATAACTAGCAAAACCATACCATATATCTGTGTATATATTTTATTCTTCCAACTCCAATGTAAAATCAGGTGGGCTAAGGAAGACACTAGCTAAATATTGTCTCCCCTAGGAGTTAGCCTCCTCAATGGCCACAATGTATTTTAATAACTCTAGATTGAATAAACATCATAAATAGTAGTTGGCATTTGTAGGGCATTTTACAGTTGATTGAGGGTTTTACATGTGTATGAAGGGTGGGGACTGTATTTATTTATTTGTTTATTTTTGGTGGATGAAATTAGACAGAGGTCACTATTGCCAAACAGCCTTTGTCCTTCTTGCCCCTAGATAGAGGGCCAGTGATTAAAAGGAAGGGAGTAGAAGGGAGTTGAAAGGAAATTTCTAAACTCAATGTAGATTTTAAATTAGGTCATTAAGGCAGAATCAGAGGTCAGTATAATAGACATAAATACCTTAGGATTTTCTAGGTAGTTTGTCAACTGTTAGGCTAAATTTTAGATTATGGAGTAATTTATTGAGCCCCTGAGGCTAAGGGCTAAAAAAACTGCCAGATATCCTCTCTTTCAATGGAAGAGGCCACATAGCAACTGAAGACAAGCAAATGGAAAGAAACAACAGCAAGTGCTCTGTGGATCTACCCAGTAAACAGGAACTCTTTGGAGAAACAGAACAAAATATATCAGCAAGAGGGGCAGGGAGAGTTCCAGAGGTGACACTTATGCTAGAACTC
Organism: Dromiciops gliroides; assembly: GCF_019393635.1. NCBI lineage: Eukaryota > Metazoa > Chordata > Mammalia > Microbiotheria > Microbiotheriidae > Dromiciops > Dromiciops gliroides. Next base: position 31,875,262 of record NC_057866.1, read on the forward strand.
TCTAAGTTCAGGTTTACTATTGAAACTACAAGGGGCAGCTAGGTGGTAGAGTGGATAGAGCATTGGTCCTGGCATCAGGAGGACATGAATTCAAATCCAGCCTCAGACACTTAACACTTACTAGCTGTGTGACCCTAGGCAAGTCACTTAATCCCAATTGCCTCACCAAAAAAAAAAAAACAAACAAACAAACAACAGAAAACCAAAAACTAAAAAGCTACATGAGGTATTCACAAGTTGTTGAACAGTTAAGATGCATTTCACCCTAATACATCAAGGATATACAACAGCACAAATGGGATACTTGACTTCTCTGTATGTCCCCGTTCAATTCCATATGGAATACTGGTGATCAAGGCAGGTTATGCTAAAGGACATGATATTTCACAGGGTCTTCAGAAATCTACCCATTGGAAATGGCCTTACTATATGTTGATGGGTCTTTTTATGAAATTAAATGAATAAAAAGCTAGCATGGAAGTAGGTTCTGATATATGGGGGATGGGATGGAGAGTTAATGGGCTATACCTATAAAGGGTGTCCCAAAAGTCTTATTGCATCTGTAAGCTATTACATGTTAAAACTATACTAAGACTTTTTTTGAATACACTGTATTACCTCTTTTGATACTTGCATCAAACCTGTAAAGTATCTATTGCAGACATTGGTAGTCATATTAGGCAGAAAAAAGTAATGATACAGGCCCCAGGTACCTCTGATAGTCAACTGGGGGATGAAAAACAATGTTTTATTCACGCTTTAAGAGATTCACTGAGACGTTCTTGATTAGGCATGCGTGTCAATAAGTAAACTGCCTTGGCTTACATACATGACTTACCCTCTGTAAGGGCTAAAATTCTAGCTAAACTATCTAAAAATCTAATGAGTGGTCACCAATAAATTATAAGCTTTAGCAAAAGTATTTAAATGTTTAAGTATTTATTAAACAGCATTAGGATCAGAGAGAACAGTTAAAAATCTAACTATTTCTAATAGACCCTATCGCCCGAACCACCATGGCGAGGTCAGGAACCAAAAGAGACAGAACCTCTCCGCCAGCATCCGCTTCCTACTTCATGTCCTCCTCCCAGAAATGGGAGGTTCCTCAAGTTGATTGGCTGGTAGCCTTGATAGATAGTACCCATGAGCAAATGTCACTTCCTGACTCTAAGGACCTTGACCACATGGCTTGCCCTCAGAGGCCTTCCTTCACCTCATGGCAGAGCTTTTCTACAGTAAGTCTCCAGCAGGTGGTGTCATTCCAATCATTATACCCCACTCTGAAATCCAGCATCCAAACATAAAGGTATCCTTTATAGACTTCTGCAGATGCATTATATGTTCATAGAAATACTGAAGGAAGGTTCTCTTTTGGCATATTGGGTTCATATCTAACTGCCTCAATTTTTAAAGGTCCCTCCTTAGAATTCCCACTTCATTTATCCCCAAATTGGATAGGGAGAGAAACTTTACTGCTTAACATGAAAGAAAAATGTTTAACTTAGAGACAGTCATGGCAGTTTAATGCCACGAATATTTAAAGAGGCCTTTAGCTATTTTGCTGTTCTCATATTATGGGCAAATAGTCATAGTTTATCTTCTACCCCACTGCCATCGGATCTTCTGAGCCAATCTCAATAGGTAAATATCAATTGCTAGGCTATAAAAGTCGATAAAAGCCAGAGTTCCAGAAACAGGCTCATGGTTTACATACAGTAATGTGTTTGCAAGTGTTTTATAAGCACCATGCAATGAAAATGGAAGTGAGAATGCCAACAATATGATATTTCAGTCACTCTCTGGGGTACTTAATAATTTTAGCAATACGTTTCAATCAAGCTCCCACTATATTTATTAAGGAACTTTATGCAGTTTTCTTTTTCAATTTGCAACTAATACATTGCTACAGAAACCCCCAAGTAAATCCATGGCATAAGTCCATGTATACCAGCTGATGTTTGCAACAGCACATCATGGGATATTACTTCTAGGATATCACTTGGAAACCAAACCATGAATTCAGATAGGATTGTGTGAAACACCATTCTCATCTGCCAGCATCCTATCTGATGCTATAAGCTGCCTTACAGATAACAGTGACTGTGCATCATAAACATAGGCAAATATATACTCCCTGTTTTAATTATAATACCACTGTACTTTTCTAGTGATGAGACCATTCCTGCCTCCCTCACCCATGTTAAGATGTTAGTCTTTTATTATTCCTTAACATTTCTCAGCATCCTTAATAGTACAAAATGATAGGGTGCTTCCCCCTCCCCCATGGATAAGGATGGAGCCAATCATTAAATATTGGTTAAGTGCTTTTTTATGAGATGGGTACTCTGATAAGTTTTGAGATATAAGTGTGAAAAATAAATAGCTATACATAGTGGCATGTGCCTATAGTACAGGATACTGGGTTGGGCAGGAGAGGGGAGTTCTGAGACTGGTGGATTGCTTGAGTTTGGGAGGTCTAAGGTACAGCTCAGCTACAGCTGATGGGGTTACCATGCAAGTCAAGCACCAAAATAGTAAGCCACTGGGAATGGGGACTTCAAGGCTGCCAATCTGAACTAGTCCAGACGGGAAATGGAGCAAATCAAAGATTCCATGTGGATTAGTAGTAGGATCAGGAACAGAAGGATTGTTAACATTACAAATTTAGGATAATAGGCAGACCCTGCCTATCCCCAAAATGAAATGATACCTGTCCTCAAGAATTTTATATTCTCCTATGAGATGTAGCATATATCAAGAGAGGTAAGAGGCAGCTAGGTGGTCCAATGGGTAGAGTACTAGGCATGGAGTCAGGAAGAGCTGAATTCAAATCTGACCATACATTAACTAGCTCTGTGACCCTGGACAAGTCACTCTGCCCTGTTTGCCTCAGTTTCCTCATCTGTAATATGAGTTGGAAAATTAAAAGATAAACCACTCTAGTATATTTGCCAAGGAAAGCCAAAATGAGGTTACAAGGATTCAGATGTGATTGATTAACAAAGCAAGAGATGTGAGTTTTGTTTTAGAAAATCAAAAAGGATTGGGAATAGTCTTAGGTTGGTAGATTGCTGCATCCTTTCCAACAGCAGTGGTAATGTTGATGACCTTGGAAAAGGATAGGGGTGGAGGATATTTTTTCCCTTTCCCTTTCTTTTGTGGAAAGGCAGTTGACAAGGTGCCCATGCTGCTGGGTGCTGGTTTCCTAATTGTCAACAAGTATTTGACCATGTTAAAATGAGTACTGACTCACTGATACTCAAATCTGAAAATTTCCACCCAGATTTTAAGCTCTTTTGAGGACAGGGACTGTTTTGTATTTATTTTTATGTTGTCAATGTCTAGCATAGTGAATGTTTTTTATTAGACATGCCAGACAGTCAACATGCATTTAGTAAGAGCTTATAACAGCTTACTGAATCAATGAATGAATATTTTCCAGATCATTATCCTCTGACCCACACATGAATAATCTAGACTTTCTATTTCTGGGAACTAGTGCTTAATTTCAAAAGCAACATTCCTAGAGTACAGTCAAACCTCATAAAAAATAAAACTCTAGCTGTCCTAAAAATGTTGATATATTGTGCATCAAATCACAACTCTTATGCCATACTTGATTTATGGGCAGTTGGCATGGGGAAGAATAATGAACATTGACCTTAATGTCACAGGATTTGAGTTTGGATATGAGACTCCCTCCTATATTACCTATTCAATTTTCAGCAGCCTCTTAGAACTTCAGTTTCCTTATTTGTAAAACAAGGCAGATCAACAAGATGACATTTATGTATCTATATGCCCCACCCCCACCTCCTGCTGGATATCTATCATCTTATCATCCTTCTAATTCTAAATTGGTCTCTGTTTCTGACAGTGCCTGGGCAGAATGACAGAACAGAAAATGCATGAGAGCACAAAAAAATCTGGATCCTAATCGTGGGTCTTACAACTAGCTATGTAAATTTTATGAAGTCATTTTACTGTTCAGGATTTCAGTCATCTGAAAAAAAAAGGGGGAGGGGGGAGGACGACAAGATGAATTTCAATTTCTCTTCAAGTTTTAACATTCTTTAATCTATAAATCTAAACCCAATTAAATATAGTAAGGGTTTCCCTCATCCCCTGATTTTCACGTGACTAAAGGGATTCTAATAGAAACAGTCATGATTTTAGTATGGATTAGCACTGTGGCAGGAGATCCTGGTGTTCTTTCCTGCTGTCTCTAAACCAGAAGTGTCAAAGTCAGGTTTTTGGCAATATTTGGCCTTAAAATTCCTAATGCTGCCCAAACCAGATTAAAATGTAATTTGGTAAAATAAATAAAAATAAAATACTATACAATATTGATAAAGTTAATTTTTGGTTTTTGAAGTAAACATGAAAATGGCAGGGATGTTTCTATTTGCATTTGACAGCAGTCCTGTAAAATACTACCATATGGAACATTTTTAACATCTCATAGTTCTCTTTTAGCATTCATATGTACAAAGTAAACCTATATTTTGTGTACGAATGCCTTTTCTTGGGAAGATAATACTGTGAGGTCACCAACTCACAATGACATCATTAGAGTGGTAGAATTAAGTCAATCTATCAATAATCTCAGTCTATTTAGCTATGTTCACTTTTTTATACAAAATGAAATATTCCAAATGAATCAAGAAATAAATCAAAGGTATAAATTAAGTGGAAATAAGGCCTAGATACTGCTATTGAATCAATTAGTCAACCAAAGGTTCATAATCTTTGTTCCCTCCTCAACTCCTACCCTCATACATGGGGACTTGAAAATACATATTGATATTCCTTTAGAAACCCTAAACTCCCAGTTTCTCAATTTACTCTTTTCCCAAGATCTACTCTCTTCCTCAAATTGATTCCAACATACACAGTTGAGGAAACTGAGCTGAAAAGGATTAAGTGATTTTTCCAGGGCCACATAGGTAGTAAGTGTCTAAGGCCAGATTTGAACTCAGGAAGATATGTTTTCTTGCTTTCAGGATTTAAGCTCTATCTACTAGCCCCATAGCTCCCCTCCAAAACAAAACAAAACACAACAAAAAAAAACGTACACTCCATTCTCAAACATGGAATTTTATGAAAATATATGGCTGGTTAGGATCCCTGCCTCAAGTTTCTTCCTACTTCAGTTGATATTTAACTCAGCTGTCAAATTTAATTTCCTAGAGCACTAGTATAACCTTACCTTTCCTATTCAATCAACTCTAGTGGATCCTTATTGCTTCCAGGGTCAAGCATAAAATCATTTCTGAATGTTAAAGTTCTCTATAATCTGGCCTCTTCTTCAATTTTCAGACTTTTTGCATCTTAGCCCCTGCCATATAATCTCTGATTCAGTGACAATAACCTCATTGTTCTTTTGGACCTTATAAGTGCTTATCTTAATGCCTGAAAGTCTTTCATTCCTCATTTCTACCACCTAACTTCCCTGGTTTTCTTTTAGTCTCAGCAAGAGTCCTACACTCTTCCAGAAGATTTTCTAAAATTTCCATAATGTTAGTTCTGGCCCTCTGAAATTTTTTTCCTCTTACTTTGTATATATTTTGCTTGTTCATGGTTGTTTGCTTGTGTTCTCCCATAGTTAGACTTTGAGCTCCTTAAAAGTAGGGACCCCTTTGCATTACTTTATATATTTAGCATCATACCTAATATATCATAGATAGGTACTTAATAAAGGCTTTTTGACTGACTGCCTGATTATACAAAGATACAAAGCCATTGAATAATTCAGAAGCTCTTGTAAAGATTGGATGAAATTCAGTCACTTTGAAAATGGATTGTAGGGGCTGAAGTGAAATGGCAGAAGACAGGCAGCAAACCAGGTAAACTCTCTCCACATTCCCTCCAAAGAACTTTAAAATGACACCTCAGATAAAGTTCTGGAGTGGCAGAGCCAACAAAAAGACTAGAGCTAGACATTTTTCTAGTTAATAAGAGCTTAGGAGGTCAGGAGGAGAGGTCTGTGATAGCAGGCTTGAGCCAGCCTATAATGTATATGGTGGCATCACTAGCAGTGTGTCTTAAAGGTGACTATGACAAAAACAGCTCCTTTAGGAGCACTCATCCCAGAGATGGCAAGTGATCACAAAGATATTATAGGGAACCTTTTTCTGACACTAAGTGTAACGCTGGATGGTGTTTGGCTACTCTATTGACTATATACAGTTCTGGATCACAATTTCAGGGCAGAGAGGCACATTGGCGGTTGGTCACAAGAGAAGCAGAGACCCTGGTCTAAGTCCCAGTGTTGAAAGTAGTACTAGCACTTGCAATTGCAGGGGTACCAAGGCCCTCCCTGGGTAAGGACCAGAGTACAGACCATGAGAGCAATGATCACACCTCTCCCTGGATCACACCACCTTGGAAACAACAAAAACTTGTAGACCCTGAAAACCAGCTTTTGAAACAGCAACGTGCAGATACCTGAAATGTGGGACAATGTCTCTCCACCCCTAGTTGATAATAGCTCAAATGTTACTTAAAGTTGATAAATCAGCTGGAATAATTAACATGCAAACAACAACTTGACCATAACAAAGTAGGGAAGATTAAGACTGAAACTGAGAAGACAGCATGCAAACAGTTATAACCAAAGCCTCAAAGAAAAATGCTAATTGGATGCAAGCCCAAGACAAATTTCTGGAATAGGTAACAAAAGAGATGACTAGTAGAGGAGGAAAATGGGGGAAAAAATTAGAGTTATGCAAGAAAATTATGAAAAGAAAATTACCTACTTGGTAAAAGAGTTACAAAAATGCTAAGAAAAAAACACCTTAAAAATAGCCCAATTGGAAAAAGAGCACAAAAAGTTACTGAAGAAAAAATCTTTGAAAAAAAAATAGGACAAATGGAAAGGTAGATACAATAATTCTATGAGGAAAACAACACCTTTAAAAGAATTGACCAAATGGAAGAAGTGGAATAAAGGCTTAATGAAGAAGATAATTCCTTAAGAATTAGTATTGGATGAGTTGATGCTGATATTTCCAAGAACATCAAGAAATAATAAAACAAAGTTTAAAGAGTTAATAAAAGGGGAAAAATGTGAAGCATTTTGTTTGAAAAACAATAGAATTGAAAAATAGATCAAGGACAAATAATATAAGAATTATTGGACTACCTAAAAGCCAAGATTATGCAAAGAGCCTAGAAATCCTATTTTAAGGAATTATGAAAGAAAATTATCTCAATATCTTAGGTATAGAGTATAAAATATCACCTGACAGAATTCACTGATCACTTTCTTGAAAGATATCCCAAAATAAAATCTCTCAGTAATATTATAGCTATTTTTTAAAGCTCCTTGCTCAAAAAGAAAACAATGGGAGCATTAAAAAGAAGGAACTCAAATATTATGGAGCCATAGCCAGTATCACATATAATTTAGCAGCTTCCAGATTAAAGAAATAGAGAGCTCACAACATAATATTCCAGATTGCAAAGGAGGTAGAATTGCAAGCAAGAACATCTTACCCAGAAAAACTGAGTATAATATTTCAGGTGAAAAAATATTTAATGAAATAGAAGAATTTGAAGAATTCTTGATGATATGACCAGAACTGAATAGAAAATATGGCATTAAACATAAGTCTTAAGCAAAGCATGAAAAGGTAGACCTGAAATAAATCACAACACTCAATTAGGTTAAAGTGTTTATATTCCTATATAATAAGATAATAATATAATTCCTAAGAACCTTATTTTTACTATGGCAGTGAGAAGGAGTCCACATTGGCAAAGGGCATGAGTGTGCATTGATTATGTTGGAATAATCTCAGAATAGTGAAGAGGTGAAAAAGAAAGACTCACTGGGAAAAAGGGAAAAGAGAAAGAATGGGGAAAATGATCTCACAGAAAAGTAGTGCACAAAGAAGAACTTTTACAATGGAGGGGGAAATGCAGTAGGGTGATAGGTAATGCTTGGAGCACATTCTCATTCTCATTCCTTCTCAAAGAAGGAAGAAACAAAAATACATACATACACACATGCATGCATATATACATACATGCATACATACATAGATGCATGAATGCACAAAGCTAGGTGGCATACTGGATACAGCATTGGCCCTAGAGTCAAGATGACCTGAGTTCAAATCACACCTCAGATTAGTTGTGTGGCCCTGGGCATGTCACTTAACCACAACTGTCTTAAAAACAAAAACAAAACAAAACAAAACAAAATAAAAAACATTCAGGGCTATCTCCAGTGATCCCAAAATATATCTTTCCACTGGACCCAGATGGTGCTGTATGAGGGAGTGATGTTGGTGCACAACACTCTCTCACTTAAATCCAATTCATTTCAAGTCATGACCTCATTCTGATGTCATGGTCCTCTTCAAGAATGAAGGTCAAACAACAGTAACAATATAATATATGCTCACACATACACATATGTGTACATATGTGTATATGCACATAGTGCATGTATGAATATATTTTACCCCAAATGGTCATTGGAGGGGAAGAGGATAAACAAAAGGAGTGTGGTGATAAAAGAGAGGGCAAATTAAGTTCAGGTAGTGATTGGAAACAAACTGAATTTGTTAGAGGTGAGAGAGAGAGAGAGAGAGAGAGAGAGAGAGAGAGAGAGAGAGAGAGAGAGAGAGAGAGAGAGAGAGAATAGTATGGGGGGAAGTTCACAATTAGTAATCATAACTGAGAATGAGAATTGGATAAACACCCATAAAACAGAAGCCCATAGCTGAATGAATAAGAAACTAGTATCCAACAATATGTTGTTTACAAGAGAAACACAAGACAGAAAGACGCAAATACGGAGTAAAAATAAAGGGTTGGAGTAGAATCTTTTATGTTTTAGCTGAAGAAAGGCAAAGGTAGCAATTATGATCTCAGACAAAGCAAAAGCAAAAATAGACCTACTTAAAAGACATAAACAGGGAAGCTACTTTTTGATAAAAGGTGCCATAGACAATAAAGTAATGTAAGAAAAAAATATAGTAAGTTTATTTGATAAAGGATTCTTTTCTTAAATATGTAGGGAACTGAGTCAAATTTATTAAAATAAGAGCCATTTCTCAATTTATAAATGGTTAAGGGTTAGGAACAATTCTCTGAAGAAGAAATCAAAGCTATCTATACTCATTTGAAAAAAAAATATGAGAGAAATGCATGTTAAGACACCTAAGAAGTAACACCTCACACCTTTCAGAAATAAAAACTGCAGGAAGAGATGTGTGAAAATAGGTACAATAATGCATTGTTAATGGAGTTGCAAACTGCTGCAACCATTCTGGAGAATAATTGGAAATTATTCCCAAAGGGCTATAAAACAGTGCATCCCCTTCGACCCATCAATACAACTACTAGGTTTATATCCCCAAGGGATCAAAGAAAAAAAAAGACATATATCTAGGTTAATATTTAGAGCACCTATTTTTGTGGTATTAAAAAAATTGGAATCTGAGGGGATACCTGTCATTTGGGGAATGGCTGAAGAAGTTGTGATATGTGGTTTAGTATTTTGCTAAAAGAAATGATGAGCAACTGTGAGATAAACCTGGGAAGACATATGAACTGATTCAAACTGAAGCAAGCCGAACCAGGATATCATTGTACACAGTACCAGCAATATTGTAACAATGCTCAACTGTGAAAGAATTAGATATTCTCAGCAATACAAGGATCTAAGGCAATTCAGAAGAACTTATGACAAAAATTGCTCTTTACTTTCCAGAGAAATAACTAATGAACTCACTGCAAAATAAAGTATTATTTTTTAATTTTCTTTTTTTCTTCTTTTCTTTTTGCAACAGAGATAATATGGAAATATGTTTTGCATGATTTTACATATATAATGGATATAATAAGTGCTTGCCTTCTCTGTGGGTGGAGGAGGAGGAAGAGGGAGGAAACAATTTAAAATTCAAAATTTCAATATTGCAAATAAATAAATAAAAATTTAAGTGAAAAGAGGGAAAAAGGAATAGTATTTGAAAATTTTGAGGAACCTTATTCTTACCATGTGATATTTTTATTGTTTAAAATAGAAATTAAATTTAGAATCAGATAATTTGAGTATCTGTTTTCATGAAGAACCATTTTATCCAAATCCAGGAACAGGGATTGTTTGAGTTGGAAGAAGGAGTTTCCATGACCTTGAGCTTTACTCCTTTTCCAAATATATCAGAAAAGGATCTTGTGGTATCAAAAAGTCAGAGGATTTTTAATTTTTACATGCATTCCAGCAACATCCTAGAATATTAGTTGAAGGCAGTGACTGCATTTGAAGTAAAAGACAAGCTAGAGGCATCGAGGAAAGACAGGAATCTAGAAAGGTTTGATTAAAGGAGGAAACCAGCCAGTATTTGTAACGGAAAACCACCCTCTGTTTTGGAGTAATCAGTGTCCCATTGTGGTCCATTCTTACACTCACAGATTCAAAACTCCACTCATAATCCACTTAAAAGTCAAGTCAGGCGAAATCAGCATGTATTTACTAAGTACTTTCTATGTGCCATGCTCTATGTTAAGAACTGTGGGATATTAAAAAAAAATAACAGGCAAAAAATATTGTACCTTTCATCAAGGACTTCACATTCTAGTGGATAAGACAACATGCAAACATCTACATATGTTCAATATATTTAGTTTATAAATGTGAGGCAATTATACTAATTGTAACTATTATATTGCCAAGAATGACTAAGCTGAGAAATTTCCTTACCATAACTTCCTCACAGTCCCAAATCAGGCTTAATTTATATTTTCCTAGTCAGGAAGGATTCTGAACATGAGGAGACTATAGGGTTCATTTCTTCAGCATATCTTCCATGTACTTTCTAGTCCTTCAGCTGATACTTTTGTTCTTTACACAAGAGCCTATTTTTCTCACAAGAGGAATTACAGTTATCCTTTCCACATCATGACTTTCCTCATCATAGTATCAATACATCATGGGTCAGCATAAGAAATTAAATGGGAATTTTGGGGGAGTTTTGTGGAAGCAACGGAAAATATGTGAAAGTCAGCAAAGGATATAGAAAAGGTTTATAAACTCATAAATGGATAAAATATATGTATAGCATTGTATTATGTCAACATATTTTATATTTTAATACAATACAATTTAGAATTCTCTGTTATGAAAGAAGGGCCAAAAACTCTTGCAAGGATTTTCCAGATGATGGGGGTGCAATGCCCCCATGTGAAAGGGATAACTATATTCTTTTATGACTCTCTCAGTCTGCCTTACTGATATTGATATTAAAACGATTAATTCCTTTTGAATCTTTTTTTGTCTATCATATTACGCAACAGTTTTAACTAATTGTGCATAGTGATTTCATTAGAGATGTTTTTGGTAGCATAGTTATTAAAATTGTCCAGGTCTTGAATTCAGGAACTTGTTAGGTATCTACTACAAGACACTTGAACAAAATGCATATGCCACTTGCTCATATGTGTTGATTTTTACTAAGTTTGCCATCTGCATCTCAACTTTCTAAATGAGATCTTACTTGTTTTAGGCAGAATTTGTTGCCATTCCAAGTTTCTGGGTCTTCTGGCACTAAATGCAATTCGCATTGTCAAAGTGTTGGCCAGTTTCCACCAACTATCTCATGAAGGTTTTGAAAGGAGGAACTCATAAATTACACTTGGCCCACATTCCATCACTTTCCTTTATTATGCGGTGTCACTGCATAATTCAGTAAGTGATGAGTCTCAGAGAAGTTCAGGACTTGGGATTGAGCTGGATAAAATTGTGTCCCCTGGCCTGAAGCCTTCTCTCAAACATTTCCCAAAATTCTGTTTTGAGATTACCAACAGTAGCAATAGCCATTTTGGTGATGCCTTGCTCTCTTGGAACTTAGGTTTCCATTTCATTTTTAAATCTCACAGCTAATTTTCTAAGTTGAAATCATCAGTACTAAAAACAAAACAATAGCAACAATATAACAGCATCCAAAAAACCCCAATCTTAGTCAAATATTTCTGACTTTAAGAAAATAATTTTATCTGAATCCACAATGAAAATGGTAGAAAATTCATGTTACAATGAGGTTCTTGATTTTTTTCCCTTGAATCTTTCCTCCTCTCTCTCCCTCTCTAATCAGTATTTTCTGAAGAAAAATAATGTCAATCCAATGTAATGAATAATATTTATAACATTTCCAGTATTTTGAACTGCACATCCTGAAAAAATGTATCAGATTAACATAGCCTTATGCTTCCTTTGTTTGTACTTTTAAAAAATGAGCTACTGTTTGGATGTGATGAAAACAGCTATGCCCAGATGGTGTGACTAAATATGCCCACTATTTTTTTAACCAGAAAAATGGAAATGTTCTAGAACACTTTCATCATCGTCTTCTTTTCTGTGACTCTAACTGGGTTTTATAAACCTTTGATTATATAAAGGAACTTATATGATATAATAATATATATTATATACAAGGCAACTACTTGAAACAGTAGAAAGAGTGCTGGACCTAGATTTAGGAAGACCTGAGTTCAAATCTGGCCTCAGATACTTACTAGCCATGTGACCCTGAGAAAGTCACTTAACCTCCATCTGCTTCAGTTTCTTCAACTGCAATATGAAGATGACAACACCTTTCCCTTAAGACTATTGTACGGATTAAATGAGATACTTATAAAGCACTTAACATAAATCTAGGCACATAGAAGGCAGCTAATGAATAATTAGTCTATTTTCTCTTCCCCCTTTTATGAGAAGGAATGTATAATAAAATATGTATATGGACATATATACATAAATACACACATATTCATATATAAATATATACACAATCATAAACACAAATTACCCATGTGCACACACATTTGCACAATTGATGTCAGGTGTGGCATTTCTGACTGCCATTCCAGCTATCTATCATGTCAAGTTGTCTTCTCAATATCCACATACACATAGATATATACATACACACAGACACACACACACATAAATACATGCATATCTACATTATCAACATGTTTATATATATAACATTGTAAATACATATACAGACATAGATAGAATGGATATAGACAACATGAACAAATACAAAATCACTGCTTTTGAGGAAGTAGAGGCCCCAGCATCTGGAGAGAATGGGTCAAAAATGACCTTATGTAGTATTCAGGAAACTCTATCCTTAAAGCAAGCATAATTACTATATGGTTTTAGTTATTTTTATTTTGATTTATGGTTCCAGTTCTAATACAACCTAAGGAATTAATTAGGAAATTATTGAGGCAAGATTGATATAAGAATGCATAAATGCATGGATTTTGAACTACATCATTGAAGTTAATATCCATAATTGTGAGGTCTTCTCATTCATTGGACTACTGGGGAGTCAAGTCATGGGGATTATTTAATAAAATCTATTTTTGCCTATGAAGCCTAAATATCAAATATGTTATTTTATTATTATTATTATTATTATTATTATTATTTTCAACAGAGTATGAGTTTGAATCTCATTCTATCAACATTATAACTATGGAACTTGAAAGGAAACTGGGAATTAAGATTAATATGAGTGTTATTTTACTTGTATTAGGAATAATACAATTATTCTGCATCAGATAATGCCCTATGAATATATCTTCTAAAGTGAAATTTTTATTTTTATTTTTTGAAATAAATAGGACATACCATATAGTAATCATTCAGAATCCTATTTGCTTCTCCAACTGTATGTCTCCAAGATTAATTACACAAAGCAGATTAGATTAATTACACAAAGAAAGATTAATTACAACAAAGCATATTGTTGCCCTCTTTGGCTAGATATATGATTGGTGTCAATGTCTCTGTTTAAAAAAAAGTTTCACCAAATGTTCTATTAATCCTCTAAAAAATTCTAAGTGCTTCAGTCATTTTGGATGAAGTTAAGCATCTAAAAAGAATTAGAAACTGTCTCTTTATAGTGTTCCAGATCTCTTACCCTAGGCAGGTAATAGTGAAGCAGGATCTTGACAGTCAGAAGTCAACATTTCAATTAAGTCAATGAAAAATTTATTTCCAAAATAAATGCCCTTTAATACTTTGGTTACCGATACAAAAATATTTCCCTAGTTTAGAGGAATATCATGAAGGTAAGATCAAGTACAGGAAAATTACACATAAATGGAATGTGGTCCATGGAAACTGGTTAATTCTTGATCACTAATTGAATGGTTTGATCTTTAAATGACTTCATTTTTCTATGGAGATGCAATGGGTCCAAAACTGTCACGTAGAGAAATTGAAGTCTAATACTCACTTCGGCCACCTCAAACTGAAACAAAATCCCAGTTACAAATTGTTATATTCTCACTTCACTGATTTAATTTCCCTCATTCAGGTAGAATTTAAGACAGTCTCTGCCTCATCCTCTTCCAATTGTTGTGACCAATTTTCCCATAAAGATATCTAGAAGCCAAATAGACCTACACAGAAGCCATTAGAGCCTCAAAATCACTTCTAATCAAGATTGGATGAGCTCTTTCCTCTACTTGCCCAAGGATCTATAGCATGCCTTTGATCTATAGTCCCCCTCTAAATAGTCTCAGAAAACAGGGAAGACCATGACTGTTACTACCCATCACTCTAATTTTTGTGTTTAATAGATTTTTTTAGCTTCTAGTTAGAAACTATCATGAGTAATGATCCCACCTCCCTGTCCTTCATGATTCTGACATCTGTAGCTGATAGAGTAGGATAAATGCACTCTATTCCAGTGCTGAGAAGACAACTTCACATGGTAGATAGTTAGCTGGAATGGGAGTCAGAAATATCTGACATTTATCATACAATTGTGGACATATATATACACACCCATATACATATATCTCTGTGTGTGCATGTGTAGACATGTACGTATATGTGTATATGTTTACATAAAGATATATGCATGTATGTGCATACATATACACATATACATATAGGCACAATATACATGTACACACCTATATACATATACACACATATGTATAGATGTATGTGTATAGATATAGATTTAGATTTAGATATAGATATCATCCAGTATAAGTATAATTTTGGGGCAACAAAAATTTGAGGCATTATCTACTATGAGGTCCTTATCTTCCTTTACTCACCATCTTCCTTCAATCATAGGAGCATTCACTATTGAAACCCCCTCCCACCTCCAAAATGAAACCTCTTCTTTATCTGTATTTTTCAGTCTTTCTTACATCCTCTTTCCTATTCCTGAGTAGGCTCTTCTGACTGTAAGATCACAAGTGTCACTGTCTCTTCATTATTAGCCTTTTATTTGATCCCAGTGTATCCCTCACTTTTCTCTACCTCCCCAATATTCTCCTCTACTTTATCTATCCTTTGATGTTGCAATGCAGTCCCACAAAAAAGTTTTGATTAACCTTTAGGTAGGGTGTTACCAGGTTCTATTCCTAAAAGTCCCTGCTCTTCTCTTCACTGTAATTTCCACCACATTACCTCCTTCACCTCTGTCTCCTTGTGTACTTTTAGAAAGAAGTTACTTACTAGTCTATTTGTTGTCATTCCGTTACTTTTGCTGTCCTTGCCTGCTGCATTTACTAACTCTTATTGCATTTTTGTTGTTTGGGGTATTCAGGAAGCAAATCATCTTTTCAATACTTGTTTTCTTTCTAAAAATGTTTCAAAATCTTCTTTACTATTGAAGGTCCATTTTTTGTCCTGGATGATTAAGCTCATATTTGCCAAGTAGGTCACTCTGGGCTGCCTCTAGAGCTGCATTGTTCTTTGGAGCACATTATTCCATTCTATCCTCCTTTTTTTTCTAGTGGGTGCTGAATAGGCTGGCTTTTTTGAATGTCTTTTCCTTTGTATTTGAAGGTCTTTCTCCTGATGGTTTGCAGAACCTGTTGTTTCTGAATTGAATGGTTAAATTTAATCTCTAAGTGTGATGAAATTTGCAACCTTGTTTTTATTCTTTTTTTTTTTCTAGAGAAGGTCTGTGGGTACTTTCAATTGGAATTTCATTTTCTAGATTTAGAACTTCTGGACAGTTATCTTCTGTTACTTCTTTTTTATGATGTTAAGGGATTTTGTCCTGCCATATGCTTCTGGGAGTCTTACAATCTTTAGGTTGTCTCTGTACATCCTGTCTTCAAGTTTGATTTACTTGAATAGAGAACATATTTCAGGATTATTATTTTTTACTTTCCTTTTTCTGGACTGTATTTTACTTCTGTGTATGTAAATTTCCAATCTATTGTTCTCTTTTTTGTTTCTTTGGTGAAGCTTGCCATCTCAGATCCAAGTTTTTCTATTCTGCTCATTATTTTTGCTCTGCAGGCCATAAATTCCATTTTCATAATTCTCACTTCTTTTTTTAAATCACTCAAGAATGGCATTTTTATGATTCCATTTACTCATATTCCAGAGGGTTCTCTGTCTCAAGTGTTGAATCGTTTCACTTTATTTTACAATATTTATTCATAGATTCCTGTATTCATTTACTCAATCTAGAGACCACATTTCCTTTTAATGTTATTATTTTTACTGTTCATTTAACTGTTTATATTCAAGGTGTCTGAGGTTATTTTGTTTGTTTTCTTTTGTTTTGCTGGTACTCTCATCTTTTTTCCCACCTTACTATTCTTATTATTCATTTCTGAATTCACTTCCCACTGATTATGTTTTTATTGTAAGCTGGATCTGAGAGCATCTCAGCCTCCTGTTATACTGGTCAATTAATTGTTTATTAGCCTAATTCCCTACCTTAGGTGAATTGAGGGTAGCCAGAGCTGGTCTTGCCTGGATGTTGTGTTCTTTTTTTAGCATTAGTGACTTGCTGCACAGCAGCCACCCCCCCCCACCCCCGAAACACACAACACAGTATCTTCATGTAGTGAACTGCTCTGTTTCCTCAATTTCTCTGTTATCCAGCCTGGCAGTAGCAGTTCAGAGCTGTTTTCCTCAACACTGTCGGTCCAGAACTGTGCAGCGCTAGTGCTTACAGGTTACCTCCCCTAGCAGGCTTTTGATTCTGAAGGCCTGTGATCAAGCTGTATCTTGAAGACTGAGCTAATTCCAAAATCATTTTTTGTGAGATAACAACCTTGTATCTGGTGATTTACATAATAGGGAGGAAAGATAGATAGATGGATAAATGTGTGCTTTTCAGGAAAGCTTAAATAAAAGTCCTTTGTTAATTCCTAAAAATCAGATTACAAATCTGTTCCAGGAATTTCTACAAAACATGTTAGTTTACACATAAACAACTACAGCTACATAACATATCTACATATACATAAATTATGGAATTTAAGGAGAGGCTAAGTATCTTCCCTTGAGGGCATCTCCTTCCAGGACTGTCCTTAGGTTTTAAGTCTGATACCCAATGTTTTCATGTTTCAGGATCTCTTCTAGGTTAGAAGGAACATGGAACATGTGTATGAGGGTAGAAGAGTGTGATTGTAAGATGTGTACATGTATACTTATTGACATACACACAGGTGTGATAAATGTTTAACAACTGGATTTCCACAAATGTTAACACAAACTTCTTTTTTTTTTGTAACTACCTTGTTAAATTTAATATCACCTTTTTAAAATTAAAACAGTATTTTATTATTTTCCAGTTACATATAGAGATAGTTTTCAACATTTTTTATAAGATTTCTAGTTTCAAAATTTTCTCCCTCCTTCCACTCCCTCCCCACATCACAAGACAGCAAGTAATCTGATATAGGTTATGAGTTATGTAAAAATTTAAATGTGGGTCCTAATCTGCCCCACCCTGTTTTTTTGGGGGGAAACTTGCTAAAAGCACTGATAAATTCAGCAAAAGTGTAGGCTTTTGAGGATTTATTAAAATATATATTATAAGTTAGTGAAGAAAAAGGAAGAGAGAGAGAGAGAGAGAGAGAGAGAGAGAGAGAGAGAGAGAGAGAGAGAGAGAGAGAACGAACAGGTTCCTTATAGCACGGAAATCCTAGCTTTGATCTAATCTTGATTGTTTATATGATTTGTTGTTTGACCCACTCATTCTTTAGAATGAAATTATTTAGTGTCCAATTAATTTTCAGTCTACCTTTTCATGGCTCTTTATTACATGTAATTTTTAGTGTGTCATGATCTGAAAAGGATGCATTTACTTTTTGTGCCTTTCTACATTTGACTATGAGGTTTCTGAATATGTGCCATGTACTACTGAGAAAAATGGTATATTCCTTTCTATATCCATTCAATTTTCTCCAGGAATATATCATATGTAACTTTTCTAACATTCTAGTCACCTCTTTAACTTATTTCTTATTTATTTTATGGCTAGATTTATCTAATTCTAAGAGGGGAAGATTCAGATCCCCCACTAATATGGTTTTGCTGTCTGTTTTCACTTGTACCTCATTTAACTTCTTCTCTAAGAATTTGGATGCCATACGAAATGGTGCATACATGTTTAGTATTGATATTATTTGATTATCTATAGTACCTTTTAGCAAGATGCAATTTCCTTCCTTATCTCTTTTAGTTAAGTCTATTTTTGTCTTTTCTTTGTCTGAGATAAGAATTGCTACCCCTGTGGTTTTTTTTTTTACTTTATTTGAAGCATAATATATTCTCCTCCAACCTTTTATCTTTACTCTATGTATATCTCTCTGCTTCAAATGTGATTCTTATAACCAGCATATTGTAGGATTCTGGTTTTTAATCCTCTCTGCTATTCACTTCCTTTTTATGGCAGAGTTCATCCCATTCACACTCACAGTTTTTATTACTGTCTATTCCCCTCCATTTTACTTACCCCCTTTGTACTTTTCCCCCTTCTTTCACCCTATTCCTCCTCCCTGATGTTTTGTTTCTTGTCCCTGCCTCCCCCAATCTGCCCTCCCTTTTTATCACTTCCCCTCCCTGTTCTTTACCATTTCCTGCCTTGTTTCTGCTCTCCCTTCTATCAGTCCCCCACTTTTCCCCTTATCCTTTTACTTCCCTAAAGAATAAGCTCAGTTTCTTTATCCAAATGAACGATTATGTTATTCCTTCTTTGAATCAAATCTAATTAGAGTAAGCTTGAAACAATGTTTACCCCTCCCTTCTTTCCCTATATTGTGATGGGTTTTTTTCAGCTCTTCATATTATGTAATTCACCCCATTCCTTCTCTCCTTTACTCTTCTCCCCATGAACTCCCTTTTTATCCCCTTAATTTTCTTTATGTCATCACATCAAAGGCAATTTTTATTTGTACTCTCTGTGTATAATCCTTCTATCTGCCCAAATACATATACAGTTCTCAAGAGTTCTAAGTATTATTTTCCTGTGTAGGTATGTAAACAGTTTAACATTACTGTGTAACTCCCCCCCCCTCCATCTACCTTTTTAAATGTCTTTTGAGTCTTGTATGTGAAGATTGAATTTTCTATTCAGTTCTGGTCTTTCATCAGGAAACCTTGGAAGTCCCCATTTTCATTGAATGTCCATCTTTTCCCCTGAAAGAGAATGATCAGTTTTGCTGGGTTATTCATTCTTGGTTGCATTCCAAGCTCCTTTGCCTTCCAGAATATCATATTCCAAGCCTTGCGATCCCTTAATGTTGAAGCTTCCAGGTCCTGAGCAATCCTGACTGTGACTCCATCATATTTAAATTGCTTCTTTCTGGTTTCTTGGAGTATTTTCTCTTTCACCTGATAATTCTGGAATTTGGCTACAATATTCCTTTTCGGGGTCTCTTTTTGAGGTGACTGGTGGATTCTTTCAATGTTTATTTTATCCTCTGATTATATAATATCAGGGAAGTTCTCCTTGAAAATTTCCTGGAATATGATGTCTAGAGTCTTTTTCTGTTCATGACTTTCAGGCAATCCTATAATTCTCAAATTATCTCTCCTGGATCTGTTTCCTAGGTCAGTTGTCTTTCCAATGAGGTATTTCACATTTTCTTCTATTTCTTCATTCATTTTGATTCTCTTTGACTGATTCCTGGTGTCTCATGGAGACAATTTTGATTTTTAAGGCATTGTTTTCTTCAATGAGATTATTCCTTCTTTTTTCCCATTTGGCCAGAAGAATTTTTTTTAAGGAATTGTTTTCTTCAGTCAGTCTTTGTGCTTCCTTTTCCAAGATGCTGATTCTTTTTCATAATTTTCTTGTGTTACTTTAATTTCTCTCCCCATTTTTCTTCTACCTTTCTCAATTGATGTTGAAAATCCTTTTTGAGCTCTTCCAAGAAGGCTTTTTGTGTTTGAGACCAATTCATCTTCCATATTGAGGCTTCACATGTAGACAATTTGAGAGTATTGTCCTCATCTGAGTTTGTGTTTGCCTCTTACCTGAAGAAGGTCTCAATGGTAAGAGCTCTTTTTTGTTTCTTACTCATATTGCAGCTTATTTATTAATTATTTTTAAGTTGAGCTCTGCTCTGGGGGCACCAGGTTCCCTGTTTCAAGCTTCTTGTGCTGGGCTATAGGGGCTGTGTCACTGGCTTTCTACACTGATGCCTCTATGTCTTGTGGATTTCTCACCACCCTAAGCTTGCCACCCATGATCTGTGATGGTTAGGCCTGGTCATGCCTGTCCTGTTGGTGGCTCTCAAGCTGGAAGCCTGCCCTCTTGGCTGGTGCTGTTGGGTTTCACCACTGGCCTGCTGCACCATCAGCTTGTTGAGCCAGGATCCAGGGGCCTTACTTGCTCAGCTGTGGCCTATAGCTTCCTGCTGACATGCCCCAACTGCCTCCATGCTGAGGTGTGCTAAGCTGAGGTGTGCTGCACCTCCCTTTTGCCTGAGCGAGACTGACCTTTTCTGAAGTCTTCTAAATTATCACTGGTTGGAAGATTGTGTCTCTCTGTCTCTTTGCAGGTTCTGTAGTTTCAGAATCCATCCAGATGCTTGATTTAATGTTCTTTTTGAGGGAACCGAAAGAGAGATCAGGCAACTTGCTGGCTTCTCTCTGCCATCTTGGCTCTGTCTCAACACAAACTTCTAAATTTAATGGACATTGGGCTTCTTGGTGTTCTTGGCTTATTGGATCCACTGTCAGTTTCTGAGCCCTTTTCTTGTAGGACAGGGTAGGTTTTGTAGGTCACATAGTCTATCTCTGAGAGACAACATTGTGTGGGTGCTTTTCTGCTTGTGTTAACTGTCAAGCGATCAATAATTTCCTAATTTTTAATATTAATTAATAATAAATGATTACTGTCAAAATGGGTGCAATAGTCATCATTAAATAAGTAGCAAATAATAATTTAGAAAAGCCAGCTTAGCAGAATTATTTACCAACATACTTGGCCTATCAATAATCCTTTCTGCCTCACACTTTGAATCATCTCAAACACGGCAAAACCTGAGAATTGTTTTACACCAGCATTAGGCAGTCCCTGAGCTTGGACAAGTACCTGCAAAATTCATGTTCTGGTTGTGAAGACCTGATATGAATCAAACTTTTCTCATTTCTGCTGTTACCCCTTATTGTCAGGCTTATAGCTCATATTACAGCCATTGGTAAAATTATTGAGATTTGCCCACCCTGAACTGTTTTATCTACTAGAGGGAGGGGGCCTAACTCAAGTTTCTAGTTTCTATCCTTGAACAGAATAAAGAAACCTTTTTTTTCTTATAAACAAAAGAAAATAATTGACATCGTTAAAATTTTCTCCCTAGATTTTTTTTTTTTTGGTGGGGCAATGGGGGTTAAGTGACTTGCCCAGGGTCACACAGCTAGTAAGTGTCAAGTGTCTGAGGCCGGATTTGAACTCAGGTACTCCTGAATCCAGGGCCGGTGCTTTATCCACTGCGCCACCTAGCCGCCCCCTAGATTTTTTTTTAAATTTAAGTAACCAACAAATCAATAAATCAAGCACTTGTTTGTAGCATTTGAAATCTCCAAGATGTAAATACTAAAACTGAAAGTTTAATAATACTTTCCAGTCAGCTGGTTCAAGCTATATCCAGAAAACCCTTAAATACACATACATACACACATACACAAACACACACACACACTCACACCTCTCGTGGTATGATGACAGGCAATAGCATGTCAGGCCTGCCATGGTGATTTGCCTTTGCAAAGATGGCAATTCTTAGTATAGAGGATAGATTTCTTTCTTTCTTTCTATTTCTTTTTTTCTCTTCCTTCCTCCCTCCCTCTCTCTCTCTCTTCCTTCCTTCCTATTCCTTCTTCCTTCCTTCCTTCCTTCCTTCCTTCCTTCCTTCCTTCCTTCCTTCCTTCCTTCCTTCCTTCCTTCCTTCCTTTCTTTCTTTCTTTCTTTCTTTCTTTCTTTCTTTCTTTCTTTCTTTCTTTCTTTCTTTTTACTTTCTTCCTTCCTTCCTTCCTTCCTTCCTTCCTTCCTTCCTTCCTTCCTTCCTTCCTTCCTTCCTTCCTTCCTTCCTTCCTTCCTTCCTTCCTTTCTTTCCCTCCCTTCCTTCCTCTCCCTCTCTCTCTTTGATGGGACTGGGAGGAAGTTATATTATCCCATAACTTAATTAACTCTATGAAGAATATAAAGGAATTAATAACTTGGTTTCAAACTATCTTTCTGGCCTTATTTTATATTGCCCTCATTTACATATGTAATGATTGTAACAAACCAGTCTTCTTACTGTTCTTTATACACTATAAGCATATACTGTCTTCATCCCAGGAATTTACTTCCATTTCACCTGTTTTCCAAACCCAATTTCCCTTCAAAATTAAACTAAAAGGTCACTTTTTTTGGTGAAATCTTTCCTCATAACCCCAATCCTTAGTGATTTTCCCTACTAAATATCCTTCATTTTGCCTACATATTTATATATAGAATATAATCTCTGTGAGGGCAAGGACAATTTCATCTTTGTCTCTGTATCCACAGTTCCTAGCTCAGTGTTTGTACATCAGAAATACAATAATCCTTTGTGATATAGATAATTTGTTATGCCTCTAAGTTATAAATGAAGTAGGATGGCCAATTCTTTTAAAATTATTATCTTTTTTATTTTTGAAATTTAACAATTAATAAAATTCATAAGACTAATCTTTACCCTCCTGCAGTTTCCCAGAACCAAACAATTTTGTGTCAGTACCTGCAGAGCACAAGCCTCCATCCTACCTGTCATTGACCTCCATGAGTTGGTTCTGTCTTCTTCTGATAACCCAATTCAGCCATATTGCCATGAGGCAGGCAGCAGGAAAGTAAGAATTTGATTAAAAATTGGAAATAAAAGTCCACAGTACTTCAAGCTCCCAACACTTTACTTGATATCAGATGCTCTGTGGCTGTGATTCTAGGAGGCAGGCTGATAAAACATTTGCAAGGCAGTAAAAATGTTTTCAGGCTGATAGATTCCAAAATATATCTGCAAGGCCAAAAAGAGATATACAATATCAAGACTGCTGAGAAAAAAGCTCCCAAGATAGCAAGTCAAGGTTTCTTGTTCCTCTCTACCTTAAGCCTGCTAAGAGTTTTCATTCCTCTTTCTCTAGGTAATATATTTCTGAAACACTGCAATTATCACACATGGGTAGAGAAGGGAAGATATCCTGTGCTTTCTCATAGCTTTTCTTGGGTTATCCTTGATAATAATAATAGTGATGGACAAGGGTTTTATTTCTGGAAGCACAGTCACCATGTAAAACCAAATTATCAGATTCCAGGGCCAAGACGAACACTGTGTTGGATATAATAGTTATAAATCATGCCTTTATAGGAGGTTCGAAGTTGTGGCTTTTAGCAAAGAAATACATCAAATGGAGTTTAATATTGATTTTTTAAAAGAATGCATTTTTACTCCATGGTCCCCAAAGCTTAAGAAAATCTACATATAATTCTTAGGCAGTTTTAGGGCACATTAAAAAAACAACAACAACATGTTTATGACATATGTTTGTGGTTGTTAATTCTGTTGACTTGCTCTTAGCCAGAGGCCCTGGTGGTAGAAGTGAAACAAGACAGAATGCCAGTATAGGTTGTACATATTTAGGGTATCAAAAATGTGCATTATAATTCATTATTAGTCTCCACCAAGCACTAACTAAAAATATATGGGGCTTTAGAAGGAAAGTTAACTCTTTTCTAGCTATAATCTAGGCTTTACCTCAGGAGGTTAGCAGTGTTGAGCTAAGTGCTTAGAAGATATTAAAGGGGCATGTGCCATACTTGTGGGAAGGGTTGTAACTAATATTTCTAGCTGCTGTGTCAAGTTAGAGAAATAATGACAAAGAAAAGCTGCAGAAAAGATGTTCTGGAATCCTTTTAAAAAAGATAGCTTCGGGGGCAGCTAGATGGCGCAGTGGATAAAGCACTGGCCCTGGATTCAGAAGTACCAGAGTTCAGATCTGGGCCCCTGACATTTGACACTTACTAGCTGTGTGACCCTGGGCAAGTCACTTAACCCCAAATGTCCCGCAAAAAAAAAAAAGATAACTTCAGTTGGGTAAGTTGGGGAGACTGGGAGGAAGAGTGGGTTAATTCATTTGCGGACAACTGTGATGGGAGTCTAACACCCTGAGGGTAGTGATGAGACTGACTATTCCTTGGAAGAGGAGAGAGGTTGGAAATTTTTGCTTGTGAATTTTTGGACATTTCCTCATTACCAACCTGTGTTAATTATTTGTTTTTCATAAACACTAAGCTCAGTGGTTTCTATTTGCAATCACAGTGAATGTGTCCTCTGAATGTCAGTAGCCTTGAACATTATCTCCCTATTTAAGACTTTGCTTGTAATTGATGTTACTCAACTAGGAAAACCAAGGATTGAGTAGGTATGGACACTCAACAGTCCAGTATGGCCTTCTGCAGAGGACATTTTACTTTTGCTTTAAAAAAAATGGTTAGTTTAGTTAATATAAAGACACTGTGTGTATCCATGTTCTTTTGAACAAAAATGATATACAAAAATTATTCAAGGAAAAAGTACCTACCCTAATAAGAACACCTTATAGAATCAATTAATCCATAGGCTCTACATTCAGTGTAAAGAGTTCTCAATCATTTTCTTTTTCTTTTTTTTTTCTTGTGAGGCAATTGTGGTTAAGTGACTTGCCCAGGGTCACACAGCTTTTAAGTGTTAAGTGTCTGAGGCCGGATTTGAACCCAGGTATGCCTGACTCCAGGGCCAGTACTCTATCCATTGTGACACCTAGCTGCTCTCAATCATTTTCTAAAGAGTGAAGTCATTGGAAGAAATTAAAAAAAAAGATGCTACCCAGGAAACATGATGAGACTAATTTAGGAGACTTAGGCTCTAGGGGGATTTTAGAAAATAGCAAGTTGGTTCAGAACTCAGGATCTGACTACTGAACCAGACTGGAGAAAAGAAAAGTTTTGGCCAAATACTGAGAGGGAATCCTTAGAATTGAGTAGAGGATGACCTCATGCCAAAGGGCATGAGGATTTGGACTTTCCAATGATGCCCTAGCAGTCTCACTAAAACAGTAGTTTTACAGCAGTTTCTGGCATATGTATCTATACCCAAAATGAAAAACAAACTAGAAACTCTAAGGTAGTGGCGTCAACTCAAATAGAAACAGAGGCCATTAAACCATACCTAAGGATCCCTAGAGCCCACATAATAACTTAATAAGCCACATACCAATATTAGCTATATTTTATTGCATTTCATTTATTTTGTTAAATATTTCCCAATTACATTTTGATTTGGTTCAGATTAGACTCAGCAGTATTGTGGGACATAGTTGGCCCTTGGGCCATGTAGTTTACAGTTGTACTATAAGAGAATACAACTTCAGATTTCTCTAAGGGACCTAGCTAAATCTCAACTATTCCTCAGAGGAACAGTACAAAAGGAGGAGAGGCCTTCTAAGAATGAGCAGCTATAGCAGCTATGAGTTTCCACTTTGCTACCTGGCTCCATAAGCTTGAGTCCACTTCCCTTTCTATTTAGCAACTGGAGCCTCTGGGTAGAAGGGCAAGGGAAAGGAATGAGTATTTATTTATTATTTTTTTTTAGTGAGGCAATTGGGGTTGAGTGACTTGACCAGGGTCACACAGCTAGTAAGTGTTAAGTGTCTGAGGCCGGATTTGAACTCAGGTACTCCTGACTCCAGGGCTGGGACTCTATCTACTTTGCCACCTAGCTGCCTGAATGAGTATTTATTAAGAACCTATAGCTAAATATTTTGCAAGTACTACCAAATTTTTTCTTCATAACAACCTGGTGTGATAGATTTCCCCATTTTATAGTTGAAGAAACTAAGGCAAATATAGGTTGTGACTAGCTCAGGGTCACACAGCTATTAAGTATCTGAGACTAGATTTCAACTCAGGTCTAGTGCTTTATCTGCTACAGGTGTAGTCTGAGCAAAGGAAATAACAATGTTCAGGTGTGATGTATTTTAAAAGACATCACTATGAACTCAAGTGATCCTAAGCTACTTTGTTTATTGCAAATGTAACTAGAGAGTATAAGGGATATCTAGGAATACTGTGAGACTCAAATGAAATAATGAGGGGCAGCTGGGTGGCAAAGTAGATTAAAGCACTGGTCCTGGATTCAGGAGGACCTGAGTTCAGATCTGACCTCAGACACTTGACATTTACTAGCTGTGTGACCCTTGGTAAGTAACTTAACCATCATTGCCTTGCAAAAACAAAAACAGAACGAAAACCCCCCAAACAAAAAGCAATGAATTGAGCTCTCTCTGGGGGGGGGGGTATACGACCACAAATATTTTTAGGTTTAATATTCATTAGTAACACTCCTTTAATCAACAATTTAAATATTCAGTCCTGATTTGCAGGAATTGCTGATTTCTGAGATATAAATACTGACACTGAAATTTTAACAAATGGCTCTCATGTGTTAGAGCTAGTTCTAGCTTACACCTGAGGAAAGCAAAGAGATACCCTAGGTAGCACATGGATGTTCTTGAACGTGTAAACCTAGTGGAATGCCTCCATCATGATGAAGGGATGATTGTGAAGGATTTATAAGACAACATAGACAAGAATTAAGATGGATGACAGGATATGGGGAGTTTGGCACCTGCACAAATACACAGAGTCCCCACATTAATGATAGCACAGGCTTCCCTATGTATCTAAAAAGTACATTACACAGTATTCTGGGTCAGTGTGTTCCATCTGCCACCTTCATGGGTCTTAGAATAAATTGTTCTCATCTTCCCATTCTGCAGGAGGAAGTCTTCATATATTGGGGTAGACTTTCTCCTAAGTAACTGATGAGTTTGAGACCCCTAAATCTAATTTAGCCTATCTGCCAAAATAGTTTAATGGGGTGTGGCCATTGCACATACTACAGCTTCTTGGACTACAGGTGAGAGTTGGGAGAATCAGGCAGACAAAAAAGGTAGAACCTTCCCAGACCTAAATAGAACATGGATGCCCTCAAACCACATGCACTTGTATTTCCTGAACACACATTACACCCCAACCAGGTCCCCCAAAAGAAATGGGGGCTACTAAACTATACATAAGGATCCCTGTAGCCTGCATATTAACTTAAAATGTTTACATACTTCTGTTTTTTTTTTTTCATTTCTTACTGCATCAACACATTAAATTACACAATAACTCTGTTCTTCAGACCACACTCAAAAGTGGTGCAGGCCACATGCAGCCTGTGGGCTTTGTGTTTGACATCTCTGTTCCATATGATGGATTGGTACAAAGAAAAAGAAGGCATAACTCTTTTTTTGAAAAACAATCTAATAGGAAAAGAAGATATTTATATAGATAAAAGCAATACAATTTAGACTCTGTTAGGTGCATAAAAAGTATTGAAAGACTCATGATGCTAGGGAAGAGCCAACTCACTTTTAGTTATGGGAAATATGGACAGCTTCCTTGAGAAGATTGTACTGGACCTGGGCCTTGGAGAGTCAATAACTCCTACTATGTTTCAGGGACTTTTTAAAATTAATGTTGGTCAATAAGTAGATTATTTTGGAAGCAAACTAGCATTTTTTCATAGAAATAAGTTCTAACTATTATAAGTATAGAAAATTTGGAAAATGGTATGGTTGCTAAGTGATCTTTTGTATTACTATATAATAGTATCAAATTATCACTGATAAATAAGAAAGTACCTGGAAGTAATGCTTAATAAATTCATAGAGGCAAAGAAAAATGTATTCATATAATAAAGAATGAAATATTGTTTTAATTGCTTAACATGGAAAAGTAAACACCAAGGAGACGGAGGATCATTTAACCTTCACAAAATGATGCAATTAGGACTAATGGGATAAAACAAATCAGAGGGATATGTTTATAGAATACCAACAGAGAGTTTTTAAACCATGGGGGTTTCTGGGAATCAGGAAGGTAGCTCTGTCCTTGTTACTGAAGAAATTATCCCTTGCCTATGTTTAATGGGATCCATACTCTGTCATTTTTTCAGTACTGAATAGGGATTTCTGCTCATCTCTACATGTCTGTGGTCCAGATCAGGCCAGTAGCTCATGGCCATGGAACAGACTGAAGAATCTGGACCCCTTTGGGGCTCAAATGTCTAACCCTTGGTTCATTACCACCAAGGTCTAACCAACAGAATTCACTCTCAAGGACGCTGATAGAAGCTCCATTACCTGGCACATTTAATTAAAAGTGTATAGTAAACAATAAAAGAGATGCACAGGAGGAAAGACTCATTAGCATGTTCCCTTTGCAGTCCCTAGGATGCTGGACTTTTTAGTTTGAAGGTACTTTTCTAGATCTCCCTTGAGTGTCATTAGTAAGCACTGTGCTATTAGAGATGGTAATTTTTTAGTAGCATAAGATTAAGTTCTGGACTCCAAAGGGAAAAAGAAAAAAAAAAGTTTGCAGAACTCATCTGAATGTGCTTCACCACTCTCTTAACTTTCCCTTATTATGTAATTCTCTCTCACTCTATATCATACTTAACCCTGAATTTCCACAAGATTTATCCTCCCTTATAATTGAGAAGGTAAGGGAGGGAGAGGGGAAAGAAAATGGACAAGGTCTTCTTTTATATGCCTCTAATATTCAGTCTATTTGAAACAAAGTGGGGAAGACCTATTGGGACTAACCAGTCTGTCCCACCCATTTTTTCATTTTTAAAATTTCTGGATTTTTCAAACACTAAATATCATTAATATTGACAACAATGTTATAATGAGGAGGATGCTGAATGAAACTGAATCCCTCTTAAGTAGAGCTTACTTTGTATATACACACATAAGATATATCTCTATCTCTATCTCTATTTCTATTTCTATTTCTATCTGTGTCTATCATCTATCTGTCTATATCTACCTACCTACCTACCTATCTATCTATCTATCTATCTATCTATCTATCTATCTATCTATCTATCTATCTATCTATCTATCTATCTATCTTCAAGATGTAACTTTCAAAGCTGCCCTGCATGCCTGAGACTCCTTTCCTTCCTTCTCCTCTAATAAACTAGGAGAGTATTCTGGTGAGAAATATTATTCCTACCCATACCCCCAACACAATGCACTTTTCTTTTTCTTCAACAGGAAAAAAGAAAGAAAAATATAACATGTCTAAGAAATATACACAGTTAAACAAAGCAATGTTCCACTTTGATCATTTTAAAAGGGTATACCTCATTCTGCATCACCTTTGTCAGCATTCATCATCATTAATCTGTAATCAGACAATCCCCAAATTTTAAAGATGAAGAATCTGTAGCCTAGAGATATTTGGCCAAAGTCAATAAAATAATAGCTTAGCCAGTGTCAAGCCTAGGTGCTCTAATTCTAAAGCCTGTGTTCATTCCATGGAATCACTACTGTCTATCTCATAGAGTTGCATGGTTGTATCTTGTAGTCCAAGATGAGTTCCAATGAGGAGTTTGTATATGATATAAAAGGAACAGAGAGTTAGGCTTATAATCATGCCTCCAATGCTTAGGATCATAGATCTAGAACTCCAAGAAACCTCATTTGCCATCTAGCCTAACCCTCTCAATGTCATATTGGTAAAAAGTGAGGATCAAGATTATCAAGTGATTAAACATGTCCAAGGTCACATAGGTAGCAAGAATCAGAGGTGGGCTTTGAAAGCCTGTCCTCTGATTTCAGTGTCAGTGTTCTTTCCAGTTTACATTGCTGTCCATCAGTTTCCTTTCCTATAAAATAAAGGTAATAACATTTGCACTATCTGAGAAGCAGCATTATATATTGGGAAGTGGGGGCAGCTAGGAGGTGGAGTAGATAGAGTGCCAGGCCTGGAATCAGGAAGATGAGTCTTCCTGATTTCAAATTTGACCTCAGACGCTTACTAGCTGTGTGAACCTGGTCAAGTCACTTCATCCTATTTGCCTCAGTTTTCTCACTGTAAAATGAGCTATAGAATGAAATGGCAGACCCCTTCAGTATATTTGCTAAGTAAACAAAAAATGAGGTCATAAAGAGCTGGGTATGACTGAAACAAGATAACATCAATAACAAAATAGTGGAAAGGACACGGGACTTGGAGTTAGAGGACCAGAGTTCACATCTCAGCTCTTCAACTTATTATCTGTATGCTCTTTGGCAAATCATTTAACAGTTCTAGGCATTACTTTTAATGGTAAAATCATTGATCTCTAAAGTCTATTTTGGCTCGATAGATAGATAGATAGATAGATAGATAGATAGATAGATAGATAGATAGATAGATAGATAGGTAGATATAGACAGATAGATGATAGACACAGATAGAAATAGAAATAGAGATAGAGATATATCTTATGTGTGTATATACAAAGTAAGCTCTACATAAGAGGGATTCAGTTTCATTCAGCCGAAGTTAATAATAACTTCAGTCACAGATTTGTTGTAAGGTAGGTGGTGGTGTCATTGTTCAGTCATTTCAGTAGTGTCTGCCTCTTCATGACCCCATTTCAACTTTTCTTTGCAAAGATACTGGAGTGGATTGCTGTTTCCTTTTCCAGCCCATTTTACAGATGAGGAACTGAGGCAAATAGGGATAAGTGATTGGCACAGGGTCACACAGCTAGTAAGTGTTTGAGGCTGGATTTGAACTCAGGTCCTCCTGACTCTGGGACCTCTGTTATATCCACTCTATCCCTAGATGCCCACAAGGCAGGTGTACTGCATACATTCAAGTGCTCTATAAATGTCAGTAAGACAATAGGCAGTCAACAAACATTTACTAGGCAGGTCCTATGGGATAGGCACTGTAAAAGGTCAAACACAGCTATCAATGACCTCCCATTCTGCTGTTGGAGCCAACATGTAAATAACTATGTACAAACAAAACATATACAGATTAGACTGAAAATTATTCTTCTATATAGCCATCTACTTGGAAATCAGAGCTTATTTGGTGTTTGTTTCTTACTCTCCCACCTGCCACCAGAAGAAGGCAGATAGAACACTGGACTTGAATTTGGTAGGACCTGAGTATGGATTTGACTCCAGATATTTGCTAGCTGTGTGACCTTGGACAAGTCCCTTAAAAAAGAGAGAGAGAAACTTAAAATTGAGAGAATGTTCTGACATAGTAGATAGAAAGCTGGTATTGGAGTGAAGAAGTGAATTCAAGATTTCCTAGGGAAATATTCACCGTGTAACTCTGCCAAATCACTTAACCTCTCTGTGTCTATGGAAGTCTACATGTAGGAAATCACATATTTGGTCTTTAAAACAACAGAAGGAGCTATATCAAAGAAAAATAAATAAAGCAGCTAATTCAAAGTAAAATAAATAGGCCTAAAAATGTAGAAAGCTGCTTTTCAAGTTGGAAGGTTGTAATTCTTAACTGTTCATCCTTCATATTTTAGGATCATGTAATCTAAAGCTCAATGTGTTCTCAGAAGCCATCTAGTTCATCATTCCTATTTTACGGAGGGGAAATGGAGGCCCAGGGAAATGAAGGGATTTGAATATTGTCACAAAGCTAGTAATCACCAGAGGTAGGATTTTAATTCAGATCCTTAGATTCCATAGTCGTTGCTCTTTCATTTGATTTTATAATCTCTTGAGACTTCTTCACCTCAGTGAGAAGCTTAATTTAGCTACAGATAAATTTCATACTTTCAATAATGAGAGCTCAGAGGTGTAACTAGTGATTTGCAGTCCTCTCAAACTGTGTCTTTGTTCCCAACTCAATGCCTTATTTTATTTGCCAAAGTTAATAACATTAATGAAATAATTCCTTCATATTTTACCACCCCTATGTAAAAGCCTCCAAAATGAAAAGTAAAGACACTGGCTTTCTGTAGTACATTTTTAAATATGTTATTATTTTTTATTATTATCTAACCCCATCATTCTTGGTGCTTTCAGTGTATCCATACTGTGACTCATTTGTGATATGCTGTAGACTGTCAGAAGGCTGGTTTGCACCTTTATTTTGAGAGAATCAAAAAAATGTCAGTCAGAAAGGATTTGAGTTTTGAAAGGAGTTTGATCTGTCATACCTCCCTCCACTACCAGAGTAATCATCCAGCCTTTCATAGAAGACCTCTAGTGATGGGCAACTCAATAATCTCCCATGTGGCCCATAACCCTTTTAGATTGTCTCAATTATTGGGAATTTTCTTCTGATGGCTAAACAAAATCTGCCTCATTATAAAATTTCTTCATTCTTTGCTACTAACTCTTCCCTTAGTCACCAGTGGGAAAAAAACAAAATTAAAAAGCAAACAAACAAACAAAAAAACAAGTATCATCTGTTACCCACAACATTACCTTATGAATATTTGAAAGTAGCTACTGTGACCTACCTAAGTAAGGATTCTTTTTTTTAGACTTTCTGGACATGATGTAATAAATAACCAGACTCCCCTATCTAATTATCTCTTTCCACAGCTGCCATTGCTCTTCCCCATGTCTTGAGCACAGGACATTCTATTCCTTTCTTGGAGATGACCATATTCTCAAAAAAAAGAAAAATGTTACATTTATTGCAGATACTCTTGGCTTGAGACAGATGATAATTAATGCCTATTCTTGAGTTAGGAGTAAGAGCTCAATTGGAAGCCTACAGGCTGATATTTTGTTCTTTAGTATTTACTATATTAGTTAAACCCCCAAGTTATGTGTCCTCTGCCTCTTTTGTTGAATATAAATGGTCTACTTCCATTTAACTTACATATCTCCTGTGATGCCTTTTGAGTTATTTCTCATGCATACCTTACAGGCCACAAATACCTATGGATTATTTGGATGGCTTGTTGGATAAACTGAAAGAGCTTGGCACTACAGTGAATGGAGTGCTGGGCCAAGAGTCAAGAAGATCTGAGTTCAAATTTAGCCTCAGACACTTACTAGCTGTGTGAGCATAGGAAAATCATTTAGCACCTCTGTCTTATTTCCTTACCTAAACAATGAGATTAATAATAGCTCCTACCTTGTAAGCTTCCTTTGAGGATCAGATGAGATGACACTTCTAAAAGATGACATTTGTAAAACTAAGAAAAATTCCTGGAACATATTAGGTGCTTTATAAATTCTTATTGCCTTCTCTTAGCCTTGTTCGTGGAGCTAACTTTATATCCTCTGTTGAAGCTTGCTGGCACTCACCATGTCTCTTTCCCTTGCCATTTTTGCCTACTACCATTTTCAGTTCATACTGGAGCATGACATTCCATGATTCCTGGCTATACATAATCACGGAGGGGGCTTTAATATCCAGAAAAGGGAAGTTTGGGTCATTGAAAGCACCCACGATTCCCCATATTTAATCTCTCCAATCCCCCAACTTGATTCTGAGTCAAACTTATTGTTACATCCAGTCCTTATGCAGGATACATATGCTGAAGGACTAATTTGATAAGACCTTCATCCAGCTGGACATGATCCCAGTATGGGTGACAAGAGCAATCTTATTTATATTCCTAGAAATATTTTCTATTGCTTGACTCTCCAATAAATGCAGTGCAGAACAGAATAAGAGCACTTATTTGTTATAACAGATCTCTCCTTTGTTTTTCTCTGGGCTTGATCTCTGACTCAGTGGATGTATTTCTCCACCATGCCACAGCAGTCTTCTTACATGGAACTTTACTACATCCATGCAGCCTTCTCACCCCAGAACTTCACCAGGCCCTTATGGCTCCTTCTTCTGATTTGTCAGCCTTTCCTAGAAACTCCCTCTGAAGGAAAGTTCCCAGGCCAGTGATGTTCACTTCTTTATTTTTCTGTGGGATCTGTTACTGACTCTCTGGAATTCTTTGTCCACCATTCCCTCACATGGGTACTTTACCTCTTCCCACAGATTTTTCAGTATTTTGTCTTCCCCTATTAAAATGCAATCCCCTCAGGATCAGGGACTACCTTTCCTTTGGCTTGTATTTGAATTTTCAGTACTTGGCACATAGTAAGTACTTAATAATGCTTCCTGACATTAATTTGTTTC
Organism: Dromiciops gliroides; assembly: GCF_019393635.1. Lineage (NCBI taxonomy): Eukaryota > Metazoa > Chordata > Mammalia > Microbiotheria > Microbiotheriidae > Dromiciops > Dromiciops gliroides. The sequence goes on from NC_057866.1 coordinate 31,909,527, forward strand.
AATGAACATTTATTAAAAATTTTCTTTGTGGCAAGCCCTGTCCTAAGTGCTGACCTGACTTGATTACAACAATAGAAACAAAAATCTAAAAATACAGATGAATTGAGACTAAAGCCAACAAGTAATATTTATTCCAGAGTAGAAATAGTAAAACATATGGATTTCATATGTATAGAAAAGATGGGGGATATCCATTAAATGAGACAAGATCAGCCATAGTTGTTTCATCCACCATTTTCCTTGACTATTTTTCTTTATTTAAAAATGAGGATTCTAATATAAGGACAGATAAAAAAGATTGACATGTAATAGGGGAGACAGAGAAAAATTTAGAGGATGAATACAGTGATAAAGGCAAGTAGACAGGGAAATCTCAGGTTTTCAAACAAAATGGTATCCTGATCTCTCCTGGGCTGCCCTTAGTGGGTAGATTGCAAGGTCCTTAGAAAGTTACCCCAATTTATATATTCTGTAGAATATAAACTCATTGAAGAGAAGGTTAGTCTCAATGTTGTCTTTGAATCTCCATTCCCTACTACAGTCCTGCTACAGAGGAGATGCTTAAAAATGGATTTGAGCAGAAAAAAAAAAGAGAAATGGTTCTGAGAAGATTGGCAATTATATTAAAATTATTTCATGCAAAATACAAAAGATATTAAATACTTCTTAAGTGCAGTATAAATGTAGTCCTATATAAATTGCTCTAAGCTGACCAATTTAGAATATAATTCCTAGAAATGTCAAGGTTATTATTATTTTTTTAAAGTAAGTTCCAGCCACTGAGTAACAGTGCCATCGTTTCTTCAGCTGGTCTTTTTTTTAGGAGTTTACTTTCTTTTTTTCTGAATCACACACACACAGACACACACACACACACACACACACACACACACACACACACACCCCCAGAGCAATTACTTGTCAGTGGCATCATTTTCCAGAGTGAAGGACAGCATTCTGTACCCACTTACACAGTTGCAGGAGGTTTGTGTCACTATGGGGTGAAGAAGGGGAAGATTTAGGAAATGATGTGAATGTAAAAATGACAAGTTTTGGTGACAGATTAGAGATATGGAGGGAAACAAAGATAGTTGGGTGAAAATGAACTCTTGCTTTCTGTTTTGGGGAATTGCTGATAGACATAGGGACTGGGTGGGGGGGAACATAGAGTAGTTAATATGTCATAATGTAACAGTATAGAGAAAGGTGTAATACTTTACGTAAAGCTTATTAAAGTAAGTTTTTGGCCAATACTATTTGGAGGTGTGGAGATATTATTGTATGCTAATTGGACATTGTACTATAATATGCCTGTTTAGGAATCCATTTATAGCAATCAACAAGGACATATTAAGCACTAATTATAATGGGGAAGACAATACATAAAAGGAAATCCAAAGAAGAGGTGGAAGGCCCTCAGGGATGGAAGATGAATAAAAATTTGGAAAGAATGCAACCTGGTTGGGGAGAGAGAGAGAGAGAGAGAGAGAGAGAGAGAGAGAGAGATTTTCTGGGCTCCATCCTTAAACATAGGTTCTGGGAAGAGCTGTCCAACAAAAAGGAGGGGTTCCAGGGGGTGTCAAAGCCCACTTCCTAGGTGTGAATTCCCAGTAGCAAGTGATCTTCTGAAGGATGACAATGTTTCTGGGACAGTAGAAAATAGTTCAGGGTAATGCAACCTAGTGAGAAATGAATAGAGTGACTTTATAAGAATGTAAGAGAAGGACTTTACAACAATGTAATTTCAAGACAAGATTAACCAAAAAAAAAAAAAAAGGAATTGCATAGTGGGTAACCAGGATGGCTGAACTAGAACCTAAAGAAGACATGAAAAAAGATTGACATATGGAGAATTATTGACATGGAAAATTTCATATATTAATAGTTATAATTGATATTTTATTTAGTTTTGTCAACTTTTTCTTCTTTATAAAAATGTATAGACACAAATATGTATATATAATGTGTATGTATATACATATATGTATTTCCTCCAAAGGCATAGCTTTATAGGTGTGTGGGGGGGTGAGGGCTATGTTCAGAAATTAAACTAAAGTTAAAAGTAAAATATGTCAATAAAATAAAGTTTTAAATGAGGAAAAATAGATTGTTTACGTATTTTATTCAAATGAGGCTGAAAGCATCCTAGGAAATAATAACGTGGGCTTTTTAAGAAGCAGTCTGTAGAAGCGAGCTTGTTTTGGAGGTGAGGATGAAAAAATAGGAAGTTTAGGAAAGAAACCAATTCTGTGTTAATTTTGAGTCTGGCTTCTAAAGGCAGGAGGCTCTAAGGAGAAGTAGTCAAGTATAGGAAATGATTCCCTTCTGATTGGAAAAGGAGCATTGGGAAGGATTCATGCTGGGCACATCCACACCTTAGGTGCTTGTGATCCTTTTCTCTTTCAGACTGAGCTGCATGGAGCAGAAAGCAAGTAACTCCCTTGTGTGAGAAGATGGAGAAGAAGTATGAGTCATTTGAATGTGTCAGATGAATATGAAAATAAAAAAGACCAAATAGACCGAAGACTTGCTTAAGGGCACTAGGCAAGATATAGTCCTAAACCTCCATTTGACAGATGAGGAATGTGAGATTAAGAAAGGAGAAATGATTTACCCAAGACCATACATTTACTTTAGAGATAGAAATTGAGAATCAAGACCTTCTGACTCTATCCCACAGGGCTTCTTTATTCAATTATGCAATTCACTTAGCAAAAATTCATTGAGAGCTATCTACATGCAAATTGGCATGCTGAGTTGAAAAGGATAGAAACAAATGAATAATATGTAATGGGAAAAGGCCACTGTGCTCTGCCATTGTGAGGAGGCTTCCACAGGCTTGGCTGTTGCAGCTATATCCTTGGAAAAGGCTAGGCTACTTCTAGAACAGTCATAAAGTCATATAATAGAAGTGCTTTGGAGAGCTTTAGAGAATACAAAGACACTGGGTAACTCTTTCCTGGTCTTCTAATCTACTTATTTGATTGGCTTTGGAGTCAAGACTGGGGATGCATTCAAAAGGCACTAGACTACTATAATTTCACCCTTTTCTTCATCTTCTTCCAATCTATAGACATTCTAGTGAGAGAACAGAGAGGATGTTTTTAGGAAAAGGACTTGAACTGGTTTATGATAGCCAGTTGCTATATTTTCCCTCAGGGCATTTATACCTCAGAAATCACCAAATGCTACAAATCAAAACCAATAACTTTGGTCATTTCTGGATATAAGAAAGTGATATAGGGCAGATAGGTGGTGCAGTGGATAGAGCTCCAGCCCTGGATTCAGGAGGACCTGAGTTCAAATCTGACCTCAGACACTTAACACTTACTAGCTGTGTGACCCTAGGCAAGTCACTTAACCCCAATTGCCTCACCAAAAAAAAAAGAAGAAAGTGATATAAAAACTAGTAGCCATTGAAAATTGGCATGAAGTATAAAATATACTATATATATGTGTGTGTGTGTATTTGGGTGTATATATGTATCCAAAGACACAAACATATAGAATACATATGTATCAATATATCTGTACACATATAGATATGTTTGTGCATATGCATGTCTATTCTTTATATGTTTATACTTTATATATTATATACATTATATGTTTTTATATACACATTTAATATATGTTATATAAAGTATATATTTATACTTTATATATACATACATATGTACACATATATCTGTCCTCTCTCTCTCTCTCTATATATATATATATAAATATATATATATATATATACACACATATATATATATATATCAATCTATCTGTGTTAATAGGTTAAATGGACCAGGAAAGTAGCTCCTCAAAGTTAAGAAAGGAAAGGTATACATACGGTGGCTGAAACCAATAGTATAAGAAAAGAGTTACCCCTAATGTCTCACAAATACCAAAGACCAAAGACGAAATGTATCCAGCATCATTCTTGAAAGTCAGGTAAAAATACTCACCATGAGGTCAATATTCTTATTCTCAAAGTCTGTAACTGAGTAGCAGAAATAAGTGAAGTAGACCAATAATTATTTATAAGGGGGAGACAGAGGCAGCATAGGGTCAATAGACTGAGAATCAAGAAAACCTGAGTTCCAATCCTGCATATAAAAGAAATATAGATACAGTAAATATATATGGGGAAGGAATAAAGTGCTGACTGTGAACATAGATATTAGAAGCTGTCTACTTTGTTCTGAAAATTTGTATTTTAAGCCCCAGTATTTCATACATTGAGGGCCTAAATCATACTGTGATTGAACATTAATGAGGTATATACAAAAGATAAATGTAGTGACAGTTGAGCAACACAATATTGGACCATCTCTCTTTCTTCTGATGGATTAATAATAAAATAATATGAAACTCCCTATCTGAGAAAACAAAATATTGGACTCAATCAGCAAAATTAAAAAAAAAATCAACATTTATCAGGCATCTACTATGTGCAAGATACCGTGATTAATGTTGAAAAGAAAGGTTGGGGACATACAGGGAAGTCCCTGCTTGATGCAAATTTAATGAATTTCAATTCCATTTGGCAACCAATCCGGAGCTGTTGAAGGTTTTTGAGCCTTGGAATGATGTAATCAGATTAGTCTACAATGAGTATGCCACATTTAGAAGTAACATTCATATTTTAAATCATATGTGTGTTTTTCCCACAAGCCATTTCCTAGAGGAAAGAATCCTGCATAGACCTCAGACTCTGTATTGTTTCCTCACTCCTGCTACATGAAGGGGCAACAAACATTCCCAGCTGTAATATAAGGAAGTTGGCCTGAATGTATTCTGAGGTATCTTCTATACCTTTATTTATGATTCAATGGACTTAATGCCATTACACACACACACACACACACACACACACACACACACACACACACATACATATATATACACACACTACTTTATATCCCCCATCCCATTTCTTGAATAAAAATCATCTGTAGTAGTAGTAGGAATAGTAGTAATAACAATAATAACATATTTCAAAGTTTGCAAAGCACTATACACATAATTAGATCATATTATCCTTACAAACACCCTAAAAAGTATGTTATTGTGATCCCTAATTTACATCTGAGGAAACTGAGGCAGGCAGAATTTACATACACTCTCCATTTTTTTTGTTTCCTCTAAAATTTTGGTTGTTTGGAAATGGTAGAATTTTATGACATCCATCGATAGTAAGATTTTGGTGGTTTTAACCCATGGAACAATAACAAAGAAACATATATTCGTGTATACTTATATTTATTTAATCAGAATTTCAAAGCTGCAAAATTATCTCTCTCTCTATCTATCTATCTGTCTGTCTGTCTATCTATACACACATACACATGTATGTATATATGTGTGTACATGCATCTTTTTATTATAGAATTTGATTAAGTGACATTTATTCTCAACCCAAATGATGGATGTCACAAAAGTCATAGTGAAGTTTTAAGCTACTAAAGAGAGAGTGGGCCAGCCAGGTGGCAGAATGGATAAAGCACTGGCCCTGGATTCAGGAGGACCCGAGTTCAAATATGGCTTCAGACACCTGACACTTACTGACTGTGTGACCCTGGGCAAGTCACTTAACCCTCATTTCCCACGCCCCTACTCCTCCCCCCCCCCAAAAAAAAAGAAGAAGAAAAATAAGCTTCTAAAGAGTATCTTAAAGCTTCACTAAGACTTTTGGGACATGCTGTATAATATCAGGTTTTATGCTATGCATAATGACAAGCATCAAAGTCCTCTCCTTTTGATTCATCCAACAAACCATTGCTAGATTAAACTTCTGACATTGGTACTCCCATACTCAAATACCTTAATTGCTTCCCTACTGGTAATAAAATCCTTAGTCTTACAATGAGTGGTACAATAATACATTCCCAGGCTCTCTTTCCAGCACCATGCATGATATTTTGCTCATAGTTATCATGAAATAAATGTGTGTGCTGCTTTCCACTATCTTTTTTTTGATCATTGTGAAATGACCTTTATTATTTATTTTTGTTTGTGTTTTTTTACACATCAATGTTTTTCTTAAAAACATTTTTGTTCCAACTTCCCCTCCCCTCCCACCCCCACCCCCAAAACTCAAACAATTCAACATAAATTATACATGACTAGTCATGGAAAACAATTCTCTCACATCTCTAGGATGTGAGAGAAAACAGATAAAAACATAACTTCAGATTAAGGAATTGTCAAAAAGAAAAAAAATGTGTTTTAGTCTGTTTTCACATATCATCAGTTCTTTCTCTGTAGATGGACTGTAATTTTCTTAAGTTCTTCTGCATTATATTGGATCATTGCCTTGCTGAAAATAATCACGTGCTTCCCAGCAGATCATTTTATACTAACGCTGTTATTTTGAATATAGTACATTTCTCTCTGCTTCAGTTCATGTGGATCATCCCAGGTTTTTCTGATAGCATCATGTCCATCATAATTTTATATAGTACCTTAAACTTGACAGAGAATTTTCTTCACAATAGCCCAACAGAGTAGGTACCATACGTTTTGACATCATCATAACTATTTCCCTCCATAGCATTCCCTTCCAATGAGATTTACTCTATTGTCTAATTTATTTTGCCCTAATCCTCCTCAAAAGTGTTTTGCTACTGACTGCCCCTTCCCCCATTCTATCCTCCCTTTATTCACCCTTCCCTCCTTATCCTCTTCCCCGTAGGGTTAAATAGATTACTTTTCCCAATTGGTTGTGCATGTTATTCCCTCCTTAAGCCCACTTGGATGAGGTTAAGGCCTTTGAGCTAATTCTCTTTTTTAAATTTTTCTCCCCCCCAACTCTCCTATTGAGATCAAGCAATTCAATATGTCATAAATGTGGTGTTATGCAGAACATCTTCACCTTCCTCAAAAGAGTTTTTCTTTTTATAGCTATCTCCCCCAAACTTCCCTTCCCTCCTTCCTCTCTTCTCTGCCCCCCCCCATCTCCTTCTTCTACTACTTTTCATCAGGGCAAAAATATATTACTATATCCATTTGAGTTTTTCCAGGAAGATACTTCACATTACACTCTATTTTTTCATTCAATTGGATTTGCTTTACCGTATCTTGATTTCTCATAAGATTCCATTTGTGCAATCCTGATTCTTATGCTATTATTTTCATCAGCCAGTTTTTTAATCTCTTTTTCCATTTGGCTTTTCAAACTGTTGACATTTTTCTCATGACTCTCCTTCAACACTCTCATTTCTCTTTCCATTCCTTCCTCCCTCTCTCTACATCTACCTTCTATCTTTCCTACTTTGTCTTCAAAGTCCCTTTTGAGAGCTTCCATAGCCTGAGACCAGTTCATATTTTCCTTGGAAGCTTTGGATGTAAGGGACCTGTCGTTGATTTCCTCATCTGAAGGTGCCCCTTGATCTTCCTTGTCACTGAAGAAGCTTTCTACAATTTTGAACTTTCTTTGCTTGCTCATCTTTTACTTGACTTTAAGCTCTCCACTGGGGGGGGGGCATGCTTTTAGGTTCCACTCCTGTTCCTAGCTTCAGAGGGTCCCAGGTGTTTTGTTTTGAGGGATGGCAGGTTTTACTCTTGCCTGGCCTGTTCTCTGGTCCGGAGATAACCTCAAGACTACTTACTAAACAACCAACCAGCAAAGCTTTCTGTGGTGTGGTTCTTAGCTTCCAGGATCCTGCACCTCTCCCCCACCTGGGCCTCCCCCTGCTCAGGATTTCTTCCTGGTTCTCTGCTGGGGTGGGACAGCCGAATTCCTCCCTAGGTCCCACTGGTACCCCTGCACATCCCCCCTGGCCAGCTGTTCAGCCCTCTCACCTGACTATAAGCTCAGTTCTAGAAGATGCTGGTGCTGTAGCTGATTCAGAGGCTCTGGGGTAAATTCCTCTGGTGGCATGGTTGGGGGTCTGTTGGCATGATTGTGGGGTTGGACTTTATTCCTAATCCAGCGCAGCCCCCTGCAATCTATCTATAGCTGGATAATAAAGTTAGCCTGTATTTTTGTGTGGTTTTTCTTCTCCAGGCATTCTTCTATTGCTGTTTTTGGGGTGATTGTATAAGGAGCTTTTAGCATTTAGTGTCTTTCCTCCACCATCTTGGCTCTGCCCCTGCTTTCCATTATCTTGCAATAATCTCAATATACAAAATATTGTGGTCAAAATGAACATGCTCTGCATTTTCTTAATTCATAATATCATATTTTTGTTTCTTCTGTGCAAGTAGCCATTGTGTTATCACCTCTTAAAATCCTACCAAATAATAATAGAATCAATATTGAGTTTTAAAATGTAGAAAGCACCATATATGAAATTTCATGTCATCCTCATGAGTTTATGATGTAGGAGAAGAGGAAAAGAAACAAACATTGTTTAAGTGACAACTTTGTGTAATGCACCATGCTAAGCACTTACCCATATCTCATTTGATCCTCCCAACTCTGAACAAGGTCCTATTATTACATTAATTTTATACTTGAGGGGGCAGCTAGGTGCCTCAGTGGATAAAGCACTGGTCCTGGATTCAGGAGAACCCGAGTTGAAATGCAGGCTCAGACACTTGGCACTTACTATCTGTGTGACCCTGGGCAAGTCACTTAACCCTCATTGCCCTACCCCCCCCCCCAAATAAATAAAAAATAAAATAAAATAAAATGTTACACTTGAGACAAACAGAAGCTAAATGACTTGCTCAAGGTCAAACAGCTAGTAAATGCTTGAAGTTAAATTTAAACTCATATCTTCCAGACTCCATATCCAGTGCTTTATCCATTGTATCACATAGTATTTCTACATTCTGTCCTCATATCCATTTTATGGATGAGGAAAATGAGGTTAAAAGAGCTTAAGTGACTTGCCTAGGTTCACATGGCTAGTGTTTGTGATTAAATTTAAACTTACATCTTCCTGATTAGAAGTCAAATGCTATATCCACCAGACTATTTACAGACCTCTAGGTTCTATTATTATTCCCATTTCACTGATGGAATAAGTGAATCTGAAAAGAGGTTAAGTGATTTGATTGGGGTCACACAGCTATTAAATATTGGATGTAGGATTTTGAACTCAGGTGTTTCCAATTTTAACCCCGAGCATCATATCCATTAAACCACCTATCTACTTCTAATGACAACTTATATTGATATATCTCTTTTAGGTTGACAAAGTACAAATATAGTATCTCAGTTTCAAAAATGATGAAACTGAATCTCAGAGATGTTAAATTATTGACTCATGGTCACAGAGATACTAAGTGTATGAAAGGTGGATCCAACCCAAGTGAATTAAAATCAATTTGAATAGGATTTTAAAGGCTGTGTAGGACTTCAGTAGGTGAATCCATTAGAATTTTTCAGGAAGAGGGAATTATGGGAACAACAGCATTGCTAAAATGAGTGAACATTATTATTATTTTTGCGGGGGGTAAGTAGAGATTTTTCAGTTTGTCGGTATCTGAATTATATCAAGTGAGTGATGAGAGAAGGCTGAAAAGTTGAGGATACCAATGGTATACTGCTGACTAGAGAAAAGAATAGAAATGTGAATTTAGTTTCCTTATATTTTGTATGCTAGACAGTGTAGTCCTGGTAGCAAGCTTGGTGTTGACTTTATTATTTGCATTGATGTACTGTTTTCTCTCTCATGAATACACAAAAGAGAAAACTGGTCCTAGAAATAAACTAAGCACAGGAGGTCAAGTTGATATTGCAGTGATGACTCAATGGTAGGTTAGGGATAAGCTTTTAAAAATATTTTCTTTTCTTTTTCCTCTTTTGAATTGCTTTGAGTTACATAAAATGGAAATTTTACAATATATTTTTGTGAGATATTTGCCCTTAGACAGCCCTCCAAACATTAATAATATTTATATGTTTGAAATTAAGAGAATGATAGAAAAACCCAGGAAGGAGGTAGGACTAAGTGATTTTTAAGTCCATTGAGATAGCTAAGATTTTATAAAATATGGCTTACTAATCCTCAGGCCTAAAATGTCAAAACTTTAGAAGAAATGTCCCTAAAACATTATTACAAATCCTAATCATTGGATCTAGCAGCAAATGTGACAGCTGTCTTGTAGTTTGTCTCCTTGTTTCTACTCTCAAGGTACTTGTATATTTCAAGCACTGATCACCATGTTCCTGGACTATTGCAAAAACTTCCACTTCGGTTAATTAGCTTCCAGTCACCACCCACTTGAGTTCATTCTCCATGTAGCTGGTATAAGAACCTTCTTAAAAACAAGTCCAACAATTTAACACCCTGCTTAAAAAGCTCTAGTGGTTTCCAGTTGCCTTTAGTTTATAACAACCTCATCATCTGATATCCAAAACCTTTCATAATCCTGTTGCATAATCTCTTTCCATACTTATTACATGATTCCTTTACTTACATTCTAAATTATGATCAAACTAGCCTTCCTGCTATTCCTCAATTTTGATATAGCTCCCTTGCCTCCCTGTTTTTGCATAAGCTATCTCTTATGTCTGGAATGTTCTTGGTGGGCATGTTTGCTTCTCATAATCCCTGTCTAGCTTCAAATTTTAGAAAATATGCCCTTTAATAGGGGTAGTTTTTCCTGCTACCTAGAAGGTTAGAAGTCACTCAAATAACCATGTATCTGATTAACTATGTATATTATATGCTATCTTAGTTAAGCTCCTTGAGGGGAGGGACAGTATTCATTTCAGTTTTACATCTCTATCTGGGTTGGACTCAGGGAAGAGAGTAGAGAGTTAAAGATGATAAATGTGATGGGAATAGAGATAATGCCATGCTTATCCTCTTTTGAAGACTTTTAAAGTCATCTGACTAGCTACAAGTGGGGTGAATCATTTCAGAATGTCGTTCGTTCTGTTTCCCTTCTTTAAGAATTGGGCATGGGTGAAAAAGGAAATGTCTCTCTCTCTCTCTCTCTCTCTCTCTCTCTCTCTCTCTCTCTCTCACACACACACACACACACACACACACACACACACACACACACACACTAACTTTTCAACACAGGTGGGGAGAGAGGGGAGGTTAACATACTGAACAAGACACTTGACATTTCTTGAATTTCATTTCATTTTTCATGATATTGAAAACTAGTGTACAACCAAGAAAAACATGCCTCCACTGAACTTAGGAGTCAAGAAATGAAGAGACAATCTCAATGGTTCAGTTAAATGACATAACCGAAATAGTGGACTTGCTGAAACATTAATTCCTCACTGACACATAAGTATTCCATTGTGAAAAGTTTAGTCTATTTTTCACTAAAAAGAAAAGAAGAAAACCTGTGGGTTCTAATGTCACCTGTAATGTTATGATTTCTAAATTTGACCACTAGGGGGTACCCTGATTGCACAGATTTTTACAAAGGCACCAAGGCACCCATGCAGCAATCATAAGGAATTGGAGACAAGGTTGATTCATTTAACTTTTGGCTAATTTCAAATCCACATGATCTGGAACTGTTGTTTTACCCTCTCCTCTAACCGTGGGATTTGCCTTTACTGCATTTCCCTTCTGGCGATAGATATCATCCCAGAGTAGTACTAAAACAGAAAAAGAGACAGAGATAGATTGATAAAGGGTGACAGAGACAAAGAGATCAAGGCAGAAACAAAGTTATTGAAGAACTGAGTTTTGTTCTGTTCTAAGTCACCAAATGCATCGATGGATGTGTACAATGTAGTGATTTGGAATACATGTGTCACTGAAGATTCATTCCTAAGAGGAAGGTGGAAAAAATTAGCTTTAGGTGTTAAAAAAAATGCTGAACAGAAAATCTCAGAATGCCAGGGCTATAAGATGCCAAAGAACATAGAATGTCAGACCCAGGGGAAATTTCAGAACATAGACTGCACAATATCAGAGCTCAAAACAATCCTGTAATCTGTAACAGAAGAATTGGAAGCAACCTTATACTATAGCTCATAAAATAACATTAGGAATGCAACCTAGAACATAGAGTATCAGAGGAAAATGGACTTTTAATCAAAGAATTTAGAATGTCCTAACTAAAAGTAACATTATAACACAGAGCTGGAAGGTATGGTAGAAAATTGAATATTAGAGTTATAAAAGCATTGAATGCAAAAGATGGAAGGAAGAGAGCATATCACATAAAAACAAAATTTGGAGGACCATCTGCTCCAAACATATTTTAGAAATCTTTGAGGACTTAGAGAGTTAAAAACAAACAAAAACAAAAAACAATATAATTGAACAATTTAACATACTACCTGGAGACTCCCAAATCCATGCTATTTATACCAGACCATGTTATCTATCTATGTATCTATGATATATGTATCTATCATCTATCTATCAATCTACATACATATACATATATACATGTATATTTATATAATATTTATATATATATGTATATGTATCTTTATAAATGTATATTTATATACATACACACATATATGCTTCAAAATGTAATGTGCTTTATTTTTAAACTTTGTGAACCTACCTCTTCAATTTAAAATGAAAATATCCTGGATAGTTTTTTTTTTTGATTCATATATTTGTGAAAAAAATCATCTATTTTTTGATATAATGGTAATATTTAGATCACATCTATCCATAAATTGCATATTATATTGACAGCAATCCATCAAAGCCTCATGATTCATAGGCCCTGTGAACATAGCAATTTTAAATTCAGAATCTGCATAAAATTGACACTAATTTTTTTTTCTTTTTGAAAACCTCTAAGTTTGGGCTCTGCTAATGATTTTACCCAGTAGGGAAAGAATGCATAAGTATCTTGTTAGGAATACAAAGAGTACTACTAAAAAAAAGACAGCAAGTTTACCCTCAGGAAGTTTAAAGTTAATTCAGAGAGGGTTGATAGGTATAGTCCAGTCCATGCTTTATTGCCTTGACAGAAGCCATTAAGAGAGGGTAGATCTCTGTGTAAAATATCAGACTTTATTTTAATTTAGTTTCCCAAGGCTCATTCGATATCAAACTCTTTGTACATTTGTAGTATTTGATAGTTCCTTAGAGTTTACTCTAGTGGAACTGGCCCTTGCGAGCACAATAAAACAAGCAAATCCATATTGAAAAGAAGGGCGCCAAACCTTATTGACTGATTGACAATTCCAAAGGCAATATTTAATATCCTAGGATTTATTCTTCTAGGGTTTAAATGTTATTGACATACCAGGCCCTAGATAAATAATAGGTGAGTGTATAAATGATTGAAACAAGAGATAATATGCAGAGTATTTAGAGGGTAATAGACCAGGTTAATTGGTGATTGGAGGTAGATCAAGGAGGAAGTTTAGAAGTGATTATAGGATTAAGAGGATACATGTATCAGGAAGTTTGAAGAATTTTTAGAGATAATGCAATGCATAAAAGCAATAAGGAGAAGAAAGTTAAAAAGGTGGTGGCTAATAAATTGTGTCCTCCTCCCCAATATAAATAACAAGATATGAGAAGTAAAAACAGAAATACAAAAGGAAGTGTCCCTATGAAGTTGTTGTTTATTTGCATATGAAATGGCCAGTAAACTATGAGAACTATCAGATATAATGGATTTCCTGGACTGGAATTCTTTAGGTAGAGTTGCTAGTCAACGAATCAATCAATCATTAAAAAGAGAGCTACAGGAAGGGGAACAAAGCCAGTGGAGGGAGAGTTCAGCTCTTGTGGAAACTTGGAGAGCATTTATTCTCCTTTTCCTTGTGCCTCTGGAGCAGAGTCATCAAACAAACTCAGGAACCAGATATCAGTGATTTTTTTCAAGTAAATGAAAATATAATAGAACAGAGATAATGTTACTTTGTGGTTTTCTAATTCTATGTGATATTCCAGTAATCCTTATGTTTAGTATAATGGCACCATTTCTATCGGAATTTTATTCTAATCATCTAGAACACTGTTCAGAAGGAAGAGATGACTCTCTCTTCATTCCCTTTAACAATGCTATCTTACAGCAGAACCACTTGGCATCTTTCCATGCATGGAGCACAGAGTTTATCTCCACAATTGAGTAGTAGTTGGCAAGATGAGTTTTCAAAAGCAAAGAACAGTACCCTAAGCCCAGATTTCAGTTGAGAACAAACCTGGAAATGGTAGAGACCATGCTTAAGCATTAGCTTAATGAGTTTATTTCAGGAGCAGGAACAGAGGTCCCAGTACGTCATCCATCATCAGAAAGCAGAATGACATAATAGACCATTAGAGACCTTGTGGAGTTTATAAGTAGTCTCTCCTTGCATGTGTGTGACATGGCCAGAAGTATGCCTTCCTACTTGTGAACAGTATGTGAATATTGTATCCCTGTTACTGCTAGATATAATTACAGGAAAGTGATTCCCACTTTTGTGGAAAAAATATTTTATTTCTGACTATGTTATTTTAGCAAATACCTTTGTTTTGAATTAATTCTTATCTTCTAGCTGACTATGAAAAGAGATAACACAGATGGGGGTTCATATGCTTTAATTTTAGGAGAATAAGGCAGCAGAACACCTTGAATTTAGAATAAGTTCCTTCAGCACCTAATTTGTAAGTGGTGGATGGAAGAATAATGTAGGTTTTTTTTGGGGGGGATTATAATTAGTAAAAAATTAAAACTAATAAAATAAACAAATGAGGAAACTGTCTTTATGTTATGACAAAAACCATGATATCGACAATACTTTTGTGTTCATTCCAAATACTCCAAATTCTAAGTAGGAAGACACACACACTCACACACACACACACACACACACACACAGACAAAGAGAGACAGAGACAGAGAGACAGTGACAGAAAGAGACAGTCAGAGAGAGACAGAGACAGAGGGACAGAGATAGACAGACGGGGGGAGGAGAGGAGACATTAACAGAGTTAGGGACAGACAGATAGTGAAAGAGAGAGAAAAAAGTATATAAAGAGAAACAGTGGAACAGAGTAAGTGAGAGAGACAGAGAGAGACAGGGACATAAAAATAAAGAAAACAGAGACAGAGAGACAGAAACAGAGATAGAAAGAGAGACAGTGACAGTGAGACAGAGAGACTGGAATTATAATCAGGAGAACCTTATTGAAATTTTGGTTCTGACACTAGCTGAGAGTATTTGTGTTTACTCTTGAACTTAGTGTCTGCATATGTAAAATGGGTGGAAGGATTAATAAGATTTGGATGGCCTACTATATAGAGCTTTGGGGAGGTAAGCACAATGGAAACCCTATAGCATTACAGAGATAGCTATGATTATGATTATAGATCATTCCAGCAGTCAAGGTGTATAATTGGTGCCATGAGACTTGAAGTATAAGAATATCCTTCTCCATTATTGGGGGGGGGGCACAGCAGGAGAAGGTTTTAAATGAACCCTATGGCAATGATCCTACAACAGGCGGGTTTATGGTGCCATAAAGGGAAGTGACCTGCTTCCATGGGAGCAGTGAAAGCTCCTTTAATCACAACCTGCTCTTTACCAATACAGACTCACTGGAAAGCAATTAGATGTGATGACAAGGTATTCAACAAAACACCTGTTCCCTCAAAATGGGAACAAACCATGGCACTAGAATGAAATGCTTTGCTTCTGCAACTGTGTGCTCATCACAAAGACAATTGTTTGAACCTCCAGTCCAGGAAATGAATTGTCCTTATTCGTGGCCTTATTCATTCATTAAATATTTATTAAGCCTATTATAATTATAATGATAATGATATCACATTGAATTTATTGATGCTATATTAAATATATCATCATACAATATGCAGTAACAGCTTGTCTCTGTAGAGACTTGAGGTAATTTCGCCTTTGGTGAGTGTGTTTCTTAATAGATTGAATGGCACTAGATAAACTGAAGGCATTTCAAACTCAAAATATGTAAAACAGAACTTGTTCTCACCCCTTTCCTCTGCGTTCTCTTCCCTCAAGTCCAATACAGCTATTTTTACATATGCATATATTTATAGATCTCTTGAGAGAGCTACATGTGTGTGTATACATGTTATTGTTCAGTTGTTTCAGTCCTACCAGACTCTCCATGATCCCACTTCGGTTTTTCTGGCAAAGTTCCTAGAGCATTTTGCCATTCCTTCTACATCTCATTTGACAGATGAGGAAACTGAGATAGGCAGGGTTAAGTGGCTTGACCAGGATCACAAAGCTAGTAAGTGTCTTAGGCCAGATTTGAACTCAGGAAGATGAGATTTCTTGACTCAAGGCCTGGCACTCAACTGTGCAATCTAGCTGCTCATCTATACACGCATATATGCACATACGTATTTATGTATATATACACATATCTGCAATGCACATTTGGATACATACATAAATATGTGTATATAGGTACATATGCACGTATGTATGTGAACACATGTGAACATATATGGATATATACACCTTTATAAAAGATTTAAATATAAATATATAGTTATCTAAATCCATAGATATAGAAGATATCTCTATAGAAATAATAATAGATGCAGAAATAGGCATGGAATACATGTTTATAGACCCCAGGTTAGCAACATCTGATATAGAAAGAGAGGTTGTCAACAGTGTCAGATGCTGCAGGGAGTTCAAGAATTTTGGGGAGTGAGAGAAGGTCAAGGTTACCCACTGGTAACCTTGGAGACTATCTCATTGAGGAATGAGGTCAGAATCCAGTTTAAAGGGGCTGAGATATAAGTAGAAAGTTATAAAAATTGCTTTTTTGAAGGAAGGTAAGCAGTTTGTTTTTTCAATTTTTTTCCATTTCCTTAGAATTTTATTTTCCCCCAATTACATGTAAAAACAATTTTAACATCCATTTTTAAAATTTGTGATCCAAATACTCTTCCTCCCTCTCTACCCCCCCTTAAGAACTCAAGCATTTCAATGTGTTATACATGTGTAGTCATGCAACACATTTCCATGTTAGTAAGATTGTGAAAGGAAACAGTTAAAAATTAACAAAAAGAATCTAAAAAAAAATATGGTTCAATCTATATTGACACCATCAGTTCTTTCTCTGTAGATGGATCGCAATTTTCATAAGTCCTTCAGAGGTGTCTTGGATCTTTGCATTGCTGAGAATAGCCACATCATTCACAGCTGATCATCTTACAATATTGCTGATACTTTGCATACAGTACATCTCACTTTGCATCAGCTCATTTAAGTCTTTCCAGGTTTTCTGAGAGCATCCTGTCATCATTTCACACTTACTATTGTTAACTGAATTTCCATCCATCATACTCCCTCCCCATGTCATTTATTCTCATGCACATTTTTTTGACAGCCAGTTTTGGTTTTTTTTTTTTTTATTTTTTGGTGGTGCAATGAGGGTTAAGTGACTTGCCTGGGGTCACAGAGCTAGTAAGTGTCAAGTGTCTGAGGCCAGATTTGAACTCAGGTCCTCCTGAATCCAGGGCTTGTGCTTTATCCACCTAGATACCCCCATGTCATTTATTCTCTATCTCCTTTCACTCTTTCTCTCCTCAATGGTGTTTTGCTTCTGATGACCCCCTCCCTCAATCTGCCCTCCCTTCTATCACTTCCCCACCCCATGTCCTTTGCCTCCTACTTTCCTGCAAGATAAGATACGTTACTGCAACCAATTGAGTGTGTATCTTATTCCATCCTTGAACCAATTCTGATGAGCGTGTTTCACCCCTTCCCCAGCACCTCCCCCAACTTCCCATCCACTATATAAGCTTTTTCTAGCTTCTTTTCTATGAGATACTTTACCCCTTTCCATCACTCCCTTTCACTTTCTCCCACTGCATTCCTCTCTCACCCCTTAATTTTATTTTTTGAAGATATCATCCCTTCATATACAATTCACACTTGTGCCCTCTTTCTAAATATACTCCATCCAGTTGCCCTAATAATGAGGAAATTCTTATGAGTTATGAGTATCATCTTCCCATGTAAGAATGTAAACAGTTTAAACTTTTAATATCCCTTATGATTTATTTTTCCTGTTTATCTTTTTTTGATTCTCTAAAGCCTTTGGAAATCAAATTTTCTGTTCAGCTCAGATCTTTTCATCAAGAATGCCTGAGGGGCAGCTAGGTGGCTCAGTGGATAAAGCACTGGCCCTGGATTCAGGAGGACCTGAGTTCAAATTCGGCCTCAGATACTTGACACTTACTAGCTGTGTGACCCTGGGCAAGTAACTTAACCCTCATTGCCCCACAAAAGCAAACAAACAAACAAACAAACAACAACAACAAAAGAATGCCTCTCTTTCATTAAATTTGCCTTTTTCCCCTGATGGATTATACTCAGTTTTGCTAGGTAGGTAATTCTTGGTTGTAATTCCAGTTCCTTTGCCCTCTGGATATCATATCCCAAGCCCTCTGATCCTTTAATGCAGAAACTGCTAAATCCTTTGTTATCCTGAATGTGCTTCCACAATACTTGAATTGTTATTTTCTGGATACTTTTAATATTTTTTCATGACCTGGGAACTCTGGAATATGGATATAATTTTACCGGGAATTTTAATTTTGGGATCTCTTTCAGGAGGTGATTGGTGAATTCTTTCAATTTTTATTTTATTTTCTGGTTCTAGAGCATCAGGACAATTTTCCCTGACAATTTCTTTGAAGATCATGTCTAGGCTCTATTTTTTGGATCATGGCTTTCAGACAGACAAACAATTTTCTTTTATTAAAATTTGTAATAAAGTATTTTATTTTTTTCCTGTTACATATAAACATAGTTCTCAACTTTTGTTTATACACACTTTCCAATTTCAGATTTTTCTCCCTCCCTCCCCTCCCTCCCCCCTCCCCTAGACAGCAGGTAATCCAATATAGGTTTTATACACACACACACACACACACACATACATACATATATATATATATATATATATATATAACATTAACAATATATACATACATAATAACATTAAACATATTTCTGCATTAGTCATGTTATAAGAGAAAAATCAGAGCAATGACAAACAACCTCAAAATAGAAAAACAACAGCACCAAAGACACAAGAAATAGTATGGTTCATTCAGAATCTATACTCCACAGTTCTTTTTTTTTTTTTCCTGGATTTGGAAATCCTCTTCTATCATGAGTTCCCTGGAACTCTTCTGTACCATTGCATTGGTGAGAAGAATATAGTCCATCAGAGTAGATTAACACACAATGTTGGTGATACTGTGTACAATGTTCTTCTGGTTCTGGTCATCTCACTCATCATCAGCTCATGCAAGACCCTCCAGGTTTCTCTGAACCCCTTGTGCTCATTGTTTCTTACAGCACAATAGTATTCCATTACATTCATATACCACAACTTGTCCAGCCATTCCCCAATTGATGGGCATCCCCTCAACTTCCAATTCCTTGCCACCACGTAAAGAGCAGCTATAAATAATTTTGTACATGTGGGTCCCTCTCCCCTTTCCATTATCCATTTGGGAAAAAGACCCAAAAGTGGTAATGCTGGTTCAAAGGGTATGCACAGCTTTATCGCCCTTTGGGCATAATTCCAAATTGCTCTCCAGTATGGTTGGATCAGTTCACAGCTCCACCAACAATGCATTAGTGTTCCAATTTTTCCACAGCTTCTCCAACATTTATTATTTTCCTTTTTTGTCATTTTAGCCAATCTGATAGGTGGACAATTTTCAAATTATCTCTCCTGCATCTATTTTCCAAGTCAGTTGTTTTTCCAATGATATATTTCACACTGCCTTCTATTTTTTTTCATTCTTTTGGTTTTGTTTTATTGTTTCTTGATTTCTCATAAAATCATTAGCTTCTATTTGCTCAATCCTAATTTTTAAGAACTTATTTTCTTCAGAGAGATTTTATACCTCCTTTTTCATTTGGCCTATTTGGTTTTTCAAGATATTCTTTTCATCACTGGCTTTTTGTACCTCTTTTACCATTTGGTGTAGTCTGTTTTTTAAGGTGTTATTTTATTCAGTATTTTTTGTGTCTCCTTTACCAAGTTGTTGATTTTTTCATGATTTTCTTGCATCAGTCTAATTTCTCTTTCCATTTTTCCCCTTTACCTCTCTTACTTTATTTTCAAAGTCATTTTTGAGCCTTTCTATGGCCTGAGATCAATTCATATTTTTCTTTGAAGTTTTAGATGTAGGAGCTTTGACTTTGTTATCTTCTTCAGACAGTATTTTTATCTTCCTTGTCACCATAGAAACTTTCTGTGGTCAGCATTTTGTTGTTGTTGTTGTTGTTTTTTTTTTTCTGTTTGCTCATTTTCACAACCTATTTCATGACTTCTAACTTTTTGTTAAAATGTGGCACTGCTTCCAGGGTGGAAGGTGCACTGTCCCAAGCTTGAGGAGATTTGTCCACCTGTTTTCAGAAATACTTCTAGAAATTTCTAAGTGTTTAGTTCTACCAAGATTGTATGATTTAAGGAGAAGTATGTTTACTATTTTCCTGGCCTGTGCTCTGGTCTGCAAGCAACTACAGGCCTGCTTTTCTGCCCTGTAGCTCTGAGCAGTATTCCCCTTCACTGTGGCTGCAAGCTCTTGTGTGCTTGTGCTCATCCCCCACCTGGGACTCCCACCCAAGACTATGACCTGGATCTGAGTATGAGCAAAACAACAGAGTCCTGCCTCAGTGTTAGCAAAGCAATCCCTGTAATCTCCTTTAGGCCAACTCTTTGACCCCTTTATCATCTGTGGACTGAGTTCCAGTAGCAATTGCTGCCCTGATGATTGAGAGGCTCTCAAGGCCTGCTCCTGGTTTGCTGTGGCTGGTGTTGGGGCTGTACTGGTGTTAGGTCTTTGCAAGGCTACACAGTACTCTCACCCTGGTACAGCAGACCTTTCCTGCCAATCTAAATTGTCTTTGGCTGGAAAATTATTTCACCCTGACTTTTTGTGCGTTTTAATGCTCCAGGAATTGTCTTATGGCATTATTTGAAGGTATTTGGAAGGGTCTTGGGGAGAGCTCAGTCAAGTCACTGCCTTTCCTCTGCCATCTTGGCTCCAGAAAAAAACACAATTATTTTAGATGGTCAAAACCAATTCCAGAATAAGGACTAATAGAAGTAAATACTATGTGTGATTATTGGATATGTAGCTTGATAAGTTTTTGATTCTGAAAAATGGGAACAAGGAAAATTTAAGACATTGTTGGCTCTATCAATACTCCTTTTTAGAGAAAATTCTGATTCAAAAACATTGCCATGAAACAGAAGTCAAGGAGACCAGATAATAGATCAGTAAGTAAATATTTGATCTCATTACAACACAGAAGACATGGAAGTGAGAGTCACATTGCTTATATGGCACAAACTCCTTTACAAAATGATACGTAGGGGGATGACAAAGAATTATAAACAGTATTTCCTTACAGAACAGCAAAGTGCAATTAAGGGGGAAAAATTAAGAAAACAAATAAGGAAATTAAGCAAATTAAGGGAAAAACAGTTCAGAAATATTAAAAAGTATATCCATTGAGTCTAAAAACACATGGAGTATTTTTCACCATTGGTACCCAAATTCTGCAAAGAAAGGTCAGACAAATTTACTCTTCCTTTTTCAGAGCCACACTTGGATATTATAATTACCTACTGTTCAATCTTGTTGATGAAACAGGGTTCCAGATTTAGAGGTATAAGTGACCTTTGAGTTCATGTAATATCACCCCCTCACTTTACAGAAAAGGATCCTGACAGTAAGATAGACCTTAAGTGATTTCCTAAGGTCAAACAGTAAGTATTGATGATGATACCTAATGGTTATATGCTTGCAGGCACTTTACAATTATTATCTCATTTGATCCTCAATAAAATCCGAGAAGGTAGGTGTTATTATTATGATCACCATTTTTTAAATGAGGAAACTGAGACAAACAGGGTTAAGTGACTTTCCTAGGGTCACACAGCTAGTAAATAACTGAGTCCAGATTTGAACTCAAGTCTTCCTGACTCAAGACCCAGGGTTATCCACGTTGTCTTCTAGATGCAACCCACAAATAATTATTGAAATGTTTCATAGAAAACAGTTTTGTTTGTACTTAGGCAAGTTGTTATTTAGTCATATCCTACTCTTCATGACACTATTTGGGGTTTTCTTGGGAAACATACTGGAGTGGTTTGCCATTCCTTCTCCAACTCATTTTATATATAAAACAACTGAGGCAAACAGGAACAAATGACTTTTCCTGAGTCACAGAGCTAGAAAGTGTCTGAGGTCAAATGTGAACTCACAGAGATGAGTCTTCCTGACTCCAGGCCTGGCACTGTATCCATTGTACCACCTAGCTGCTCACTTATATACCATTTTCCATTTTCATTGCTTTAGAAAGTGTAGGCTGAATATTTCTTTTCACACAGAACGTTGCAGGACTTTCATCAAGTGCCAAAGCTATACAAAGCCAGGTCACCAAGGTGCACAATCTCCCCAAAGATATTAACCTAATCATCTACAATGCAAGATAATAATGGATGAAAAATTCATAGTACCTGATCGTGACATGTGATTGGATGGGCAATCTATTGAATTCATTCCTCTGTGCATCAGGTTTATGTGGGCATTACACACGGAAAATGAGCTAGGTCCAGAAAGTAATAGGAAAGAGATGAGACTGAGTTGTGATCGCAACTTGAATATTATTTTTCATTATTCCAAGATTAAAAAGCCTTTCTAATGGCAACTACAAATGCTCAAAACTGACTGCAATGGTAGTAGCAGGGATAGCTGCACAAACATTAGAAGAAGCCAGAGTTCTTAGCTGCCCCCTCAATTTCCTCTTAGTAGATGGGTTTTTCCTCAACTGCAGATAAAACTTGCCCTTCTTTTCATGCTGGGGATTCAGACAAGGAACAAGGAATATATTTTCTTCTTTTTAAATACAAGGTTAAAAAGATGAAAAAAACACACACACACATACATACATATACATATATATACATATACACACATATACACATATATACACACACATATATGTATGTATATGTATATATATGTGTATATATATCTATACATCTATCTATAGCTATAGCTATATATATATCTATAGCTATCTATATCTATATCTATATCTATATCTATATCTATATCTATATCTATATCTATATCTATATCTATATCTATATCTATATCTATATCTATATCTATATCTATATCTATATCTATATCTTTTTTATGTGTTTCCAGGAAAACAAATTAAGGTTCTTCAGTGTTTGTTCAAATTATTTTCAAGTGGACATAAAGTGATGAAACTTCCTTTTTACATTTTACACTAATAAATGTGAACTTTATGAAGTCTAAGGGGGCAAGGAAACCGCCAATCACAGGATAAATGTTTAAAGCTCTTTTTATTGTTTTGCAGCTGGTGCCCTTTGCTGAAGGATATTTCCTGTATTCCTCTGCTGGAAAAGCAGAATAAAAACATTTCATTTTAAGGAAGCAATTAGAAACACATCTGTTGTTCCAGGACTTTCATATTAAAAGCATGTCCACACAGACAATGTAAATTAAAAAAAAAAGTCTTCAGTGTGCAAAGTGAAAGATTATAGTTGGATCGTTATGCTGAGTTTGGGAGTAATGGTTGCATGTACTTTGTACATTTAATTATTATTTAATTCTTTTTTATAGTAACGGTTTTTATAATACTACTCCACTCCACAAAACCCTTTCTTTCCATAAGTAAAACCATGTTTAAGAAACTGTCAGCAAAACAGCTGAATCTGAGGGTGTATAAAGCACTCTGTACCTACAATTTCTCATATCCGTTCATCAGAGAGTATTACAATCTATCATCTGTACTCTGAAGACTACGATCATTAATTGCAATTCGTAATAATTGAACAATATGCCTCCACATTGCCATTAGTTTCAATGCACTGATGGTATACATGATCGTGGTTATCTTGAACCAATAGAGTCTAGTCTGGAGACAGCATAGAAAGAGATAGAGATAAAGGTAGAGGTAGAGGTAGAGGTAGAGGTAGAGATAGAGATAGAGAGATAGAGAGATAGAGAGAGATAGAGAGATAGAGATTGGCATTACTGAGACTTCTCCAGGGTTCTGACTGCATTATCCCAGGTGGATATAACTTAATCCGTGACCAGCAGAACATCACAAGTAGGTGGATAGGAAAAGAAGCTTGATATTAGCTGTAGCAAACACGATGTCAACAGCATATTTAAAAGAGAATTCAGAAAGTGGCAAAAACAAAGAGATAGTCCATGACAGTGTTGAAAAACTGACGGAAGAGACAGAATTGGAGAACACGGACTCAAATCAGAATAAGTATGAAGAAGATAGACTTTTTTATTGGACTATTTTTGATTCTCATTTCTTTGAGTATTTATAGAAGGGGAGATCAGGAAAATTCCAGAATTATCTCCTCTTAACCTTTGCCTCTCAGAATTCCTAGCTCCCCTCATAGTTCAGCTTGAACCCCCTCTCCTATACAGGACCTTTCTTGATCCCCAGCTACTAGTGATTTCACCCAGAATGTTATCATGCATTTATTTAAATTATGTTTTCTTTATATTTAAATGTACATGCACATGCACATATATAACATTTATGTATCCCACACCTGTTTTTCCAGAG
Organism: Dromiciops gliroides; assembly: GCF_019393635.1. Classification (NCBI taxonomy): domain Eukaryota; kingdom Metazoa; phylum Chordata; class Mammalia; order Microbiotheria; family Microbiotheriidae; genus Dromiciops; species Dromiciops gliroides. The sequence goes on from NC_057866.1 coordinate 31,934,005, forward strand.
TCAATGTAAATTCTTTGACACTACGTTAGGAAGTAACAAAATGAGGGTTGATTACCTCCCAAAACTCTAACTAACAGGTATTAGTGATTAAAGTTGACCACAACCATTTGGATTTCAGAGGATTGGGGAAGGTGCATAAATGTCAGGTTATGAGGACATGACAATACAAAGGGATTTAATATTTCTGTATAATGGAAATGAAATGTTTGTAGATGTTGAAGAGGTTAAAGGAAGGACCACCCTTGTGGATTGCTGATGTGGGATGGTGGTACAGGTTATGTTAAGTACAAAGGTTGACAAACTGGGATACCAGGGTGTTTGAGGATACATTAACACATATATTAAAGTCTTCAAGTATAAGGACAGGGGTTGGGATTAGAAGAAAGAATGCATAGGTCATCTCCTGAACTCCTTGAGACAGGAGAAGGAAAGAGTTGGGGAAGAGGAACATGCCACTCATTTGCTGACAGACAATGGACAGAAGATGCAGCAGAAGTCATATATTTTTTCTGGCATGACTAATGTTAGAAATTATTTTGATTGAGCACTCAAATTGGGGCAGCTAGGGGACACAGTAGATACAATAGTTGGTCAGGAGACAGGATGACCCCAGTTCAAATCTGACCTCATGCATTTATTAGCTCTGTGTCACTTAGTAAGTTACTTAACCTCTTATTCCCCATCTCCTCATCTGTAAAATGGGGACTTTAATAGCACAACTCTCAGAGTTGTTGTGATGATTAAATGAGATCATAATTATAAAGTATTTAGCTCAGTCCTTAGCACATAATAAATTTATATAAATGTTAGGCATAATTTCTTTGTTATTATTTTAGCAAGTTTATATTTATTTTGTTTTTGTTTCTTCTTTTCTTAAATTTGGGAATAATTGGAAAGAGGCAATGGCTAGGACTAGGGAAAACCAAAAAACGGGAGAACACAGTGCATTTGTTCTTTGTTTTTTTAAAGAAAATATACGTGAGAAAATATAAACAAAGCCATATAGGGCAGCTAGGTGTGGCAGTGGATAAAGCACCAGCCCTGGATTCAGGAGGACATGAGTTCAAATCTGGCCTCAGACACTTGACACTTACTAGCTGTGTGACCCTGGGCAAGTCACTTAACCCTCACTGCCCCACCAAAAAAAAGAAACAAATCCATAAAGGATCACAGCTAATTAAGAGATCCCTGAAAGTTACAGCTGAATTTATTATGTATGTAGACAAAGAACCTCATGCGTAGATGAGCCCCACCTCTGGCAAAGGCTCAGAGGGATGCAGGTCAAACTTCTCTAGCCTCTTTCCCCCTAACCCTTCTCCATGGAAGACAATAATTCCTGTAAAGGGAGCAAGATATTAGAAATTAGGCCTGCAGTCCCCTCTGCTCTCCAGTGAGAGAGACAGAGACAGAGACAGAGAGAAGAGAAGATAGAGGAAACCAGGCTAGAATTTATCTATGCTCCCTTAAATATAATTAATAGGTAATATGATTGTGTTCAATATAATTTCTTATCTCTTTGTCATTAGAGGGGGGAAAGGAACACAAACTTGTATATATATATATATATATATATATATATGGCTTGTCCCCTTTTCTGCTGAATACCAATTACATAATCAATACATGTAGTGAACAAATAAATAAAAACCCATTTATTCAAATAATAGCAAAACAAAAATCAGAGAAAACACAGAGGAGAATAAAATTGGATTTGAAAGATTGAGAAATATCTCCCAGTAGGAAAAACATAATTCAGGTCAAACAAGAAAGATTGATCTAGGGAGCAGTTGGTGGTCCAGTGGATAAGCCACTGGCCCTGGATTCAGGAGGACCTGAGTTCAAATCCAGCCATAGTCACTTGACACTTACTAGCTGTGTGATCCTGGGCAAGTCACTTAACTCCAGTTACGTCACTATAAAACACCACCACCACCACCAACAACAAAAATAGACAAAAAGTATACTGAACTGCACATAATAAAGATTCAAATTTTCATGTATAACATTTTTTGTTCTACTATGTGCATAGACATATTCAATTTATTGAATGGTGTTTATTTATATTGAAATAAAAGGAAATAACAGTACAATATAATAATCCTATAAATGTTGACTCACAGAGCTATTGTGGGGAATAAATAATAAAGCTATATGTATGTTAGGGTTTTTTTTTCCATTTTTTATTTAAAGTTTTGAGTTTCAAATTCTATCCCTTCCTCCTCTCTCTATGAGATAGCAAGCAATCAGATCCAGATTATATATGTGTAATTGTGTAAAACATTTCCATATTTGTCATTTTATAGAAGACAAATAAAAAGTAAATTAAAAATATGAAAAATACCATGCTTAGTCTGTATTCTATCAATATCAGTTCTTTCTCTGGAAACAGACAATATGATTCATCATTAGTCTTTTGGGATTGTCTTGGATCATTGTATTGCTAAGAATAGCTAAGTTATTCATTGTTCTTCATCAAACAATATTGCTATTATTCTGTACAAATTCCCATGGTTCTGGTTGTTTCACTATCCATCAGTTCATTTATATCTTTTCAGTTTTTTCTGCTTTTCATTTCTCATAGAAAAATAATATTCTATTACATTCATGTGCCACAGCTTGTTTAGCCATTCCCCAATTGATATAACCTCTCTGATTTGCAATTCTCAGCTACCTCAAAAAGAGCTGCTGTAAAGAATTTTGTACAAATAGGTCCTCTTCCCTTTTTCGATGTCTTTGAGATATAAACCTATCAGTGGTACTGATGGATATAATATATGCAGAATTTTATAGGCCTTTGACCATAGGCCTTTGACCATTCCAAGTTGCTCCCCAGAATGGTTGTATCAGTTCACAACTCCAGCAACAGTACATTAGTGTCCTAGTTTTCCCACATCCCCCCCAACAGCCAACATTTTCTTTTTCTGTCCTATAAGCCACTCTGATAGGTATTAGGGGGGTAACTCAGAGATGTTTTAATTTGCATTCCTCTGGTCAATAGTGATTTAGATTATTTTAAAATATGACAATAGATAGCTTTGATTTATTTTTTTCTGAAAGCTGCCTGTTCATATCCCTTGAGCATTTATCAATTGGGGAATGACTTGTAGTTTTTTATAGATTTTACTCAATTTTCTACATATTTGAGAAATGAGGTCTTTATCAAAGATATAAATGCCAAGCATTCTTTTTTTTTAATGTATGAGGTATTTTATTTTTTCCGTTACATGTAAAGATAGTTCTCAACTTTTGTTTATACATGCTTTACAATTTCAGATTTTTCTCCCTCCCTCCCCTCCCTCCCCCCCTCCCCTAGACAGCAGGTAATCTGATATAGGTTATATCTATATATCTCTATACATATACATATAGAGAGAGACACACACACACATATATATATATACATAATAACATTAATCCTATTTCTGCATTAATCCTGTTACAAGAGAAAGAATCAGAGCAGTGATGCAAAACCTCAAAATAGAAAAAAATCACAACAGCACCCAAAACAAAAGAAATAATATGGTTCAATCAGCATCCATACTCCACAGTTCTTTCTTTCTTTTTTTTCTTGTTGTTGGAGATCCTCTTCTATCATGAGTTCCCTGGAACTCTTCTGTACCATTGCATTGGTGAGAAGAATATAGTCCATCACAGTAGGTCAACACTCAATGTTGATGATACTGTGTACAATGTTCTTCTGGTTCTGCTCATCTCACTCATTATCAGCTCACATAAGACCCTCCAGGTTTCTCTGAACTCTTCCTGCTCATCATTTCAATGCCAAGCATTCTTAAGCCTAATTTATCATCCAGATGAGAGCCCTTCAAAAGTTAAGGACAACTATGAGGTTTTTCCCCTAAGTCCTCTCCACTCCATAGTGATAATCATTAGATTCTTTAGCTGAATATCTTATAATAAGGTCTCTGATCATTTATCATCTTTGGGAAAAAAAAAACATTGAGATTTTTTTTTTTTGTTCTGCTCTTTAATGTCTACTCTAGTAATGTTGCCTGGATGTTTTTAACACAACCTTGAGGTGATATTCTTTTTTCAGTTCCTTTTCCTACCTGTAGTTGCCAACTAGGTGGTACAATGGATAGAGTACCCAGCCTAGAGTCAGTAAGATCTGAATCCAAATCAGGCTTCAGACACTTACTAACTGTGTGTCCTTGGGCAAGTCACTTAAACCTATTTGCCTCAGTTTTTCATATTTAAAATGAGCAGTTGAAGAAAATGGCAAAGCACTTAAATTATTTTTGCCAAGAAAACCACAATTGGGGTCATGAAGAGTCAGACATGACTGGAAAATTACTTAATGAGAAATACACAATCATCCCTCTAGCACTGGGTGACTTCTAGTGTAATTTTTTTATCTCTTTTCTCTAAGATATCACTACAATGTCAAGAATAGTCCAAAATATAGTATGTAGAACTGTATGCCATATTCAAGACATAACTTGGTCAGTCTAGACTATCAGAAGTATATTAACTTCTACATTCTGAATATGACTCCTACTGTTATGTCTTAATGTACTTTAAGATAGCATTTTTTAACTTTAGTTCCATACTATTGACTCATATTGCTTTTTTCTTTTTTTATTGAGAATTTTATTTTCCTCCCTAATTACACATAAAAATAATTTTCAACATCCATTTTTTAAAACTTTGTGTTCCAAATTCTCCTCTTCCCTCCCTCTCCAACCTCCATTAAGAATGCAAGCAATTCCAGGAAGCTAGGTGGCACAGTGGATAGAACACTGGCCCTGGAGTCAGGAGAACCTGAGTTCAGATCTGGCCTCAGAAACTTAACACTTATTAGCTGTGTGACACTGGGCAAGTCACTTAACCACAATTGCCTCACTAAAAACAAAAAACAAAAACAAAAGAAAAAAAAGAATGCAAGCAATTAAATATAAGTTACACATATACAGTCATGTAAAACATTTCTATATTAGTCAGGTTATGAAAGAAAACAGACAAAAATTAAGAAAAAGAAATTTTAAATATATGCTTCAATCTGTATTCAGACAGCATCAATTCTTTCTCTGAACATGTATCACATTTTTCATAAGTCCTTCAGAGTTATCCTGGATCACTGCATTGCTGAGAATAGCCAAGTCATTCACAACTGATCATCTTACAATATTACTATTAATTTGTATACATTTCATGTTGCATCAGCTCATGTAAGTCTTTCCAGGTTTTTTTTTTTCTGAGTCTTCTGCCCATCCTTTTTTACAGCACAAGTGTTTCATCATAATCTCATCCCACAATTTGTTCAGCCATTCCACAATTGATAAGGATCTTATCAGTTTCAAATTCCTTGCACCAGAAAAAGGCTGCCAGAAATATATTTTATTTCGTTTTTTTATATACATATACATACATAAACACATATACAAGACACACACACACACACACACACACACACACACCTTACCTTTTTAGTTTTTATCTCTTTTTGATTTCCAACCTAGCAATGGTACCTACCACTAGGCTAAAGATCATGCATTGTTTTATAGTACTTTGGCCATAGCTTCAATTTGCTCTTCAGAATGTTTGAATCAGTATACAACTCTACCAACAGTGCATTAGTGTCTCATTTTCCCAATACCCCTTACATTTGTCATTTTTTTCTCCTGTACTATTATCCAATCCAATAGGTATGAGGTAGTACCTCAGAAATGTTTTGATCTGCAACTTTTTTTTGGGGGGGGGCAGGGCAATGAGGATTAAGTGACTCACCCAGGGTCACACAGCTAGTATCAAGTGTCTGAGGTCAGATTTGAACTCAGGTCCTCCTGAATCCAGGGCCTGTGCTTTATCCACTGTGCCACATAGCTGCCCCCAGCATCTTTCTAATCAATAGTGAGTTAGAGCATTTCTCTTCATATGGCTGTAGATAGCTTTGATTATACCATATGAAAACTCTTCATATCATTTGATCACTTATCATCATATTGCTCTAAAACATTAAAAATCCTCTAGCTATCTATTCACAAACTGTAGTCAAGACACTGCTATATGAATTTAGTTCTAAGTATTGCTTCCTTTATGTTTCTGCTATTCCTCTGAGATTATCCTCAATTCATAATATAATATTATATATATAATACATATATACACATATATATGTATATGTTTGCTTGTACATAGTATGCTGTTGCTATTTCTCCAATTATATTGTGAGCTCCTAAAGGTCAGTGGATGTCACTGCATTGTTTTATATCTTCAGTACTTAGTACAGTGCCCGGCACATAGTAGGTATTTTTTTAATGTTTTTTTGGCTTGACATACATTCTTCATGTTGAAATTCTATTTTTAAAATACTCAAATAGAATATTGTTTTATTTTTTCCCTCTTGTTTAAATTTAAACGTTAAATTTGTTCTCATTTTAGTCTGTTTAATCTGTCATTGGTTTCATTAATGATTTTGAACAAATACATTCTCCCAAGTAATTAATGAAAATGACAAATAACACAGAGCCAAGGACAGATTTCACTAGACTTCCATTCTAAATTGATACTGAGCAATTTATAGCCATAGTTTAGATCCAACCTTTCAACCAATCATATATCCACAAAACAATGTTATCCTCAGCCTTGTATCTCTTCTTTTTCTTCACCAAGAAAGAATCAGAGACTTTGTCAAAGTTTCATTGAAATATTGATAAAATTTGCTTACAGCATTTTTCTGATATTCCAGTCTATTGACCCTTTCAAAAAGGTAATGAATTTAGGCTGTTATGACATTTTCTTGACAAGCAATACTGAGTCCCTTTCTAAATGGTGATAAATCATACCTCTTATAATATTTTATAAGATATTTCCAGTAATTGATGTCTAGCTCATTGGCCTCTATTTTAAAAATTCCTTTCTTTTCATTTTATTCTGTTCTATTCTATTTTAAAATGAAACCTCTATTTCATCATCTATCCTGTAGTGATTTTTTTCTTGATTATCTGTCAGAAATCAATTTGATGTATTTACAATTACATTTGCTAATTCTTTGAGTGCCTGAGAATTTATTTCCATTGTCTCTTGAATCAACTACAGTGTTTACTCACACTCATATTCTTCTTCAATCCATTGTATGGTCCTCTAGCCCAGGGCTTCTTAACCTTTTCCCTCTCATGACCCCTTTTTATCGGAGAAATTTTTACATGACCCTGCCTATATAATTATATAAAATAGTTATACCTAACCTTTTACTTTTGCCAAGTTTTCCTAAATCCCCACATTCTCTAATGTGATCCTGTATGGGGCTGCAATGCACAGTTTAAGAAGCGAGGCTCTATTCAACCTACAGGTTAATACAACTTGCCTGGGTTCACATAGACAGTGAGTATCAGAGGCAGTGCTTGAGATCAGTTTACTTATTTACCTATATATCCATCCATCCTTCCATCCATCCATCCATCCATCCATCCATCCATCCATCCATCTATCCATTGATTCATTCATCCATCCATCCATCCAGTCTTCCTTCCTTCCTTTCTTCCTTTCTTTCTTTTGTTTTTCCTTTCATCCTTTCTTTTCTTTTAGAAAAATGAGCTTTGGAGCAGTGATAGGCTTACCCTAGGTCCAGAAAACTACTCCACTCATTCAATCTGAGACTCATCTTTTAATTGTGGGCTTGTGTAAGATATGGGCCCTAATTGATTAATTCAAGAGACTGTCCAAATGCCTACCATATTCTAAGTAATATATGTTTCGCGTCCATAATTTTTGCCTCCCTAGACTGAGGTTGAAAAGGCTCAATCATTGTCAGACTTTTTGATAAACTGTCTAAATAATTCAAACACAAATAATGACTTGTCTCAAATATTTTTTTTTGTCTTGATATTTTCTCTACTGTCAGTGGCCAAAAATCTGCCCTGATTGACTCAAATTAATGAACATTTATTAAGTACATACTATGTGCCAAGTGCTGGGCTAAGCATTGGCAATACAAAGACAAACAGAAAGAATAATGTCATTCTATATCCTCAAATGGCTTCTGATAAAGAAAGACAACATATACAAGTATAATTAAAAGCATGGGAAAAAGAGGCAGGACATAATTTAGAAGACTTCAGGAAAGGTCTGACTCACCTGGGTGAAAGGGGAGGGTGGCTTAGCACTACTCAGCTCAGCTGGCGGCTCAGTGAAAAGCTTGACACTGCTGCAATTGGACACAGCTGAGAGTGGGGCAGCTGAGAGCAGTAAAAAGCTTGCAACAGTGAACCCTGTGCCCCAGTAGCAGACTTTAACTTTATAAGTTTAAAAATAGGCTATGACATGAGCAAGAAACAAAAAAGGATCCTTGCCATTGACAGTTTCTATGGTGAAAGGGAAGACCAAAACTCAAACACAGATGAGTCTGTCAAAATGCCTACAAGTGAAGACTCAAGTGGGAAGATGATCTTGTCTCAAGACCAAAAGCCTTCTTTGAAGAGCTCAAAAAGGCTGCTTAAAACCAAATGAGAGAGGTAGAAGAAAAAATGGAAAAAGAAATGAGAGAAATGAGTTACACTGCCAAAGAAGCACAAAAATTTACTGAGGAAAATAATTACTTAAAAACACAATTGGCCAAATGAGATAGAAAAATGGCCAAATAGGAGGAAAAAACATGGCCAAATGGAAAAAAAAGAAGTACAAGGAGAACTGCCCTGAAATTGTAGAATCAGAGAATAAAATTATCATTGAAAAAAATCCACTGCTCACCTCCTGAAAAAGACCCCAAAAGGAGTGCTTCAAGGAATATTGTAGCCAAACTCCAGAATCATCAGGTGAAGAAGAAAATACTCCAAGCAGCAATAAAGAAACCATTTAAATACAATGGAGGCACATTCAGGATTGCACAGGACTTGGCAGCTTCAACATTAAAGGATTGCAGGGCTTGGAATATGATATTCAGGAAGGCAAAGGAGCTTGGATTACAACCCATAATCAACTACCCAGAAAAACTGAGTATTCTCTTTCAGAGGAAATGATGCACATTCAATGAAATAGGGGACTTCCAAGGATTCCTGAGAATAAGACCAGAACTGAAAACAAAATTTGATCTCCAAACACAAGACTGAAGCAAAAAAGAAAGAGATAAACAGAGGGGGGGGGCTTGTTCAATGATGTTACACTGCTTGCATGCCTATGAGGGAAGATAATACTCAACTCTTGGGATCTGTATCTCTGTTAAGGTATTGTTATTAAACTGACTTTGATGTGATGACATAAAGAAAGTTAAGGGGCAGAATAAAAGAAGACTGGGGAAGGAAAGGAAGAAAGAGGTGGAATGGAGTTAATTACATTATATGAAGAGGCACAAAAGGAACCCATTGCAACAGAGGGAAAGAAGGGAGGGGTGAGCATTGTTTCAACCTTACTCTAATAAGATTTGTTTCAGGGAGGAAATAAATTACACTTCCATTTGTAAGAAAAAAAAAGAAAAAAGAAAAAAAAAGAAAAAGAAAAAAGAATGAAAAGAAAAGAAAAGAAAAGAAAATGAAAATGGGGAGGAAAACATAACACAGCAAGAGAATGTTAGAAAATGACCAGAGGATCCAGATTATATCTTAAAAATTTTAAGATAAGGCTAGCCTTTTCATTTTCTTTGACATTAAAGTTCTAGAATAAAATGACTAGTCAATCAGAGAAAAACGCCACAGAGGCAGAGAATACTTTCAGTGTGAGAAATCCAAGGGTAGAGTAAACTACTAGTGTGAAGAGGATTCCATGATATCATGGAAACAATCCAGGGAGACAGGATTAGAGCCTGGATATATAATTTAATGGATAATCCAAATAGCAATTAATACTTTTAAATATATTTTTGGGAAGGTTTGCTATCCAAATTATATGGCACAATCCATTTTACACCATTGGTGAAAAAAACTATTTGGCTTGGCTTTATCTCTGTTATAAAAATAATAGTGTTTTCAAATGCATTTAAATTTAATGTCCAAAATATTATAGCATAGAAAATATTGTTTGTTGGAGTCAATGTGTAAAAGCTGAGACACTAGGGCACAGTTGGAGTTGTGAAAAGATGCCACGATTCTGGAGAGCAATTTGGAACTATGCCCAAAGCTCTATAGAACTGTGCATAGCCTTTGATCTAGCATTACCACTGCTGGGTTTATATCCCAAAGATATCCCAAAAAAGAGGGGGGGGAAGACCTATTTGTAAAAACAAAAAACAAAAAAATAAAAACATTTATAGCAGCTCTTTTTGTGGTGGCTAAGAATTGGAAATCAAAGGAATCCCCATAAATTGGGGAGTGACTAAACAAGCAATGGTATACGATGGTGATGGAATATTAATGTGCTATAAGAAATGACAAGCAAGATGATTTCAGAAAGGCCTGGAAAGACTTATATGAACTGATGTGTAGTGAAATGAGAAGAACCAAGAGAACATTGTGCACAGAGACAGCAATATTGTTTGATGAAGAATAGTGAATGACGTAACTATTCTCAACAATACAATGTTTCAAGACAATACCAACAGGGCAAGTAATGACACATTACTATCCACCTGCAAAGAAAGAACTGATATGGATTGAACCCAGACTGAAACATGCTATTTTCACTTTCTTTTATTTTTTTTCATTTATTCAAATTTCCTTGTGCAAAATGACTAATATGGTAATGTTTTACATAATTACATATGCATAACCTATATCTGCTATATCTCAGGGAGAAGGGAGGGTAGGGAGGAAAGCAGAGGTAAAAAAAATTTCTATAAATAGAAATATTTAATGTTTAAAATAAAAATAAAATATATGAGAAGAATAAAAATATAAAATGTGAGAGCACAGGCAACAGCAAATTTCTTTTTCATCCCCCTTGAAAAATTTAGATAGATTTATAATAGACAAAGAGACTTAAAACTGTCTTAATTTATGAAACCTATTTCATTTTATTTTATTTTCAAATTCTAACAAAATGCACCAAAGATATTTATTCTTTTTTTGTTTGTGTGTGAGGAAATTGGGGTTAAGTGACTTGGCTAGGATCACACAGCTAGTAAGTGTTAAGTGTCTGAGGCTGGATTTGAATTCAAGTCCTCCTGAATCCAGGGCCAGTGCTCTATCCACTGTTCCACCTAGCTGCCCCTAAAGATATTTATTCTAATTGGAAAAATTCAATTATGTTCTAAAAATACACATGTGCATTCATATATATATGTATTCATATATATATATGTATTCATATACATGCATATATGAATACATATACATACCTATGCACATATATGTGTCTATAGGCATGTAAGTAGTAAGTATATAATACCTATAACCTGTAAGTAGGTGTATATAAAACAATTACACACATCATCATGCGATTATGATAATAGTGAACATTTGCAGAAATAGAACTTAGAACTCATTTAGTTAAACCCCTTTGTTTTCAAGATGACTAAACTAAGGCCTATAGAGTGTCTATGACTTGTATTGGATCACACAAGTCATAAATGTCTAAGGTATAGTAGTAAATAAAATCTTTTGGACTCCCTGTCCACTATATGATGATGCCTCTCATACAATATTTTACAGGATTTGGCTAACATCAAACTCTCAATATCGATTACTGATATTCAAGTGGAACTAATTCTAAGGCTTGTTTGGTAGCAACTTTACACTACTTGTGCACATTGTACAATGGTACTAGTCTGCTGGATCTGGCCCATTCCAGCTCTAAAGAGCCCATTAAATTATTTTTCAATGTGAGTACTAAACTTAGGAAATTGAAAAATATTATAAATCTTGGTTTTTTGCTGGTCTAGAGTTAAGCAATTGACTAAAAGTGTTAATAATGCAGATTGAAATTAAAAGGATTTTTTTTTAGAGGCCAGTTGTTAAACATTTACCATCCTCCCCTTTATTGGGACTCATGTATGATTCTAATATCTGTAGAGCTAAAAATTAATACTAACCAGAGGAAAAGAGAAATGATCATGGTAGGCATGAATATATGGCAACACACTGCAAATGAGGATTTATGAAAGCAAACTTGAGTAAAAGATGGTATCAAATAAATATTTCAGTGAAAAAGAAGATGGGATATTCATGTGTCAAGAGAGAGAGACACATGGGTAAATTCTGTGATCCACTGTCATCCTCACAGTGCTGAGAACAAGCAAGGAAAGAAGCCCTAACAACTCTGATTATATTGCTTGTGGTGAAATAATGGGAAGACATAGATGAGTCAGACCACATGAAGATCTATAGATGAAGAAAGATCTCTGTTGTTGGAGGGGAAAGCCACATTAGTGAGTTCACCGATCCATTTAAATATTTGAAAAACTTCTTTTTTTATCATAAAGAAAAAAATAAAATTTTATCTTTTAATTAGGGAAATGAACTATGTAGGAGACCTAGTAATAAGCTATCAAAAGAAATCTTACTCTCTAGAAGTCATTGCTAATTCCTTATATACAGTTTTGTTTCTGTGTTGCTTCAATGCCACTCTGTATTCGCCTCTCATGGTTTTATATATATATATATATACATATATATATATATATATATATATATATATATATATAATTTTATTTTCTAATAGCTAGTACAGACCAAGAGCTATTCAGAATTACTGGTCTCTTCCAAGAAGCAAATTAATGAAATGTTACTCCATTCTGAAATATGCATTGTAGACATGCACTAGGGCCTCAGTATTCCTGGAATAGCATAATGATGCTTCAAGGGAGACAGGCAAAGGTTATCCTATGCTTTCCATCTAATTTCAAATGTATATGCTTCTTGGCCAGGAAGCAGCTTATTCTGTGTCCTCTCCAAAATTTCTTTCTTGAGCACATTGTTAGTTACTGACAACCACTTTAGAGACCATTTGAGAATGGGCATAAACATCTTAATAAAGTTGCTAATGAATGAGAACAACAATTATTAAAGATCTTGAAAGATAAAAGTGTTAAGTATGGCATCAACTGCCGATAGATGGGAAAACTGAGAATCAGTTTTGTGAGATAATTAGAATAGGAGATGAAGGGGGTACTCTCGTATAGGGAAGTAGCCCTTGAATTGTTTATCTTTTATATTGCAATATACTTGGGGGTGCATTCAAAGCAGCATGCTCTCTGGGAATATCTTCATTGCTTTGTTAACCTCTGAATCTTGCTAACTGAAGAAGAGGACAATTAGATTCATTAATCTGTTTCTCTTTTCACTTGATTTAATACATCCTCAGTAATGGAACTCACTAACAATTGCAGTCTTGACTCTGGTATTCATTAGAAAATTATACCTTTAAATGGACTATTCAATCATCCAGGAACGTGAATAAAAAAGAATATTTCAAAGCTGGGAGGAAAAAAGAAAATAATATATAGCTATTTTACAAAGGAAAGGGAATTTAGTATCACTGAAGCAGTGTCCAGGAGTTGGAAAATCCATAAGATACCAATGGCTCTGGACCAATCAAATTTCATAAATTTTAACACATTGTTCACCCAGAGTGGCACAGAATGTAGAATATTGAACTTGGAGTGTGGACCTGCATTTTCATATCCTTCTATGACACCTGCTGTATCAAATGACCATAGGTGAGTAACAACTATTCTGAACTCCACTCAGCTTTCTAAAACTTAGCTATGGAAAGTTGGAGAGCTTCATTGGTAAAAAATATAATAGCATAATTTTCATAATAATGAACATTTTAATGTAAGTTTTAAGTTCCAAATTCTGTCCCTCTTTCCATCCCTCCAGTCTTCTCCCTGAGGTAGTAAGCAATCTGATATAGTTTATAGATATGTAATTATGTAAACCATATTTTGTAAAAGAAAATCAATAAAAAATGAAAGTGAAAAATTGCATGCTTTAGTCTGTGTTCAGTTAATATCAGTACTTTCTTTTGAAATGGATAGTATGCTTTATCATCAATCCTTTGGGATTGTCTTAGATCATTGTATTGTTGAGAATACTTAAGTTGTTCACTGTTCGTCATCAAACAATGTCTCTGCACAGTGTTCTCTTGGTTCTGCTCATTCTGCTATACATCAGTTTATACAAGTCTTTCTAGGCCTTTCTGAAATTGTCCTTTTTTGTCATTTCTTATAGCACAATGATATTCCATCATAGTTATATACCACAGTTTTTTTGATCCTTGCTTCTAATTCCTGTATTGCTATCCTCTGTCCTTTCATTCCTACTCACCTCACCTTAAGTTATCATCATTTTGTTGTACTCAAACAATTAAATGTTGTATACCATGCTTCTTTATTATGATGCTAATAGTACTAGAACAACCATCATCATCACCACCAGATCCAGTGCCATCACCATCACTACCAGAAAATAACAATATTGCACAAAATAATGAATAGCATTTCAACTAGTGTATTAGAGCCAAGAGTTTTATGCACAGTAGAAAATTCACTTAGGGGTTTGTTTCTGTGAAATGCAAGGCCAAAGTAATGGTAACTTTGAAAGTGACATCCTACATATTTCTCTTCTCTGAGCCATCTCCTCTGACCTCCCACATAGGCAGTAATCAGCATAGGTCATATCGGGGCTGTTTGGGAAAAAATCAAAGAGAGTAATAGCATCAAATCTTTTCCAGAGATGCAACCATAGTTAGGCATCATGTGCTTAGAAACATAATATCTAAGACATTTATAATTGAGCTAATTAAAATATTTTATTTCAACACTCAAAGCAAGCTTTCCCTAAATATACAGAGATAAAGACATTCAGAAAACTGTGAGTTTCAATGATTTCCTTCTTACAGAAGAAAATAAAACTGGAGAATATGTGTGTAGACTTTTTTTTTTTTTTTTGCCTTTTGCCAGTGAGATGTTTGTATTTGTTTAAATGAAATATAAATAAATAATACCTCTATTCATACTTTGGGGACAAATACAAACTCGGAAAATATTGTGAAGTTATTAACAAGTAAAAAATTGGGGTTATAATAAGGCATTGTTGAATTACCAATGGAGGGAATAATTGTTTCATAAAGCAAGAAGCTGGTTAAATGTCAGGTCTGACTCCCTGATATCTGACACATTATACAGTTGATGTAAGCAAAGATATATTTAGTTTAAAGTGAAAAGGCTATTTTTTAAGAGCAGCAGAATGATCCATATCCTATTTTGGGTGTCCTCATTAACTACTCTTTTGCCTTGAAAATGTTGTATATGAAAAGTATATTATGAGGTCTTATCAATCACAGCAAATACTAATATGAAAGATTAATTATATTTCTATGAAATCCATATAGGATATTGAGAACAATCTTGAATTCAGACTCAGGGACCTGCTTTTGAATTTCAGTTCTGACATTTACTATGTGTTTTACTTTAATCCTTTATCATTAATCATTTTTTTTTTTTGCGGGGCAATGCGGGTTAAGTGACTTGCCCAGGGTCACACAGCTAGTAAGTGTCAAGTGTCTGAGGCCAGATTTGAACTCAGGTACTCCTCAATCCAGGGCCGGTGCTCTATCTACTGTGCAACCTAGCTGCCCCATCATTAATCCTTCTTGATGGCTCTTATGGATAGAAAGTCCTAGAGGTTAGTCTAAATGTTCATCTGAGATTATTTAGAAAAGGTATACATATATATATATATATATATATATGTGTGTGTGTGTGTGTGTGTGTGTGTATGTATATATATACATATATATTTATATATGTGTGTATGTATATATACACATATATATTTATATATGTGTGTATGTGTGTATGTATATATATGCATATGTGTGTGTTGTAACGATTGGAATGATGCCACCTGCTGGATACTTACTGTAGAAGAGTTCTGCCCATGAAGTGAAGGTCGTTGAGGGCAAGACCAGGAGTCTTTTCTTTGGCGGGAGGAAGTGACGCGGACTAGTGGGAGGAGGAAGGAAGAGACTGGCGCTGACTCTGGGGCTCTTTCCTGAGGACGCTGGCGGAGAAGGGAGCTAAAAATGTGCTCTCCCTTTAATAGATAGAAATCTAGGCCTTTCTCTCTCTACCAAATTCTTGTTTTCCTTAATAAATGCTTAAAAGCCTAACTCTTGCTAATGCTTATAATTTATTGGCGACCACTCATTAGATATTTTAGACAGTTTAGCTAGAATTTTACCCCTTAACAGATGGCTGACCACGAAGAGGAAAGCTAAACCTCAGTCTTCTGATCTTCTGGTTGGGTAAGAAATTTCCCCTACGCTCTCCCTTTAACTGCAAAGTACTGGCATACTGGCTGTGTTTTCCCTTTAAATTTTTTCGAATGGACCTTTTAAACTCCCTAATTACCCTATTTTTGATTTTAGTCTGTTTAACCAGACAAATGGGAGATAAGATCATGTTAATGCTTTGTTTTTGTGGATTTTCTATTTTTCTTTTTATTTTTGTTAAAAGAGCCAGCAACTTACTCACACAAGGAAATATCTCTCCCTCTCCCAACCATGCTTTTTCAGAGAAACCTGAAGAGATTCCCGCAGCTTTTCCCAGTTCTAACACTAATTGTTGCTTTAATTTTGCATGCCTGGAGGCAATGACCCACCCTCTAGAAGCTTTTAATCCCCTAGGACCTGGAGGCAAAGTGGGGGAAGAGGAATCCAGGCCTGAGTTCAAAATCAAGTCTGATTCAAATTGCTCTGGTCTCTCCCCTCCTCTCCAGACCCCACCCTCTACTCCTCCTATGGCCAAGCCCATTGCTTCCCCTGCCTGGGAAGTCCAGAGATCTGATGCTCATGCTCAACTTTCTGTAACTACATTTGCAGCTTCAGGCTCAGCCCTTCCCCAGCCTGGCTGTGCTTCTGAGACAACCTTAGAAAACCCTTTAAATTCCAGATATGCTCGTTTTGTTCATAATTTTGCTAACCTGCTTTTGTCTTTAATTAGTAATCTTATAAAGCATTTGTATGGTGAAAAGGCTGACAGACAATATAGAGGGGTTAAAGAAGAAAAACTTAAGCTGAATAAGAATGACAACCATCAACATAGTTCAAGAATCTGCTTCTTTTGCCATGGAAGGGTATATATTGTACAGAAATGTAGAAGTAAGGGGCAAGGTATTGATATGAGTGTTGGGGATTTTAGATATCGGGATCAAAAGTGTTCTGAATTCATTCACTCAGAGTGATAGTATCAGTTCAGAGGTTACATAGGATTTCTATGCTATTACACATACATTTTGAAATTAATGGTATGGGTTTATTTTCATAGAGATTTTCATGCTTTTGAGATTGTGTCTTATACTTAGTTTTTAAAACAAGGAGAATATTTGTAAAAGCTTTTTAGTCATGTAATCAAGTTTATATTTTATAATACCCTTATTAATATTAAGTTCATGCTCATTTGGATTTCCTTAGTTTGAATTTCACTGTCTTTTATTGTTCCATGTGTATTTTCTTCTATTCATTTATCTAATTTTAAAAAATTGGTTTTGATTTCATAATACAATGTTAATTCTAGTAGTATTGTGCTCCCATATTCTGAGTTGTTTGTTTTTGTTTTTCTCAACTGATTATTTGATCAAACTCTTTAAAGCATTTCCCTGGCAAATTGGTTGCCACGGCAAGTGTAAATTGATTCTAGAAGTACTATTTTTGATAAGCATATTCCAAAAAGAAAAAAAAAAGAGGGGAACATTTGTAAAAGTTTTCTTTGAGATCGTGTTGTGCTTTAACTTGTATTTAAATATGTTCAGATTTTTCACAAAAGTAATTGTATACTAAGTAAAAAAAAAGGGGTATTATTTGAAATTGTTGCATAATTATATATTGTGTTCTGAGTCAAGATGTATTCACAATTTTTGCAATCATTTATTATCCTCAATTTTAAATCCATATGAGACTTGGATTATGGGAACTTATCATTTAAGACATTAATTGCCTTTATTCTGAGTTATCAGATGCCAGTTGGCCAAGATGCCATCCAATCACAAGAGGAATACATGCAAGAGCAGACACTGAACTGTCACATGAGGGGCGACATGCATGAAGTTAAGGTATGGCCGAGGGAACGGCTTTTGACAAATGTTGAGGTTGGATTCTCTTGGTTTAATATTTTATTCTCTTTTTCCCCACAATATTGTATAGATGGCTGGAAGTATTCATCCCACCCATCTCATTTCTACACCTGGCTTCTATGCCCCCTCCTATATGCCTGATGCCATGGACATCTGAATCCCATGCATCTGATTAAGTCTGACTCAGTTTCCTCCAATATATTCAGTGGCATGGACATATATTCCATCCACCTATTTAAGCCTGGCATACTGCATTGGCAGTATATATTGCTCAAGTGTGGGAATGCTCATATCCCATCATTTTTCTGTTCTTTTATGGTAACCCCCATAATTATCTCAGATGTCATGATAAATAACAGTGTTGAATTTGGCCTTGACATCTGTTACCAATTATATTAGGTTTTTTTAATTTCTCATGATGGCATGAGGATAATTAGGCAGATGATGCAAAAAGTGATGAAACAACGATAAAAATTATTTTTAAAAATTAATATGGCAGCAATTGTCTTCTCAATTACCCTCCATAAGGGGGGACTATAGTAATATTATAATTTTAAAGAATGTTTCAATTTTTGTTTTATTATATGTTTCATGTGTAACAACCAAGATTCTGAATTCCCTTAGACATGTTTTTGAGAACTTTCATTGTTTGATTTGATTATTGACAAAGCTATTTTAAAGTTGTGTTAAGCTCAATTTTATAGGAAATTTTCCTGGCTTATTACCAGCATCCACACATCAACCCCTGAAAAGACTTCCATTCCACGACTACACCTAGAGGACATCTGAGAAAAGACTTTCAGAGACTTTAAATGAACAGTTTTGATTTGTTGTTTTTGTTGTTTTTTTTCTCTTTCTGTTATAATATACACCATCTGTAATATGTATTCTCTGCAGAGGCCCTCCCTTTGCAAGACTAATGTCAAAGCGTCGGTTCATGAGGACAAAAAAAAAATCGCCCCTCTGGACAAAACTTTCCTCTCTTCCTTTTCTATATTGTTGTTCACATATTATTAGTTAGCAATAGTTATTATATTGTTTTTACTGTTCCGTCAAGGAAACATTTTCTTTCTTGAGGAACAACAGGGGGGACTGTAATGATTGGAATGATGCCACCTGCTGGATACTTACTGTAGAAGAGTTCTGCCCATGAAGCGAAGGTCTTTGAGGGCAAGACCAGGAGTCTTTTCTTTGGCGGGAGGAAGTGATGCGGACTAGTGGGAGGAGGAAGGAAGAGACTGGCGCTGACTCTGGGGCTCTTTCCTGAGGACGCTGGCGGAGAAGGGAGCTAAAAATGTGCTCTCCCTTTAATAGATAGAAATCTAGGCCTTTCTCTCTCTCTTTACCAAATTCTTGTTTTCTTTAATAAATGCTTAAAAGCCTAACTCTTGCTAATGCTTATAATTTATTGGCGACCACTCATTAGATATTTTAGACAGTTTAGCTAGAATTTTACCCCTTAACAGTGTGTATATATAAAATACATATATAAAACCTTTTCCAAATAGTTATGTCAGGATGGTAGCATGACTGTGTGAGTTGAGAGAAGGGGATAAAACAAAGTTTTAGAAATAGCAAAATAGGCGCATTGGTATGTATGGTGGGAGAGAAAGAAATTAAAGTAATCACCAGGATTATAAATCAAGGTCACTGGAAGAATGTCAATATCCTTAAAAGATACATGAAAATTTAGAAGTCATGTGTTTGAGTAGAAAAAAAAAATAGTTCTTTTTTGGACCTGCTGAGTTTGAAATGACTATGGGAAATCTAGTTTGAAATATCCCAAAAACGTTAGTCCAAGACGACAGTAGAAAAGTATATCTCCTTAATGCTTCTTATGGTATAATATTACTTATTACAATTACATAGATGTAGAGTATATTTCAGAATTTCTCTAGTATATATTCTATAGTATATGCCACAAAAAGTGAATTAGAATTCTTGTCTTCTTGTAACTCATTCAGCATTGACTAATTATATCTTTTGTCACCTTTACCAATTTACTGGGTTCAGAGTAAAATTGTATAAATATGACATTTTCATATTTATAATGATCTAATATGATAAAATACAATAAAATTTAATATAACAATAAAATGATTCAAAATAACAAAAGAAAACTCTTTGTGATATGACAGTAACACAATATATTTTAATGTAACATGATGTGACATGACAACAATGCAATACAATGCAATACAATATAAATGGCCTGATATGCTAAGATATACCCTAAGATAACATGTCAGTCAATATAATGAAATAATGTTACACGATTTTCGTTTTTCTTAATCATAATTTGGAACATTCTTGGTATGGAGAGTTATGCATACATTTTTTTTCTTTTTTTCTTTTTCTTTTTGTGGGACAATGAGGGTTAAGTGACTTGACGAGGGTCACAAAGATAGTGTCAAGTGTTTGAGGCCAGATTTGAACACAGGTCCTCCTGAATCCAGAGCTGGTGCTTTATCCACTGTGCCACCTACCTGCCCCGATCATACAATTTTTCCAAGAAGTTTATTCATTTTTTTGATCACTTAGCCTTTTGGTTTAATTTATATTATGCTAAGTACCTATATACTTTTTTATTAGACCTTTATGTGAAATATTTGCTGAAAACAATTTCTACTGAATGACAGTACTTATTTTTTACCTATATTTTTTCTGTTACTGCAATAGCTACTTTATTCAGTTTACATAGTTAGAATTATATATTTCCTCTATAGCTTATTTAGTTCATATTTCCCGTAGCCATAATTGTGAAAGTAAATTCTTTCTATATTACCTAATTTTAAAAAAGTGAAATAAAAATGTCATTTTGTACTTAGATTTTATACTTTTTAAAGAACTTATTGTAGTATATATTGTAAAATGATAGTTGCTACCAAATTAATTTGTTTTTATTCTTTCAGTTATATCTGAGTCTTTTTAACCCCATGGACTATAGCACACCAGGCCTTAACAGCCTTCACACTCTCCTAAAGATTTTCCAAACTCATTCTTTGATTCCACTATTTATCCATCTCATCCTCTGCCATCCCTTTTGCCCTTTGCCTTCAATCTTTCCAAACATAGAGGTCTTTTTTTTTCTTTTCTTTTCTTTTTTTGGGAGTCTTTTTCAAAGAATACTTTCTTCTCATTATGCAGCCAAAATATTTAAGTAATTAGGTGGAAATTATACAAATATTTCTTAATGAAGATTGTGATATTCAGATTCTTGATTGTCTAGGCTATTCCATTTATTTGATATTATATTGTGTTAACTAGTACAATAATCTTGAAAATTGATACTTTATAATATTTGAAGTCTATAAAATTATTCTTCTCATCATTACTACAGTTTCAAATATTGCTCTTAGTATTCTACAAAATTTATTATTCCAAATGAACTTTGTTATTATTTTATCCATTTCTATAAAGTACTCCATTAGCAATTTTTTTGCTACATGACTATTTCTGTAATTTAATTAAGGTACAATTTAAAATAAATATATTATTGCCATGTACCCATGTGCAATTTGTATTAGGTCTTCTTTTAAGTCTCTTTATATAGCATTTTATTTCCCCAATTACATGTAAAGATATTTCTTATCATTCATTTTAAAAATGAGTTCTGGATTTTCTCCCTTTCTCTGTCTCTTATGTCCAATCTCCCCAAGATGGAAACAATTTGATATAGGTTATATATGTGCAATCTTTTAAAACATATTTCCATATAAATCTTTTTGTAAAAGAATATAAGATACCCTCCCCACAAAAATAAAGTGAAAAATAGCATGCTTTAGTCTGCTTTCAGATTCCATTAATGCTTTCCGTTAATGGTGATAGTATTTTTCATGAGTCCTTAAGAATTTTCTTGGATCATTAAACTGTGGAGAATAGCTAAGTTGTTTATAGACGATGAATTTGAGTATTGGCATTACTATGTACTTTGTTCTTCTCATTTCACTTTGCATCAATTCATATAAGTCCAGTTTCTTTTTTTAATCAGTCTGCTCATCATTTCATATAACAAAATAGTGTCCAACTACATTTGTATATCTTAACTTGTTCAGCCATTCCCCATTTTATGGGTATGCCCTCATTTTCCTTTTTTTTTTCCCACCATAACAAGAACTGCAATAAATATTTTGGACAAGTAAGCTATTTACCATTTTTAAAAAAAATTTCTTTGGAATACATAACTAGTACTGATATTGCTAGGTCAAAGAGTTTGCACAGTTCTATAGTCCTTTGGGCATAATTCCAAATTGCTCTCCAGAATGATTAGGTAACTTCACAACTCCACTAAAAGTTCATTAGCCTTCCAATTTCCGCTCCCCACATACAGTGTTTATAAATTATTTCAAAAGTCATTAAGAAAGAAAATCCTGTAACAAACTCCATTTATGAGTCCTATTAGGAAATAGTTTTAATTCCTATAAAAGGGAAAGAAAAACAACAAGAAAATTTCAACATAATTTAATTATTTAAAAATAAAAAAAAACAATTTAAAGTTCATGATTATATCAATAGCCTCATAAAAAGCCATTGATGAAGTAAAATTCATTTATGCTAAAAATCCTACAAGATACAGACAAAAATATCTCTCTCTGTATACACATACATGCTTATACATTATATATGAATATATGTATATAAACATATATATGAGTATGAACAAAAGCAAGCATTATATATAATAAATAAAGGTTAGAAACTTTATCAATATATTATCCAAAAATAAAGAAATAATGACCCCTTTCCCTCTAATTATTTGATAAAATTCTCAAAATGCCAGTAGTATTATAAATATATGAGAAAGAAATAAAGGGTATGAAGATACACAAAGATCTGACAAAAACAAAAAAAAAACCAAAAACTATCCCTAATTACACGACAGTTCCTTTGAAAATTTCTGGGAATAAGCAAAGCAACTAGACCAAAAAAATTAATTGCTTACATAAATTTACAAGTTTCAAAAATAAATTCACAAGTCAATAGCATTGCTATGTAATAATAAAACTAGGAAATGATAATAAAATGTGAAGTCTAATTCAAAATAAATTCAAAATGCTTTTGGTATCTGTGCCAATATATCAATATTCATTCAGTATTAGTAGAGATTCAAAATGTTTCTAAACAATATAAGGAATAATTTAAATTCCTGGAGAAATCATGTCTTAATCATTAGTCAATAAAATAAAAATTCCAATATGATAATAGTTAATTCACATATTTAGTACTATATTAATCAATCTAACAAAGGGATATTTTAAAGAGCTAGAAAATATTTTTACAAATCATTGGTGAAACAAAAGATCTAAAATATTCAGGGAAATAATGAAAATCATGTTACTAGTGTAAAAATAGCTCTTTCAGATATCAAACTATATTACAAAATAGGAAATATCAAAAAACATTTTATCCCAATTAAAACCTAGAAACTTAGATGAATGGAAGAGACTAATCAAAGAAAAATCAGGAGAAAATATATTCAGCTCAATTAAATGAATCAACAAGAAACATGAAAATACTAATTACCTAGGAAACAAATCTCCATATGGGAAATGCTGGGGATACTGAAAAGTATCCTGGTGGAAATTAGTCATAGATGAACATGCCATATTATATATCACAATGAATATGTGACCTGAAAACCTCTTAACTAAAATTGCAAGATAGGAAAACACATGAAAAAAGATAATTTTGATTACATGCTATCTAAATGGCTTTGTAAAATTCAGGTATAGCTCCGACAAGGGGCCTAGGAAGGAATAAAGTGGAAACAGCAGGCAATAAGTAATGTAAAATCTAGTTTTTAAAATTTGATTTTATTAGTTTTTGCCCAAAGTGGTAACCTAGCTTAAGTCAAAATAAGATGAGATATATCTGTATATTATCTTCAGTAATGACAGCTATACAAGGAAAATGTATTTTAAAGATAATCCAAATAAATTATATAGATAATTATTTGAAACTAAAAAGAGAGGACTGTACTTGGACACTGGAAGACCTAGGTTGAAATCCTATAATATTTGCCCAGGGTCATGTCTTTTAATTTCTAAATTCCCCAATACCTGGAAAATTATGTTGTCCATTGGCATCTTATTGTTCATTGACATGTTCATTGGCAATTAGAAATTCCTTCAACATTGAATCCACACTGGTTTCATACGCTAGTAGAATCACAGATCAAGGAATAAATTAAATGAGTGAATGAATGAATGCATGCATGAATGAATGAATGAAACAAAGAAACAAAAAAAGAAATGCTGAAAAAAGAGAAAGTTCACTTATTTTTGAATGGTCTCAAATGGAAAAGGCATAAAGGGAAATGACAGGAATTTTACCACAATAATGAATGATGTACCTTCAACATGGTAATCATCCTATAGTTATTTTGTTCATTTGACCTATGTCTAATAGGAGATGATACAGGGCAAGGGGTTCAGAATGGGTTGTCTTGCTATATACATATCTTGGTAAAAATATATAAAAGATTCCAAATTATGTGAAAGATGTATTCAGGTTAATCATGGTAGGTAATGACTGACACACTATTTGGTCCTACATTTTTGAAGGTTTAATATCCTAAGCTAAGAGTTTAGTCTTTATAGGCAAAGGGGAGCCATTCCTAGTCTTTGAGCAGAGGAATGAGTATTGTCTTAGGACAATCAATTCTGGCTTTAGTATATAGGATGAAATAAAAGAGAGAAAAAGAAAGCAAAACATTAAACAAATCAAACACAAGAAAATATAGCAACAAATAAAAAGATAGTACTACCCCTATTTCAGTCTTTTCATAATGAGAGGCTGAGCTAGAGTGGTCACATGGAAAGTAGAAAAGAAGACCAATAGTAGACATTTTAAAAGGTCACTCTACCTCACTTTAAAGCACCCCTAAAAGAAAAACTGATAGAACTTCCTTCAAAAGGTCATGAGATAAAACCTGGCAAATTAAAAAGCAAACAAACATATTTTGGATAAGGTATAAGATGGAAATTTAAAGCATAACATGTCATTTTTAATCTAGAGGAGCTTTTGCTTTGTAATGTTTAAAATGTGTGGGTGGAGGCTGGATGGTATAAGTGAGATTTCTAAATCTCAGAATAATAAAAATTCATGAGTCAGAAATAATAAAATCCTGAAAAGTTTTCCCAGATTATAATTAGGTGCTATGAATTTAGTATTAATATCATCTGTCATTTTCTATGTGATACATGACTACTCTTTCTATTTCTTAATTCACATTTTTCATTGTGGTATTTATTCTTGAGCATACTTGAAGCCCATTCCTCACATGCTATGCTGGAAAGAGGCCATTTCTGAGAGGTAATACCAACCAACAGGCCTTCTCCTTCTAGTTGGTCTCAGAGTGGTTGTGATTTTAGTATGCCCAGTGCATCTACAATCAGTGAGACCATTTCATTCTTGTTTTTATTTCTCTCCCCATCAAAATTCTTTCCCAAAGAGCAAATATAAAGTTATGCTATTCCACTCAACTAGTTGCTGCATCTGAATTCCACTAATCCCAAATGACTTTTCCAGTATATTTCACATATTCATGGTCATCACAACCACATTTATGGACGTAGAAACTCTAAACTTTCTGTGATTTGTGTATTTGTGCTTTCCCTGTGTATGGGGCTGAGTACTTAAATTTCTTGGGGAAACTGGAAAGATAGATAGAGATTGAGATATAGAGATTTCTGTGTGTGAATATATATGTATATATATAAACATACATATACATACACACATAGTTATACATATACACATATACACATTTATATATATAGATATATACATAGTCATAAATATATACACATGTATGTATTAATACACGTGTCTACATGTGCATAAGCACACATATGGGAACATTTATATGTATGCATATGAATATATTTATACATGTATATACACATGGCTGCACATAAGCACATACATGAATAACCATATCCATGCACACATGTACAAACACCTATAAATATATACACATGTGTATATATGCACATGTAATTTTAATTAAATGTAAATAAGTATTTATTATCTACTCTAAAAGATTCTATATTAGGTGCTGAATTTACAAAAGGAAAAATGAAACAATCTCTGTTCTCAAGGAGCCTATGGGGAAATATGTACTTAAGTAAGGAAATACCAGACTCGTATCATTTCTTAAATATTACTTTCTGAAGATCACATAAGTATCTCAGAGTCAACATGTCCAGAAATAAATGTTTTCTTCTCCTAATCCCATCCTTCTTTGCGGGGTGAGGGTGGTCAGGGCATTATCAATTAACCAGTCACCCAAGTTTGCACCCTTAGAATGGTCCTCATTTTTTCAATGTTTTTCTTTACCCTGCTCATATACAGTGAGTTTTCAAGTGTTCTGGATGCTACTGCTAAAATATCTCTGGTATTTATCCCATATTCCCACTTGCTATGAAACTTTTTTTCCTGCCTTCATGATTTCTCATCTAGACAATCATCATAAAGTTAATGATTTAGAATACAAAGTACACAATTATATAAATATATTGCATGCTTACATGTTCACAGTAATTTCTACACCTTTACATACATACAGCTATGAATATTTACATAAATGCATGCATACTATGGAACAACATATGCTTTACATATTATATATGCATATCATGTATGTATGTATGTATGTATTACTATACATATTTATTGGAATTAATCTTTTTGTTCTTTTTATTCTTTAATGAGGTAGGTATTGAGAGGGATAGAACATCTGTGGAATGATAAATATACTTTTTGCCTAATTGTTTTATTTTGCTACAAGAGATCTCACAAAGAATAAGGATAATGCTAAATGTGTATACCATTACAATAGTTTCTAACTTAGCTTCTTTCTCTTGTGTTGCCCTCTTCCATCCACCCTTCCAAATCAGCTGCCAAACATATCCTTATAGCACAGATCTAACCATGTCACACCCCTGCTCAATAAGTAAAATTAAATAAACAAAACACAAATTACTTTACCTTGAAAATAAATCTCTTCAAAACCCATCTCTTGTCAACCTTTTGAAGTTAGTTAATCACCATGGTTTTTATTCATTCTTTGTTCCAGCTAAACAAACCAACTTCATCTTTCCTATCTATAATGTTGTAATTGACTCTTTGCAAAGTCCATTTCCTATGCCTATAATAAACTGAATCTTCTATTTTTCCTCTTCAACTCTACAACTCTCCATCTTCTACATTATTTTTCCACTTTTATGAGTTATTGACAATTATAGTTTATATTGCTATTGTTTTCCCCAATTTTCTATCCTTCTTCCTCTCCCAGAGTCATCCAATATTAATATTTTTGAAGAAAAATTGGAAAATATAGGAAAAAGCAGCATGATTTCTGAATCGATACATCAAAAAAGTATAAAAATACTAGTTCTATATAACACATTGGGGGCTCTGAACTCTACAAAGGGGTGGAACAGAAATGTCTTTCTCAAATATCTTATTGCATGATTAGTTATTATTTATAATTTTGCAACATTCAATTTTTAGGGTTTTTTTTCCATTTACATTGTTGCAGTAAATGTTTATATTGTCAAATTTATATTCTTTATATTGTTCTGCTTACATCTGCATTAGAAGTACATCTGTATACCTTTTTCATGCTTCTTTGTGTTCAAATCATTTATAACATCTTATGGCATAGTAATACGTCATTACATTCATATACCAAAATTTGTTTAGCTATTCCCCAATTGATGGACACTTTTTTTTTCAAATTGTTATTATCACAAAAATTCTATTTTAAATATTATGTTGTAAGTGGAAACTTATTGTGAATTGCTTTCTTGGCATTAGGGCACCAAGGTGGCACAGTGAATAGAGTTCCAGTCATGGAATAAGAAAGACAACTTACTGAACTTAAATCTGGCCTCAGACAACAGCTATCTGTCCCTGAGTAAATTAACACTATTAGCATTGGTTTCTTCATAAGTAAAATGAACTGGAGAAGTAAATGACAAAGCACTGTAGCCAAGAAAACCCAAAATGGGGTCATCAAGGGTCAGAACAGGTAGACTATAAGCCTGGTAATGAAATGTCTGGGATACTGTGTATAGATAGTTTAGTGACTTTATTTGCCTAATTCCAGTTTGTTTACTAAAATAGTTTTACTGATTCAAAACATCATCCAAAATGCACTGGTATATTTATCTTTCTACTACTATTCAAAAGTGATTTTTCTCATTTTTTTTTCACTTGGCTCTTTGGCAAGGTATGATAAAAACTCAGGTTTATTTTAATTTGCATTTCCTTATTATTGATAATTTGGAACAATTTTTCATGTGATTGTTAATAGTTTTTAATTTATCTTTTGAGGAATATTTGTTTATATTTTTCAATCACTCATTTTAGGGACTTTTTTATTTTTTACATTCACATATATTAATTACCAAAACTTTGTTAAATCAATTTGAAATAAATACTTCATTTCTCCATTCAACTGTTTTGTTTCTCACCCATATATATCAATTTTCTCTTTGTAGTAGTCTTTCAGTTTCCATTTAATTGATGTTATCTAATTAATCCTTTGTAACTGCTGCTATTTTCTGGTTAATAATAAATCTCCCAGGGCAGCTAGGTGGCACAGTGTATAGAGCACTGGCCCTGGATTCAGGAGGACCTGAGTTCAAATCTGACCTCAGACACTTAACACTTACTAGCTGTGTGATCTTGGGCAAGTCACTTAACCCCAATTGCCCAGCAAAAATAAAATAAAATAAAATAATACATCTCCCACAACTTGGAGAAGTATGTGATTTGTTTATTTTCTATTTTTAATAGTATGAACTTTTTAATTATGGTTACACATACATTTAGAATTTGTTGTGAAAGATGGATCAACTTTTTATTTATCTAAGTTTAATTTCTACTTTCTGGTTTTCTGCACAGTTTTTCTTTTATCATATAAAGAATTATTTTCTATGTAATCTGTGCTTTCTGCTTTATTAAACAAACTGCCATTTAGGAAGCTTGTTTCTGATCATCCCCTGTTCTACTGATCTATCTCGCTTTTAAAATTAGTATCATGTGATTCTGACTGCTGTTTTGTAATTTATTTTTAAGGTCTGGAATTACTATTTCTCCTTTATCTCTTCCTTTTTTCATCATTTCCCTGTGTGCTACACATATTTTGCCTTATTCCAAATGAATTTTATTACCTTATCTAATTTTGCACAATATCTGCTTGATAAGTTAATTAAAAGTATAAAATATTTTTATAGTAATTTTGAGTATCAATATGAGTAACAAATATTTCTCTAAAAATTGTTATTCTTTTTAAAAGTAGACTTTTAAGTATTCTACAAATTTTAATGTGTTAACATTTGTACATGCAAGTGCATGCATAAGTGTACATGTTGACTGAATAATGTCAAGTCATTTTGTGAATTTTATACTTATTTGACATGGTATTTCCATTTTTGTTGCCTTTTGAATTTTTTATTATTATATAAAACTGAAGTTGATTTCTCAGGGCTTATTTTGTAGACCATAATTTGGGTGAAGATATTAATTGGCTTAATTGTTATATATTTTCAGATTACTATCTATTTTCAAAGTATACCATCAATTCATAATGAGACAGGGAGAGATAAGGTTTCTCTTTATATATATATATATTATGTCTTGAATTTATCTTCTTTTTCTTTTTGTTATGGCTAGCATTTCCAGAAACCTTTTTAATAATGATGGGGATATTGGGCATTCTTGATTTATTCCTATATTTATTAGGGGCAGTTTTAATGTATCCTAATTGCATGTTATGCCTAATTTTGGTTTTGGACAATTTTTGTGATATCAAAAAGGCCCTTCTATGTTGATATTTTGTGGACTTTGGGCATAAATGAGAGTTGTAGTTTTGTTTTATCTTGTTATAGCAGGAATTAATAGTGGAATTTTTTGTGACTCTATTGAGATAGTCATGTTGTTTTTAATTTTGTTTTGTTGTAACAGGACAATTTCAGTTAATTATTTTCTTTTCTTTATCAATTTTTTATTTCTTCATTAGTCATATTGTGAAAGAACAATCAAAGCACAAGGGGAAAAAAAAACTCAAAAAAGAAGGAAAAAAAAACAGCCCAAAAGTAGAAACAGTATCGTTCAATCTGCTTTCATAATTCACAGGTTTTTTGTTTTTTTCTGGATATTGAGAACATTTTCTATCATGAGTTCTTTGAAATTGTTTTGGATAACTAAACTACTGAGAAGAGCCAAATCTATCACCATTGTTCATCATACAATGTTGTTCTTACTGTGTACTAAAAAACATACCTAACCCCAGAAATAATTCAGAAAAAAACTGCACAATAAAGCAAACAACAACTAAAACAAAACAACAAAAACAAAACAAACAAAAAAACCTGAAGCTTGGGGCAGTGTGCCCTTGACTCTGAAAGCAGAGCCCAACTTTTAAATAAAACCAAGAAATACAATGGAAAAAATGAGCAAACAACAACTAAATAAAATTTCCATAGAAAGTTACTATGGTGAAAAGGAAGATGAAAATCCAAACTCAGAAGACAACAAAAAACAAACTATTATATCCAAAACCTCAAGGGAAAAAAAGTGATTTTGTCTCAGGCCCCCCCAAAATTTGCTGAAGTGTTCAAAAAGTTTTTTAAAAATCAAATAAGATAGGTAGAGGAAAAATGTGGGGAAATGACAGTGATACAAAAAATAATAAAAAAAGAAGAGTTAAAAGCTTGGTAAAAATACTGAAGATATGAGCCTAAAAATAGAATAGGCCAAATGGTAAAATAGTCTCAAAAATCCACTGATGAGAAAAATTCCTTAAAAAAACAGAATTGGCCACATGGAAAATGAAGTGCAAAAATTTACATGGTGGAAAAGTCTACTTAAAAATATAACTGACCAGGGGCAACTAGGTGGCTCAGTGGACAGAGCACTGGCCCTGGATTCAGGAGTACCTGAGTTTAAATCCAGCCTCAGACACTTGACATTTACTAGCTGTGTGACCCTGGGCAAGTCATTTAACCCCCATTGCCCCATTTAAAAAAAACAAAAAAACTTAGAATTGGGCAGATAGAAACTAATGACTCTATGAGACATCAATAAACAAAAGAAAAAGAAAAAGAAAAGAAAATATGAAATATTTCATTGGAAAAAATAACTGACCTGGAAAATAGATCAAGGAGAAATAATTTAAGGAGTACTAAACTGCCTGAAAGCTATGATCAAAGATAAAGGCCCAGAAATTATTTCAAGAAAAACTGCCTGTTATTCTAGAACCAGTGGGCACAATAGAAGATGAAACAGTCCACCAATCACCTGCTAAAAGAGATCCCCAAAAGAAAACTTCCAGGAATATTATAGCCAAATTTCATAGCTCCCGGCTCAAGGAGAAAATATATCAAGCAACAAAAATGTGACATTTCAAATGACATTGAACCACAATCAAGATAACAAAAGATTCATCAGTTTCCACATCAAAGGAATGGTGAGTTTGAAATATGATATTCCAGATGATAAGGGAGCTAGGATTACAACCAAGAATCGTCTATGCAGGAAAACAGCATGATCATTCAAGAGAAAAAATGGATATTTAATGAAGGAGAGAACTTTTAATGATTCCTGATGAAAAGACCAGAGCTAATATAAAATTTGACTTTTAAATATTATTCTTGTTGTTTGTTCTGCAATGTCAAACAACTGTGGCATTGGGAGGTGATGTCATGACTTGCAGTGAATTGGATTTAAGTAAGGGAGGGCTGTGCAAAGTGACCAGCCTCACTCTCTCCTCCAAAGCCATCTGGGTCTAATGGCAAGATATACATTGGGATGACTGGAGATGGTCCCAGGTGTCTGAGGTAATCAGGGTTAAATGACTTGACCAGAGTCACA
Organism: Dromiciops gliroides; assembly: GCF_019393635.1. Taxonomy (NCBI): domain Eukaryota; kingdom Metazoa; phylum Chordata; class Mammalia; order Microbiotheria; family Microbiotheriidae; genus Dromiciops; species Dromiciops gliroides. Next base: position 31,965,849 of record NC_057866.1, read on the forward strand.
CAGCTATTAAATGTCAAGTTTCTGAGACCAGATTTTGAACTCATATTGTCCTGACTGCAGGGCAACTGCTCTATCTTCTGTGCCACCTAGCTCCTCCTACCTTCAAATATAAGACTCGAGAAACATAAGGGGCAGCTAAGTGGTACAGTGGATAAAGCACTGGCTCTGGATTCAGGAGTACCTGAGTTCAAATCCAGCCTAAGACACTTGACCCTTACTAGCTGTGTGACCCTGGGCAAGTCATTTAACTACCATTGCCCTGAAAGAAAAAAAAAGAATACATATGTAGACATAGAGCATGTGTGTGAATTTAATATGAAGTGATTATATCTAAAAAATGAAATATTAAAGTGGAATGATCTGGGTATATGGAAAATGCAAAATGGGGTAAATTACCTGACATAAGAGGGGCACAAGAGAGTTTTCTTAGTAGAGGGGAAGGTGAAATATGTGGCAGGGGAGCCCTTGACCTTGGATGAAAGAGAAAATAATATACACATTTAGTTGGATGTAGAAATTTACCTTGCCCTACAGGGAAGTAGGAGGGAATGTGTATAAAAGAAGGGAGCTGCTGATAGAATGGATGGAAGATTGTGGGGAAGCAATAGTCAAAAGCAAAATAGTTTTGAAGATGGACAGGGTGAAAAGAGAGAGTAGGATAAAAAGTAGGGAAGTAGCATGGAGGAATATTCTTAGTTAGTAATCATAACTGTGAAAATTATATTACAGCAAGTTTCTCAGATAAAGACCTGATTTCTCAAATATATGGAGAATGGATTTAAATTCATAACAATAAGAATCATTCCCCAATTGATAAATGTCCATAACAAAGGATATTAATAAGGCATTTTTCATACAAAGTAATCAGTTATCCAGTCATGAAAAAGTGTTCTAAGTCACTATTGACAAGAGAAATTTAAATTAAAACAACTCTGAGGGGCCACCCCAATCCTATCAGATTAGATATTATAACACAAAATAAAAATGTCAAAATTTTGATGGGCTGTGGAAAATTGGGAGCCTAATAGAATGTTGGTGGCATTGTGAACTGATCCAAACATTCTGTAGAAAAAAAAATTGTAACTATGCCCAAAGAGCCATAAAACTATGCACATCTATTTGAATCAGCAATACCATTACTAGGTCTGAATACCAAATGCATAAAACCAAAAAGGAAGAGTACCTATATTCACATGAATATTTATAGCACCTTTTTTAGTAGTGGCAAAGAAAAGGACATTGAAGAGATACTCATTAATTGAGGAATGGCCGAACAAATTGTTGTATATAACTATGATGGGATGCTTTTGTACTACAGAAAATAATTAGCAGAATGCTCGCAGAAAAATCTGGAAAACCTTCCATTAATTAATTCCAAGTGAAATGAGTAAAACCAAAAGAACATTGTAGAGAGTTGCAGCAATATTGTACGATGATCGTGTGGATAGCTATTGTCAACGATATAATAGAATCCACAACCATTCTGAAGGACTAATAATGAAAAATGCTGTCCATCTCTAGAGAAAGAATTGATGGTGTCTGAATGCAGATCAAAGCATACTTAAAAGAAATTGATCTGTATTTTCTTGTACAACGTGACTAAAATGGAAATATGTTTTGCAAGAGTGCACATGTATACCCTATATCAAATTGTTTGTTGTCTCAGAAAACGTGAAGGAAAGGCAGTAGTGAAAGTATTTGGAATTCAAAATTAAAGCAAAAAAATGAAAGGGAAACTTGTTTTTACATGTAGTTGAGGAAAACAAAAAGTGAAATATATATGTGTGTGTGTGTGTGTGTGTGTGTGTGTGTGTGTGTGTGTGTGTGTGTGTATATATATATATATATTTTTTTTTTGGTGAGGTAATTGGGGTTAAGTGATGTGAGATTCAGAATTGGACATATGGAGCATTAAACTCCCCTTTTAAGTTTTCATATATATATATATATATATACAGACCACTAAGAAAAAGAAGCCTCTGAGCTTTACTCTGTGAGGGATTAGTTTTTATTTCTTAGGAATTAATTAAACAACAAAAAGTGATACCAATTAGGGAAATATGGAAGTAGAAATACAGATGAATGACCTTAGTCTATTTTCCTTTATAAAACTCACCAAATCCCAAACTGCCTGCCAGGCCGAGAACCAGCCCACCCCAAACCGAACACCAACCACATGTTTCTCAACTCTCCTCACCCAAGTGCTGCCCCCAAGGTTAAGTTTAGCAGCTAGAGAACGAGAACTTCCCATCCTGCCCTCACTTTTAAGTCCACATACTGGAACTTCCTCATGTTCTCCTCCCCAAAAAAGGAGGTCCTTCAAAAGCCGGTTCAGTAGCATGCGCAATCTCTCAAATGATTCGGCTAAAACTTCTGATATATATCTTTACAACAAATAATTTTTACCACAGTGACTTGTCTAGGGTCACACAGCTAGTAAGTGTTAAGTGTCTGGGGCCGGATTTGAATTCAGGTCCTCCTGACTTCAGGGCCAGTGCTCTATCCCTGCACCAACCAGCTGATCCTAAATATATTTTTAAAATAAAATAAGTGAAGGAGTGGCTGTGCCATATTGGAGAATATGGCATAGAATGGCATCACCCTGAGATGGAGCCATAGGAGGGTTAAGGGAAAGATCCAAAGGTTTGGAAAAGCCATTCTATTAAGGAGAATGTGATAGTGAGTTGAAAATTCAAATTCAGTAGCATTGCCTAGTTGTAATGAGGTCCCAATTGAGATTTATATGACAAATTTGTAGTTCACCCTGTCAGAACCTTTGAGTAATTTTCTCCACCTTCATTCAGCAGTATATGTGTAGGCACAGAGGTGAGGGTATGGTAAGAATGATCAGCAATAACATAAAAAGTATACAAATTTTTAAAAGGACAATATTGAGTTGAATTGGTTCACCAAGCACTTAAGATGGGGAGAAGAGGAGAGATTGACTAGTGGAAGGGAGATAGCCTGAGATAGTCAATGGCCTGGAGGCCTGGTGTGGATGAAAAGTAATGCTTTGCTATGATTCTCTCTATGCATTCATTTTCTGGCTAAGCTTTGTTGTTAAACAAAGTGCTATCACTCCTTCTCAAGTCTATCTGGATCATTGAAGCACTGAAAAGACCTGGGGTTGGTATAGAATTAATTTCTATTCCAAGATCATGGTCTGGTTTGTACAAAATGATGATCATATCTTGCTTGGATTCTTTTTTTCAGACTTTTGAATCAGCAAAAATTGCTTTATCTCTTATACATCATTCCTATTTTCTAAAGATGTGAGAAGCCATGAAGATTGGGAAAAATAGTTCTTCATCTCATTGGTCACATGACTTCAAAACTACATGAGGCTTTTCCTAATTTCCTCAGGTCTTCATTCCTTCCACCAACAAAATTTGTATTCATCCTGCATTTATGTTTCATTTAGTTATCTTCATCCATTGTGTTTCTTTTGGCAGCTGAAGGAAGAATTGTTTTATTTTTATCTTCAGTAACTTGCACAATAACTAGCCAGTGATAGGTATTTGTTCAATTAAACTGAATTAATTTAATTCAATTTGAAAGTAAAACAGACATAAAGTAAAACATTATAATTCTCAAAAGGAGAGTGCTAGAACCTGAAGGCACCATGAAAGGTTTCTTTTAATTAGGGACACCTAAGGTATGCATAGAAGGAAACAAGCTAGAATAAAATTGAATGGTAAGTATATTCCAAACATGAGAAATGATTTGTGAAAATGTGTGCTGGTTGGATATGAAATACCATGAATGGAGAAAATAAACCAGGCTAATTTTACCATAATGGAGAATGCATAAAAGGGCATAATTTGAAATAATCCTGGGAAATAGGTGAGAGGAAGATTGTGGAGAATTTTAAATGCACAGATGAGGATTTTATATTTTATCCTAGAGACAATAGAGATTGATTGAAGAATTTTAAGCATGGAGGAGTAACATGGTAAGATCTTTTGGAATTGCATTATAGCAGCAAATCCAACGTCCTTTCCTCAATCTTTATTCTCATTGACCTCTCTTTAATCTTTGACACCATTGGTCAATCTCTCCCACTTGTTAGTGACATCTCTGTAGGTTTAGGTGATACTACTCTCCTGCTTCTCCTCCATCCTATCTGACTGTTCCTCAATATTTTTTGTCCATCTTCCTCCAGTTTATGCCTGCTTACCATAGGCATTTCTCATGTTTTCATCCAGAACCATGTGCCTTTCTTCCTCAAAACTATTTCACTTAATGATCTCATCAGCTCCCGTAGATTTAATTACTATCTCTAAGTTGATGATTCTGAAATCTATCTTCTTCCAACATATCTACTGACTTCTTTCTCCAACTGCCTTTGAGACATCTCAGATTGTATGTCCAGTAGAAATCTTAAGGTAAGCATTTCTGAAAGAGAACTCATTATCTTCCCACATAAACCTCTCCTTTTCTTATTTTCCCCATTATGTTAAAAAGCAATACTACCCTCCCAGTTCCTCAGTCAACACCATTTAGGAGTTATCACTAAGTACCTATATTTCATCACCCACTCCTATCCCCATAGTCTAACATTTGCCAAGACCTGCTCTATTTACCTTTGCAATGTCTCTCAAATCATTTCTTTTCCTCCTCTGATACAGGTAAGACTCTAGCTTCAGGTCTCCAAAAACATAATCTGGACTATATTCATTGCCTTCTAGTCTATCTGCCTTCCTCAGTTCTTTCCCCAATAAAATCTATGTTCTTTTCAACCACTAAAGTGATTTTCATAAAGTACATGTCTGGCCACATCACTCCCCTACTCAATAAACTCTGATGGCTCCCTATTGCCTCCAGGATCAAATACAAAATTCTCTGCTTTGCATTCAAAGCCCTTTGTGACCTAGCACTATTCTACTTTTTCAGTTTCCTTAGACTTTTCTCTTCATTAAGTACTCTTCAATGAAGACTTAGTGGCCTCCTGGTGGTTCCACTAAGAATAAGAAATTCCATTTCTCAGCCACAGACATTTTTCCTTACCATCTCCCATGCTTGGAATGCTCTCCTTCCTTAACTCTGCTTCTGACTTCCCTGGCTTCCTTTAAGTCTCAGCTTAATGACCATGTTTTTTAAGGGAAGCCTTTCCCAATGCAGTATGATTTTACATTATGATATTTTATTCAACTAAAAACAATCATTTTACATTAGGTCATATAACATTGAATATAAAAGAATAATAACAGGATACTTATCTTTGTATCATTTTTATTTGAAACCTACTGATTTTGTCAGTGCTGTCACAGCTTGAAAGTTCTATGTTGTCTCCAAAGCCTATCACAAAAGATCTATTAGTTTGCCTTATGGTTGCAAAAATATGGTGCCATTCATATAATAATATATCAAATGGAATGCCCAAATCATTAAGGAGAAGTAGAACTATAGGAAAACACATGAAAGATCCATTTTCCCACCTAGTTCTAGAGTCCACCCACAGATCTGGAGATGAGCTCTTAGAAGAACATTGCTGTGTTTTTACAAGATAGGTTGTTGTGGGGCTGGATATCACAAGTTGGTTGAGAAGCAAAATTCATAAAAAGGCACAAAAACACCCACATTAAGATATGACTTTTTGGGTGCATTTTCCCCCACAAAGTATCAGGATTCTATTCCTTCGTTTCTCCTTTTATTTCTAGCTCTGTCTCTGTTTTTGTTTTTGCCTGTCTCTATATTTATTTGTCTCCTTTATCTCTCCTTCTCTGTCTCTGTCTCTCTCTCCCTTTTTCTTTTTCTGATTTTCTGTCTCTATCTCTTTCCACCCCTATTCTTTTTTTAGAGAAAAAAACTTGGGGGTACTGAGCATTATAAGCAAAAAGTAATATTACAGGAAAAGTGAAATTGATTATATATCAACAAATAGGAACCATAAGTGATAGAGTTGTTTTTTCCCTTTGGAATCAATGTTCTGTACTCAATCATAATACTAACATGTAAGAACAATAATCAAAATAAATTTTAAAATGAATAAATTAAAATGAGATTCATAAAAAGACATGATGTGTAATTAAATGCACTCTAAACTGACCTATTTAGATCAATTGTTGAAGTAAAAATTGAAAAATATAAGAAGGAAAGCAAGTGGAAACAGATTATTAAAATTGTACACAAAAAAATCGTAAGAGATATTACTCAGTCACCATCATGTGAAAAGGAAAAGATGCAAAGAACATTTTAACTTATTAAAAATCTTGATCTTCCTAAGTAGATGCATGTGGGAAATCAAGAGCCAAAGTCAAAGAGTCATATGCCCCAAATTCCTTTTTGTAAATCTCATGGAGAAAATAAACAAATATGTGCACAGTATCGTCTTAGATTAGTAAAAAAAGGTGATACTTAAAATGTTATCAGAGAAATAAATGCCCAGGAAAAATTTATTTGGTATGGTATGTTCTGCTTTGCTATGGTATTTTGTTATGTTATATTATATTAATTATATAATATACAGCTGGTCATGTTACAGTGATGAAAGGCAATCAGGGTTGTCCACATGTTCCATGGATGTAGTTATTACTCATAAACCCCTACATATATGTATATGTATATATAGATGTATATGTATGTATGTACACATACATATGCATGAATTCCTATTCACACATACATACATGCATATGTACTTATGTACATATACACACATTTACTTAGCAGCAAAAATATAACCTCAATTTCTTTTGTTGTAGACAAATTCAAATGCCCTGGGAGAAGGGTAGAGTCAGGCCTGGGAGAAGAAAGGGAAAAACTCAAATTGTCCAAAAACCAGTAAGAGGAAACATGCCATTTGGTAACTTCTAATTGCTTATTTTCCAATTGTGTTCCAATTATTTATTTTCATTTACTCAATTCGATTGTACATATGCTTACAAGAGGACATCAAGTTATGACCATTTCATTGTGTCTATATCACTATGCTCTGGAGTAAAGCCCTAACTAATCACTCTCCCTAGGTTTATCTGTTTTTGTTGGTCCTTCATTTCTTAAAAGGACCAATGACATCATGGTGTTGGGGTCAGGGTACATTGTGTTCAGTTATAGATGATCAGTCCAATAGGAGTTCTGAAGGCACATTAGAACATTTGGGATAGAGGTAACTGGATTTATACAGCTCAAGGTTCCTTTGTGCCACTTCGATTCTGTTTTGCTTGTGGAGTACAGCATTATCTTTAATGCAAGCATGCCCTGATAGGTGGTCCTGTGTAAAGATAAACCATATCTTACAGTTGATATTAAAATTCTTCAGAGAGACATTGAGAGTGCCCTTATACCAATTACTCTGACCAAAGGATGAGAAGTTGCTTGGATGTGACTTCTCCATAAAATAGTCTTTTAGGTAACTATGCATTTAGCATTTAGTCTACATGGCCTGCCTATATGAGCTTTGCTTTTTGCAGTTTGAAAGCTTATCAGTTCAACTGAAGAGATAACTTCAATGTCCAGTACCTTATCATGTCATGGAATCTTCAGAATCTTCCAACAATAGTTCAAGTAGAACCACTTCAGCTTTCTGGCAACAAGCTGATAGATGTACAGGTATATAACAATGCGATCAGCACAATAGCTCTGTAGACCTTCAGTTTGGTATTTAGCTTAATTCATTTTCTCTTGCCTACATTTTTGCAATTAATAAAAGTATTTGATTATTTTCAAGTTACATATAAGGATAGTTTTCAACATTTCTTTTCATAGGATTTTTGGTTCCAATTTTTTCTCTTACCCTCCCTTCCCTCCATCCTGTCCAAGACAGAAGACAATTTGATATAGGTTGTATATGTGCCATCACACTAAACATATTTTTGCATTAGTCATATTGCAAAAGAAAAATCAGAGCACAAGGGAAAAACCTCAAAAAGAAGGGAAAAAAACAGCCCTAAAATAGAAAAGGTGTGGCTAAATCTGTATTCATAATCCACAGTTCTTTTTTTTCTGGATGTTGAGAACATTTTCTATCATGAAGTTCTTAAAAATTGTTTTGGATCATTGCTGAAAAGAGCCAAGTCTATTAACATTTTTCATCACACAATGGTGCTGTAACTGTATACAATGTTCTTCTAGTTAAGTGTCCTTTCACTCAGCATCAGTTCATGTAAGTCTTTCCTGGTTTCTCTGAACTCTTCCTGCTCATCATTTCTTTTCACGTTAATTTTTTGAAATTTTGTGTTATAAATTTTCTTCCTCTGTCCCTCCTTGTCCCTCCCTATGGAATCCAGCAATTCAATATAAGTTATATATGTGTAGTTATGCAGAACATCTTCTCATTAGTCAGGTTGTGAAAGAAAATAGACAAAATAATTTTAGAAAGAGGAGCTAATAAATAAAATTATATTTCAATCTGTATCCAGATACTATCAGTTTTTCCTCTGTTGATGGTTTGTATTTTTATACACCCTTTTGATACCAGCCTGTTCATCATTTCTTTCACACTTACTATTGCTAACTATATTACCCTCCATCTTATTCTATCCTCTTGATATTTACTCAATTTTCTATCTTCCTTCAACCTGTCTCTCCTTGAAAATATTTTGCTTTTTATTGCCTCCTCCTCTAATCTGCCCTTCCTTCCTTTGCTTCTTCTCCCCATCTCCTTCCCCTCCAACTTTCCCTTGAGGCACCACATATTAGTATAGCCACTTGAGTGTGTTTCTTATTCCCTACTTGAGCCAATACTGATGAGGGTAAGGTTCACTCACTCCACTACTCCTTCTCCCTCTTCCCCTCCTCTCCAAAATATTTTTCTTGTTTCTTTTATGTGAGCTACTTTTTTCCCAATCCACCTCTCCCTTTCTTCCAGTGCATTCCTTTTACCCCTGTCATCATGGGTCAGCAGAGTGACATAGTAGACAAAGCATCAGCCCTGGACCCAGGAGGCCCCAAGAACACATCTGGCTCCAAACATAAGCCATCTCACCCTGCCTTCTCCAAAAAAAAAAAAAAGATAAACAAAAAGTTCCATGTAGGAATGTTAACAGTTTAATATTTTAATGTCCCTCATGAATTCTTTTTTTCCTGTTTATTTTTATGTTTCTCTAGGGTCTTGTATTTGTGAAATTCAAAATTGGATATACAGAGCATTAAACTCCCCCTTTTAACTTTTCCTTTATATATATATATATATATATATATATATATATCCCAGACCAATAAGAAAAAGGAGCCTCTGAGCTTCAGTCTGTGAGGGATTAGTTTTTATTGCTTGAGAATTAATTAGACAACAAAAGGTGATACCAATTAGGGAAATAAGGAAGTAGAAATACAGATAAATGACCTTAGATCTAAACTTAGTCTAATTTCCTTTATAAAACTCACCAAATCCCAAAATGCCCTCCAAGCCAGGAACCAGCACACCCAAAGCTGAACACCAACCATGTGTTTCCTAACTCCTCTCACCCGCGTGTGCCGCCACAGCTAAGTTTAACAGCCAGAGAACCCAACTTCCATTCCCGTTCTCACTTTTAAGTTCATGTCCAGGAATTTCCTCACTTTATCAAGTTTTCCTCCCAAAAGGGGAAGTCCTTCAAAAGCTGCTTCAGTACCATATGCAATCTCTCAAATGATTCAGCTAAAACTTCCAATATTAATCTTTACCATAAATAATTTTTATCACATATTTAAAAGTAAAATTTTATATTCAGTTCAGGTCTTTTCATCATGAGTAACTGAAAGTCCTCTTTTTCATTGAAGTCCCATTTTTCCCCTGAAAGATTATACAAGTTTTGCTGGATAGGTGGTTCTTGGTTATAATACCAGTTCCTTTGCCCTTTGCAATATCATATTCCATGCCCTCTGGTCCTTTATTATAGATACTGCTAGATCTTGTGCTATCCTTACTATGGCTCCACAGTATTTGAATTCCTTTTTTTCTTGCTGTTTGCAATATTTTCTCCTTGATCTGGGAGCTCTGGAATTTGGCTATAATATTCCTGAAGGTTTTCTTTTTGATATTTTTTAGGAGGTGATCAGTGGATTCATTCAATTTCTATTTTACTTCTGCTTTTAGAATATCAGGACAATTTTCCTTGACAATTTCTTGAAAGATGGTGTCTAAACTCTTATTTTGGTCATGGTTTTCAGGTAGTCCAGTGATTTTGAAATTATCTGCCCTGGATCTATTTTCCAGGTCAGCTGTTTTTTCCAAGAAGATATTTCATATTGCCCTCTATTTTTTTTATTCATTTGGATATGATTTATTGTGTCTTGATTTCTCATAAAATCACTATTTTCCCTTTGTTCAATCTTAATTCTTGGCAATTATTTTCTTCAGAGAGCTTTTGTATCTCCTTTTCTATTTGGCTTTTCAAGCTGTTGAATTTTTTCTTATGACTCTCCTGCATAGCTCTCATTTCTCTTTCCATTTGTTCCTCCACCCCTCTATGTCTTTCTTCTATCTCTCTTATTTTCTTTTCAAAGTTGCTTGTGAATGCTTCCATGGCTAGAAAACAATTCATATTTTTCTTAGAAGCTTTGGATGTTGGAGCTTTGACTTTGTTTTTATCTTCTGAGGGTGTATTCTAGTCTATCTTGCCCCAAAGAATCTGTCTCTTATACACTGTTCTCTTTGCCATCTCATCTCAACCTGATAGAAAATGTCTGTTTGAAATCTGATTCTCTAGGGTCAGAAGATTGGTGTGCCTGTGCCCCTCCCCCACTGGTCTGCCACCACTTGTTTCAGCCCACTCATTCAGAACCAGGGTGCTTTGACCCAACTCCAGCAGAGACTATAGCCACTTCACTCAGACCAACTGCTGAACTCCATCATTGGTCTGTGAGATGAGCATCAGAAGAAGGCCAGCTGGAGCTGAAGTCTCTGCAGCTCTGGAGGAGCAGTCTGTTCCAGACTGGCTCCAACTCTCTGAACTCCTCTCTTAGCCAGAACAGCAGGTGATCCCAGTTCCCATCTTTTACTGGAAAATAGCCTCACTCTGTTCTTATGTGGGTTAGGCTGCTCTCAGGTGTTGTTTTGTGATATTATTTATGGAGTGTTTGGATTATTTATCAGAAGTTTAGGGAAGTCACAGCCTTTCCTCCATCATCTTGGCTCCATCCACCCACCATCTATGTATTTTTAAGTCTCCCAAAAGCTGAGCTTGCTCTGGCAATGTGTGTATCTATTGCATCATCTATTTGAACATACCTAGAAAGTCTTGAAATTTGGTTGCCCAAAGAATTTCAGCAAGTATATATATACATGATAATGCAAAGTCTCCAGCACATTGATCAATACATAGTAGTTGATTTTGATTAATATGATGAATATGATGGGTTGGAATTTTAAGACTGGTGGACAAAATATTTATTCTAAGAACATGGATATATTGCAGTATTAGATTTTCATTTGAGTTCTAATGAGTTTGACCACATATTAATCATCAATATAGAGTAATTGATTCTGTGTGTGAGGGAGGGTAAAGGATTAAAAACCAAGATTATATTTGGACACCATAAGCTACAAACTGCTGTGGAATTCAAATTAGTCAAGTCATATGCAGTCCAGATTACTGCATTCTTAATTCATGAGGGTTCCTCTTTGTAGATTAGTTGAGAGTCCTTGCCTGCCTTATACTTTTCTTATACATTTTCCATAATCTTATAAATCTTGTGCTGTGGATTTGGCCAAAAGAAACAAAATTACATATATACACATATAAATGTATGTATGTATATTGTATTTATGTGTGTGTATGCATACATATGCATATGCTTATGAATCTATATCTATATATATAAAATCATATGCAATGTCTCTTGTGCCCTTCAATTCATATTCCTGAATACTGAGTTTCCTCAAAGCCATAAATTTGCTCCTAATAAAATGAGATAATATATTGGAAAATACTGTGAAAACCAGTAAGCTCCACAAAAATTGAAAGTATTATGAATAATGATGAGTTTTCCTTAGTAATCCACAAATAATATGATTAATTTTCCCTATACTGTTCATACTAATGAAACAAATATAATTTTGAGCTGTTCAGTCTGTTACTCTAACGGGGATTCTAATTCTGTGTTGGATTGGGACAAACACTGAGTTTAATTCAATCTCTAGCTACATAAGTGTCACATTTGTTCACTGTTTGGATTTTCATGCTTTTCAACTCAGGTATATATTACATGCCAAGAAATTGCCCAGAATTGGGAATACCTTATCCTAAAAAGTTCTTGTCTTAAGGAAAAAAATGTCAGAAAAGTACATGAGAAGATATTTACTGTATGAAATCAACAAGAATGAATTCTACAACCTCCACCCTTCCCTCTCTCCCCAGTGCTTCTGTTATTGCAGGATTTATTTGCCAGCATTGTGTTTACAACTCAGGTAGTCCAAAAGGATGGCAGAAGGGCAACATATGTGTCTGTGTTATTCCACAGCCAAACTGCTAAGTATCAAATCAACTATAATTAGCTTATTTCAGGGACGTCATTTCTCTATAATTGTGATCACAGTATCTTCATTCAGGTGAGGCCTCTGCATAGAAATGTACCATGAGATATCAATTTACCTAAAAGTGAGAAAGAGAAGGAGCAGGAGGAGGGGGAGGGGGAGACAATGATAACAAAAACAAGAGATATGTAGAGAAATAAACATACGCACATTTTGATGGATGGAATTTTAGGTATAATCTGGTTCAACCTACTCATCTTAATTATTACCAATTGAATATTCATTGAGAATATGTAACTTACCCCTAATCACGATAGTAAAAATTAGTAGAGTCCAGTTCTCTGATTCCAAATGAAGGACTCCTCCCCCTTGACCACTGGGAAAAGAAAGGGAAGAGAAAAGAAAGGAATGTAAATAGGAAGGGGAAGAGAAAAAGAAAGGAGTAATGGAAGTGAAAAGTATAAGGGAAGGGGAAAGGAAAGGGGAAAGGAACAGAAGGGAAAAGGGAAAGGAAAGGATGGAAGGGGGAAAGAGAGGAAAAGAAATGGAAAAGGGAAATCAGAAATGAAATCTAAATTATGTATTTTGTTTGCTTGCTTTGATGATTATATTAGAATACAGGATTCTGGAGCCTGACAACTGAATCACATAGAATCCAAAAACAATCACAGCATTAAAAAAAATTGCTGGGAATATGTTGGTCAAAACATGGAGAATATATTCCATTTGAATCCTCAAATTCAAAGAGAAACTCTGCCAGACCTGAGGAGTTTCATGCATTCCTACCTCAATCATGAGCTAGTTTAGCTGGAAGTCAAATCTGCCTCAAGTCTAACAGAAGGCTTCCTGGCAAGAATTCTCAATCTGTGGCCAAAAAGAAAACTCAGAAAGCAAGTTTTGCTTTTCAGATGAATTCTTTTAGACACTGCCATCCAAATCCTCATATTCTGAATATATTAATGAAAAATAAACAAGCAAACAATGTGGAAGTATAATGTGAAATAATACATAGAGATCTGGGCTCAGAGAGAGGCCAATCTGGCTTTAAGTATTATTTATGACACACACTGGCTATGAAAACATCAACAAGTCATGTAAGCTATCAATTTCTCTTGGCAAATTTCTAAGACTAATAGATAGAGATGTGTTATTGACTTTGTCCAATAGACGTTATTTTCTTATCAGGAGTTTGCTCCACTGAAGAAATCATAGGACTAACTTTTTTTAACACTTCCTTCATGTAAACTCCTTTACATATAGAATGACCAGAAGTGTTCTGGGAAATGATTAAAAATGGGTCCTGGGTGGGAATCTGAACATGGAAAAAAATTTAAATTTAATTTGGATTTTTAATTTTTTATGTCTATCAAGAAAACAATAAATCAACTCTGATTTTCATAATTTGCCTGTTTCTTAGGGGTGAATATCAATATAGAAAATTTAACAATCAACTTTTGAAATCTGAGATGAGGCCCTTGAAAATCAAGATTATCAAGAAAAGAAAAATGATAAAGATTGAAGGGCATGTGGGGAAAATTGGGACTCTAATGCACTGCTGGTGGAGTTGTAAATCATTCTAACCATTCTGGAGAGCAATTTGGAACTATGCTCAAAGGCCTATAAAGCTGTGCATACCCTTTGATATGGTAATATCACTATTAATTCTGTATCCCAAAAATGTTTTGAAATTTTAAAAAATTCCTATTTGTACAAAGCATATTTATAGCAGCTCTTTTTGTAATAGAAAAAAATGGAAATTCAGGGGGTCCCCATCAACTGGGGGATAGCCAAACAGGTTGTAGTAAATTATCATAAGGGAATACTATTATACTATAAGAAGTTATAAGCATGAGGGTCAGCTAGGTGGCACAGTGAATAAACCAGTCCTGGATTCAGGAGGACCAGAGTTCAAATCTGGCTTCAGGCACTTGATACTTACTAGCTGTGTGACCCTGGGCATGCCACTTAACCCTCATTGTCCTGCCAAAAAACAAACAGATAACCAAAAACAAACAAACAAAAAAATAAATTACAGGCAGGCTGATATCAGAAAAAAACTGGAAAGAGTTATTTGAACTGATGCAAAGTGAATTGAACAGAATGAGGATACCATTGCCTACAACAACATCAATATGAGCATATGATCATCTGTGAATGACTTGGCTATTCTTAGAAATACAATGATCCAAGACATTTTCAAAGGACTCATGATGAAAAATGCTATCTATCTCAGCAGAAAGAACAGATGGGATCTGAATCCAAAGATAGAAGCATACTATTTTTCACTTTCTTTATTATTTTCATGGTTCACATATTCATTTATTTATTCATTCATTAATTTATCTATCTATGTGTCAGTCTGTGTCATCTTTCACAACATGACTAATATGGAAATATGTACTGCATGATTTGCCCATGTATAAACCTATATCAGAATTGCTTACTTTCTCAGAGAGTGGAAGGGGGATGAGGGAAGGAAGGAGAGAGTTTAGAATTCACAATTAGAAAATGTAATGTTAAAATTGTTTTTACATGCATTGGAAAAAAATCAAATATTATTTAAAAAAGAAAAAGAAAATCCAAGTCATCCTTCTCTGGAAACATTCTGGAATCCAGAGAAACAGAGAAAATCAGAGATATTATTATCAATACATGTGACTGTCTTCATCTGTACAATCTCTTATATGTCCTAGCTTTTTGCACAATGATATGACACACCAGACAGGACAAAATATCCACCATCCTTGAGCCAACAATGCTAATTTCATGAATGCAAAGCATAGCTCCCATAATGCTTTCTTCTTTACAAGTACTGTGCAATAATACCCTGAAAAGCCTCAGATCAAACAATCATCAATACGTTAGCATTTCTCAAGTACTTTCTGTGTTTTAGATTGTTTTACGTTTTGAAAAAGTATATAGAAAACAGAAATAATAAGTTTCTGTGTTGGAGTAATAGATATCCTACAGGAGAGATAATATGTGTCTATCTTAAATATATGCAGATATATCCCAAATAACTATTAATTAACAGGGATGTAGATGTGGGAGATCACGGTGGATTTTTTTTTTTTTTGAAATAGCACTGAAGATGAAATTTCATGGAAACTGGGAATTCTAAGAAATTGAGGTGAGGAGGGACTGCATTGCAGGCATGAGGCACAGTTGAAATAAAGGCAAATCATCAGAAGAGGAACTATAAAGGATGTTGTTTGGTTTGTGATGCTTACTTTTTTCCTTTGAACATGGTCTTCAAAAGAATAGAACTGATCCTTGAAACAAGGAGCTCTGTCTAACCCTGTCAGAAGCAGGGATCGATCATACATTTGCAATATTAACTATTTCTGTTCAAGGGTCACTCAGAACTGTGAGAAGCAGGGTGTCACCCCACTACTGAGAAAGAAAAAGACATTTTTAGAACCAGGGCAGTGTCAACCTGAGAAGAAAGCATGTGACTAGCATCTGGAAGTTATATCTATTCATATAAACACCTGTAAGTCATGCCAATCAATGCTACTAGCCAATCAGCTTGCAGCTGTGTGTGGGGACCACAACTGGGCAGGCCCACAAGGGGCTTCTGCTAGAAAGAACAGGGGATCCCTCTTTCCCGTTGGAGGTCTCAGTAGGAGCAGTTTGTGCAGGGAGTTAGGTTCTTTCCTTCCGAATTTGACGTGTTCTCTTTATTAACCCTTTTATACTTTAATAAATGTTTGGGCAGCTAGGTGGCACAGTGGATAAAGCACCGGCCCTGAAGTCAGGAGGACCTGAGTTCAAATCAGGCCTCAGACACTTAACACTTACTAGCTGTGTGACCCTGGGCAAGTCACTTAACCCCAATTGCCTCACTAAAAAAAAAAAAAAAAAAAAAAAAAAAAAAAAAAAGTAAGAATAAATGCTTAATGACCCAAAGACTGGTGCTATGAGTTTCTAATATAAGGTGACCACGTAAGATTTTTAGACATCACAGAAACTACCCTGACAAGTTCCCATAGGACATTGCTTATGACTTGGCCTTAGGTTCAAGATGAAGAAATGTTGCCTGTGGTTCTAAAAAGAAGCTTATGGTTGAAGGGATATGTTGCTCAGGAAGAAAGTAACAAATGTCCAATATTAATTTGTTAGTTTAAAAATATAAATTTTTCAAAACCAAGACAAAAATACGTTATGTGTCAGCAGATGGACTATATCAGTTGTGAATCATTTTTTTCCTTATTTATAATCTAATAGCACAGAAGCTACTCAGTGCAGTTCAGGCACTTTAAAAAGTATTTTATCACTGTATTTTAATATTATTAGTTTCCTTTGCAATCCTGTATATTATATATTTTTGCATTTAAAAACATTAATCTCAGGAAGGGTTGGTAGTTTTAGTTTTTGTTTTTATTTTTGTTTTCAGACTGTCAAAGGCATGTGATATGCATTCATATACACACGTTAAAAACTTCTGTCATAGTTTTGTTTTTTCTTTGTAGGCTACCCATAAAAGAAAGAAGAAAGGATAAAATTGCTTATTATACAGCATTCTCCCAACAGAATGATTCTAAATTCTTTACTATGATTCATTGACATGGCAAATGATCTTGGGAACAATGAAATCAAAGCTCTTCTAATAATGTAACCAGCTACCCATTGTGGAAAATAAACAAAAGTAGACATGTTACAAAGTCAAGGAGTTCGACATATGATTGTCCAAGAAGTATGCCTCCAAATTCAATGGTTGAAGTGGAGTTAGAGATGGAGCAGGCATCAGAGAAGGGAATGGGTCTAGATTGTCATAAATAAATAAATGAACAGAGAAATAGGTAAATAAGTAGATGAATGAATGAATGAATGGATGGATGGATGGATAAAGAAATATGTTTTACTAAAATATTCCCCAAAATATATTTTTCACAAGAATCTGGAAGGTTTAAATATTTAAGATACAGATAAAAATGGCATTTAAGAATTTTTAATAGTACATGGAGGGGCAGCTAGGTGGCGCAGTGATAGAGCACCGGCCTTGGAGTCAGGAGTACCTGAGTTCAAATCCAGCCTCAGACACTTAACACTTACTAGTTGTGTGACCCTGGGCAAGTCACTTAACCCCAATTGCCTCACTAAAAAAAAAAATAGTACATGGGATGCTTACCACAATGTTTCTCATTGTAGTGCATAATTACAGAGCTGCTGTGAATGGAGGAGAGATTGCTAGATATTGAACCATTGGGGTAGTTTTGACTTGTGCCTATGCTATCTAATAGCTGTGGTATAGCTATAGATATTTTGACATTGGGTCAATAAAGAGAGAGAGCACACAGGCTGAACTGTGTATTGGTCATCCCTTCCTCTTGGAAGGCCTCATGTTTGGCCTGTCCCTTCTTTCAGCTACACATTTCTTTGATAGCATCCTTCTGTAATTCAGTTGTCCCATCCATCTCTTACTCAGCTATACATCTAATGTGGGCAGTGACCTTAGAGGTCACTTTTTACAAAGTCTTCATTTTATATTTGAGCAAACTAAGGGTAAGAGGTTAAACAATTTCCTCAAGGTCACATAGAGAGCAAATAGCAGAGATGAGATTGGAACTCAAGTCCTGTGCCTCCAAATAGAGCATTTTTTCCATTACACCTTACTCTGTTCCAGACCAACTTGTCTTGCCACATACTTTTCCAGTGCCCTTTTGGTGACTCACAGCCATGGTTCTTTAGGGATCATGGTTTGGATGACTTATAAGCACACATTATCAACAGAAATAAATAGATATTATTGGGAGAAAAATCAACTTGCAAAGACAAAATACAAATAAATACAAAGTGCTTTTATCCTAAACATGTGGATTTAAATAACAGAGATCAAACAATTATTTCACAGAGGGAACATATTCTTCTTTTGCTAAAATAACTTACTGATTTTTATTTACAAGAAAATAGATAAATATGCCAATCCATAGAAATATAGATAAGTAAAGGTGTTGAGATACTTGCAGGATTATCTCTTTTTATCATTTTATATATTTGGAAGCAACATTTAAAATGCTATCTCTAAGGATGCTAGTCCCATATATGTACACAGACATTAAATTAAACTCCTCCCACTTTGCCCCTTAAATCTAAGATAATTGTGTCATGGTGTTGTCTGAATTGAGGATGGATGGGGAAGGGGACCAGAACTTTTCCTATATCTGGGACCAAATTTATGAAATCATTGCTTGATGACAAATGTTATAAACACTCCCTCAAGAAAATCTTTTCATTGCCATTGTAATGCCGAGCTTTTGTGCACTCCACAATACCATCAATACGGACATCTTATTGGTCTTCAAGAATTTTATTCTGTCTCCATGTCTCTATTTCTTTTCTTTAAGTATCCTGAGTTACTTCAATGCACTATCTCTTCACCTCTGTTTCTTAGACTCTATAGGTCCCTTCAGAACCCAGTCCAAGTGCCATCTTCTATGTCAAGCCTTTCATGATTTCACCTAGCCCCTCCCCGTCCTCTAATGAAGTTCTCTCCCAATGTTTATCTGAGACCAATAATAGAGATGTACAGTGAACTGGAAATGTTGTTGAAGTGGAAGAGGAAAGTGAGCTCAATGGCCTTTAGAAAATTTAAAAAGCATTTCTACTGACCCAATATTCCATAACATCAAAGGCCCATTGTTTTAAAGTATTTTAACTGTGTATGCCTGTGGGACATCAAACTTCACTGCCTCCTTCAGTATGGACTCCTTTGCTTTGGTTTTTATAACTCCAGTGCCTAGGAAGATCAAGAACTAACAAGGTCAGTTCTTTCTGTATTTGTGCATGAATGTTTGTGTATCTAGGCACATACATATACACATATATATCCACATATATACATATATTCATGTTTATGCATGTGAAATTAAATAAGTATATAAATGTATAGATGCCCACAGCTATACGTATGTTCAAATCTGTATATGAAATTGATTGAAGAATAAACTATCTTATTTTGCATGCAAACTTGAGATATAACATTTAAACTCAAAATATCTCTTAACGAGATTTAGAATACTATACTGATCAATCCCACACAGCACCTATTTTCCATAATCAACTTTCTCCTCTTTCCATAAACTCACTTAGTCAAATTGCATTCCAAGGGAGGGTTCTTTCTCAATCTCGAAATCTCTCTTCTCCTTTTGTCACTCACCAGCAAGTTTTGCTTAATTTTCTAAACGTAGATGGTATTGACAATATGACTATTTCATCAAGCCTGAGAGTTGCTCAAAATGGCATGAGCATGAATGCCAAGTTCATGTCAAATGAGGTTCAAAAACTCGATGGAAGAAAATGTCAAGAGTAGAGCAAAATACCTTTTTTTTTTCATTTTGATAATTTTATAGAAGGAGAAGCAGAGGAGGAAGGAAGGAATAAAGGAAGGAAGGAAGGAAGGAAGGAAGGAAGGAAGGAAGGAAGGAAGGAAGGAAGGAAAGAAGGAAGTAAGGAGAAAGAAAAGAAGGAAGGAAGGAAGGAAGGAAGAAGAAAGCAATTCATTTGATTCAGTGTATTTGTTATTGTTAAGGGTTAAAATTCTAGCTGGTCTGTCTAAAATATCCAATGAGTGGTCGCCAATAAATTATAAACTTTAGCAAGAGTTAGACTTTTAAGCATTTATTAAGGAGAATAAGAATTTGGTAAAGAGAGAGGGAAAGGCCTAGATTCCTATCTATTAAAGGGAGAGCACATTTCTAGCTCTGCTCTCCAGCAGAGTCCAAAGGAAAGAGAGCAAGACAGAGCACCAGTCTCTTCCTTCTTCCTCCCACTAGTAAGCGTCACTTCCTGACGCCAAAGAAAAGACTCCTGTTCTTGCCTTCAAAGACCGTCGCTTCAGGGGCGGAACTCTTCTACAGTAAGTCTCCAGCAGGTGGCATCATTCCAGTCGCTACATTATATTTACTCATGACTGAAAGTAGTTTTGACTTATTTGTGGGGGAAACTTCATGTCCCATAATCCTGTGTAACAGAAAGCAAGTTAGAGCTATTTTTTGTTTGTTTCTAGATGATTGAACATTTGTCTGCCTTAATTTGAATCTGAACCATGTGAACATAAGTATTCACTGGCAGGTGGATTACAGGAAAAGAGATATAAATCTGAAGCTCAAAAGCAGGTAGTTATTATTAAATGTCTAACAGAGCCAATTCCTTTAGCAGAAGCTGAAGACTAGGAAACTGTGCCTATCGTTTCAATCTTTTTATGTTCTATTCCAGTTATGTTTAATAAGCAATGGAAATCCCAATTAATACTATTTGTATAATGTTTTTTTTTCAAAACCTTCTCATAGTCACTATTACCACTTATACTGATAAGATTTTAAAATCATTCAAAAATATTTATATGATATAGATATTTAGAATTATTTTATTCCAAAAGACTGTATGCAAATATTAAATCTTATAAACATTTAATCATAAAGTACATTTAACAATCATTTTAGTTCTCATTGACTGTTTTATGCTCCTATATAGTTCCTCCCAAAAGATGAAACATTTATTATTTGCTACATACATGGCATTGGGAGGGAGGAAGATCAGTTCGCATTCACTAAGTTTTAACATCTAACAACTGTTGTAAGACAATTAAAAGGATTCTAGAGTGGTGGGAAATTTAGAAGTCACTTAGGGGCAGCTAGGTGGTGCAGTGGATAGAGCACCGGCCCTGGAGTCAGGAGGACCTGATTTCAAGTCTGGCCTCAAACACTTGACACTTACTAGCTGTGTGACCCTGGGCAAGTCACTTAACCCCCATTGCCTCACAAAAAAAAAAAAAAAAAGAAAGAAAAAAGAAATTAAAAAAAAAGAAGTCACTTAGTACAACCCCCTAAATTAAATTCAATAAACATTCATTAGGATTTATTTTTAACACTTAGAAACAGTTTGTCATAGTGGAGAGAGTTCTGGACTTGGCATTAGAACTCACTAGCTTCAAATGTCATCTCTTATACTTGCTATGTGTGTGAACCTGGCTATGTCACTTTACTTCTCTGAAACTCTATTCCTTCATGTATAAAGTGACACTTTAGACTGGATGGCATATAAAGTCTCTTCCAACTCTAAAATTACAACCCTATGATCCTACACCCATAATTTAACCATATGTAAAACACTATATAATGAAATGAAAGGAATATTGGCCTCTAGTAATTTCCATGATACTAGAGAACACAATATGTTGAGATAGGAGAGTTGGGACACTTCTTGTTCACCATCGCCACTCTTTTTTTAAATCATAAAAGTATTTTATTATTTTCTAGTTACATGTAGAGTAAGTTTTCAACATTTGTTTTTATAAGATTTCTAGGTTCAAATTTTTCTCCCTCCTTCCCCACTCCTGAAGACAGCAAGCAATCTGATAGGTTATATGTGTACAATCACATTAAACATATTTCTGAATTAGTAATGCTGTGAAAGAAGAAACATAGCAAAAAAGGAAAAACCTAAAAAAAATGGAAATAGTAGGGGTCAATCTGCATCTAGATGCCACAGTTCTTTTTTCTGGATTTGGACAGCATTTTCCATCATGAGATCTTTGGAACTATCTTGGACCATTGTATTGCTGAGAAGAATCAAGTATATCACAGTTGATCAACATGCAATGTTGTTGATACTGTGTATAATGTTCTGGTTCTGCTCACTTCAGTCAGCATCAGTTCACGTAAGTGCTCCCAGGTTTCTCTGTAATCTCCTTGCTCATTGTTTCTTACAACACAATAGTATTCCATTGCATTCATATACCGTAACTTGTTTAGCCATTCCCCAATTGATGGGCAGCCCCTCAGTTTCCAATTCCTTGCCACCACAAAAAGAGCAGCTATAAATATTTTTATCTATGTGGATTCTTTTCCCTTTTTATGATCTCTCTGGGGAAAAGACCTAATAGTGGTATTTCTGGGTCAAAGGGTATGCACAGCTTTATAACACTTTGGGCATAGTTCCAAATTTCTCTCCAGAAAGGTTGGATCATTTCATAGCTCCACCAACAATGCATTAGTGTTCCAATTTTTCCATAAGTTCTCCAACATTTATTATTTTCGTTTTTTGTCATATTAGCTGATCTGAGGTGGTGTGTAAGAGTTGTTTTAATTTGCATTTCTCTAACCAATAGTGACTTTGAGCATTTTTTCATATGGCAATAGATAGCTTTGATTTCTTCATCAGAAAACTGCCTGTTCATATCTTTTGAGCATTTCTCAGTTGAGGAATGATTTGGATTCTTATACATTTGATTTATTTCCCAATATATTTTAGAAGTGAGGCATTTATCAGAAGTACTGGCTATAAAAATTCTTTCCCAGCTTGCTGCATCTCTTCTAATTTGGATGCATTGCTTCTGTTTTACAAAACCTTTTTAATTTAACATATTCGAAATCATCCATTTTAGATTTCCTAATATTCTCTATCTCTTGTTTGGTCATAAACTGTTGTCTTTTCCATAAATGTGAGAAGTAAACTCTTCTTTCCTCTCCTAATTTACCTGTGGTATCAACTTTTATGTCTAAATCATGTATCCATTTTGACCTTATTTTAGTATAAGGTGTAAGATATTGGACTATGACTAGTTTCTGCCATACTATCCTTTGGTTTTCCCAGCAGTTTTTGTCAAACACTGAGTGTTTATCCCAGAAGCTGGAGTCTTACAGTTTATTGAACAGTACATTACTAAAGTCATTTTTTACTGTGTCTACTATGCCTAAGCTATTCCATTGATCCACCACTCTATTTCTTAACCAGTACCAAATAGTTTTGATGACTGCTGCTTTATAGTGAAGCCTCAGATATTACACAGCTAGCCTGCCTTCTTGTGCATTTTTTCTTTCAATACGTACCTTGATATTCTTGAACTTTGGTTCCTCCAGATGAATTTTATTATTTTTTTTCAAGCTCTATAAAATAATTGTTAGGTAATTCGATTGGTATGACACTGAATAAGTAAATTAATTTAGGTAGAATTGTCATTTTATTATAATAGCTCAGCCTATGCAAGAGCCATTGATATTTTTCCAATTATTTAGATCTGATTTTATTTGTATGAAAAGTGTTATGTAATTGTCTATATGATTCCTGGGTTTGTCTTAGCAAGTAGACTCCCAAGTATTTTATATTGTCTACTGTTATTTTAAATGGAATTTCTCTATCTCTTGCTGCAGGACTTCTTTGGCATATATAGAAATGCAGATGATTTACGCGGATTTATTTTATATCTTGCAACTTTGCTAAAGATTTTTTAAATTGATTCTCTAAGTATACCTTCAGATCATCTGCAAAGATTGATAGCTTTGTTTCCTCCTTGGCTATTCTAATTTCTTTAATTCCTTTTTCTTCTCTTATTACTAAAGCTAACATGTCTAGTACAATATCAAATAATAGAGGTGATAATGGACATACCTGTTGCAAACCTGATCTTATTGGGAAGGCTTTTAACTTATCCCCATTACATATAATGTTCACTGATGCTTTTACATAGATACTGATTATTATTTTAAGAAAAGCTCAACCTATTTCTATGCTCTCTAGTGTTTTTATTAGGAATGAGTGCTGTATTTTGTCAAAAACTTTCTCTGCATCTATTGAGATAATCATATGATTTTGCTTAGTTTTCTTATTGATGTGGTTGATTATATTGATAGTTTCTCTATTGTTGAGTGAGACCTGCATTCCTGGTATAAATCCCACATGGTCAGAGTATATTATCCTGGTGATCACCTGGGTTATTCTTGCTAATATGTTAAGATTTTTGCTTCAATATTCATAAGGGAAATTGGTCTATAATTTTCTTTCTCTGTTTTTGCTCTGCCTGGTTTTGGTATTAAAACCATATTTGTGTCATAAAACCAATTTGGTAGAACTCCTTCACCTATTTTTTCCAAATAATTTGTATAATACTATAATTAATTGTTCCTTAAATGTTTGGTAGAATTCACTTGTAAACTAATCTGGTACTGGAGATTTTTTCTTAGAGAGTTCATTAATGGCTTGTTCAATTTCTTTTTCTAATATTGGCTTATTTAAGGATTTTATTTCCTCTTCAGTTAACCTAGGCAATTTGAATTTTTGTAAATATTTATCCATTTCATTTAGATTGTCAAATTTATTGGCACAAAGTTTGGCAAAATAGTTCCTAATTATTGCATTAATTTCTGCTTGATTGGTGGTGAAATCAACCCTTTAATTTTTGGTACTGGTAATTTTGTTTCTTCTTTCATTTTTTTAATCAAATTAACCAAAAGATTATCTATTTTATTGTTTTTTCATAGAACCAGCTTAGTTTTATTGATTAGTTCTATTGTTTTTGATGTAAATTTTATTAATTTCTCCTTTGCTTTTTAGGATTTCTAATTCAGTATTTAATTGGGGATTTTTAATTTGTTATTTTTCTAGCTTTTTAAGTTGAATACCCAATTCATTGATCTCACCTTTCTCTTTTTTATTCATGTAAACATTTAGAGAAATAAAATTTCTCCTGATCATTGCTTTGGCTGTATCCCATAGCTTTTGGTATGTTGTCTTATTATTGTCATTCTCTTGGATGAAGTTATTGATTTTTCCTGTGATTTTTTGTTTGACCTACTCATTCTTTAGAATGAGATTATTTAGTTTCCAATTAATTTTCACTTTACGTTTCCATGTTTCTTTTTTACATATACTTTTTATTGCATCAGGATCTGAGGAAGATGCATTTGTTAATACTGCCTTTCTACATTTGACTATGAGGTTTTTGTGCCCTAACACATGGTCAGTTTTTGAATATGTGCCATGTGTTGCTGAGAAAAAGAATTATATTCCTTTCTATTCCCATTCAGTTTTCTCCAGAAATCTCTCATATCTAACTTTTCTTACATTCTATTCACCTCTTTAACTTCTTTCTTATGTATTTTGTGGTTACACTTATCTAATTCTGAGAGGGCGAAGATTCAGAACCCCCACTAGTATAGATTTGCTATTTCTTCTTGTAACTCATTTAACTTCTCTACTAAGAATTGGATGCTATACCACTTGGCAAATACATGTTTAGTATTGATATTACTTCTTTATCTCTTCTACCTTTTACCAAGATGTAGTTTCCTTCCTTATCCTTTTAATTAGATCTATTTTTGCCAATTCTTTTCCTGAGAAAAGGATTGGTACCCTTGCTTTTTTTTTTGTTTACTTAAGCTGAAGCATAGAATATTCTGCTCTAATCTTTTACCTTCACTTTATGTTTATCTCTCTGTTTCAAATGTGTTTCTTGTAAACAGCATATTGTAATATTCTTGTTTTTAATCCACTCTGCTATTTACTTCCATTTTATGGAAGAATTCATTCCATTCATATTCACTGTTATTATTGCTAACTGTATATTTCCCTCCATCTTATTTAGCCCATTTGTATTTTTCCTCTTATCTCACCCTTTTCCTCCTCACCAGCATTTTGCTTCTGATCCCTTCCTCCCCCAATCTTCCTTCCCTTTTTTCAGCCCCCCTCCCTTATCTTTACCCTTTTCTCCCCTGCTTCTGCCCTCCCTTCTATCAGTGCCCCCTTTACTTGTTAGCTTTTATTCCCCTAAAGAATAAGCTAAATTTGTTTATCCAAATGAGAGTATATATTATTCCCCCTTTGAAACAAATCTGATGAGAGTAAGGTTGAAACAATGTTCACCCCTCCCTTCTTTCCCTCTATTGTAATAGGTTTTATGCACCTTTTCATATAATGTAATTATCCCCATTTCACCTCCCCAATCCTCGTCTCCCCATTTACTCCTTTTTCACACCTTACTTTTCTGTATATCATCACATCAAAGACAATTTATATTTATACCCTCTATGTATATTCCTTCTGTCTGCCCAAATAGAGATAAAGTTCTCAAGACTTATGAGGATTACCTTTCCATGTAGTTATGTAAACAATTTAACCTTAGTGAATAACTTTTTCCCCTGTTTACCTTTTTATACTTCTCAATCTTGTATGTTAGGATCAAATTTTCTATTCAGTTCTGGTCTTTTCATCAGGAAACCTTGAACGTCCTCAAGGTCATTGAATGTCCATCGTTTCCCTGAAATAGAATGATCAGTTTTGCTGGGTAGTAGATTCGTGGCTGCAATCCAAGCTCCTTTGCATTCCACAATATCATATTCCAAGCCTTTCGATCCTTTAATATTGAAGCTGCCAGGTCCTGTGCAATCCTGACAGTGGCTCTATGATATTTAAATTGGTTATTTCTGGCTGATTAGAGTAATTTCTCCTTCACCTGATGATTCTGGAATTTGAGTACAATATTCCTTGGAGTTTTCCTTTTGGGGTCTCTTTCAGGAGGTGATCAGTGGATTCTTTCCATGACAAGTTTATCCTCTGATTCTATAATATCAGTCAAGTTTTCCTTGATAATTTTCTAGGATATGTTGTCTAGATTCTTTTTGAGAGCTCAGTCAACTAGCTGGCTTTTCTCTGCCATCTTGTCTCTTCCTCCCCCATTGCCAGTCTTAAGGTCTGTCAATAACACCATCACACAGTTGCATCTCTTCCTTTGAAGTTCACTTAATTCGAATGTATTACCAAATCAAAATTGTTAGCTCTTGTCTACAGACCTCTAGGACACTCCCCTCTCCTCACTGATCTCAAAGATTGACTCACAGTCTTTCTCTCCCCTTCAACTCCTGTCCTCCACCTAGGGGATTTCTACATAAATATTGATACTCCCTTAAACACCCTTACCTCACAACTCCTCAACTTGTTCAATCCCTATGACCCACTCTTCCACTCAGTTTCAGGTACACACAGAGATGCTCCCATCCTTGACCTTGTGGCCCACAAAGGCTCAACTTTCATGTTAATTGAATTTTAAATTCCCTCATTCCAATTTATCCTCATCCTACCTCTTCAATTGCTCTTCAACTTCAAACCCTGTTCTTAATACTCACCATGACCTCTAATCCTTTAATCCTTGGTTTCTTCCTCATCAGAAACATATGTACTAGATACACTCAATTCCCTTTCCCATCTTGAACTCTTGGGGAACCAGTTCAATGCTACACACTGTACTATTAATTGGAATTTCTTACTCCTTCATCCTATCATCATGTTTGCCCTGTGAAGCCTATGACTACTCAACATCTCACTCCCCATAGTGGCTTCTCAAAACTTTTTTAATCCTCTTCAAGCCTCCTATGGATTACCTTTTCACTGCCCTCTTATCTGAGAATCTTCCTTCAAATTTCACTGAACAAAAAGGAGTACAAGTCACTTTCCTCACCTTTGCCCATCTCTCACATGAAGAAATAGCACCTTTCCTTCCATGGCAAATTTTTTTATGTGCCCAAGTGATCATATTCTATCTCATGTACTCTATCAAAATGTTTCCTCTATAATCTCTACTCTCTGATTTATTATCTTCAATATCTGCAAATGGAGAGATGTCTTGACTCGGGTATGAATTGGATTTAAGTGAGGCAGTATTGGGCAAAGTCTTTCATCTCATTCTCTCTTCCAGAGTCATTCAAATTCTTGTGACAAGACAAAAGTCCAAAAAAGAAAAGAAATGATGTGGGATGCTGTGAGTGACCCTGGCATCTTCAATGTCTGACTATCTCTAAGTGCTTTACAATGCCCACTTTAGCCACCTTCATGACCATTGGAACAAATTGTGTTCATCTGCCTATTCTCCCAAAAGAAGTTCACATACATGGGGTAAAGATCCCCCTTATTCCCTGACAGGTTTGAAGACTGTCAGTTAATCTCAAACTGGTTTAGTCCATCTTTCATGACATTTTTACCAGGATATGGCCACTGCACATGCTACAGCTTCTTGGAGTCAGAGGTGAGAGTTAGGGGAATGTTGACACCTAAGGTGTCTTCGCATAGACTTCTGTTAAATAACTATGAATCACTCTTTTGACCTTTGAAAGTTTTCAAGGTTATGAACTGGTACATTCCATGTCAATATTTCTTTACTGAAGGTTAAGAAAGAATAAACACAATGAGACATTGAAAGAGAGGAGTCACATATTTACAAAAAATGGGTCAGCCAGGTGGGGAGATCAGCTGCTGGACTTACCTTTCTTCCCACCTGTAGATTTACAGCAATTTTTACCTTGCCCATCACCAGGGTGGAGAGAGATCCACTTTCTGTGTTGGAGACTTTTTCAAGGATTCTAATTTCTTGCCTATCTCACATATAGGAAACAGCTTTAGAATTTTTGCATTTTCTCTATTGTCTATAGGGATCCTCCATCCTACTTTAATACCCACTTCCAGAAGCGGGATCTCTCCCCTCCACCACTTGGATTTGCATCAGAATGTTCCCTCTGCTCACGGTCCAGGAACTGGAGCCAACCCCATTGGTTACTTCTTTTGTTATATAAGCAACAATGAACTACTTGGTGGTTAAATACGTCAAAATAAATGTGATTTATGTTAAATCTCTTCCTACAGAAGTAGAAAGAGATTAAGGGAAAGCATAACATTTCAGTAATGATTCTGGGACATTTCATATTAGGTCTTTTTTTTTTTTCCAATATTCAGTCTAAAACAAATGATGGAGAGAAGTAACAACCTGAAAAGTTTGAGAAGCACCATCTTAATAAAGTATTCTAGAGCCTAGAAAGTGTTCAAGAAAGTTTTTTAATTCTTTTCACCACAGGAGGGCAGGAGATCTGACCCCATTAGGACAATGGTAAAATGTCTGACATTTCAAAGAATTATAGAAGTCACAGAGAGGGAAACAGATTAGATCACTGAATTGATATATCAGGGCAGGCTACTCCTGAAGGCTGCTCCAGGGCATTTAGGGCAGACCTTTTTGTCCATATTTTTAAAATATCTCTAGATTTGTCATTTCATCTACGTGGAAGAAAACTATCACAGAAACTTCTTGTGCCATGCAGCTCACACCTCCTTAGTAGCTAAGATCATCAAATAATAGATTCAGTCCTAAAACGAGCTTTAGAAATCCTTCATTTATCCATCTAGTTCCACCGATTTCAAAGTTGAGGCCGAGAAGTGGTGACTTGTCCAATATTACACAGTTGGACACTTGAGATCTGAAGCTGGGTTCTACCCATACTTCACTTTATTCCCTATCAATTTCCCTATCCATGTTGCTGCTGGGTAATTCCCTCACCAAAACCCCCTAACACCTCTTCATTTTTTTCAGTCAATAAACATTGATTAAGCACCTACTATATGCCAGGCACTGTGTTAAGCACTGGGCATTCCCTTGAGGAGCTTTTTATCAATGCTGCAATCACTACTATGTAATTCTCTCTTATTACTTCACTCAACATTTCTCTATTTTGCCACACCAAAACCCTCCTGCCTGATCACCATTCTGGTATCTGTGTTATCCCCCAGTATCAATAAGAGTATAAAGTCGGGGCAGCTAGATGGTGCAGTGGATAAAGCACCGGCCCTGAATTCAGGAGTACCTGAGTTCAAATCCAGCCTCAGACACTTGACACTTACTAGCTGTGTGACCCTGGGCAAGTCACTTAACCCCCATTGCCTAAAAAAAAAAAAAAAAAAAAAAAAAAAAGAGTATAAAGTCTTTGAGGGCACAAGCTATCTCCAATTTGATTTTGTAACTCCAAAACTTAGCATTATATTTGGCACATAGTCAACATTTTCAAGTCCTTGCTTTTTTGTTTGTTTTGCTAAAAAAAAAAATTAAGCCACAATCCTTTCATTTATTCAATCAATCATTCATATGACATGACATTTGGTCTTAGATAATTATATTTCACACTGAAAGGTTACGCTTAGTCATATATGAAGCATGTGTCAGAGTAAAACCTTGAACCTAGGTTTTCCTGAATTCAAGCTCAGAACTGTCTTCAACATTGCATTACCATCCGACTGATTTTTTCTGAAAAGGTAACAGAGGAGCACAGATAAAGTGTTTCCTTGCTGATTTCTAGGGCTTCATATTTGTAGTTGAATACAAGTGAGATTCAAGTGTTAACAGTTATCTGGAGAGCTATTCTATCTAATTTTTTTCAAATATTAGAGTATATATTATAAGATATAGAGTTCCACATCCAAAGTTTTAGAGCTTAAGTGAAAACATCTTTTTTTTTGTTCACAACATTCATCTTTCTCCATATGAATAGGAGAGGAAACAATATTCATCTTTCCCAGTATTTTTGGCAAAGACCCACTTTATTTCAATCATAAAAATAATATTTTTTTTAATATTTTGTAATGATTTGAAACAAACTCTGTTGAGTATAAAATGTAGATACACTAGAAAAAGACCCAGGAGTTTGAAAACATCAAACACTTTGAGTCACATACTTTGAGAATTAGAGGGGATATCAGTAGTGAAATATATTGATGATGGGGCATCTGGGTGGTACAGTGGATAAAGCACCAGCCCTGAATTCAGGAGGACCCGAGTTCAAATCTGACCTCAGATCCTTGACACTTACTAGGTGTGAGACCTTGGGCAAATCACTTAACCCTCATCGCCCCCCCCTCAAAAAAAGAAAGAAATATGATGATGATGATACCTAAATTTTATGTCACCTGTTTTAAGTTTATAAAGTGTTTTATGTATGTTATTTCATTTGATCTTTATAGTAACTCTTTGAAGTAGGTGCTATTATGCTCACTTTACAGAAGAAGAAACTTAGACTCAGGTTAATGTAGTTGCCCAGTATTTACATAAAAAAACATCCTCTTAACTACCATATGTTTGACTCATAATCGGTTATGTTTTTGCTTGAAGACCTTCATTAGTGGGAATCTCTCTCTCTCTCTCTCTCTCTCTCTCTCTCTCTCTCTCTCACTCACACACACACACACACACACACACACACACACACACACACACACACACACACACACACACACACAGGCAACTCATTCACTGTTAGTAAGTTTTTTTTGTTATTGTCACCAGCCACCTTTTCCCAAGAATGAATTTGCCCCTGTAACGATTAGAATGATGCCACCTGTTGGAGACTTGCTGTGGAAAAGTAAGTCTTTACACCCTTTTTTAAAATTTACCACCAATTGACCTTTGTTTTGTTTTGTTTTTCCTTCTTGGTCAAGTAGTACAAGTCCATCTCCACAAGACAGTCCTTCAGGTCTGTGAATACAGTTAGCATCATGCTCCACAGCCCCAGTTTTCACTTTTATGCAATTAACATCCTGACTTCTTTCAATTAGTGCTCATCTTAGATCCTTCATCAGCATGGTTGCCTACCTTTGGATTTCTGAAAATGAGTAAGCTACTGCCACTTGCAGTAATGCCTTGAGAGTATGAGTTCTTATCCTGGGGTCCATAAATAAAAGAGAAAACAAAACAAAACTAATCAACAACAAAAAACTATTATAATACAATTCATTTTATTTGTTTGCCTACCTATTCTATCTAATTTTGTTTTGTTTTGTTTTGTTTTTTTGTGAGGCAATTGGGGTTAATTGACTCGGCCAGGTTAAGATACTTGCCTAGTAAGTATCAAGAGTCTGAGGCCAGATCTGAACTCAGGTCCTCCTGAATCCAGAGCCCATGCTTCATGCACTGGGCCACTAGCTGCCCCCTATTTAATGTGAGAGAAAGGACTACATTTGGATTCTTCTCAGAGCCCTAAAGCAGAGAGTGAGTCCAGTTTCAGGCCCAACAGCTTTGTGGCCCCCAAACTCCCAGCAGGGGGCCACTCAACACAGGAGGCTTTGAGCCTAGTCTCCTGGGCCTTAGGCCTGAGCAGGGACTGAAGAAGGGCCTAGGTTTTGTGGGCGTCATGCTAAGCTTGGAGTTCACCATGAGGTGCCTGAGGTGATCCCCATGTAACTCAAGGCCTGACTTGGGTTTTGTTTTGAAAAGTTATGTTTACACAAGCACTGTTTAATGGAGAATGGGGACATTGTTACTCGACCATAGGGTTGGGGCCTAAGTCTACAATCTGAGTGGTTGGTAAATGGAGCAATCTGATTCATCAGAGCCCAAGACTAGTTTTCTTTCTCGAGAAGTTATGAACATTAACACAGTATTATTGTTCTGAGGGGGAGCTGACACTCTTACCCACAATAGGTTAAGGCCTGGTCTTGTAGTTTTGTAAAATCTGATTGGTCAACTGGAACCACCTGACTAGTTTCTAGCACTGTGATTGATCTACATATTTTGTACAATCTAATTATTACTGTTATTCTGAAAAAAAATAGCAACTGTAATAAGTGAAAATAACTGATATGTAAATAGAGGGGTAGTAAAATGCCTTAATGTGATTGGTCAGTGGAGACCCCTTAAGGGGTATAAATAGAGGTGAGGGACCTCACTTCAGTGCACTCTCCAGAATATTCAGAAGAGTGCCCATCTTTGCAAATATGAATAAAGCCTTCACTCACCAACTGCTGACTGCTTGGAGTTTTTGAAAAGCGACCTGCTAGCAACACTTGAGCTGTGCAACATGAAGAGTGATTAGCTGCGTTTCTAACAAATGCATTTAAAACATTATTCTAAGGAGCCCATTGGAGGGATTGTAAAAGAAGTCTATGATCCCTAAAGGTTAAGAACTCCTTCCTTTAAGCATTTTAGGAGGTGGTTCCCTCTTCCCCAAGAACTTTATGAACAGAGCAACTTCAGATGACCAATTAATCAACATTAATAATGTATATTTATGAATTCCCCTCTTGTTGCAAATACATAAGACTGCATAAACATTTCCTCACTGAACTAAAGGTATAATGACCACTCACTATTCTCCTTTTCTTTTTGCCTCAGTTGGAATGAATGATTAGTTAATTAGTTATAACATGTTGAATTCTGAGTCATATCCTAACACCCCTACCCTTGGATTTGGTTGATTTTAATGCTCTTGATTGCCAGTATGCAAATCAGACCACATTCCCATTTTAGGAACTGAAAACCTTTACTTGAGATTCGTCATTATTCATTCCATGGCTAACACAGTCATCGTTCAGTTTTCAATTAGTGAGTGCTGCCTTTCAAATGTCAAGGGCTAATGTCAGAAGGTCTCAGAACCTGTACGTTTAGAATTGTTTTCAGCTTGAATTGGAAGGTGCCATTTAGACTGTGGCAAACATCCTTGTTTTGTTGCATAGATTCTATGTGTTCAGAGAATTTGGGTACTTATAAAGAAGTCGGAGATCATGTAATCACAACCTCCCTCTGCAGGTGAGGAAACAAAGACCCAAAGAGATGGAGTGAACTAAGGCTGGTGAATAGCCAGTAATTGCTTTGCCTGGCTCAGGTTGGGGCTGAGAGGTGTGAGAAAAGTTGAGGAGGATTAAGAAAGGGATTTATAGATCATATATTATGCTACTATACAACTGGCCACAGGAAAATGAAATGACATCTAAGTGAGGATATTCATGGGGGGGGGGAGGTTAGAACCATAACCTAATTTAATGCTGTCCCTCTGCTCTGAATTTTGATGCCCTGGGACAGAGCCACATTTACTCCAACAAGTTCCAAGTTCACACAGATAATAGATGGCATAAGCAAGGATTAGATTCTAGTTAACCTAACTCCTATTTTGAGTACATGAAAAAATTCAGATGTGCATAAAATATTCACACCCCACCCCACCCTAAGGGGTAAGGGGGAGAGACATATACTGAAGTCTTCAATTGGTTGATGAGGCTTTAATTGTGCAATATTAAAAGCAGCTGTGTGTCTCTTGAAGTTAAGCTTCATATTTGTCATCAATCTTCTCTAGTTGTGAATTAAATACTAACATCAGCTGCTGAGGGAAATAGAACACTGTTTCCACTCTGCTGATATTCTCCACTTCTGTTGTTTCATAAATATATCAAATGGAAATATCAGGTGAAATGATACCTCTCATTGCCAGGAATGCTGGCACATAATTTGCAAAGATGCTGATATCTTGCCTGTGAACTACAAAAATGAATAGAATATTGTATTCATCATTTATTTTAAAGAATATTTTTCCTCTAAGGAGAATCTAATTTTTATAGATGAAGTTTTGAAAACACCTAGGAGTTATATTAGAAATATCCAATAAGACAA
Source organism: Dromiciops gliroides (assembly GCF_019393635.1). Lineage (NCBI taxonomy): Eukaryota > Metazoa > Chordata > Mammalia > Microbiotheria > Microbiotheriidae > Dromiciops > Dromiciops gliroides. The sequence continues at coordinate 32,000,213 of NC_057866.1, forward strand.
CACACTGAATGGTGTAGACTGTGAGTCCCTGAACTAGGTAGGGGATGGGGATAGATTAGTGATTAACAGAAGAAGTGTTCATAGGATGGGAAAACCTGAACATTTCCCCACAGAAGGACGAACCGTTAAAGAATGTCAGTTTTCCTCAGAGTCTATTTCCCTATTTGGAAGTTCTCCCTTTGAATTTCTAGAACATGCACTTAAATGCTTGATTCTCAGGTAATGATATTACTATTAAAAATAGGCCCCAGTGCCTTCAAGAAAAAAAAATACTAAGAAAGAATTATTTCACATTTGATCAATATGTTTTAAAAAATTACTAAATGGAATCAACCCATATTTCACTTTTAATAAGGATTATTATTTTAAAAGATATCCTCTCATTAAGTGACCATGAATAAGTCACATAAATGGCCTGCCTCAGTTTTTTCATCTATAAAATGGGGGAAATAAAAGGACATACCTTCCAGGTAGGGATACTATTTGTAAAGCACTTTACAAATCTTAAAGTTCTATCCAAATTCTGGAAATAACAATAATGGCGAATAATAATTTTGGTTATAATTATTAATTTATTAGCAAATACTTTCTTATTTGGCCTGTTGGCCATTATCCTTCCTGTGCTATGTCTATGTATATAAAGTATACATTTTTCTTTTGTTTTGTTTTAAATAAGCCACGTTAAGGCTATGGTTTGGAAGAGACTACCTCAGTATAAGTTATGTAATTACCATCTGAACCAAAACAAAACCAAACAGGTTATTATTGTGTACTATGGTTATCAAAGAGAAAGACTTGTTTCCCCTGGAGTGCAGTCCTTCCTTGGGATCACTATGTTCTTATTAGTGCTTTCTTTCACTAACCAATGTAACCATGTATCTTTTTTTTTTTTCAAGTGAGACAATTGGGGTTAAGTGACTTGTCCAGGGTCACACAGCTAGTAAGTGTTAAGTGTCTGAGGCTGGATTTGAACTCAGGTACTCCTGACTCCAGGTTTGGTGCTCTATCCACTGTGCCACCTAGCTGCCCCTGTAACCGTGTGTCTTAGGACAAGTGGGTGTAAAATGTTCTCATAAGTTACTGTGTGCAAAACCATAACCTGCTTTCCAGAGATTCCTAAGTCATTGACAATGAATGAATAAATTTTTCAACCCCTGGCTATGTGCAAAACACTATGCTTAGTGCTGGGATCTACATAGAAAAGTAAAGTGTTCTTTGATCTCGAATACTCATATTCTGATGGAGAAGACAGGGTATGTGGAAAGTTTGAGTTGCAGGTGGTATAGATAGCTCCTATGGTTCTTAGGATGCAACGGTATAGTAGATGATAATGCCTTTCTATAAGAGAAATATACTGTTCGTAATTCAAAGATACAAGAGAATCAAGCACTGTGTTAATAATTCCATATGCAATGCAGTCTTATGTACAAGTACTTGTTTTCTCAATGACTTGACGTATTGATTATTCTCCTTTTATTTGATTGACCTGGTATCATGTTACTGTCTCTCCCTCTGTCTCTGTCTCTGTCTCTTCTTTCTCTCTTAATAAAACTTTTTTCCCAATTAAATGTAAAGATCATTTTCAATATTCATTTTTAAAAGATTTTGAGTTTCAAATTTGTACCTTCCCTCCTTTCTCTCCCCCATGCCTAAAACAGCAAACAATCTAATATAGGTTATAAACGATTGTGTTAAACAAATTTCCACATTAGTCATATTGTGAAAGGAGAATAAGAACAAAGGGGAAAAATCACAAGAAAGGAACAATGAACAAAGTAAATGACAATAGTATGCTTAGATCTGCATTCAAATTCCATAGTTTTAGGGGCAGCTAGGTGGCACAGTGGATAAATCACTGGCCTTGGATTCAGGAGTACCTGAGTTCAAATCCGACCTCAGACACTTGACACTTGCTAGCTGTGTGACCCTGGACAAGTCACTTAACCCCCATTGCCCCGCAAAAAAAACCAAAAACAAACAAACAAAAATTCCATAGTTTTTATTTTGTCTTTTTTTTTTTCTGCATGTGGATAGTATTTTCCATCGTGAATCTTTTGGAATTGTCTTGAACCATTTTATTTCTGAGAAGAACTAAGTCTAACACAGCTCATTATTGAACAAAGTTGCTGTTACTGTTTACAATGATCTCCTACCTCTGCTCATTTCAGTCAGCACCAGTTTATCGAAGTCTCTAAGGTTTTTTTTTTCTGAAATCTGTATTTTCATTATTTCTTTTAGCACAATAGTATTCTATTACATTCATATACTCCAACTTTTTTAGTCTCTGTCAAATTCATGGACATTCCCTTAATTTCTAATTATTTTATGAAATTCTTTCTATCTATCCTTCAAAGCCTAATACGTACTTGTGATTGTTTTCTGGGGAAACTGTAGTTGACTATGTCAGTCAATGGAATGTTCTCTCCTTTGAAGTTATAGAGGACTGATCACAAGAATTTTTCATTTAAAATTTTTGCACTAGCCTAAATTTTCATATTGGATTGAACTAGTACTCATATTTTTATAAGCAATTATTTTATTATTAGTTTCTGGCTCAATGTTCTGGTTCTTCTTCGCAAGTGTACTTCTGACACTATGGGCCAGGAGGAGTATCTCTTCTCTGATTGATTTCACCTTCTTCCCACCTAATTATGAGTTGCCATGTTTCTAATGTTTTAAAGTTTACAAAGCACTTTATGTATTTACAACCACTTTATAATGTAAGAGCTACAGGAACCATATTGCAATTTCATAGGTAAAGAAAACAGCATTCAGAGAGGTTAAAGGGACATAGCTAGTGTCATTGGTTATCAAATGTAGAAATCTGTACTTGAATGTAAGGCCTAAAATTCTAACTGTGATGTCTAAAATCTAATGAGTGGTCACCTTAAATTAAAAATGTATAGCACCAATCTTTGGGCATTAAGTATTTATTAAAGTATATTCGGGATTAGTAAAGAGAAATGCATTGATAAAGAATGAGATCTATATATTCTCCCTATTCTGCTTGCCCCTGCCGCCAAGCCAAAGTGGTGAAACAAAAAGACCTCGCTTCTCCCAGAAGCCCCCTGTGAAATAGGAAACAGGGCCATCCACACACACAGCTCCAAGCTAATTGGCTGGTAACACTGATTGACAGGACCCACAGGCGGCAGACACAACTTCCAGATGCCAATCCTACATTCAAAACTCCAGAAAGGTCACTTCTGGACACCAAAGTCACATGTGTTCTTTTCAGTCCAGAGCTCACAATGACCCTCTCAGCAGGGGGTGTCATTCCAAGTATCACCAAAGGTTTCCAAGTGTAATGCTCTAACCCATGCCTAACATTCCTTTTCAGTTCATATCTATCACCTTTCCTTTTACCCTGAAGAGGATTTATAAATTATTAAAATATCAAAATGCATTATTATAATATAGATCACTTTTTCTCCCATGATTTCAACAATTCTATTGGAAAGGTGGCCTCAATTTCTCTAAATTTCTAATCTGATTTGAAGGGTTGGAGATACTCAAAGCCAGATACGAAACAATGGAGGTGATTTAAGAGACAGAATAGATGTTAATGGAGGAATCTAGGTTCAATGAAAGAGTATTGGATTGGATACTACATATCTATGTTCAAATACTGTTTCTGCCAGTTACTATTTGTGTGACATTCAGAAGTTTATCTCACTTCTCTGGGCCTGTTTCCTCATCTCTGAAATTTGGTGGGTAGACGAGTTGACCTTGAGGTTTCTTTCCAACACTTGGAGTATGGTTCTAATGATATTACAATACAATAACTATATATTAAATGATTGATGTAGAGAGGAGAATAAACAACACATGAGAATATCATAGTCTTTGTATTTGGAGGCCAGTAAAAACTGAAACCAAATTTGGAGCAAAATTACATTTAATAAAAAATGAACTTTTGAAAAGTACTTTAGCATTCCATTCAGTAATTTGTACTGAAACACAGTGGAACAAATTAAAAAGTACCTAAAGATAAAACTTGTTGGCTTATCAAGGTGTGTCTGTGTGTGTATGTGTGTGCTTGTGTTTACACACACACACACACACACATATATATATATACTACACATATGCATGTATATTCATTCTGAAATCATTTATCAATTAGTTTGTATTTTCAAAATACTCTCCTACATACTGAATATAACAAAAGCAAAAAAAAATCAATTCTGAACTTAATTAATTAAACGATTCTGATCTTAGAAAAAATATAGATAAACATGCACAAAATAATCAAGGGTAAAATAAGCAAAACCATGAAAATATAAACAGTCCCAGAAATTTTTAGGACAATACTTAAGCCACTATCTATGTTCAGAGAAAGAACCGATAAATAGGTATCTGTATAGAATTATTTTACAAACACACATGCACTGCAATTAGATACACATACATATATGTATACATATATGTATATATGAATATACATATACAAACACAGATACATGCATGCATACATACATATTTGCATCTAATGGTATCCATTTCTAGGGTGGGGGGAGGGGAAAATTTATTTGATAATGTTATATATTGAAAAAGAATAGCGAGTTAAACATAATAGATTTGCAGTTTTATGTACAACCTTTTTTTTTTAAAGAATTCCATTATATTATGGGAATGTTTTTTCCCTTAAATATTTATTTCTTATTTCTTTTATTTCTTAAATCCATAATAAAATAAACAAAAATTCAAAAATCAATTCCAAATAGCTCAAAAGAGTCATTCTATAATTACTTTGAATAAGGCTGCTATAATAATAAAAATAATGGCTCATCTTTCTACAGTTATTAATCTTTTTAAAAATTATATATGTGAAGACATCATTACTATCAGAATGTTCCAAGTGGGATTTTCAAGTCAAGAATAGAAAGATGGAGGGCAGCTAGGTGGCCCTGGATTCAGGAGGACCTGAGTTCAAGTTCAGCCTCAGACACTTGATACTTACTAGCTATATGACCCTGGGCAAGTCACTTAACCCTCATTTCCAGAAAGAAAGAAAGAAAGAAAGAAAGAAAGAAAGAAAGAAAGAAAGAAAGAAAGAAAGAAAGAAAGAAAGAAAGAAAGAAAGAAAGAAAGAAAGAAAGAAAGAAAGAAAGAAAGAAAGAAAGAAAGAAAGAAAGAAAGAAAGAAAGGAAGAAAGAAAGGAAGGAAGGAAGGAAGGAAGGAAGGAAGGAAGGAAGGAAGGAAGAAAGAAAGAAAGAAAAAATGAAGCCATTTAGAGAGGAACTTGTACTGTTCTCATTTTTTCTTAATAAAATTCCTTACCTCATTTCCTTTTGATCCAACCCTTTTGCTTCGTTGAAAGTTAATTAATAATTATGACAACAATGTTGAAAATAACAGTAATAATGACAATAATAATATAATTTATATAGTCCTTTGATATGTTCAAAATGCTTTTCACCTGTTGTCACATATCTAGTGGAATTCTGATGCTGAATTTAAACAGATATTTCTTACTCTAGGTCTAGGACGGTATTCACTTGGTCAGTGTTGTCAAACTCAAATTGAAATGGGGCCCATTAAACCATATATAAGGATTTCTTTAGAGTTTACATTGATTTAGAAAAACACACATATTTACATATTTCTTTTTTTCATTAATACATGAACATGTAAAAATCTTATAAGAACTAAATTTTAATCTAGTTCAGCCACACTGGAGAGTTTTCCAGACCACATATGGCTGTGGGCCATGACCCTAACATATCTGGAGTACTTTACTTTGTATAACACTGCCCCCCTCCAAAAAAAAAACAAAAAAAAGCAAAACTGCAAAATCAAAACCAAACCAAACGAAAAACACCTTGGACTTGGTCAGGGCCCTAGATGACATCATTGGATACATAAATAAGTACTTTTGTCACAATGACTTTGGGAGATAGCTAGTGCAGATTCTTCCAGCAAAACGTTACAATGGGGAAAGCAAGGCTCAGAAAAGGTAAATTGAGATTCAGAGACTGTTTTTGGTCACCCAGGTAGTAAGTATTGAATGTGAATTTTAATGAAAATGTCCCCTATCTTTACTACCTGACAATTTCATAAGCAAACTCTCCTAAAATTTTACCTGAAACAGCTGAATTGAGGTTACATATGTAAAGTATGTGTCTAAATTAAAAATCTACTTCTTTTCCATATTAAATTTTATTGTTTACAGCAATTATGCTATGCCAGTAATAAGATCTTCTTCCTCTTATTGTGCAGAATCCATAATGTTCTGGTGGCTGGTCCTTCCATGCACTTAGAATCACTGATGTTGGACAATTTAACACTCAGAGGCAAACTTAGTGAAAACTTCTATACCCTTTTCTATGCTGTCCCCCAGAAAACAAGCACACATGGTATGCAACTGGAGACTTAAGGCTCCACTTTGGTAGAAGCAGCTACAACTTATATCCTTCTGATACAGGGATGGATAATTCAGCCTCACCTTCATTCCAGGATGAGGCATCATTGTAGAAGTTTAGCAGAAGGTTTTTAGCATAAGAATAATTATAAACCCATTTCTAAGGAAAATAGTAAGTTGTTCAGACAAAATGCTTTCTGCAAGAGGTGCTGGCCTCATCTCTCAGCCATGATGAGCCATTGATGGAGAATTTCCAAGCAGACTTATTCTGAGTTAGCTTTCAGCCCCAGTTCACTGAAACCTAAATGCCATTGCATGTAAGTAAAATTAAAATCAATATCTGCTTACATCAAAAAGCTATCAGCATGATGCACCTGCAGCTTTGCCTTCAAAGAACATATTTATTGTATAGATCGCATGTTAGTTTAATAGTATTTTATTACTCTGAGTTATTTGAAATTGGATATTTTACCTGATTCACAAGTGAGCCAAACAGGTGTATAAGGGGAAATTCAATTTGTCATTCAAATATTATTTTTAGGCTTGAGGTTGGAGGTTTTCTGGAAAGGTAGAGGGTAGCATTAGAGATGGAATAGTTCAAGGAAGCAGGTTTTCCCTTGCTCAGAAATCTCAGCCTAATACAGCTTTGTCATCCTAGGTATGGGGAACAGGAATTATAAAACAACAAATGCTTAAGATTAGGTGAGAAGTACTGAGGTGAACAGGCAGTAGAATTAATCTCCCATTTATGAAGCAGTTAAAAACACTTTATAAAGAAAGTATCAAATTTTTAAAGGACAATAAATAGGGGATGAAATGTAGAGAAGCATCCTCATAGGAGAGAGTACCTGAGAGACAGAAAAAGGCAACTATATCACTTAAGAAAGTGTCCAGTGTCATAATCAGATTAAAGTATACAACCTCATTTCTATTAAGGGAACTATGAATTCTATGATATGAAGCTATTTCTTCTCAGCTGAAGGAATAACATGCCTTAGAGATATGTTCTCAATTTTGTGAGAATATCTACCTAAGAAATGATTAACACAAAGATAGAGATTCAGAATTGGAGGTAGAAATAGAGAGACAGAGAAAGGGATGGATATCTTCCTCAGATAATGACATCAAGAAAGAAATATTTTAGACTGCCTCTGATTTCTCTGGAATAAGGAACTGGGAGATTTCTTCCTTTCCCATTTCAGGTCAGCACATTGCTATGAAACTTATAATACTAAATTTTCAAGTAGTAATATTGAAATATATCACCACAGTTGTCTCTTTAAGCTCTCAAATTGTGTAATTCTATGCATATTATTCAAACAATAGCAACAAATAGTAATTACATATCAGTTTGACATTTGCAAAGAGGGGGATTAAATTGATTGTACAGCTAGAAAATATTTCAAGCAACATTTGAATTCAAGTATTCCTGACTTCAAATGTAAAACTCTTTTCATACACACTGAAATTAATTGATTTGTCCCAGGTTATATATTAATGAATGTGTCAGGGGTATGATATGAATTCAGGTCATCGTTATTCTATGATCAGCTTCATATCTATTCCCTATGCCATGGTTACAACTTTATGGCCTTACACCACGAAACAAACAATAATTTGTCATTTTCCCACTACAAGAAATAACGAATTTCTCTAGGAATCACTGGTGTAATTTTCTGAGTTTCATGGAAAATTAAAGGACTATGTTCACACAGGTAAAAAAATGAAAGTTGAGATATATGCCTAGGTCTTCCTGATTCTAAATCTTCAAGCTTAGAAACTAGCCATGCTGTCACACATATATAAACAATCACTTCAATTTTCTTAAATTCAATAAGAATTATTGTGTTTACTATGTGATAGTCACTGTATCAGGTATATGAAGATGAATATGAAAAGGGTTCTATCCAAGATCACATTATCTGTCTACTTAAAAGATGCAGTATGTACACAGATCAATATTCTCTAAGGGAAATTTTAAAGGGAGAGAATATTATTATCTGATGTGATTTTAAGAGCATTCTTTAAGAAGTGGGAGCTTGAATTGAGCTTTGAAGGAATCTAAGGATTCTGAGAAGTGGAGATAAAATGACGGTGCATTCCAGTGATGATGTATTCGGGCACAAAGCTGCTCATAGAAAGAATAAATATTGAGTTAAAGGAAGTACATATAGTACAATGTGGCTGAAATGTGATAGAAATAAAATATTATGAAACCAGTATAGACAAGTTTTCTTTCAATAGAGGGTGAAGTTAATCATTAGAATATAAGCATCTTGAGGGTAGAATTTTTTTTTTCTTTTGATACCATTCACTAAAGCCTATCACCAGACTGGGCACATTATAGGCACTAAGTAAAGGGGTATCGATTGATTGCTTAAATTCTGTGTAATCATACTGAGCATAACGATCTGAGAATGGTTCTCACTTCCTAAAGAGGAAGGGGGACCCAATCTTTCTTATTCATTCTGATAATTTCAATTTGCCTCAAAATGCCCATGGGTATTATACAAATAGTATAAAAATATTTCTATGAAGAAAGGCATCATTTTCAACACAGGGGCTCTTAGATATTTGGACAAGATAGAGACTATACAAACAAAACAACAAAAAACTAGCAATGGGCAATTATTGTAATGGGATGCCCCATGTTGGTAATTTCAGAATGACTCACCATTGAACAGCTTGCTGTGCAGTTGAGAAAGAGTTTGACAAAAGTGAATTGATGATTGCACAAACCCAACACAAAGGACTCATCTGACTAAAACAAAGGAAATGTCTCCAACTGTCAATGAAACTACTATGAGAGTCTTTGCAGATAAACGGATGCTCACCTGAGGGAATAATGGAAAGAAGAACATAAGTTGTTGAAGTTTATAGGCTTTCGATGTCACTATGTGCTGAAGCAGCAATCCCAGAGTAATGCATTGCATTTGCAGAGGCAAATTAGTACAGTGAGGAAAAGTTAATGCTTTGCCAAATCTGTAATTAACTGGTTATCTCTATACTCTAATATCAAATAATCCTTTATTGCTAGTATTAAGTTCAAGTCAAGGAATATTTATTAAGCACCAACTAAGTTTTTAGCCTAAATAGCAAAATGTGCTTGGATTCAGAGGATCATAGATTTAGGAGAAAAAAGAAGACCCTGGATTCATTAATATTTAATTCACTTATTCGACATATGAGGAAACTAAGGCACACGGAAATTAAATGACTGTCCCAGACCGAGTCAGATTATATGTGCCTGAGATAGGATATAGATACACATTTTACTGATTTCACTTTCACTGTTCTCTGTCTACTATCTTGTACTGCCTTCACTGCAGTTTCCTTTTTTTAACATGCATGAAGTTATTGCCTGTATGATATGAGGCAAGCCTTTACCCCTCTTTGGCTATTACTTTCCTCAACTGTAAAAAAGAGGGTATGGACTTAGATGTTCCCTTATTTGTCTTCCTCCTTTAAAACCTATTTTCAGAAGCCCATTTCTATGAAGTAAAACAATGAAGGAGATGCCATTAAATTAAACAAGAATTTTTAAACTTTTGTTCTTCTTCAGACACTTTTGGCAGTGTAGTAAATCTGATGGACACATTCTCAGGATAATATTTTACATGCATATATTAAATTACCTAGAAGAACAAAATAAACGGATTAAATTGAAGCAATTATAAAATACTTAAACCAAAGTCCAAACACCTGGGTTAAGAACTCTTGAGTTAACGAAAGAATACATCAAATACAGAGATACGTTGTTTAGAGCAATGATGAGTCAATCAAAGGAGCATTAACAAGTACCTACTATTTGTCAAGTTTTTTTTCTATTTTCTAGAAATACAAAGGCATAACTGAAACATTTCCAACTTTCTAGAACTTGGGGAGATATAAGAAGGTTTTAATGTGTTTTCAAAGCACTTAAAACATAAAAGAATAATATTTTTGAGTGTTTACTATATTCCAGGCACATATGCCTCATTCTGGGAATGCAAATGTATTTAAACAAGACAATCCCTGCTCTAAAGAAACTTATATTCTAATGAGAGAAAGGAGAAGTCAAAAGTGGATGTTTGAGGAGGGAAGAAGTTCATTCTATAAAAGATGACACAGAATTAAGATGACCAGAAAGTGGCATGGAGGCCTAGACACTAGAAACATAATGAGAGCTAGAACAGTTCTATGTTCTGATGCTCAGAACAGTTCTATGAGGTTTTGTTGCTGTTGTCATTGTTGTTCAGTCATTTCAGTTATGTCTGAGTCTTCATGACCGCATTTGGAGTTTTCTTGGCAAAGTAACTGGAGTTGTCTAGATCCTATTATTATCCCTATTAATTGTTTTCCTTAAGGTCACAGACCTAAATGGTACTAAAAGTGAAATTGAAACCCAGGTTTTCCTCACTCAAACTGAATCAATCTATCTACCATACTATGATGCCTCCAGCCAAGTGCAATAATCTGTTGTGAGAAACCTTTAAATACATTTTAAAAAGATTTACTTCCTCAAATCTGTTCAAAACAATGGTAAGAATGTCTCCATATTTCTTTTCTGTATCTGTTTCTGCCACATTGAGGGTTAATATGCTAATGATATCACATTCCCAGAATTGTTCCCTATTTGGACCAGAAAGGGTTCTATCAAGAGAACTAATCTGTCCAGATTAAGAAACTATAACCTACTATGAAGGTAACCCAGAGTGGTTTTAATGTGCAATTCTCCAATCAGTAGTTATTTAGAACCTTTTTATATGACTATTGATAACTTTGATTTCTTCTTCTGAAAACTGGTTGTTCATATCTTTTGTCCATTTATCAACTGGAGAGTAGTTCTTTTTTTCCCCCCTGGGGCAATAAGGGGGGTTAAGTGACTTGCCCAGGGTCACACAGTTAATAAGTATCAAATTGTCAAGTGTCTGAGGCTGGATTTGAACTCAGGTCACCTGAATCCAGGACCAGTGCTTTATCCACTGTGCCACCTAGCTGCCCCCGGCATAGCTCTTTTCAAAGAAAAAAAAGAAAAACCTCAATTTCCATTATCATATGTATCAGCTATGTATTACCAGTTCTCAAAATAAATGTTCAAAAGTACTTAGGGACCCTGACTTGCTTTTTCTATCTCCTTAGCCTGGCATTAAAGCCTCTCTATGAATTTACTTTAGGTATAGATTAATTTTTTCCTGGATTATTCATTTCCTATTCTCTTCTCGTGAACCTGATTCATTCACTGTTCCTTAAACTCAAGATGCCATCTTCTATCTTCTTGACTTTTGATTCCTTTTTCATTTTCTTTCACAATTTTTATGTACATCAATCAATCATCAAGCTTTAAGAGCCAACAACATGTCTGGCAGGTACTGTTCTAAGCAATAAGAATAAAGAGATAGTAATGAAACAATCCCTGCCTTCCATGGTCTTCAAGTCTAGCCAAAGGTTTCAATAAGAAAGTGCATCATCATCATCACCTCCTCCTCCTCTCTCCTCCTCCTCCTTCTTTTCCTTCTTCTTCTTTTCCTTCTTCTTCTTCTCCTCTCCTCCTCCTCCTGCTTCTTCTTCATTACTCTCATTTTAATTATTTATTATTAAATAAATGTCATTATTAAAATATTCTAATTTTTGCAAAGTGCTAAAGTCCTGTGAGGTAGATGCTACCCATACTTCCATTTTACAGATGAGGAAAATGATACTGAAAGAGTTTGAGTGATATACATAGGGTCAAATAGCTAATACCTATCACTGGGAAGAACTGAATTCCTCTTTATTCCAAGTCTAATCCTCTATCTACTATACATTTTAGCTCCTTTTAGATGCATACAAAAATACATCATAATTGGACACAAGGTAACTTGGCTGGGAATGGACAACCACCTGAGGGAAATAGGAAAGATTTCAGGGAAAAAGATTAAAGGATCATAAATTTAGAAATAGAAAGGAACTTTTAAACTCCTGAGTTGAACATCATCATTTTATAGATGAGGAAACTGAGACCGAGTGAGGTTAAATGACTTTCCTTAAGTCACATAGTAAATGAGGAAGAATTTGATTTCAGGTTTATCTGCCTCTAAGGGCATTATGCCAATAAAGCCCAAAGTGATCCTTGAAAGAGACTAGGCATGATACATTGCACAGATCAAGAGAGAATACATGAGGAGGGTGTGTCTTTTAGACATGGAGGACTGCCAGTGTCAAGGTACAAAGACAAGTGATGAGGAACTGCCTTCCATGAGGAACAATATTGCTGGACTGGACTGTGTATATGAATAGATGTAATATACAGGTTGATTGTGACTATATTGTTAATGACTTTAAATTATAAAAAGAAAAGTTTATATTCATTACTAGTAATAACAGGCAGTTATTAATGGTTATTGAGTCATAGAATAATATGGACAGAACTACGTTTGAGGAAAATTAGGTCAAAAGGTCTGTGCCTCTACCTTTGTGAAAACTTACTGAATATTCCAAGTTTTCATTGTTCTCTTTCCTCAAAATTTTATAGAGAATATTGCTTTATCTTTTTAATGCCCTCTTCATTGCCTAATATATACTACATTTATATTTCTAAATATTATTTCAATAAATTATGGAATCCTTTAGAAAAAAAACAACTCCTTTTTTGTTTTTATATTTCTTTTGATCTAGAAGGGTGTCGATCTAGTAGACATTTAATAAATGCTTATTGGATTAAACTAAACTGAAATGTTGGCATTTAGCATGCAGTTATACATTTTCTTGAAGAAATGGAATACTTTGTTTGTATCTTTTGTTTGGCAATTCCCAGCACATTATTTTCCACGTAGTAGGCACTTTTTAAGCATGCTATTTTTATTAGTTGAAATGGAATATAATAAATTTAATAGTACTGTGACAATTGGAGTGATGTCACCTGCTGGAGAGTTACTGTAGGAAAGCTCTGGCCATGAGGAGAAGGCCGCTGAGGGCAAGCCATGTGGCTTGGAAGGTCAGTTCCTTGGTGTCAGGAAGTGACATTTGCTCATGGGTACTGCCTATCAAAGCTACCAGCCAATTAGCTCTGGGCTGTGTGTGGGGCAGGGGTGGGGGGGATGGGCTGTTTCAGTTTTCGAGGAGTGGCTTCTGGGAGGAAGAAGGAAGAGTTGGGTCCTTTTTGTTTCTGACCTCGCTATGGCAGGTCGGACGATGGGGTCTCTTAGAAATAGTTAGATTTTTACCTTTCTTTCTGATCATTAGATCCTAATGCTCTTTAATAAATACTTAAAAGTCTAAACTCTTGCTAAAGCTTCTAATTTATTGGCGACCACTCAGATTTTTTAGACAGACTAGCTAGAATTTACAGACAGCAATCATTCAGAACTAAAGATAAGTGATTTCTAAAAGACTTCTAGAGCACCTTGAGAACTTGAAGTACTTCCTTCATGATCATTGTTACACTTATCATTCATCAATGTACTAGAGACATATATAGTCCCAATTAATGGAAAACTCCAATTAAGAGAATACGCAATATAAGGGAGTTTTCGGTACATTCAACTGTACACAAAGTCCTCTAATGATAAACTCCCATGTGCCATCTAAGCTGAGTAAGCAAGAATAAGCAGTTCACAGTGTCAGTTTCATTTTTATTTTCGTCCAGCCATGTCTAATCGCTTTTCCCTGACATTAGAACCACTGCACAGAAATAATTTGCACAACTTTAATTTTTCCCCCCATTTAATCCATCACAAATGGCGACACTCAATATTCCCACTGTGATCAGCCCGCGGAATGTGTCAGCTTTATCTGTGATTTACACCAAACTCAGCTAATAACAAATGGCATGGCTGAATGTATTCTAATTTTCCCAGGCTTGCATGAACAAAGCCAGTAATATTTTCATTCTTAATCAGCAGTATTTTTTTCTTTGATCAACAAAATAAAACATCAGGAAACATCATACAGTTCAGGGATAATTCCCTGACATCCTGACATTCTGTTGAGGTACACAAGGTGGTGTGTGGATAAACAAATGGATGAAAGACATCCATTCATACTAGCGGCTAAGCACATTTAAATGACCATCCTTTCCTCATTTCATCTTTGTAACCTTTTCTTTGTACTCCTATTAATGTCATTCAAGAAAGAAAATTTAAAACAATTTTTACATTTGCAAATCATTTTATTCAATTTTATAGCCTATCCAGATTTTGAAAGGCCCTCAGTGGCCATCTAGTTTAAGTTATGATGAAAAAAAATCACCTCTATCTCAAACTCAACAAATGGTCATCAATCCTCTACTTGAAGATTTCCAATGAAAAGGAGATCAATATTTCATGAGGCATCGCATTCCATTTTGGAATAGCTCTTATTTGGGGAAAGCTGTACTTTATAAATTTATATCTCCACATTTTTTTTCCCAGTTTGTTCTTAGTCCTGCCTTTAAGGCCAAATAGGAAGCGAATAATTAATCTTCAATGAGATGACACTTCACATACTTGATGGCAGCTATCAATGTTCTGTTCTTTTTATGTACATTACTAGGTGCTTCAAATGATCTATATTTGCTAAATTAGATGCTTTTCACTGAACTCTTTGCCTTCTTATACATGGTCCTGATGATCCACAGTGGAATACTGTAACCATTGGAATGATGTCACCTGCTGGAGACTTACTATAGGAAAGCTCCGCCATGAGGAGAAGGCACCTGAGGGCAAGACATGTGGCTTTTCTTTCGTGTCAGGAAGTGACATTTGTTTGTGGGAGGAAGAGGGGGTGAGGCTGGCACTCTTGCTCTCTTTCACCAGGACTCTCGTGGAGAGCAGAGCAGGAGAACTGTATCTCCCTGAGATAGATAGATGAATCTTGGCCTTTCTCTCTCTCTTCACCAAATTCTTATTCTCCTTAATAAATGCTTAAAAGTCTAACTCTTGCTAAAGCTTATAATATATTGGCGACCACTTATTAGATATTTTAGACAGACTACCTAGAATTTTAGTCCCTTACAATACCCAAGTCTGAATACAATATTATTTCATATCTATATCTATCTATATCTATATATCTGTCTATATATCTATCTATATATCTTACCTAGAGTATAGAAGAACTTTCGACTCTTTACTTGAATATTAGAGCTCTCTCTTAATGTAGCCCAAGATGTCATTAGGTTCCTTACGGGACATATTTCTTCTTGGACTTATTTTCTTTAACATTCATGAAAACCTCCTATAGTTTTCAGATATACTGCTGCCTAGGCTTGCTTCCTCTTCATTGTACTAATGAAATATAATGTTAAACCTAAGTATGAAACCGTATGCTTTCCTATACTGCACTTTATCATATTTGATCTGCTCCAATGTTCTAACTTATTAAGAATTTCATAACTGTAATCATGAAAAAGAGAAAAGGGGGAAAAATTGTACAAAAATATTTATAGCAATTCTTGGTGAAGGCTAAGAATTGAGAATCAAGGGAATGTCCATCAATTTAGGAATGATGGAAAAAGCTGTGTTATATGATTGTAGTGGAATGGATTTGTGCTACAGGAAATGAAAAACAGGATGATACCCGAAAAACCTGGAAAGACTAATGAACATCTATGTATGCTGAAGTGAGCAGAGCTGAGAGGACATTGTGCATAGGGACAGCAGTATTATTCAATGAGTAATTGTGAATGACTTAGCTACTCTCAGCAGTACAATGATCCAGGACAATCCCAAGGAACTAATGAGGAAGCATACTATGCACTGCTATAGAAAGAACTGATAAAAAGAACACTTGTGGATTGTACATATATAACCTAATTGCGATCTTGTGGAGGAGGGAAGAAAGGGAGGGAGGGAGGGAGAAAAATTTGGAACTCTAAATCTTATGAAAATGAATGTTGAAAACTATCCTTACATGTAAATGGAAAATAAAATAAATGTTTGTTGAGAAAAAAAAAGAATTTCATAACTAAAATAATTATATAAAGTATTTTTTCTTCTCTTTTTTCTTATGTGTGATATTCAAGCATCATCTCTTTGTAGCTCTTTTAGTCTCTTGTCAAGTTTGTTTTTGCATATTTTTCATCTCCCTCTACTAGACTACAGGCTGCAACCAGGGGTTTTGCCTTACATAAATGTTGCATCTTCCCCATCATCTAGCACTGTGTTCTCTTGAGAACCTTGAAGTAAAGGCTAAATTATCATATTATAAGAATTTTGTCTAGGGGATTCATGTATCAGAGAGGGCTTAACCTTAGAGAATTTATAAGTCCCTTCTAATGCTCTAATTCTCAAATCTTTGATCTACACCCAAGCTGAGTGGCTACTGGAATAATGCTTCTGGAGCTGGCCATGAATGAACAAATTAGTCTCTAGATAGAAATTGAGCTAATGTAATAACATGAATACCCTTAGTAGAGTATTGCTTCCAGCGCCCTAAAGAAGATGAGTCATTGAATCCAAATGCTAATTGGAATTAAAAGTGCACATTATGTTTACATATTTTCTATTGATTTTATTTTTTATTCTTTCACATAATTTCTATTATAAATATCTTTCTAGATTAAATTGTCTTTATATTTTCACTTGGTGCATGTTTAGGGAAAAACAAAATAAAATAAAAAAAAGATTTAATGGTGTAATTAAGATGGCACAATTTACTATAGTAGGATGATCGGTATAGTTTGGAAGCAGAGTAGCTTGTTTCTAATCCTGGCTTCATTACTTTCTAATTGTGTTGCCTTGGCTATGTCACAGAATTTACCCTCTTCCTCCTTCCATCTCCCTCCTCCCCCTTCCAGTAAGGTGAGGCAGTTGGACTATAGAAGTTTTTAGGTTCATTTCAGATTTACATCTATGATTCTGGGATTTCAGGACCTGATTCTCAACCCTGTTTCCAAAGGTTCTTTCCTTATCTAGATAGGAACAAAAAACATGCATGTTAGTAAAGGACTAAGGTTTTCAACTGAAGCACTGAATCATGAAAAATGAAAAACTCAAGGTTAGAAACCTCATACATATCAGGTGATTAAAATAAGTAAATTGGTAAAAAAATATTTTATCACTTTTTTTCGAGTCTCAGAGAAGTCAAATCATTAAATTTTATTTCTCTAATACTCTATTACATAAAAAAGATATTTTCCACCAAAAGGTCAATTACTCTGATACTATTTTAAACTGCAAAGCAGACTTTCAGAAAACTTCTCACTTTATTAAAATTTCTTTTTGACTATGACCTTAACAGTTATCAACAAACCTAAACATTTCAATATAAAAAGAGGAATATATATATTAACCCAGGTGCTTGTATAACTTGCCAATTTAAGTGAATATTAAATTTAACAACATAGTAAGGAAATTGTGGTGAACTAAATGGCTTTTGATGAAAATGATTCTTAAACAAACCTTAAAAACCTAGTTGTCCTCAGGATGAAGGGTTTATTTCAATTTGAAATGAATGAAACTAAAGAACAGATATAAGCTACCTTCTGCTAACAAGTCACTGTCATTTAAGTGGCATGTTCTCAGGAAATAGATTGTGTTTCTTTAATAGAGTACATATGATATGGATGCCATTCTTAGTGGTCCTTGCTATATGCAAATAGGTCCCCTTAATGAATCACTGATTATATTCCTGTTGTATTTCTTAATACATTATTCTAGAGATTTCCTCCTTAGATCTAACCTCATCTTGTTTGACTTCCATGAATTGATATTACATAAAAATTTGGTTTTGAGAATAGGTAATGAACATTGCATATGGCTATGTACTATTTTCTCTGGTCAATATGAGTCTATCCTATGAATATCCTATCCTAGTCATATCTCTCTATCCTAGAGGTGGATATTCAGAATTTTACCTAGCCAATATATCTTCAAACAATCTCTCTCCAGTGGTATGTCTTCATATAAATTATTTCAAAGGAATGGTTCACCCTTTTTTCATCAATTAATAAATGGATTAGAATGGGAATTCCTTCAGATTAAAAATTGCTTTAATTTTGTCTTTGTATCTTCAGTCTATAGCATAGGTTTGTTTGTTTGTTTTGCACATAACATATCCTTAATAAATGCATCACTCATTCATCTATCAATTAATCAAGCAAACACATTTATGATGTGCATAATATATGTTTCCTGTTGTTCAGGCATTCTTCAGTTTCATCTGACTTTGGTTGGCCAAATTGGAGTTTTCTTTGAAGAGATACTAGAGTGATTTGCCATTTTCCTTTTCCTCCTCCAACTCACTTTACATGAGGAGGAAACTGAGGCAAACAGGTTTAAGTGATTTGCCCAGGTTCACACACCTAGTAAGTCTCTGAGGTTAGATTTGAACTCAGGAAGATGAGTCTTCCTGATTCCAGGCTTGACACACTCTCCACAGCTCCTCTCAGCAGTCCTAGTATATGTTAGGCATTAACATTAACATTAGTCCAGAGATAGAAAGAAAAGCAGCATGATTTTGGCCAGCTTCCTGATAATATAATAACTTTGATCTGAATTGCCAAGGTTCTGTAGGGATGCATGCAGAGATAGTACATGTATTTTTTATTCATTTCATTGAGAGAGGGACTGTGTTTTTCACTGATGTCAGTCAGACATTTGGGGCTAGTAATGCAATTTATTTTAAAATGCTAAGAAGGTGAAACTTGAGAGATAAGTGCAAAGAATGAAAGGACATATTTGATTGAATTCCAAAGTTCCCTCAAAACTTGGGGGTAGATTGAAATTTACCCACTAAGAGTGACCTTTTAAAAGGTCCATTGGTCCATGAAAGAAGCTGTCCAACTATTTAGAGGTCTCAGAAAGTAAAGGGAGCTGTAAGAGAGAAGGAATTTAATCAGTTGGGGAAGGTTTAAACCATAACACTGTTGAAAGTAAAATGATTTTTGAAATGACGTGTGGAAGTGATGATAGCTAAACTATGTCATAATCATTGGTGGGGCATTAGCCATGACAAAAAAACATTTAGAGCAATGGAATTTCAAGTTTTTGGCATGGATTGAAAAAAGGAAGGAAGGAATGAAGGAAGGAAAATCAAATCGAGCATTTATCACGCATGGCATTTTACCTTTTACTTCTTGAATTAAAGGAGGGATGGGAATGCCTGTATTTCTTCTCCAAGTATCTGATTCATTTTGTTGTCCTTTTCATTTGTACTGTTATGTTGTATATATTGTTTTCTTGTTTATGCTAACAACTCAGCATTTTTTCAGGCAACTATTTTCATGTTTCTCTAAATTCCTCATATTTACTATTTCTTGATCTCCAATACACTGAATTATAGTTGTTTAATTATGCCTCAATTTATGGGAAATAATGTGTTCCCCACACATATTGTCCTCTATATCTTTCCCCTTTGTACAGGCTATTTCCCACACTTAGGATGCACACCCTCTTCACCACTGTTGGGAGAACCATTAGCTTGCTTCAAGGCTTCACTTAGAAGCTACCGCCTATAGGAAGTATTTTTTTTTTTACCTCACTTGGATTAGAGCTCTCTATCCTCAAGTTATCTTGTATAACTTATCATATACAGAGAGAGTATGGTGAAGCAGATAGAGATTCAGTTTTTAAGTTATGAGGGCCTACCTACCAAGCCTCTTATGACTTTCGTGCCTCCAACACTTATTACCTCTCTCATCATGTGCAATTGATCATCTCTCGGTACCTCAGACAATGCTATTTCTTTCAGGATATGAGCAATAGATTCTTTCAATTTCTATTTCACCTTCTGGTTTTCAAATGTCAAGGCAGTTTTCCATGAAAATTTCTTGATTGATGATATCTAGGTTCCTTTTTGATAATGGTTTTCAGGTAGTTCAATAATTTTTAAATTAACTCTTCTCAATCTATTTTCCAGATCAGTTATTGTTCCACTGAGGTATTTCACCTTTAATTTTTTTCATTCTTTTTTTTTTTGATGTTTCATGGAGCCATTAGTTTCCACTTGCCCAAGACTAATGTTATAGGAATCATTTTTTTCAAGGAATTTTTGTAATTTCTTTTCCATTTGGCCAATTCTGCTTTTGAAAGAGTTCTTCAGTGCATTTTTGTGACTTTCTTATTGTTTGGCCTATTTTGTTTGTTATAATTTTTTAAAAATAAAAGATTTACATAGAAAAAGTACTTTATCATTTTCCAGTTTAATGTTCAGATAGTTTTCAATTGCTTCAAGTAATTTTTGAGTTGATTCTCTAGTATTCTCTAAGTATACCATCATATCATCTGCAAAGAGTAATAGCTTTGTTTCCTCCTTGCCTATTATAATTTCTTTAATTCCTTCTTCTTCTCTGATTGCTAAAGCTAACATTTCTAGTACATTATTAAATAGTAGAGGTGATAATGGACATCCCTGTTTCACCCCTGATCTTCTTGGGAAGGCCTCTAACTTACCTCCATTACATATAATACTTGATGATGGTTTTAGTTCCATACTTATTATTATTATTATTATTATTATTATTTTAGTGAGGCAGTTGGGGTTAAGTGACTTGTCCAGGGTCACACAGCTAGTAAGTGTTAAGTGTCTGCAGCCAGATTTGAACTCAGGTCCTCCTGACTCCACGGCTGGTGTTCTATCCATTGCAGCACCTAGCTGCCCCCCATACTGCTTATTATTTTAAGAAAAACTCCACCTGTTCCTATGCTCTCTAGTGTTTTTATTAGGAATGGGTGCTGTATTTTGTCAAAAGCTTTCGCTGCATCTATTGAGATAATCATATGATTTTGGTTAGTTTTCTTATTGATGTTGTTGACTATGTTAATAGTTTTCCTAATATTGAACCAGCCCTGAATTCCTGGTATAAATCCCACCTGATCATAGTGTATTATCCTGGTGATCACTTCCTGTAATCTCCTTGCTAATATCTCATTTAAGATTTTTGCATCAATATTCACTGGGGAAATTGGTCTATAATTTTCTTTCTCTGTTTTGTTCTGCCTGGTTTTGGTATGAAAACCATATTAGTGTCATTGAAGGAATTAGGTAGAACTCCTTCACCTATTTTTCCAAATAATTTGTATAATACTAGAATTAATTGTTCCTTAAATGTTTGGTCGAATTCACTTGTAAACCCATCTGGTTCTGTAGATTTCTTTCTTAGGGAGTTCATTAATTTCTTCTTCATATCTTTTTAGAGTATCAGCTTATTTAAGGATTTTTTATTTCCTCTTCAGTTAACCTGGGCAGTTTGTATTTTTGTAAATATTTATCCATTTCATTAAGATTATCAAATTTATTGGCATACAACTGGGCAAAATAGTTCCTAATTATTGCTTTAATTTCCAGTTCATTGGTGATAATTTGGTTTTCTTCTTTCTTTTTTTATTATTCAAATTAACCAATGGTTAATGTATTTTATTGTTTTTTTCATAAAAGCATCTCTTAGTTTTATTGATTGATTCTATAGTTTTCTTGCTTTCAATTTTATTAATTTCTTCTTTAATTTTCAGGATTACTAATTTCATATTTAATTGGGGATTTTTAATTTGTTCTTTTTCTAGCTTTTTAAGTTGAATGCCCAATTCACTAATCTCCTCTTCCTCTTTTTTATTGATGTAAGTATTTAGAGATGTAAAATTTCCCCTGATCACAGCTTTGGCTGCATCCCATAGATTTTGGTATGCTGTCTCATTATAGTCATTCTCTTGAATGAAGTTATTGATTGTTTTGATTTGTTGTTTGACCCACTCATTCTTTAGAATGAAATTTTTTAGTGTCCAATTAATTTAGAGTCTACCTTTCCATGGTTCTTTAATACATGTAATTTTTATTGCATCATGATCTGAGAAGGATGCATTTACTATTTCTGCCTTTCTACATTTGACTCTGAGGTTTTGTGCCCTAATACATGGTCAGTTTTTGAAAATGTGCCATGTTCTGCTGAGAAAAGGGTATATTCCTTTCTATCCCCATTCAATTTTCTCCAAACATCTATCATGTCTAACTTTTCTAACATTCTATTCACCTCTTAAACTTCATTCTTATTTATTTTGTGGCTAGATTTTTCTAATTCTGAGAGGGGAAGATTCAGATCCCCCACTAGTAGAGTTTTGCTGTCTATTTCCTCTTGTAACTCATTTAACTTCTCCTCTGAGAATTTGGGTGCTATACCACTTGGCACATACATGTTTAGTATTGATATTAATTCATTATCAATAGTACCTTTTAGCAAGATGAAGTTTCCTTCCTTATCTCTTTTAATTAGATCTATTTTTCTCTTTGCTTTATTTGAGATAAGGATTGCTACCCCTGCTTTTTTTACTTTAGGTGAAACATAATATATTCTGCTCCAACCTTTTGCCTTTACTCCATGTGTATCTCTGTGTTTCAAATGTGTTTTTTGTAAACAGCATATTGTAGGATTCTGGTTTCTAATATTCTCTGCTATTCCATTCCATTTTATGGCCGAGTTCATGCCATTCACATTGACAGTTATTATTACTGTCTATTCGCCTCCATTCTATTTACCACCTTTGTACTTTTCTCCCCTTCTTTCACCCTATTCCTCTTCACCAATGTTTTGCTTCTTACCTCTGCCTCCTCCAATCTGCCCTCCCTTTTATCCCCCCTCCCTTTTCTTTACCCTTTTCTTCCTTGCTTCTGTCCTCCCTTTTATCAATCCCTTCCTGCCCTTTTCCCCTTGCCCTTTTGCTTCCCTAAAGAATAAGCTAAGTTTCTTTATCCAAATGAATGTATATGTTATTTCCTTTTTGAATAAAGTCTAATGAGAGTAAGGTTGAAACAATGTTCTCCCCTCCCTTCTTTCCCTCTATTGTAATAGGTTTTTTTGCACCTCTTCATGTGAGATAATTCACTCCATTCCACCTCCCCTTTACTCTTCTTCCTATAAACTCCCTTTTAACCCCTTAATTTCCTTTATATGCTCACATCAAAGACAATTTATATTTATACTCTGTGTATAATTCTTCTGTTTGCCCAAATTAATATACAGTTCTCAAGACTTATAAGTATTATTTTCCCATGTAGGGATGTAAACAGTTTAACTTTATTGAGCAAATTTTTTTCCCTCTGTTTACTTCTTTAAACTTCTCTTAAGTGTTGTATGTTAAGTTCAAATTTTCTATTCAGTTCTGGTCTTTTCATCAGGAAACCTTGAATGTCCCCTATTTCATTGAATATCCATTTTTCCCCTGAAAGAGAATGGTCAGTTTTGCTGGATAATATATTCTTGGCTACAGTCCAAGCTTCTTTGCCTTCTGCATCATCATATTCCAAGCCTTGCAATCCATTAATTTTGAAGCTGCCAGGTTCTGAGAATCCTGACTGTGGCTTCATGATATTTAAATCGCTCCTTTTTGGCTTCTTGCAGCATTTTCTTTTTCACCTGATAATTCTGGAATTTGGCTACAATTATTCCTTGGAGTTTTCCTTTTGGGGTCTCTTTTGGGAGTTGATCGGTGGATTCTTTCAATGAAGATTTTATCCTCTGATTCTATAATTGATATTATAGTTCTCCTTAATAAATTCCTGGAATATGGTATCTAGACTCTTTTTCTGATCCTGGCTTTCTGGCAGTCCAATGATTCTCAAATTGTCTCTCCTGGATCTGTTTTCCAATGAGGTATTTCACATTTTCTTCTATTTTTTCATTCTTTTGATTCTGCTTGACTGATTCCTGGTGTCTCATGGATTCATTGTCTTCTAACTGTCCAATTTTAATTTTTAAGGCATTATTTTCTTCAGTGAAAATTAAGCACCTTTTTTTTTTCCAATTTGGCCAGATGAATATTTTAAGGAATTGTTTTCTTCAGTCAATCTTTGTGCTTCCTTTTATAACCTGCTGATACTTTTTTCATAATTTTCTTGTGTTGCTTTCATTTTTCTCCCCATTTTTTCTTCTACCTCTTTCAATTTATTTTTTAAATCCTTCTTGAGTTCTTCCAAGAAGCCTTTTTGTTCTTGAGACCAATTCATCTTTCCTCTTAAGGTTTCACATGTAGGTAATTTGACAGTATTGTCCTAATCTGAGTTTGGGTTTACCTCTTCCCTGTCGACATACATAAGAGCTCTTTTCTGTTTCTTACTCATATTGCAGCTTCTTTTTTTTTTAAGTTGAGTATTGCTCTGGGTGCACTAGGGTCCCTTTTAATGCTTCTTTTGCTGGGTATAGGGGCTTTCTACACTGAGGCCTCTTTGGCTTGTTGATTTCTCACTGCCCAGGGCTTGTTCCCAGCATGCTGGAATGGCTGGGCCTGGTTGCACCTGTCCTGTGGTTGGCCCCCCAGCTGGCAACCTGCCCTCTTGGCTGGTGCTGGTGGGTTTCACAACTGCCTATTTGGCCACCAGCTCGTTGAGCCAAGATCCAGTGCTCAGTTGCTCAGTTGTTGTCCACAGCTTCCTGCTGACTTGCCCCAACCCCCTCCATGCCAGGCTGTGCTGTGGTGTGCTACGCCTCCCTTTTGCCAGATTGAGATTGACTTTCCCTGAAGTCTTTTAAATTATTTCTGTTTGGAAGATTGTGTCTCTCTGTCTCTTTTCAGGTTCTGTGGTTCCAGAATCTGTCCAGAAGCTTGATTTAATTTTCTTTTTGAGGGAACCAAGGGAGAGTTCAGGCAACTCACTGGCTTCGCTCAGCCATCTTGGCTCCACCCCCCAAAACACTGTTCTAATTAAAAAAAAATTGCTGAAGTAAAGACCAGGAAGCCAATGATTAATGTAGTGATATGGAATTAAATACTTTAACTGTTTTTTTCTTTTAATTCTATAAGGGAAATAGTCTTCTACTCATTTTTCTCAAGGGATCTCATTGCTTTTTTGTTAACAGATGAAATGACATGGAAATTTATAAAAATGAAGAAAAGGAAGGTCTTCATGAACTCATAACATTCCAATTGTCACAGAATGTTTTTGAATTGTAAGATATGTCTTATTTAGATCTACTTGACCATGAACAAGAAATTTGATCTACCTACCTGATAAATGACCATTCAGCCTTTAATTGATGATATCCAGTACAGGAGAAGTAATCACCTTCAGACAGAGCCAATTACACTTTTGGATAATGCTTTATTTTATTTATTCATCTATCTATCTATCTATCTATCTATCTATCTATCTATCTATCTATCTATCTATCTACCTATCTATCTATCTATCTATCTCTTTATTTTAGGGCATCAAGGGTTAAGTGACTTGCCCAGGGTCACACAGCTAGTATGTGTCAATTGTCTGAGGCTGGATTTGAACCTGAACCCAGGGCTGGTGCTTTATCCACTGTGCCACCTAGCTGCCCCCTTTTTTACTTTTTTTTTGGCTAATTCTAAATATGAGAAAGTTTTACCTTATAGCATTTCTCAATTTATCCTTACTACCTCCATATTTTGTTTGTACTTGTTTCAACTATAGGTGTGTTGTCTAAAATTATTGCTATTATTGTACTTTATAAATTAATTGATATTACTATATTTTATTTAATTAATTGATTGATTGATATTTATATATTAATGACTATTAATGCTACTACACCAGTTTTGGTAGTATTTATTATTAATTAATATTGGATATATGTAAAGTATTTACTGAGTGTTTCCAAACTTCTCATGTTCTCAGGCTTTCAGACCTAAATTGTTCTGAAGGAAGAGTGAGCACAAAGAGAAAATGAGGCCAGAAAGAGGGACAAGAAAGGGCAAAAAGACTGACCCTAACATGGCCAAGGATTTTAGCCTCTTATCTTAGATATGGGTGATTATATATTAATCAAAGCTATTTGGTTAGTATCATTCAATTCCATTGGTTGACATGACTTGAGGATGGCATAAATTTTAATGAACTCCACAGATGACCTCAGAGAAGAATAGGCAAATGACGGAAGCATCCAGTATCTAGGTATGGTTCTTCACTGAGATACACAAGATTCTATCTTCACTTCTTTTGTTCCCTTGGTCTTGTCCCAAATAAGAACTGAACTTTCTGAGTTGGGGAGAGAAAGGATCGAAACTAATCTCTGGGTCTTCCGTAGAAATCCATTATTTAAAATTATTTTCTCACATGTGTCAGCTGGTTGGCACAATGTATAAAGTGCGAGGGCTTATGGAAAATTACATCAAAATTTCATTGCCTTGAGATGTTCATCAGTACTGTATGTCAACTTTACAACAGCATGCTTGCCCGAGGTCTGGATAATGGAAAATGCTCTTGTGCTTTGCTAGTTGCCAGTAGAATGAAAAAAGGCCGTGCGCTTGCCACTATGCTTTTTATCATGATGTTTTCAGACATGTTATCAAATGTCTTCAATAAGGATGAACATGGCATTTAAGTCAGCTTATGCATTGATGGTAAATTTTTCAAATTGAAAAGGCTACAAGCCAAATTAAAGTGGAGAGTGACCATACATGATTTTTTTTTTTTTTGGTTTATAGATGATTGCACACTCAATGCAGCCTCTGAACCTGAGATGCAACAAATTATGAATAGATTCCCTGATGATTGTGCTATTTTTTGTCTAACTATTAACACCAAGAAGACACAGGTGCTCCATCAGCCAATACCACACAATCCATGCGTGGGATCATCAATTATAGCAAATGGAGGAATTCTGAATAGTGTAGATGTGTTATTTTCCTTGGCAGTACAGTTTCTGGGTATGTACACATTGACAATGAGGCTGACACATGCATTGCAAGAGCTACCTCAGCATTTGAGAGGCTTCAAAGGAAAAAGTGGGAAAGAAGAGTTATTAGACTGACTACCAAACTGAAAGTCTACAGAACCATTGTGCTGATCTCATTGTTGTATGCCTGTGAAGCCTGAAAAGTATACCAGCACCATGCCAAGATACTGAAATGTTTCCATCTGAATTATATTAGGAATATTCTGAAGATCACCTGGCAGAATAAGATACCAGATACTGAGGTCCTCTCTTGTGCTAAACTGTGAAGAATTTAAGCTCTACTCCAAAAAATACAACTCCAATGGGCTAGCCAGGTTGTTCAAATTCCAAACTTATACCTGCCTAAAGACTATTGTATGGAGAATTTATCCAGGGCAAGAGCTCACATGGTGGTCAGGAAAAGTGATATAAGGGCACTCTCAAGGTCTCTCTTAAGAACTTTGGAACTCATTGCATGACATAGGAGACACTGGCACAGGACAGGAATGGCATGCCCTCATGAGAAATGGTGTTGTGCTCCATGAGCAAAGCACAATTAAAGTAACTCAAAAGCAACATGAGATGCACAAATTTAGATAATCCAAACCAATTGTCCACAGGGGTTATCTGTGCCTGACCTGTGCTAGAGTATTCTGACCTCATATTGCTTTGATCAGTCACACTTGGGCATTCCATAACTTGACTCTAACAAATTGATGGCATGTTGGTCCTCTTGAGAAAAAAGGACAACAACCAACAAAGCGACTGAAATGTAGCTCACCTAGGTGCGTATTAAAATGTGGCACTCAGCATTGGAGCTGACACTCCAGATCTAGCATGAGTAGGAAAAATGACTGTGTTAATACATACTTTAGAATACTACATCTTTATTAATTGAGTCTTTATTCTTGGTGTTTGGGGAGCCAAATCACTCACATGGAATTTTAGTTCTCTAAAACAAATAACTCTCTTCATTTACTCTTAGAACATTTCATACATCTTGGATTTATGTTTACATTTTTTGAACATTCATTTTCATTTTATATTAAATAAAAATTTCCATCTGCCAGTCTCTCTTTATAGCCTGACTATGCCATAAATCATATTATTTACCCTTTCTACCTTTGGACCATCTACTAATTTGATAGTCACGCTGCATATTACTTCGAGTCACTGATAAAAATAATGTTGATTGACATAGCACCATAAACAGATTATTCCATTAAAAATCTACCAATTTGGGATAAACTCGTTAGTATATTTTTCTTTGTTTTTCTGTTTGAACGACTCATAATTGGCCTAACTGTAATATCATTTAGACTACATATTTCCTTCTTGTACAAAAAACATTTGATAAATTACATTGTCCATTTCCCCCCCTAAATCTAGACAAATTATTTTTGAGGACAGTATTGAATACTGGATAGAGTGCTAGACCTGGACTCAGTAACACATAGATTTGAATAATATTATAATTACTTAATAGCTATGTTTCCCTATTCAAGTCATTTAACCTCTCTGAGTCTCAATTTCTTTATGTATCATATGACAGAATTTGACTTGGTGAAATCGATGGTCCCTTCTAGTTTTAAATCTATGAACTTACTATCCATTATCTATAACATTTCACTAATCCAATACTGTTTGAGTTATTTAGAAAAACAATTAAGGATGTTAGGCTTCACTGACATCTTGATGAAGTCATGCTGGGCTCTTTGGAATCATTTTTTTCCTTTTAGAAAGGTGTTACTATATTCAATGACCACTCTTTTAATATGTTTGTTAGAGATTTCTGGTATTTAAAGCCAACCTGACTTGTATATAGTTTATAGAACTCATTCTCTTCTCTTTAAAAAAATATGAAACATTTGACACCCATATGAAGTTTTGCAATATTTCTCTCATTTCTAGTACCCTTTCAATCACTTTCAATGACACAGAAATCACATACCACTTATTCCTTTTGTAATATAGTGTGTGATTCTGAAAGTACAACTATTTCCTCCACATTACCATACCAAGTGAGTAACTTACATACCCCTTACTACATACATATGCCTATTAGCCATTTTTGTTCTGCCTTACCCAGTCCAATGTCATTTTCAGCAAAAAATAAAAGAAAATATGGCTGTAATCTATTAATTTATTTCTCTATACTATCCATTATGATAAAACATTCATCCCTAGGGGTTACACTTTCTCTTTTAGGGACTTCTTTTCCTCTCTACCTACAAAACGAACAAACAAAAAAACAACTATATTTAGTCCTTGGATTTATTTTCATCCTCTTCTCATTCAGAGCTTTTGTACTCTTGATAC
The DNA here is from genome assembly GCF_019393635.1 of Dromiciops gliroides. NCBI lineage: Eukaryota > Metazoa > Chordata > Mammalia > Microbiotheria > Microbiotheriidae > Dromiciops > Dromiciops gliroides. The sequence goes on from NC_057866.1 coordinate 32,029,444, forward strand.
CACACTCAGAGGACTGTTAAATTTTTACAAATATCTCGTTTTTTCTCTTTATTCAATGCATGTGTATAGAAGAGAAATAGTGATTAGATATACAATTTCATGGGTATATGTATCTGACACATGAAGAAACATTCTTCTTTTGTAGGTTTGCACCATCTCTGTAATGTATATCATCACGGGGTGGCCTAAAGTGCAGAAATGTTAAGTGACCCCTGAAGTCTCACAGCTGGTATATGTTAAAGGTGGGACCTGAACATCAGTTTTCCCTGTTACAAGGCTAGCTCTCTAAGTACAGTAGTATATATGAATACACACATGCAAACTAAAGCATCTGTAGTTGTATTATTAATTCTAAATATATGGTATGCTTCAAGAGATCTTTTATTTCATTATGTAATTTGTAAAACCAACACTAATAAAAATTCCTATTTGCTTCAGCAGATTGCTTATCATGGGTAGTTTTGAAAATGTATTACCCTTTGAACAATCTAATACTGAAGCTTTTCAAAATTAAGTAGGTTACTCTTCAGGTGCCACATATGTAGAATTTGTCTGAATCTTCCCTGGAATCCTGCCTGTTTTGGGACATTATACCCAAAAGGGAGAATATTGAACAACTGATAAAATAAGAACTAAAATAATTTATTTAGCACTTACTATGTGTCACATGCTGTCCGTAGCATTTTAAAATTATTGTTTCATTTGATACTCACAAAACCCCTGGGAACTAGGTTGTATGAGTCCATTTCATAGATGAGAAAATTGAGGCAGATAGACATTAAGTGATTTGTCAATTTTCAAACACCTGGTAAGTCTCTGAGACAGAATTTGAATTCGTGTTTTCCTGAGAACAGGTTTAACATTCTATCTATTGGGGCAGGTCACATAGCTACTCTTCCAATCATGAAAAGGCATTAGAGTACTTTAATAAAAGAGACATATTTTAATGTTTTCACATTATTTTGATAGCTAGAAATCCATGTATTATGTAAGAGGTAACTCTCTAACAAAGAGAAAGTCCCAAACCATATCCTCATTCTCTCTCTCTGTCTATAGTCTTTTATTCTCTCTCTGTGTCTCTCCGTCTCTGCCTCTCTGTCTCTCTCTCTCTGTTTCTCTCTTTTTCTTTTTTTTTCTCTCTCTCCCTCTGTCTCTCTGTCTCTTTCTCTCTATTTCTCTCTCCCTCCCTCCCTCCTTTCCACCCTCTCTCTGTCTCTCTTTCTCTCATTCTCTGTCTCTCTCCTCATTCTAATCAAAATGTTTTTTATTTTGGGGACTGATTTAGAAAGCTTCAGGAGCTTATAGACTATTGAAATAAGCACTGTGTTCAATACTCTGTAGAGGTAACAAGGGGTATAACATTGAGTTCATAGGATCATAAATTCAGAACTGGAAGATATTTTATAGATCATCTACTTGAACCTCCTTTGATGGATATGGAAATTAAGGCTCAGAAAGATTCAATGATTTTCCCAAAGTCAACCAATCTGTCAGAATTCAAATTCAGGGCTTTAGTCCTCTTTTCATGGCCAAACTTCATAATGGTAAAGGATTTAATAGACATACTTATGCTATGGGGACTTTTGCTCCTTTTATGAACATTGCAGTAGCAGGAATGACTGGACATGCATTCCATAATCCCTTTCTCCTCAGTGCTCCATTGACAACATTAGGTACCCAAATACCTTCACATTGAAGTATTCAGCAGTAAGAAATGGCAGAGACCAGATGTCCCATTAGTCCCTGAAGTAGAGCATCTCTAATGTTCTTATTCTTTCTAAAAGATGAATCTCTTCAGAGTGTTGGCCTCAAAGCAATAAGTATTCTCAATAATCCTGAGAAGATTAGATTGAATATGAAATGGGGAAATATATTTAGAGGAATTAGCATATAATATTTATTACTGAGTCATGAGATTATACTTGGCCTTAGACAATACTGCTACCTTCCTAGTTTCATTACTATAATCTATATACCTTATAATTTGGTATATATAAACTATGTATAAGGTACAATATGTAAACTATATATCTGGCATAATTTATAACATACAATATAATAGAATTATGAATCAAGCACCTGATTATCCAGTGCAAAGGGTTCTTACATTTTACTGGTTTTTCATGATTTTTATGGATTTTCATGGGTATTGGGGGTATCCCTTTTTCTGCATTAGTCATGTTATGAGAGAAGAATCAGAGAAAAAAAGGAAAATCCTCAAAAAAAGGAAAACAACAACAATATATATAGTATGGTTTGATCTGCAACCAGATTCAACAGTTCTTTTTTTTCTGAATTTGGAGAGCATTTTCCATCATGAGTCCTTTGGAACTATCTTGGACTATTGTTTTGCTGAGAAGAATCAAGTCAATCACAGTTGATTAACACACAATGTTGTTGATAATGTGTACAATGTTCTCCTAGCTCTGCTCATGCAACTCATCATCAGCATGCAAGTCCTTCCAGGTTTCTCTGAAATCTGCTTGCTCATTGTTTCTTATAGCAAAAGAGTATTCCATTACATTCATATACCACAATTTATTCAGCCATTGCCCAATTGATTAACAACTGCTCAATTTCCAATTCTTTGTCATCACAAAGAGAGATGCGATAAATATTTTTGCACATGTGGGTCTTTTTCCCTTTTTTTATGATCTCTTTGGGAAAAAAGACCTAATAGTGGTATTTCTGGGTCAAAGGGTATGGGCAGCTTTATAACACTTTGGGCATAGTTTCAAACTGCTTTCCAGAATGTTTGGATCAGTTCACAGCTCCACCAACAATTCGTTAGTGATTCAATTTTTCCACAGCTTCTCCAACATTTATTATTTTCCTTTTTTGTCATTTTAGCCAATCTGATAGGTGTCAGGTGGTACCTCAGAGTTGTTTTAATTTGCATCTCTCTAATCAGTAGTGATTTAGAGAATTTTTTCATATGGGGAAAGATAGCTTTGATTTCTTTATCAGAAAACTGCCTATTCATATCCTTTGAACATTTCTCAATTGGGGAATGACTTGGATTCTTATAAATTTGATTTAGTTCCCTATATATTTTAGAAATGAGGCCTTTATCAGAAGTATTGGCCATAAAAATTATTTCCCAGCTTTCTGCCTCCCTTCTAATTTTGGATGCATTGCTTTTGTTGGTATAAAAACTTTGAAAATTTAATGTAATCAAAATAATCTATTTTTCATTTCATAGTAGTCTCTGTCTCTTGTTTGGTCATAAACTGTTATATTTTCTAAAGACCTGAGAGGTAAGTGTAAGATGTTGGTATATGCCTAATTTCTGCCAGTTTTCTGAGGAGTTTTTGTCGAATACTGAGTTCTTATCCCAGAAGCTGGAGCCTTTGGGTTTATCAAACAGTGCATTACTAAAGTCATTTACTACTGTGTCTCGTGTGCCTAATCTACTCCATTGATCCTCCACTCTCTTCCTTAGCCAGTACCAGATGGTTTTGATGACTGCCACTTTATAGTAAAGCTTCAGATTTGGTACAGCTAGCTATTGGGGGTATTCTGATGAATTGTATGGATCCCATCCAAGAATAATGTTTTAGATGCCCATAATAAAATTTATAGGTTTACAAGAGAAACTAAACAAATTGAAACACAGTTATCAAAATTCACAAATCCAGGTTGGATTGATCCAGTCTGACTCTGATTTTTGCATATGAAAGAACTGTCAAGGGGCAGCTAGGAGGAGCAGTGGATAAAGCACTGTCCCTGGATTCAGGAGGACCTGAGTTCAAATCTGGCCTCAGATGATTGACAATTACTCAATGTGTGATCTTGGCAAGTCACTTAATTCCTCATCCCCCCCCCAAAAAAAAAAGAAAACACAAAACACAAAAAAAAAACAAAAACAAAGCTGTCACAATGGGTTAAAACTTGTGCTCAAGTTTACATAGCTCTATTGATATATAGGATAGGTTACATGATTAAATATAAAGAGAAAAGTGTATGCCAAGTTAAAGCAAAACAAACACAAATCAAGGAAATAAGGAGGAAAAATAAATACAACAAAGAATTTTTGGAGAAGGGAGTTAAGTTAAATTCTATAGGTCTTTCACAGAATTGGACTAATTCCTCACTATTCTTTCCTAATTATCTACTGATTCAGAATAATTGTATCAATGTATAACTCTGTCTGTATTAGTCTATTATGGTGCCCATATTTTTACATCTCCTTTGATGTTTGTTATTCCATTTTCATTTTGTTTTGTTTTTGAGTGTTTGTTTTTAAATATGGTGCTGAGCTGAATAAGTGATTCCATAAGTGTTCTGTTCCTAAAAGAATAAGCTGATCCATGACATCTCTAGCTCTAGAACCTGTTTCTCTCTCTCTCTCTCTCTCTCTCTCTCTCTCTCTCTCTCTCTCTCTCAGGAAATTAGGGTTAAGTGACTTGCTCAAGGTCACACAGCTAGTAAGTATCAAGTGTCTGAGTCCGGATTTGAACTCAGGTCCTCCAGAATCCAGGGCCAGTGCACCACATAGCTGCCCCCATTCTGTGTTTCTCTAATGAAGTTGAGATCTCTCTAGCTTTCTTAGCCATCATCTCAAACTATTAATTCATAGTGTATCTGTAGGCCACTAATTCCCCATATAGTTTTTAAATAAATTGCTCCATATCTTTCCTTCCCCATTTTTTGCTGGGAAAGTAGGATTTTTGAGCCCAAGTATTAGATTTTAAACTCATATGGATTACATTTAATCTTATTGTTGCAGCTTCATGTAGTGGATAATTGAGAGATGGAGTCAGGAAGAACTGGGTTCAAATTCCATTGCTGATACCTATTGGTGGTGACCTTGGGCAAATCACCATTTTTCTGTTCTGGTCAGAAAACCTGAAGGTCTTCCCCTAATAGATTGATTTTTTTTTTTGAGTAGACAAAATAGGCCATATTCTGCCTCATTTTTTAAATCACTGAATGGGTGTTGCTTCAGACAAACTGAGACCTGGGAATGATGTTAGCTTAAAAATTTCAAGGTCGCCCACTGCGTATGTGGTCAGCTCCAGTAATCCTTACCTATGCCTTGACACTGGATTCAGATGACTATGGAGAAGAGAGTGAGGTGGATGACTTTGCACAGCCCCGGCCTCACTCAAATACAATTCAGTAGCAATCAACACATCACCTGCTGATGTCATTACTCATCTTTGAGAGCAAAAAATGCACAACAGCAAAAATTTTCAGGTGACTTCACAAATTAGAACTGTAAAGTCATGTTCTGGTCAGAAATCATAATCGTTCCCTCTAACCTTGCACTTTTCTGAATGACCCTATTCTTTTCAAGAACACCACCACCCTCTTAGCTATTCAGGTTCACAACCTCAGTGTTGTTTTCAATTCCTCTCTTGTACTCACCCTATATATCTAACCTGTTGGCAAGTCTTGTCATTCTGAAACTTACAGTATCTGTACTTACACAGCCAGCCACCTGGGTGACATTGCTTCATACTTGACCTATTGCAATGATATCTGGTTGTTCTCTCTGCCTCACGTCTCTCCCTCCTCCGAACTATCCTTTACACAGATGCCAAAGTGACTTTCTTAAAGTGCAAGTCTAAACATTTCATTCTCCTATACAACAAACTCCAGTGGTTCCAATGTTTTCCTATTATCTGTAGGAACAAAAGAAAAAGCCTTTGCTTAGCAGGTAAAACTCTTTAAAACCTATTTCTTTTCTCCGTTTCCAGTTTTCATACACATACATTCTTTGGCCTATTTCTCAAACACAGCTCTCCATTTCCCATCCTTCAGCTTTTTGCCTTTTCATCGATAGTGCCCATAAATTAAGGATTTTCTTCTTCACCTCTGTCTTCTGTATCTATATCTATATCTATCTATCTATATATATAGATATATATACCTATACATGAACATACCTATATATTTACATGCACCTATAGGTATACATGTATGTATACATGTGAATATGCATTTCATATGTGTGTCTGTGCATGTACACACACATTTTTGCATGTTGTTTCCTCCTCATTAGAATGCAAACTTCATCATGGCAAGGATCTTATGTTTCCCATTCTTTATATCCTCAGAACTTATCACAGTGTTGACACACAGTCAATGCTTAAAATAATTTTTTCCTACTGACATATTCTTCACAATCTACCATTGAGGAAGGAATGCTAAATCCTCATTTTCCCACAGAGATAAAATCATAGAAACTTTCAGTTAATTTTGTGAATTTCACCCTACTAAACTCATACCAATGTTTTAACATCTCCTAGCCATACTTGTGATTGGAAGTCCAAATACTGAGCTAACTTAAATGAATAATGGGAACAGGACTAGATAAAAACTTGTTAAAGCTTGACTGATTTAATTGTCTTGAATCTCAGCATACCATGAATAGCCATGCTTATATTGATACCACACCCTTGATTGATAGACTGTTAGTAACAGTGCTGGGAATGATGTGTTCTTATACTGACTGCTTTCTATTTATTATATTTTTAAAATAATGGAAATTAATTGGAGTTTGGAAAATCAGAAATCCAACTGCAACTGTAATTTTATTCTCATGGTAAATTTGTTTCATCTGTTTTTATTCTTTTATAACCTCTCAATATAATTGTCTAGAAATACCCTTGCCTATATTAAACCATAGGCTTAGAGTCATTCATCAATCTAGCCCTTGGAAGTAATTGATAATAATGTGATTATAGAACTCTAAATCATGAAGGAACTCATTGTTCACAGGCAATTTGATTTCAGTGCTTCCTAGATAACAACCATCAAATTATAAACTGTATGGACAAATGATTTTTTTTCAAAAACAACTTTCAGCTTGCAGCTTTTTCCTGAGCTCCTTAGTCCCACTTTTGAGAACATTAGTGGTGTTGGTGGTGATTTTGTTTCCCTCACTTAAATTCCATTTCTTGGCCCAAATTCTTCATAGAATGAAAGAATTCCTTTGGTGAAGTTAGACTAGACATACCAGCTCCCATACTACAAGATAGTCTGGTCTTCCAATGACATTGTTATTGCCCCAGGGATATGAGTGACCAGCTCAAGCAAAACAGTGGAATGTGGAATGCAACCTAGGGTATGTCCCTGGGTCTGTTTGGCCTACTTGGATTTATGAACTATATTTTTCAGATCCTGGCTGACTGATTATTTGGATTATAACATTACTGAATGGCTTGACTTATGATGCAAGGAGTATATATCTTATCTATCACATGAAGAAAAATGGAGCTCCTTTATTTGAAAACTTTTTGAGGGCAAATATTATGTCTCATACAATCTTTGTACCTGACAGCATGCAAACCAATGATCAACAGATTAATAAATGATTGTTGAATGAATAACTGAAATTATATATTGCATGGACAAACTATCCTTAATGATCTCAATGATTTCATGGTGACTCATAGAGAGTTGTATCTTTTTGGGTCTATCATCAAATAGGGCTTGCAGATTTAATGTCAGAATGAAACATAAACACTGATGGACCAGCCATCCTAAGATGTTTAATGTGACTCTTCTTTATCCATACCACTGCAATCAATGTTTTCTAATCTTGAATGACATTATTTAAGCAGTATGATGACAGAAATGTTAGTTTAAGGTTAGAAAGAAAAATATAAAAGGAATTGCTTAGATTTATAAGAAAGGAAACAACAGCTAATTCATAATTACCATACATTTAGATCCAGAAAGGCACTTAGAGGGCATCTATTCTAAAACCTTCATTTTACAGCTGAATAAACTGAGGCCTAAAGATATGAATTTGGATGGGGAACAGTTGATTGTCAATAGAAATGCACATTTCACAAACCTAAAGGAAACAAAATAATACAGTTTAAGAGTTCAGTATGTGGGGACCAATTTTTAATTGGGGAGTGCTCGCTAAGCGGCTCACCGCAATATTGGGGCAAGGAAGGAAACTGGCAGCCTCCCTCAAAACAGATCAAGATTTATTTTAACAAGAAGGAACTTAAAAAAAAACAACACAAACAGGATCAGTAGGATCAAGGGAAAGGAAATAAAAATGGGGAAAGGGAAATTATAATACCTGAAAAATACAACAGCCCAAGAATCAGCTGACAATACATAGCAGAACACCTCTTGCGTTCCAGCTTCCACCTAGAGTGCCCAATTCTCCTCCCCCCAAACCTCGAAACACTCCACACAATCCCAGCCAATGGGATGGCCTCTCTGACAGTCACATGACTGCCCTCACTAGGCGGCTTCCAATCATTAGAATTTTGCCAGGCCCATGTAGTCATCGGTGAGCGGCGATGACCTGAGGTGCCAGAGCCCTGGCAATGGCTACAACCAGTGGGTTTGCGGTTTGCGGTTTGCGGAGCCCCAGGCCAGTGCTTGCTCAGGCATAAAAACCTCAAATAACAATTGATTCTTTACAAGTACGAGGTAAGCTTATTGGAGATATGAATTATCCTTTGAGTATCTGAAGAAAAATTGTTCTTGTTGTAGTCCTTTATTCTTGAAGAGGACAATGACATCGACATGATGTCATGACTTGCACTGAATTGGATTTAAATGAGGCAGAGCTGTGGAAGGCCACCAATCTCACTCTCTGCTCCAGAACCATCTGGATCCAGTGGCAAGATATACATCAGGACAACTGAAGATGGCCCTGGATGTTAGAGGTAGTTGGGGTTAGATGATGTTGCCCAGGGTCACCACGCCAGTAAGTCTGAGGTGAGATTTGAATTCATGTCCTCCTGACTCCAGTGCTTTACCCACTATGGCACCCAGCTGCCTCCAAGTAAAAAAAAAAAATGACACATTGATGTTATTGTTGTTTGTGCTTCATTCTTGACGAGGACCATGACTGATGTCATGGCTTCCATTGAATTGGATTTTTAAGTGAGCAAGTGCTGAACAGTTATCAGCCTCACTTTCTCCTCTAGATCCATCTGGTTCTAGTGGCAAGATATGTTATCAGAATGACTAGAAATGGTCCCAGACATTTAAGACAAGTAGGGTTAAGTGACTTGCCCTGGGTCACAAAGCAACTAAGTTTCTGAGGTGAGATTTGAACCCAGATCCTCCCAACTTCAAGGCCAGTGCTCTATACACTGTGTCACCTAGCTGCCCTTGAAGAGAAATACAAGAGAAAGGACAAGACAAATGATACTCATTCGTATTCCTAACTATTGGTTAGAGGCAAGGAAAAAGGAATCTGTCAAATGAGCAGAGATGGAGAAGCTTTTGTCAAATTTAAAATAAAGATCATTGTCTTTTTTCTTTTTTTTTTCTTTTTTTTTCTTTTTTTTTTTTTTGAGATCAGCATAGCATTGCTTCAGCTGAGGGGAACAGTCAGGCCTGAAGCTGTAAGTGAGAGACACAACACTTGCTATTGAGGAAGAGAGGATAAGTGGAGATAAAGATTGTAGAAAGAAAAAAAATCAAAGAAGTGCCCAGCAAATCAACTATATTAGATGAAAAGTAATTCTGAGTGAGGTATTAGTTGAATATAGTGTGGTTCAGCTTAGTTCAGATTTGAAAAGCATTTGTTCAAAATAGAACCTATATTAAATAGGGAACTTTCACTTTCACTATTTGAGAACAAAAACAGAACACTGAAATCTATGGTTTCGAAGTTTTGACTTGATCTGGACACAGGTATTCTCGAAACATCTTTAATATTGTGAAACTTCAGGTATGAGCCCACTCTTCCCATATACACTATACGCATTGGTGGGACAATATTGTTGAAGTGGTTTAATATCTAAATATTATGCATTTTACTTCCCATTCATAGTAAATATTTTAGTTGATTGTGTAATAGTTGATGATTTATTAATGGGAAACACATAAGTTGGGGTTCATGAACTATAACACTGATGCTAGCAGTCACCCATAATGTTTACTCATGGGGACTAAGGATTAAAATAGTCAGCACATACCTGCCTCTCAGAAAATGGTTTCAAGCTGCAAAAGTTGGTACAGGTGGGACGAGTAAGACAGACTCATCTTAGAGAATTAGAAAATCTATGGACTGCTGTGAGTCAATGCTCTACCTCCCGGTTTAAATTGACAGCACAGCAACTTCTGTGACCCTATCTGATAATAAAGAAAAATGATTAAACAATACTATCAAATAGAGTGATCACATCTGACAAAAAAATAGAATAGTTTGCCCATCTACTCCCTCACCTTTCTTTCTTGTGTAGAGGAAGGAGGAGTCTGTGACATTTTCCTAAAAAATATACAAATAGGGAACAGCTAGGTGGAACAAGTGGATGAAGCACGGGCTCTGGATTCAGGAGCACCTGAGTTCAAATCCGGCCTCAAACACTTGACACTTGCTAGCTGTGTGACCGTGGGAAAGTCATTTAACCCTCATTGCCTGAGGGAGGGAGAAAAAAAAATATATGCATATGTATATATGTACATAAATACACACAAAAATAAATAACAACAAATGATTAAATAAAAGTCCTTTTTTCTTTTTCTTTAAATTACTTAGAGTAAAATTACTTCTAGTCATTTTTTTTCTTTTCAGTAGCTATTATTTACATTGCTCATTTGATTCTGCTAGTATCATTTTTCAACAGGTCATAAACACATGCCCCTCCCTCTCTGATTCCTTGAAAAGCACCAGTTCTTACTTCATATTTCTCGTTGTATTATTTAGCAAAGTCCTATAAACCACAGGAATAAGAACATCAAAAGATCAGTCAATAAGGATTATTGCAAAGCACTGTGTGCTCAGTCAGGAGCTCTTGGGTTCAAACTTTTATTCTAGACTATTAGCTATGTAATATTGAATCAATCTTTGCACTTTTATGAACTTCATTTTTCTCATGTGTAGAATAAGAAGTAATAAAACTTGCACTGTCATATAGGGTTGTTAGAAAGCATAGTGGTGACAAAAATATTATATAAATATACACAAATATTACATCGCTAAAGATCTTTCAGAAATTCTTTTAAGAGAAATATAGTACCACATACTTTCTTTTATATCTTGTCATGATTCTTGAAATGTTTCTGTTTATTAAAACTGGTTCACCAAGTAGATAACCCTGCATCTCTTATCTCAAAACTAGCAAATACAATTTCTTTTTTTTTTAATTTCCCTGAAATAAAAATGTCATATACAATATTTTGCAGGTCAAGCACAAGAAAGTTTTCAATTAGGGCATTTTCTTCTGATTGCCCAGATTCTAGTACTGCCATCAAAAAAGTCACTTTGTATTTATTGGGTATATCATCTTTGTGTCTATACATGTATACATATACACATATACATGCATGTGTATATGTATGTAAAATATGTAAAAAAAAAGATACTTGAGGGTCAGGATTTTATTTTTGTCTTCCTATCACCTGTTCCTGGCACAGATTTTGGAAAAGGATAAGTGTTTAATAAATGTTTGTTGACTGCTACATTTTCATATCTCTTCAATGGATTTTTCATTTCCCTAGACCTCATCCCAATAAAAACCAACTCACCCATGGTCTCAATAACATCTGGCTTCACCAAATGCCTAATTTCCTTTAAGACTCAGATCAGGTACTTCTTATTATGTGTCTTTTTTTTTTTAACCTTTATTAAGTGCCTACTATGTGTCAAGTGCTAGGGCTAAAGTATCCTCATATCCCCTGGAGCTTAGGACCGTCATTTATATACAAAGAGCTTAATAAATGCTTGCTAATTTAATAGTGCTTGTTAATAGTTTGAACTAGACATTGAATTACATAATGTTAGACCCATAAGGAATATTAGAGAACACTTTATCCAACTCTGACATTTACAAAGGAGGAAAATGAAACAAAATGAGGTGAAGGGATTTTTTAAGGTCATATAAATACTCAACAGAAAGACAGGAAATTCAAACTTAGGACTCCAAGACCCCCAGTTCTGTGCTACTTTCTTACAACTTCAAGATGCAGTATCACAGCTATGATATTCAGCTGGGAAGTTTGTCCATTTTGAGACTTGGGTTGGATCCAGGTACTCTAAGTTATCTGAGATCTTTATATGTGTGTAGAAGCTATAGGGTATCACAAGTTTAGGAGGGAATAAATATTTCAGTTCAGCCTTTGCTTCCAAGATACTCTCGAGTGACTCAGTCTCATGAAACATAAGCATATAAAGCTTCACTTCTCTCAGTTTAGAAACATATACACCACTGACCTTAGTAGGCGTTGCATATTCATGAGTAGGGAATGTTTGACTGTGCTCTTAGATTGCTAGGCAAGAGTATAATCACTTCTGGGCTTTCACTTCCATTGTAGAATTTAAAAGCATCGATTAGTAAAATATTTGGGATAGCTACATATTGAAGAAGACTTCATATTTCAGAGATGTATAAAGATATACATCACAAGGAAGGAGAAAACACTAGGATTATAGATCTGGAATGGTCCTAAAGCACCCACTCATTCTGTCCCTTCATTTTTCAGATGAGAAAACTAAGGCCCAGGGAGTGTATATATTTTCACCCAGAGGTACAATAATAGTGTAGAGTCTGGAAGGCACCGGGTTAGGAAGATCTGAATTCAAACCTAGCCCAAGCTGTGTGACCCTGGGCAAGTCATTTAACCCTGTTTGCCTCAGTTGCCTCATCTGTAATATGAGATGGAAAAGGAAGAGGAAACCACTTAAGTATCTCTTCCAAGAAAACCCCAAATGGGGTTACAAAAAATTGGACATGACTGAAAACAACCAAGTAATAAAGTCTAACTTTCTCTTTTTGTAGATGAAGAAACTAACCATATTACATTAGGAAGGGTTGAAAGATGTTATTCAGCATAACCTCCTCACATTACATCAGAGGAAACCAGTGTGTAGCTATGACCAGAACTGAAGTGTTCTCATTCCTAGGCCCTGGTGTTCATAGTTTATCCTACAGAGAGTACATGGTATAGTGGAAAGAATTCTGGTTCTGCCATTGGAGGGATAGGTTTAATTCCCAGCTAATTTACTTACTGTGTGACCTGTGTGACCCTTGGTAAGTGAAAATACTTTTTTTTTTCAGGGCAATATGGGTCAAGTTACTTGCCCTGAGTCACATAGCTGGTAAGTATCAAGTGTCTGAGCCTAGATTTGAACTGAGGTCCTCCTGAATCCAGGGTTGGTGATTTATCCACTGTGCTGCCTAGCTGCCCCATGAAAATACTTTTTAAATTGTCTGCATCACATGGCAACCATATTCTGCCTTTTCTCATAAATCAAATGCTATTTTATAATAATATCAAGTAATTTCCATTAATAAGCATTTTAAAATGTCTACTATGTGCCTAGCATCAGTGTTAGACTTGAGTCATTCAAAGACCCAAATGAACAGTCACTCCTTTGGAAAGGCTTGTCGTCTAGTCAGGGGGAATAATGTTCTATATGGAAAATCAATGTAAAATAGAGATATTTGTTTGAAGTTGGGAAAGCAGTAGGAGTTGGGGAAAGGCTTGTCATAGAAGGTACCACTTGAAGGAAACTATAAGCTTTCTAAGAGATGGAAATGAAGAGGGAGTGCATTCTGAGCATGAGATTCTAGACATGTACTGTCATGTATAAGGAACAATGAGATACATGGCAGAATTTATAGGATGTATAGAAAAAAATACTATATAATGAAGCAGGAAAGGTAATTTGAGGCTGAGTAATTATGGACTTTAAATGCCACATAGAGGGGTTTCTATTTTATCCTGAAAAAAAAAATGCAAAAAAGAGCCAATGGAATTATTGAGGGAGGGGTGTGTGAAAAGATTTTGGATTGACTAGGGCTAATTTGGGGGGACTAATTTGATTGGAGTACTAATCTGGGACTGTTGACTAACTGGATATCTGACTGCTATTAATTTAATGTGGGCCGTTTACAAAGTTCCACCACACTGCTCCACTCCCAAATTGATAAGCAAAATATTAAGAAGCCTCTTAACTAAATAATCAAAGTAGAGTTTATTTATGAGATATTATTGAAAATTAAGAATACAGGGTAATAAAATGTACAACCTGACTGCATTGCGCCACATCTCTTTCCACTGTGTCTCTTTCCCACCTGCTGGCCTGGACCTTCTTGAATCCAATAAGGGCCTTAGCCACCTCCTGCCTCAGGGCACGTTACGCTTTCCCTGCTCAGCTACTTTCTTCTAACTCCTCTTAATCTTCACTTTCTCCAACCTGTGCCCTTCACTTTGTAAATACCCCTGCTTCTAACTTTCCTCTCCTTACTGCCACCGCTGAACCCCTGTGTTTCTTTCTCACTGACTTTCTGTCTGTCTGTCTGCTCCGTCAGTCTGCCCTTCGGCCTCTCTTTTCCTTGCTCCTAGTCCTTCTCGTCTTCTCCTGTGTCCTCATAGCCCTGTCTCTAGTCTGCCCCGCTCCAACCTTTCTAATCTCATCAGCTGCAGCTTGACCTCTTCTCCACCTTGTCGTGGAATGATCCCTTGCTGTCTACCTCCCAGGACTATATATACCTTTTCTTCTCTCCACTCAAATCTCGGGGCTTCCTGCGCCCCCACAGACCAAGCTAATCTGCCCGCCAGGGCTGAGGCTGGTGGGGGCGGGGGGGGGGGGGGGGGGGGGGGGCCGGCGTGTAGTGTGATCTAGCCTCACGTGCCTCAGCACAGGCTATCCGGGATCTCAGATTCCTCCGCTCAGGTTGGAGGGAGCTGGGGGCTTTTTTCCCCCCAGCTCAGCTGAATCGAGGGGGAGGGGCACCAGCCCCTCCCACACAGAAGAGACCCTGAGGGCCTAAGGCTTTCTAATCTCAGCCCAAAGGTAGGGTCCCCAAATCAAAATAAATTTCCCCAGGTGCTATGATCAGCCCTATATTTTAGAAAAAAAATCACCTTGGCCCCTGTATAGCAGGGATTGGAATGGTGAAACACTTGAGACAGTGAGACCAATTAGGAGTCTAAGCAATAGTTTAGAGGAGAGTTGATGAGGGCTTTCACTAGGATGCTGACTATGTGGACAGAGAGAAGGGGATGGACACATGCAATGTTGTAGATGTATAAGAGACAAGGTTTGACCCATGGCTAACTCTGTTGAGTGAGGGAGGGTGAAGAGCAAAGGATGATCCTGAGATTGTAAACCAGGTTGCTTAGAAGTTTAGAGTTTACCCAGTACTATTGCATGTTCTCTAAATTAATCATGTTAATCATATTGTTTGGCTGATTTAATCTACATAGCATATCATTTATTTGAAAAAAAAACATATGGGGGCAGCTTGGTGGCGCAGTGGATAAAACACTGGCCCTGGATTCAGGAGGACCTGAGTTCAAATTTGGCCTCAGACACATGACATTTACTAGCTCTGTGACCCTGGGCAAATCACTTAACCCTCATTGCCCCACCAAAAAAAAAAAAAGTGTTCTCATACCTGAATATTTTTTTACAAGTTAATTACAGGAGGATGCTTCAGTTATCTGGAAAACTCACCTAAATGGAATATTTCATTTCCTGACAATGATGCGCAAATGGAACAGCATGGGGATGGCATATAGAGGCTCTGTACCTCATTTGTAGGCATAATTTCCCACTTTCTGTAAGCTAAAAAGCTAATCTCTCTCTCTCTCTCTCTCTCTCTCTCTCTCTCTCTTTCAAGGCAATCAGTGTTAAATAACTTGCCTAGAGTCACACAGTTAGTAAGTGGCAACTATCCGAATCCAGATTTGAACTCAGGTTTTCCTGAATCCGGGACTGATGCTTTATCCATTGTACCACCTAGCTGACCCTCTATCCTCTTTTTAAAATGCTATGGTACCAGGGGCAGCTAGGTGGCACAGTGGTTAAAGCACCGGCCCTGGAGTCAGGAGTACCTGAGTTCAAATCTGGCCTCAGACACTTGACACTTAACTAGCTATGTGACCCTGGGCAGGTCACTTAACCCCCATTGCCCCGCAAAAACAAAACAAAATAGAAAAAAAATGCTGTGGTTCCAAGGGATAACACTTCAGAATTGAAGTTGTTCCTTCATTAACTAGGTTTGTCAGGGGTGTTTGTATATCACAGAGCCACAGCATAGCAGAGCCTTGTTTTCACTACATCAGCTGAAGTTTGAGCATTGCTGAATGTAACACAGACAGCTAGTTAAATGTGACTGAAGGCTTCAGAAGGACAAGGGCTCAGAGTAGGATCTTATCAGTTGCAAAGCCAGATCTTCCATGATCTAGGCCCTATTGTATAGTAAACTTCTTCTAATTAATATATGTTGTGATTAATATTAGTAACATTTATTATGTATATAACGAAATATGTATTAAAATTCAGCCTATCTAATACATTTTCTTTCAGAAAAGAACTGGGAAGGATTGAACATGGCAAGTATCAAATAGCATCCTTAAAATGTTATTTATTATATTTTTAACTGGCAGGAAAAGGGGAAAAAGATAAAGAGGATGGAGAGATCCTACATTTTAAGTCAGAAATACCTTCACCTAATTCCTGCTGCTTACACAGAATGACTGTGTGATGCTGGACAAATCATTTCAGCTTTCAGTAGCTCAGATAAACTGCATTTTTTAAAAGTGTGCAGATTTACCTTACTGGAAGGAGTATCTTCAGTAGAAAGACCCATATCAATGAAATAATCAAAAGAAATTTCCGGAAACTAATAAAAATAATAAAACAGGAAATGCTTCATTACTAATGTAGGAACCATTCCAGAATGAACTGTATAAGTATATCCAGTCAGGGGCAGCTTAGTAACTCAGTTGATAGAATACTGGCTCTGGAGTCAAGAAGACCTGAGTTCAAATCCAACTTCAAACACTTCATACTTACCACCTGGGTGATCTTGGGCAAGTTACTTAACCCCATTGCCTAAAAAATAAAATTAAATATTTTTTATTTAATGTGCAACTCTTTTGTTAGAGGAAAGGTGAAAATTACTACGAATAACGCAAATTCCTAACCACATTTGAGTATTTTACTTGACACTTTCCTAAATGATGGAAAGAATGCTGAGTAACAATGTGTGCTTGAATGAGTCATGGAGTTAGAATGTGAATTTTGGAGAGGAAAGACATTCTTCATCCTACATCAAGGAAAAGCCACAAGGTTCCAGGCATATGTTGGGAATGAATCCAGGGAGAAGAAGGAGAAAGGCTCTTGAAAAAATATAGGTGAGCACATATCCAAAAAATATCTTTGATTTCTAGATTTTTTTCCCTAGAATCTCATCTCTGAAGAATTGACACTTTTATGAGATTGTGGAGCTAATCTTGGACATGCTGAAATAGCATTCTCCCAATAGGAAAGCTGCACAGTTTTTGGCATATCCCATTCTACATAACTTCTCTGATTTCTGGTGATTGTTCACTTGGATAAATGAATTTATTTATCATTTACTGTGTGTGATGATCCTTTGATTAACTGTCATTTGGTGGAAATGACTCAAACCCACTAGTATAACCTAAGGATTATCTATATCCATTTAATAGATAGTGTCCAAGAAACCTATCAGCTTTTTTTGTTTTGAATCCAAATAATTATACCCCCAAACCAGCAATATTTAGGGAGACAGATAGATATAATTCTAGTCTAGTACCTCTCTCTCAGAGGAAAACAGAGCAGCAAGACTTATAATTCCTCCACTTGATTCACCTGCTCCTC
Organism: Dromiciops gliroides; assembly: GCF_019393635.1. Classification (NCBI taxonomy): domain Eukaryota; kingdom Metazoa; phylum Chordata; class Mammalia; order Microbiotheria; family Microbiotheriidae; genus Dromiciops; species Dromiciops gliroides. The sequence goes on from NC_057866.1 coordinate 32,047,010, forward strand.
TCAAGGAAAGGGTAAGAGGCTCCTTTGGAGAAAGGTAGACAAGGTGCCAAAGGTACCTATCCATGCCTCTCAAGGAGCTTTATTTAAATAACCCATATGGACGTTTTTTAACCTAAATAGGTAGCACATACATTATGTACAATATTTGAATGAAGAAAAAAGATAAATATGTATATGTACGTGTGTATCTGTATGTGTACATATACACATGCATACATGCTTGTATACATATATGTGTGTGGCATTGAATTAAATCAATTTTACCTGAGCCTATTTAAATTAGCTAATGACAATAAAAAATGGAAAATGGAGGGAGAAAAGGTCATAAAGAGCAAATTTACAAGTTGGTTAAAAAGATTAATGGATTTAGATCAGTTGCAATAAGAGGAAAGCACAAGTGTAAAATGTGCCTCAATCAAGAAACAATTTATTTTACCAAGTGAAGAGATATAGCTATCAAGGAAATGCTGATTTGATATGTCATCTCATCTGTAAACTCTTGTCCATAGTGGAAGAGCATGAGCAATATCACTTCCTAAAACAGAGCCAGGAGTGGAAGGAAAGAAGTTTAAAAGGAAAATAACTTGTTCGTCATTCCAATTATACTTATAAATGAATTCAAGTAGGGATAACACATAAACTCTTGTGCCAATAAGAATTTTGAAGCTACAACATTTAAACATTATCACAACATTAAATTTTCTTCTTTAAGAGCAAATGACATGTAAAGGAAACAAAGTTTGGAAAACCAATGAAGTAGATTAGAGAACTTTTGTTTGGAAAATGACAAATTTGCACAAATGGATGAATTGCTTCTCAAATGATATGAAGATATCTGTCACAGAAAGAAACATTAGACTTAATCCTCCATTTTTCCCCTCCTCTGAGCTCTACAGGGGCACACACACACACACACATACACACACACATTATTACACAAAAGATTGAAAGACAACTGTCAACACACATTTATTTTTTCTATATATTTTTAAATGAAATGAAAAAAAATATTTGAGGATATTGGTTAGGATATGATAAGGGATCAGGCATACTTTCATAAATAATATCCCATAGTCAATTAGGTCTCTGCAATAAATTTCGAACTTGAAAATTGCAAAAGCGCGGATTATTTTGAATGACTACATGCTTCTCCCTGAAACAAAAGCTTATTATTTTTAACACCAATACCCTAAAATTATTGAAAGGCTAAGAATCATGGGTCACTATAATCTACCATATATTAAAGTGAGCAATCACTAAAAAAGGCAATGAAAAAGTCCATGCTGGGTATGAGCAGCTGGTACCACTTAAAATAAGGAACTGTGATGAAGAAAAGATAAAAAGATATGTAAGCTTAAAATGAAGTCACAGTATTGTGGGTGGGACAAAAGATGAGTTTCCCCTTTTTATTGCAGTATTATTATGAGAAAGAGATAGTCCATGGACATTATATGGAGCCCCAAAGAACAAATTTATGATAGATATCTCACTGGAAAAACAAATATTGTAATGTTTTCATCTACATCACTTGAGAAAATACCAATATTAATATGATCACAGATACATTGGAATACCATAGTGCCATGTAGATAAGAGCATGATAATTATAATAATAATAATATATTTCACAGCAATATAGTTGTGATAATCATTATATCTTTGATATTTCTTATATATTAATTTGTTTATGAAAATTATTATGGGAGGTACATAGGATCACCTTTGTTTTTATAGGTAAAGAATTAGAGAACTTGAAGAAATTGTACACTGCCCCATTGCTAATAGTTGGGAAAATAAGGATTTAAGTGGGATTTTGATTCTGTGTCAAGACTCTCTAGCAAGGATTATTGAATTGAGGTAGGTAAATTTTTTGTTTGTTTATTTTAATATTTTATTACTATTTCAAATTTTGTCTTAGTAATCCTATAAATTATGCTTTACTCATATGAAAACCTGTGTTTTTTTTTCCTGAGAAGACACCAATTGATTCATTTCGTCCATTTATTTATTTAGCTATTCACGCATCTATTTAATTGTCTGTTTATATTATTCACTCATTTATTCCTGATTTTGATCATTTGTTTATTTGTATTCAGGGCTTGAAAAAATATGTTTGTGTGTGTGTGTCTTTTGAGAACTAGGCCAGTGAGCCACTAGTAAGAGATTAATTGCTTTTCTTCTTGAAAGATAAGATATTTATAGACTAATAGCCTATTGGAGGTAAATACTGATAGTAGAACTACATGTCACCAACCCTGAAATTAATTGTCTTTCAACTTGAATGATTCTTTATCAGATCTGATCTCAAACATACTCAAATACTATTCCAGTCTTAGTAGCTTTTGAATACTTGCTGACACAATCTTCTACCCAGATCTCAGGAATGCAATGCTTTATTCTCTCATCTACATTTAGCTGCCTAGTTTGAAGAGCTGCATCATTCCTTTGAGGGGGTGGGGTGGAGATTGAACACTTTGGTAAAATGTGGAGGAATGAACTCACATTTTTGATATCACTTTTGTCACCCTGGAAACACTGACACCAGTGTCTACATTAAACTCTATATTGCTTAATGATACAGGCAATATAGCAAACACAAGGCACTGTGAAGGAGTTCATATTATTTTGATTTTACTTGTATTGACAATTAAGGAATACTTTTTTAGTTAATTGAAAAGATTATGCTTTTAAACAGTAGATTATTTTGCTTAAGCTAATTATAGTTAATATATAATTGAGGAAATGCATAATGGGACATTTGAAGAAAATACATATTTTTAACAATCGAACATTTCATAATATGGGCATCAGTCTTAATTCTTGAAATTGCAGACAGAAGGGAATAAAGCAATGGTAAATGGACTAAGTAACAATAATAACTACTATTATAATACCAAACATTCATATGCTCACAGAGGTAGAAAATTTGTAACTATTATTTACTACAAGAAAAGATTATTCTGAAAAAGGGAGGAGAGATATTGTTGTTGTATGGGAAGACTATTGATTAAATTCAAGGACTTGAATCCAAATTCTGCCTCACAATTACATAATCCATCTGAATTAGTTTCTTCATGTATAAAAATAAAATATGTGAACTAGATCATCATGTCCTTTCCTGATCTACTCAATTTATGATCATGTAGTCTAATGCCTTACTTTATGAATGAAGAACTCTATATGCATCAAGACTAAATTAATGTGGCTGGTCAACTGGTTAATAAATTGGGAACTAGCTTTCAACTCATGTATTTATCTTTTCTAGAGCACAAACACGAAATCATTACAACTTGGTTTAGATATCTCTAGTGTCAGGAGGCACACAATTAAGCACTATGCATGCATGCATGTATATACACATACATACAGATGTATATGTATATGTATGTGTGTTTATGTGTATATGAGTGTATATATATATATACACATACAAACATACATATATGTATGTATGTGTGTGTGTATATTTCTGTGTGTGTGTGTGTGTATGTACACACACACATAGTCTCAATTAGTAACTTGGATTGATAAAGTTCATTCCGATATAGAGTTAAATCTTGCCTCCTTGGAAATCATGACCTCTGACCTTTGCACCAAAAGAGAATAAGGAATCTTTTATATGAGAGTGCATTTAGATAATTCAAAAGGTAGTAGTTTCCCCCTTACTGGAGATCTTGATATCAAGGTATACTAATGGACATATGACAAGGATGTTGTCAAGACATTTGTTCACATATGACTTGGTCTAGATGCTGTTTGAGGACCATTCAAATGAATATTTTGACATGTGAATCTGGGATGTTATCTCATCCAAACTCTTTATTTTCCTGATAAGTTAACAGGTTTAGATGGTTTCATTGACTTGTACAAGGTCACAGAGTAATCCGTGGTAGAGTTATTCAGACATTTGTACATAGACTTCAAATCTGTAATATTTGCTTTCCCAGCTTAAAATTCTATTCTATTAGCAATTTTATTAGGGATTAGTTATTCCTACCTCTCTTACAACCTTAGTGAACACAAGGGCAGAAGAATAAATATGAATATATTACCTACTGGGATTTATGGGATGTTCAAGGAGGACTAGCTCCTCTGGTGTAAGGCCTTGCTGAGCCCTTTTTGGGGCTGGTCATACACCTTTTGTGTCTTCCTGGCACTCAACAGTCACCTGTGTCTCTAAGAAATTACAGCATGAACAGTAGCCGCACCTAAGTAAACTATCTTTGCAGATGGGTTAAACAAGGTTGAGGGTATATGAGGACTTTAAACCTGTCAGGGAGTTATTGGGGTCTCTGAACTAAGTATATGAAGACTTCCCCCAGTGGCAGAATGGACAGATCAAAACAACTTGCTCCAATGGACATGACATGGTCATCCGCTGAATCCCAGGCCAGTCATCTTGACTTTGTCTTGCCACTGGACTTCAATGATTCTGAAAGAGAGTGTGAGACTAATGACTTTGTGCAACTCTGCCTCACTTAAGTCTAATTCAATCTCAAGTTAAGACATAACCCCATGACGCCATCCATCCTCTTCCAAAAAAAAAAAAAATCGGGGGGGGGGTAAACAACATCCTTCATCCTTTCTAGTTTCAAATGTTTTTGATAAAATTTGTAGAAGTCAACAATAGACTTTATTAAGTGAACTGTAAGTATGACCTATTCTTTTTCAGTGACATACCTATGAGGTTAAATACGCATCTTTGTGTCAGAATTCTGGTGCCTAAATTCACGACATTTCTATATAAATATCTGAGGCCACTTAGAATGAGTTTCTTGACTTTTTTTCTGTAAATTTCCTGATGTCTCTGAAGCTATAGTTTCTAATTCTTTGTAGCTGTTCTTTGTTGTATATATCACGGGAGATAAGCATAGATAGTCTTCTACTCCCCTGTAGCCCCGCATGGTCTATCTTTTCTAGTTTCAAATCTTTTGCATAAAATTTGTAGAAAAATAAACAATAGCTTTTATTAGGTGAACTGTAACTTTGACCAGGTATCTCTAATGGCTACATTTTAAGACATAGGTCTAGGTATCCCAATCACTTTCAAAGAAACCAATCAGTTTGGGAATTGAAATGATCTTGTTTTTCTCCTCAGCATACCTTGCTTGCCTTTAATGTGCAAGAGTATGAAAACCAACATTTGTGATCCCTTAATCTTTGCTTTCTTACTTAAGACTTTATGAAAAGATTTTTAACTTTATAAGCTTTCTCCTGGACAATTCATTTATGCTTATATCAATAAACTGATAAGTATTCATTAAGTGACTACTATGTTCCAGGCACTGTGCTAAGATTTAGGGATCCAAAAAAAGAGGCAAAAGACAGTCCCAGCCCTAAAGGAGCTGTGGCGTTTAAAATCTAATTTGTGGTTACCTTGTTTCAACCCCCATTGTGGGTGGAGAATTAACTAAGGTTTACTTATAAGCTAGAAATATCAGCACCAGTTTTTGGTCTGAAGCATTTATTAAAGAGTAAAGAGAACACTTGGAGTACAGAGAGTACAGAGAGAAAAACCTTTATCTTCATACTGGCCCCCTTCTTCCCTTCTCCTCTCTGCCACCAACACGAGGTTTCTGGAATGAAAAGAGACCAGAGCTAGGGAGACAACCTCCTTTCCTACTTCCTTTCTCCCTCCCCAGAAGGGGCTGTCCTTCAAGCTGATTGTTGAGGGTGATGTGTTGATGTCATAGTCCTCAGTGTCTGAGAACAACACCCCACTGAGGTCCAGCCAGGTGTGGTCTCGATTTAATCAACCTTAAGTAGGTTCTCAGTCAGTCTCTCAGTCAGTTTCACCCAATTCAATCAATTTCAAATCAATCTTCAGGTGGGGCCCCTGGGTATCTACCAAATCCCATTATTTTCTCAAATTACCCCCCTGTGCTTCCTTAAGAAACATTGTTTCTTTAGTGAAGCAATAATATTACATATAATTGTTACTAACAATGTAAAGGGAAGGAAAAGAGAGAAAAGGAATTGAGTGATGCATTGACAGTAAACTAAAGGCAGCACTCTCCTTTAGTAAGTGGATATTACAAATAGTTTATGCAGTGGGGAAAAGGAAAACAGGAAAATGGACATTTAAGTCTTGGGAAGTCTTTTCTCAGATGATTCTTGAGATGTCCTCTGAGTGTAGTTGTGGAGTGAAAGTCTTTCAGGTGTTTCAGATACTGATAATCAGTTGGAAAGTTTCCTACAAAATTGGTCTTATCACAATTTTAAATAGTTTTGCCAATAACCAAATCACACAATGAGAGTTCTCAAAAACATGTATAAGGAAATTCAGAAACTTTTAGAGATATAATAAAAACAAAAAATATAATTTTTTAAACTTAATATTACTCTAACCCCCCTTGAAGGGAATAAATTGAGAAGACAATTATGATATTAATTAATAAAAGAATTTTTATCTTTGTTTCATCACTTTTTGCATCATCTGCCTAATTATCCTCATGCTATTATGAGAAATTAAAGAATCTAATATAACTGGTAACAGATGTCAAGACCAAATCAAACATTGTGTTTATCATGACATCTGAGAAAATGCCAGGGTTACCATAAAAGAACAGAGAAATAAGAAAATGAGCATTGACAAACTTCATGGCTCTGCAGACAGCTGATGCAGTATGCCAAGGGGAAACTGAGTCAGGCTTAATCAGATCCATGGGATCAAGATGTACATGGCTTCAGGCATACAGGAAGGGGAATCAAAATCAGGAGTAGAATGAGATGGCATAGCCCAGCTGTCTAGTGCTATGTTTCTGGGCAAGGGGGTGGGGGTGGGGGGTGTGAATTAAACCAAGAGAATCCAACCTTAACTCTTGGCAATGGTAGTTCTCTCAGCCTTTCCCCAAGGCAGTGCAGTACCTGAACTTCATGCATGTCTCTCCTTCTGTGACAGTTCAATGCCTTCTCTTGTATGTATTCCTCTCATGGATAAAGGCAATTAATGTCTCAAATGGTAAAACATCACTTCAATGGCTGACTGAAGAGTAAATTTGAGTAGGCAGAGACTTGAGGTAAGTCGATTTATTACAACAATCCAGGCATGAGGTGATGAGTGACTGAACTTGAGTGACGCTGGTGTCAGAGAAGGAATCGTCTTTGATGGATGTTACAAGGTGAAATTAACAGGCCTTGGCAACAGTTTAGTTAAGGGAGGGGAGAAATAGGAAGGAATCCAGGTTGCTCCTAGGTTGTGAGCTTGAGGGACTTAGAATATGATATTGCCCTTTACAGTAAAAGATAAGGTAGATGGGTTCAAGTATTTAGCAAGAAAGTTCATGAGTTTTGTTTTGGATATAATTAGTTTGATGTGTCTGATATATAGTTTGAGATATCTGAAAAGGAGTTGGAGATATGAGATTAGAGGTCAACAAAGATATTGGGAGAGGATAGGTAGATTTGAGTATCAGCAGCATAATGATGGTAATTAAATCCAGGGGAGCTGATGAGATCTCTAAGTAAAGAAGTATTGAGGGAGAAAAGAAGAGGACCAAGGACAGAACCCTAGGTGACATCTGTGGGTTGAATTCATGATCTGGAGGTATATGCAGCAAAGGAGAAAGAAAAAGAGTGGTCACAGATCAGAGGAAAACCAGGAGATTGTGGTGTTCCAAAAACCTAGAGAGGAGAGAGTATCAGGCAGGAGAAACTGATCAACAGTATTAATGACTATAGAGAAATCAAGGAGAATGAGGATTAAGAAAAGACCACTGGATTTGGCAGCTTTCATCATTCAATAATTTTCAGTTGTGTCTGACTCTTCATGATTCCATCTGGGGTTTTCTTGGCAAAGGTATTGGCATGATTTGCCATTTCCTTTTAGAGCTCATTTTACCAATGACGAAACTGAAGTAAACATTCTTAAGTGACCTGCCCAGGGTATCATGGCTAGTAGGTGTCAGAGACCAGTTTTCAACTCACGAATAGGTCTTCCTGCTCCAGGTTCAGCTTTCTATCCACTGTACCACCAGCTGCCCCAGATTTGTCACATAAGAGATCATATATCAATCAGGCAGCTAGGTGGAACAGTGGATAAAACACTGACCTTGGATTCAGGACTACCTGAGTTCAAATAGGGCCTCAGAAACTTGACACTTACTATCTGTGTGACCCTGGGCAAGTCACTTAACCCCCATTACCCTGCCAAAAAAAAAAAAGAAATCATATATCTTTGGAGAGAGCAGTTTTGGTATAAGGGTTTTTGGTATAAGGTGTATATTTTTGGTATAAGAAGAGGGAGATGAAAGAACGAGGATACACCTCTTTTAGATAGCCTTTTTGAGGAGTTTGTTTACAAAGTGCAAAAGAGATATAGGATTATAGTAAGTAGAAATGGGAGAATCAAGAATGAAGGTTGTTTTTTGTTTTTGTTTTTTTAAGATAGGGGAAATAGGCCATTTTCAGAGGTAGTAGGAAATTATCCAGTAGAGAGGAGGAGATTAAAATGAGTGAAATAGTGGGTTTTACAGAAGGGTGATCTTTTAGAGGAAATAAGATAAAATGGGATCATTTGAACAAGTAATGGAATTACCTTTGGTAAGGAGGTAAAGTCACTATATCATGTGAGACAGGGATAAAAGAGGAGAAAGTAGAAAAAGGTACCTGAGTAATAGAAGATGAGAAAGAAGGGAGAAGAGGAAGTTTACAACAAATGGCTCCATTTTTTTTTCCCCTGTGAAATATGTGGCAAGATTTTTTTTTTTTCAACTGAATGGAGGGAGGAGAGGTTTCAGGAAGAATGAAAAAGCTTTGGCATGCCCAAGCCACTGGGGAGGGTGGGACAGTGAATTGATAAGGGAAGTGCAGTAGGATCACCTAGCAACAGAGAGGTTATGTAACATAAATTTGTAGTTGACCCATTCAAAATGATCATGCTATTTTTTTTTTCTGTCTCCTTTCAATATCATGTGTAGGAGCTAAGCAGGCAAATGATGGGAATGATCCAAGACTGAAACTTGACTGGTCATGATCAGCAGTATAAAAATGGTGCTAGGGATTCAAGAGAGGACAGTATAGAGTTTAATTGGTTCACAAGAGTCATTATGGGAGAAGAGGAGATAGTCAAGATTTGGGTATAAGCAACTGTGTGGCTGAGATTGTGAGGATCAAGGAATAATTCTTGGAAGTTGGGTATATTCAGGAACTATGTGGTCAAAGTGAGGGAGAATCAATATTTATATTGAATTCCCCTAGTGTGAGGGCAGGAATTGTGTCCATGAAATGTATAGTTGTCATCTGTTTTGATAATTCTTGGGATATTCTGTCACAACTCTGATACATGTTTCACCTCCTGCACCATATCCCCAAAAGCCAATATATGTCTCCTCTCTTCTTCTGCTGTTCTTTACCATCTAGAATAAGAATGTGTGCCCACAAATCGTCAAAACACATTCAAGTCTTATTTACAAAGTAGAAGATACAAAATATCTTCATATCCATGTTCCTAAAATTATAAAGCCCTTTTCTCTACCCAGTGTTCTTCCCTTGCTCTATAAAATATGTATGACTTACAGTTCTTCCCTGGATGGGGCTATAAAGAGAAGACCCTAGGACTGGGTTCTACACATGGGAGCATTCTTTTGATCTCCCTTTCTGCTGAATTAATACCTTGCCAGGAATTTACTTGTAGGCATAGCTCCATTTTAATATTTCACTTCTTTATCACTTCACTTCTTTCACTCCATAAAAAAAAAAAATATATATCTCTGGGGCATCTAGGTGGCGCAGTGGATAAAGCACTGGCCCTGGATTCCTGGATCCAGGAGTACCTGAGTTCAAATCCAGCCTCAGACACTTGACACTTACTGACTGTGTGACCCTGGGCAAGTCACTTAACCCCCATAGCCCTGCAAAAAAAAATCTCATTGCCATCACTGTTCTCAAATATGAGCAAATTTCCTAAATTTTCTTGCCATTTAATGGCAAGGACACAGATAAGCTACTGATGCTTATATCTTTATTTCTTTACCTGATCTATGGAGAGAGGTTCACAGTATTACTACTCTTTCATACCTCCAGGTCAGTTTATCTCTGTCTGACCTTTTCCCTCCCCAAAATCATTGAGTGTGAAAATTCTTCCCTCTTAGACATAGGAAACAATTCTCTGTTTTTCACTTTGAGTTAGCTTTCAGGGATTCTATCTGGTCGCAAATGCTAAGCCTCCCATTTACAGCAGCAATTTCAGGGAGTATTAGGTTGGAAGGGGGTACTCATGCACTCTCTATTCATGTTGAGGTCTCTCATTTTCATGTAGAAAGTCTGGGACAAATTATGCAAATAGTCATGGCCAGTTTTGTAAATGAGCTCTAAAAGAAAGGAAGGGTAGTAGTAAATAGTCATTCTTTGTGAATGTCCCTTGTGTCTACAAAGGGAAAGGAGAAATGCTATTTTTAAAAATTTAAGATTTGTGTCCTTGATACATTTTCAAAATAATAATTATAGGATGACAAGATGGAAGTCAGCTAAAACAAATCACCTCTCCCAATGAATTTTCATTCATTCATTCATTCATATAATTATTTGTTTGTTTCTTTATTACAAATGAGAAACCAGAAACCTAAAAAGGGCGGTAAATGAGTTTCCCCTAGATATATGGATGACAAGAATTGAAGCCAGATATCAAAGGCTGTATTTTTGTTTTTTTGGCTTCAAGTTCAGAGTTCTTTTCACTACCACAAAACTTTTAGGAAAAGCAAATGAGATAAAAATGAGAAAACACTTTGAAAAATTTATGGAGCTTCATGTAAATGTCAGGGATATCTCTACTTTTGTAGTCTATGATTTCACAAGGCTCCGATTCTTTCTTTACATTACTAGGCAGCAGCCCAGGATTCAGAGGTATATCATTAGTGAACACTGTTTAATTCAATAAATTCTCAAAGGGTCAGCCACCTGGCAAGTTGAGTATATTCTTTTCTAGCTTTTCACAGCTGTTGTAGGTATCTTCTCCCATGTGCTATTAACACGGGTCTTTAGACATAGGGGCCCAGAATCAGCAGAAATGGTAAGCTCTAGTTCCCTCCTGTAAATATGCCCCTGAGCATACTAAGTTTGGCAGCCTGAGAGCCTGCAATCAGGAGGATGACTCCTAAGGGTTTTTTGAACTCTAGAACATCTGGTTTATTTAACTGCTGACAAAATGGTATGTTGGCATTAACACCTTTGCCAATTTATCAACAAGTTTCATTCAACTACAACTTCCTATTACCATAATAATTCCCTATTTTTAACTCCTAATTTCCCTTTCTTTTGCTTTCTCTTTTCCTTCCTTCCTTCCTTCTTCCCTTTCGTCCTTTTTCCTTCTATTTTTTTCTTTTCTTTTTCTTCTTTTTAGACATTAAATTTCCAAATTAAATGTAAAAGCAAATTTTGACATCAAGTTTTGTTTAAAACTTGTTTTCCAACTTCTCTTCCTCCCTCCCCTCCCACCCCTACCCCAAGAACTCAAACAATTCAACATACATTATACATGAGTAGTCATGGAAGACAATTCTACATTATCTAGGTTATGATAGAAAACAGATAAAAACAAAATGTCAGATTAAGTTATTGTCAGAAAAAAAATGTATTTCAGTCTGTTTTCACATACCATCAGATCTTTCTCTGTAGATGGACTGCAATTTTCATAAGTTCTTCAGAGTTATATTGGATTATTGCCTTGCTGAAAATAACCACTTGCTTCTCAGCAGATCATCTTACATTAATGCTGTTATTTTGTATATAGTACATTTTTCTCTGCTTCAGTTCATGTGGGTCTTTCCAGGTTTTTCTGATAGCATCCTGTTCATCATAATTTTTATATAGTACCTTGAACTTGATAAAGAATTATCTTCACAATAGCCCAGTAGAGCAGGTACCATAAGTTTTGACATTGTGGTCAATCATCATAACTATTTCCCTCCATCCCATTCCCTTCCAATGATATTTACTCTGTTGTCTGCCTTTTTTTGCCCTAATCCTCCTCAAAAGTGTTTTGCTGCTAACTGCCCCATCCCCTGCTCTACCCTCCCTTCATTCACACTTCCTTCCTTATCCCCTTCCCCTCCTTTCCTGTAGGGTTAAATAGATTACTCTGCCAAATTGTGTGTGTGTGTGTGTGTGTGTGTGTGTGTGTGTGTGTGTGGTGTGGTGTGTATGTGATTCCCTCCTTGAGCCCACTCTGATGAGATTAAGGCCTTTGAGCTAATTATGGTTTTTTTGTTGTTTTTGTTTGTTTGTTTTGTTTTGTTTTTGCTAGGCAACGGGGCTTAAGTGACTTACCCAGGGTTACTCAGCTAGTAAGTGTCAAGTGTCTGAGGCTGGATTTGAACTCAGGTCCTCCTGAATCCAGGGCCGGTGCTTTATCCACAGTGCCACCTAGCTACCCCCTAATTCTGTTTTCTAAAATTTTCTTCCTCCCTCCCTCTTCAACTCTCCCTATGAAATCAAGCAATTCAATATATGTTATACATGTGGTGTTATGCAGAACAACTTCACCTTCCTCAAAAGTGTTTTGCTTTTTACAGCTCCCTCCCCCAAACTTCCTTTCCCTCCTTTCCCTCTTACCACCCCCCAACTCCTTCCCCTCCAACTTTTCCGCAGTGCAAAAACATATTACTATACCCACTTGAGTATGTATGTTATTCCCTCTTTGAGCCAATTCTGATGATAGTGAGGTTCACTCCCTCCCCAACTCCTTCACTCTCTTCCCCTTCCCCCCATAGTCTTTTTTCTTGTTTCCTTCATGTGAGCTACATCTCCCCATTCCACCTCTCTCTGGCGCCCTCCCCCAGTCTATTTCCCCTACCCCTCACTCTTACTTTAAAGATTTCATCATGGGTTAGCTAGGTGGCACAGTGGACAAAGCACCAGACCTGGGCCCAGGAAGCCCAGAGCCCAAATCCAGCCCCAGAAACCAGACAACCCACCCTGTTTGCTCCACAAAGGACAAGAATACTCACAAAATAAATGCTTTATGAATACCATCCCTTCATATTCAGTTCAGACCTATGTCCTCTGTGTATTCCTTACTGAAAATGTTCTTATGAGTTGGAAGTATTACTTTCTCATGTATGACTGTAAACAGTTTAACCTTTTAATGTTCCTCATGATTTCTTTTCCCTGTTTACCTTTTCATAATGCTCCAGTGTCTTGTTATTGAAAGTCAAATTTTCCATTCAGTTCAGGTCTTCTCATGACAAATGCCTGGACGTCCTCTTTATCATTGAAGTTTCATTTTTTCCTCTGAAAGAGTATACACAGTTTTGTTGGGTAAGAGATTTTTGGCTGTAGTCCCAGTTCCTTTGCCCTCTGGAATACCATATTCCATGTCCTCTGGTCCTTTAATGTAGAAGCTGCTAGATCTTGCTTTATCCTTATTGGAGCTCCACAGTATTTGAATTCCTTTTTTCTAGCTGATTGAAATATTTTCTCCTTGAAATCTCTTTCTCTCATAATTTTTTCTCCCTCTATCTCTGATTCTGCCTCTCTGTTTTTCTGTGCGTGTCTGACTTTGTCTTTCTTCACATATAGAAAAAACTCCAGGTATGGAAACCCTTTCAATGATGTACATTGTCATTTATATATAGATTACAGCCTTAGAGAGCTGGCTAGCATAGTGATAATTTAAAGCCTTGTTCATGGTCATATAACTAGTACCTTTTTTGTTTGTTTGTTTGTTTTTTAGTGAGGCAATTGGGGTTAAGTGACTTGCCCAAGGTCACACAGCTAGTAAGTGTTAAGTGTCTGAGATCACATTTGAACTCAGGTAGTCCTGACTCCAGGGCTGGTGCTCTATCCACTGTGCCAGCTAGCTGCCCCATAACTAGTATCTTTTGAAATTTCCAAATGCTAATGAATCAATATATGTTATCTCATTCTGTCTTTTACTATGTAAACTTCTTTAGGTTGTACATTCTCTTGACTTTTGTATTTTTAATCCTAATAAGTAGTATAAATCTTGGCACATAGTAAATTGTTATTAACTATTTTTCTTTAATTTAATTTATATATTTGTGTATGTATTCATTTGTTCATGTAACTGAGGTGGGATTTGAACTTGCCTTTCTGACCCCAAGACTGGTTCACTGTCTATTATACCCATGCTTCTTTTCTTTGATTTGTGTACTTTACCTTATAGGATCATTTTAGCTTTTAGGTTTCTACATTACATTTAATACAGAAATATTTTGATAGCTGGGCACACTGGACAAAGGGGGAAATGTAATACAGCAGAAAGACCACTAACTTTGTAATCAGAGGACCTGGATACATATGTTTCCTTAACAATTACCATAACCTTTCTGGGCCTATTTCTTTATTTCTAAAATAGAACCTTGAAATAATCAACTTCAACATTCCCTTCCAGATTTCTGACCCTATCAGTGCTGGGTTTGCAGTCAGGAAGACTTGAATTCACCTTTGATGCTAGTTATGTGTGCCTGAGCAAGACACATATGTTCTTTGTACCACAAGTGAACCCATAAGATTTATATTCTAAGAACTTATAGAGCAAATGTGATCTATGTTAGTGGAAGGGATTGCCAATCCAGGAATTTCCAATCCTAATCAAATAAAAGATTATTTAAATATTCTTGGCTTTTGGTAATTGGACCTGTGATTTTACTGTTAGAGTGAACTTAGCAAACATACAACAACCACTTATTAAGCTTCCACTGTTTGCCTGAAACTGTGAGAAGCCCTTAAGCTATAAAGGAAGGGAAAACAAATAAAATAAAAAACAAAAAGAGTCCCTGCTCTTAAGAAGTTTATCAATAACAAAGGTCAGAGTTATCTATTGTCATAGACAGTTGCCTGGAGTACTAAAAGTATAAGTGGTATATTCAGACTCATGTATTATATATCTGTATCTATAAATGTATATGTAGGTATATATGTATATATGTATATATATATATGTATATATATGTTTATACATGTACATGTGTAGACATATAAACACACACATACATATATATATATATTTATATATGTGTGCGTGTATAAAAAAAGGAAAGAAAGAAAAGGGAGATCTTTTCCTAAAAAATTTCATAATATAGTAGGTGATATTAAAGGCATGTGAAGATATAAGCAACATTTCCAAAACCATTCAGTGTTAATTGAATCACATGACTGAGTTTCATGGGCTATTTTACTATGGTGTGAAGTAGTGCCCTCAACTATCCAGTTTACATTCAGGACATAGATAGCTTTATGAGGTAAGTATGATCCTGGCAATGCTTACATGTCTATTAAATATCTATGAAGTATAAAACGAACAGTACTCAGTACTTCTAAAACTTTCAACCTTAACGGGGGAAAAACAACAACAACAACAACAAAACTTTGCTAAAAGGTGTTTTTCATTCTTTGCTTAAGACACATTAATCACATAATCTAAAAAGGTGGTTATTTTTTTAGGGGTTTTGTTTGTTTGTTTATTTGTTTTTTGCCATGAAGCTACCTAGGCAAATTTCTTCTTAGGAGAAATTTCTTATTAGGAGGCTTTGAATTTTTCTTTTAAATCTAAATATTTCCCTCCAGATTGAACAAAGTACTCAATATCTGGATGATTTTAATCAATATAAATTGAATCACATTATTAGTTTTAATTCACAATACTTCCAATTTTATACTATTTAAAATTATATATATATTTTTCAATAATTAAGAACATTCTTATATTAAAAATTTATTCCACAAGAAGTAACATTATTGGCAAATCTCAGAGTGGGAAGGGAACTTAAGTGTCCCAATTCAATACAAATCTGAACAGCAATCTCATGTCCTACAAGTTATTAAGTCATTATCTAACTTTTACTTGAAGACTTCCATTAAAGGGAAACCTACAAATCCACGAGTGAATACATTATCCTTTGGGACAGGGATTGTTTTCCCCTTTGAGTAAGATTAATCAGTTTCACTATAACTTCTACCAGTTGTTCAGAGAGTTAGTTTTGATACTTTTTCTGATTACATTTTATCTTGTTATACTGATATAGCTTATTGGAACCTTTTTTTTTTTTTGTATTCTGACTCAATATGCAAGCTAGTCCCCCAACTCTAGCTATATCTATTTAAGCAAACTATCAACATGTTCATCTATTTCATTGATAAATAAGCACAAACATCAAATATAAATAATGAACCACACAGGTTCAAAGGATCAATGTAGGAACTAGCCTTGGGCATCTTAGTACTCTTTTGGTTAAATCATTCAAAAATGTCATTTTCTTGGAACTAATGGAAAGTAACTGACAATAAATAAAAGCAATGACAAAGAATTAAGGGAGGGCAGCTATGTAGTGGAATGGATAGAGTGCCTGGCCTAGAGCTAAGAAGACTCATCTTCGTGAATGCAAATCTGGTCTCCTCAACTAACTGTATGACACTGGGCAACTTATTTAACACTATTTGCCCAAGTTTCTTCATCTGTAAAAAATGAACTGGAGAAGGAAATGGCAAAGCATGTCATTATCTGCCACATAAGCATAAATGAGGTCACAAAGAGTTAGACACAACTGAACAACAACAAAGAATTAAAGAGACAACAAATCATAGAATTTAAGAATTAGAGGATAGTAAATACCTAGTCAAAGCTGACAAGTTGGAGTTGTCCAGTCCCTTTTAAATTTCATCTCATTGGATTCAATCCAAATCACTGTCTATCAGTATGTTTTTAGCATTTCACATGAAGTTGAATTACATAACCTATGAGATCCTTTCTACGGAAGATTAATGAACTCAAGATCCTGTCATTTCTCATTTTGTGCCATCATATTTGGTCACTGTATTTTCTATTTATTCCTTTATCCAAGTCATTGATAAATGTTATATGCATAAAAAGATATATGTATATATATATATATATATATATATGTATATATGAAAAAACACTTAATATACCCAAAGCACTGCACTAAGTGCTACAAATACATAAAAGAATAGAAAATACAAATAAGAAAAATGTATTATTAAAATATGAAAAAATATCCACTTTGTTCAAAGCACTAAGCTAAGTGATAGTTAGAAATACAAATAAAAAAAGGAATGTAATCCATTGTCTCGAGAAGTTTAGATTCTAATAGGAAAGGCCAAACATAAGGAAGATTTCAGATTCAAGTCACATTAAAAGGCCCATTACAGTAAAGGTACAGTGGCAAATCAAATGATAATACCCCTTTAATGTCATTTCCACTGATAAAATAACACCAGTTTCTGATGTAGAAGCATTTATCAGTACTAGGGCCTTTAGTAACAAGAACTCCCTTTTCTGAGTCTTCTGACACTGTGGCTGTAGTAATTACAGGAATAATTGCCAAGTGGTGACTCCAAAGGTGGTACTTCCCAGGATGATGAGAAAGCAATGGGCTGTCATTTTTTTCTATTCCCAAGGCTCTTGGGTTCAGTGTAATGGACTGTCTTCATTTGGGTCTGTGAGAAAATAATGGTGAAGCTGGTGGTGATGCTAATTTAACTTGCCTGCATATGCTGCCCCCATTTCTCCCTCAGGGTGCCCTCCTGCATTAGCTAGGCTGGCTTGACTGCCTTGTATATGGCTCTTAGAGAGATGGCTCAATGCTTCTCCACAAGAGATTTTCTTGTGATAATGGATTTGGGACATTTTTTTTTCTCTTGTCTATATTGAACCAACAAGGAGGATCAAAGAATGGATGGGTACAGTGCTAGAGCTAGAGGCATCTGGGATAAGTAACAATTGTAAGATAAAAGAGTGAATGAATTCTTATTTTGTTTTGTTTTGTTTTGTTTTGCTTAAGAGAATGGTTTTAGGATTGGTAATTTTAGGCAGGAAATGATCAATTAAACATTCAGACCCAAGATGGAATTGGCTAAAGAGAAAAAGATCACAATTCTCCTTTGCTGAGGTTAATCCTGTTCATAAAACATTCTAGAATAATTCCACAACTAGAAACTGTTTGGGCAAAACCAACCTCCTGGACTAGAGAATATATTTATAAAAAAAAAAAAAAGATCTAGAATCTATTTTTTTCTAAGTCAGTGAACTGACTTAGTTTCCTTGAATATCAAACTAAATGTCATCAGAGTGTAAAACATTTATTGTAATTTACCTGAACTATTGCAATGGGTTTCTGGTTGATATCCCTGACTTATCTCTGCAATTCATCCTCCACTCAGCTGTCAAGAACTTCCTAAAATGTAGGTCTGACCATGCCCTCTTGACCCCCCCATTCCCAAGAAACAACAGTGGCTCTCTATTATGTCCAAGATCAAAGATAAAAACCTTGTCTGGCTTTTAAATCCATCTATAACTTGATCTCTTTCTGCTTTTCTGTTCTTCTTACGTCTGACTTGTACCTTATTCCCCTCTGAATACTCTGATGACACCAACCTCCTAGCTGTTCTTTAAACAAGACAGGACATCTCTCAATTCTCCTGTTTTGTTTCTTTTTAATCTGAATGTCTCTAATTCCTAGATTTCTCTCTCTCCTTCTGTCTGTCTTCTAAATTCTCTGGCTTCCTTCAAGTCTCAAATAAAATCTGTCTTTTTTTTTTTTTTTTTTTTTTTTTTTGCCCAGGGTCACACAGCTAGTATCAAGTGTCTGAATTTGGACTTGAACTCAGATATTTCTGAATCCAGGGCCAGTGCTTTATCCACTTTGCCACCTAGCTGCCCCCTAAAATCTGTCTTTTTGTAAGATGCCTTTCCTGCCTCCCTTTAAAGCTAGTGCCTTCTCTTTGAGATTATCGCCAATTTTCCTGTATGTAACTTATTTGTACATATGTATTTAAATGTTGGCTTCGCCCTTAAAATGATAACTTATTGAAGGCAGGTCTTAATTTTGCCATTCTTTGTGTCCCCAGAACTTAGCCTAGAGTCTGGCACTTAGTACATGCTTTATTAAATACATGTTGAATTGACATATAGTGGGAGATTTCACACTTCTCTCCTAAGTAGGTGAAATTCTACTTCTCTGTGAGTTTGGCTTGTTCCTCCAACTTGTTCTTATACGAGCAGGCCAATGAAATCAGTTCCCTCTCCAACCATCTGGGAACTGCTTAGCTGAAGGCTTCTTTGAGCTGACCACCAGTGCTTCTGACCACCACATCATCCAATGAAGAAGTTTTTTATTCCCCCTGTTTTATAATTGACTCTTCTCAGGTTCCTCTTCCCCTTGAAGATTTCTTGGATAATGTCTCTTTCCTTGTCCTTCTCCTTAGTGACTTAAGTGAGAGGCTCTTGATTCTCTGTGACTAACCTTTTACACAATAAATTACAAGTCATCATTTTTTTCTCATCAAATCAAGGCATTTTTATTCATACCTTAGTCTCCAAATGTTTATAGGATTTCTCATGATCTTACTTTTTCCTTCTTTAGTTATGAGCCATTTATATGCAAATTACCTTAAATACCACCATACTTTGTTGTTCTATGAAGTTTTCAACATAATAATATGCCTTTTATGCCCTTAAAACTGTATTTGTTCACTTTCAAATTGCTCTAGTTTTTAATAAGTAGATCTTTCCTGCTTCTCTAAATTATTAAAATGTTCCCATAATAGTTAGAAATCGCCCACACCTAATTGAAAAAAATGGATTCAATCCATACTTATACACTGTAGATCATTCTTCTCTGAAAGATTGTTCAAATCCTATTCTGAACAGTTTTTTTTGCTTCATTACATATTTTTTTCAGTCCATTGAAATAACATTATTTTCCTGCTCACATTAGGTATCAAAATTTTCATCCATAACAATGGCAAATTTCTTGGAAAATAAATATAAATAAGTTTCTTTACATAAAACACTTTTTCTACCCTTTTCATCATTAAATACTCTAAAAAATGCCTTTAAAAATAAGAATGAGTAACAAAGGATCATCAGAGTTTCATTAAAAACCAGTTCAGATTTTAACAAAACATTTATCAAATACTTTCAGAGAAGTGGCAACAAGGCAAAATTGACCATTGTTAACACTTAGAAATCTTGCCTTGAGATGTAGTGAAGACTTCAAGCAAAGGCTGAAATAGAACTTGGTTATTTTGTCCACATGATTTCAGGGTAGAACTCAGTGGTCTCTAAGTTTCCCTCTACCTCTTAAAACCTGTAATTCTGTAATTTAAAAATAACATGTATTGAGCACTTAATATCTCCAAGAAAAGATCAGATAAATTGGAGTGAATGGAGACAGGAGGCAGGATGATTAGTAGTTAAAACTTGATTTCACTGGGCCAAGCTCAAATTGGTTAGTTTCTAATGTTGTTGGGTAGCAATGGGATTGGAAAAAAAAATTGATATAAACATGCAGACCTGACCATATTACCTCATCAACTCAATGGCCCTTCTAAATTATTCATCTCCCACAAGGAAGAAGTTATCCAAGTGGAAAGATCTAGCACTGGGTCTATTGGGTTTTTTATTTCTCTCTCTCTCTCTCTCTCTCTCTCTCTCTCTCTCTCTCTCTCTCTCTCTCTCTCTCTTTCTTTTTTACTGTCCCCCAGTTCATTCAGCACTTTCTTGGTTTCTGATTAGAAGCAATAATGCATGTCCATTAGCACCTCTGTAATGAAGATGAAATTTCAAATGAGAGATTTCTCCCTTCTGGAAATTTTGGCATCCTTTGGCCATCTATTTTCATTATACAATTGTTGCTTATTATCTGCTTAAGAAACAATTAGACACACATGCAGATTGTTGTTAGCATAGGATGGGTGCCATTTATACTAGATTTTTTTTTGTATAAACTGTTTGTTTCTCCAAACAGGACCCCAATTCTGTGGAATCCTGAAGTGACAGGATGTCCCCAGGGTGAGCCAGGTGCCAGTGCTTTAGAGATGACACTGAGCAGCATAACATCCTGCCTTATATATTTTGATATGGCAAGGATAAGACATTTCTACAGCTCTCACAGATATCTAGTGCATCTTTCTCAGACAGGGAGAAGATTAAGTGCTGGAATAAAATCATCACTTTGAAGACAGGAAGGAACAGCACACACTGCTAAAGCTAGCAATGGAGGAGTATCCTTTGTTAGTCATCTGTTCCAACACCCTGACATGCTATTTACATAGTCTCTTGTCACATCTCTATTTTTCTCCTCTTCCCAAAGTGGCCTAGAGAATATTATACAGAGAATGACTTCTATAGACTACTTACAAGGAGATAGTCAATGAGGATTAGAGAGGAGTCCAAGCTTGGTGTTTGCTGGGTTCCAGCCTTGCTTCTGACACATACTGCCGTTTTCAACTTGGGCCAACCAATTAAACTCTCAGTTCCCATAGGTAATTCTCCAAGACTGCTAATTTCCAGAAGAGATGCCAATCTACCTTTAAAAAAGAGAGTTTCTTCATTGAGAGTTTTGTATTCCAGTGAAATCACATATTCTTCAAAATAAACCAAAATCCAATGGTTATGTTTGAGATGAATTCAGTATTTATATGATAAAATTACTTATCCTAGATGTAGATCCAAAAAAGAGGTTAAAAGCTCTCTAGGCCACATCTCTCATATAAAGACAGGAAGGCACAGAGTCATTTTCTAACATGCCCAAGGCATTTTGTTCAAATCTAGGAAACTTTCTCCTCTATCACAATTTGCTTCCCTTTTAGGAAAACTAATATTTTCTTTGGAACAATAATCAAGATCTGCTTTCTCTTGTTTTTTCTCTATCTGTGTCTGTCTCTATCTTCCTCTATTTTTTTTCTGTTTTCTCTCTCTCTCTCTTAGTCTTTTTCTATCACTCTCTCTTTGTCTCTGTCAATATGTTTCTATCTCTTTATCTTTCAGTCTTTCTCTGGTTCCCTCTCTCTCTTTCTGTGTCTTTTTCTCTATCTCTCTGTCTTTATGTGTCTCTGTCAATATTTCTATCTTTTTGTCTCAATCTATCTTTCTCAGTCTTTATCTGTCTTTTTCTCTGGGCTGCTGTCTTTATCTGTCTCTCTCTCTGTGACTCTCTATCTGCCTCTCTAGGTCTCTATTTTTGTCTCTTTCTCTGTTTCTTTCTGTTTCTATTTCTCTTTGTCTCTATATGTTCCTGTTTCTATTTCTCTCTTTTTCTCTTCTCTTCCTCTCTCTGTCTCCATATACCTCTGTCTCTGTCAATTTCTTCTTTCTCTTTTTCTGTCTCTGTCCTTTTCTGTCTCTTTCTGTGTCTCTCTTCCTTCCTCCATCTTCCCTATTTTGAACATTTTTGGGTACCAAAAACCTTTGAATCTTACATTAACACATCTGGATATCTCTTCAGCTAAGAAATTAGCTAATTCGTACTTTGGCTCTAAGAAATTGTAATTCTAAAGCTAGAAGGGAAAATTTAGTCTATCCAATTCAATGCCTCATTTTACAGGTGAGGAAGATAAACCCCCTTAACAGAGTGCACCCATGTGCTTAGCTGATGCCAATTTCCTATGATGTAGTCTAGACAGCCTGCTTCTGGGAGAGTTGGGATGCAGTATAATTTAATTGCCTTGGAGAAACTCTGTAGCATATGTAGAAACTCTGTAACTGATCTCAATCTACTCACTTTGTGGTTGAAGGAAACCTTTTCTATTGGCTCCCCAGTCTAAACTTCTTTGGCCTGGGACACTCCATTGGTTATTCTACCTGTGGCTATTTTTCTTAGCTGATATTGTCCAGCAAGAGACAATGTTTTAAAGAGGCAAACCCTTGGCCTTCTGCACTTAAACCAACATGTGCAACCTATGGTTCCCAAGGGGGAAAATGGCCCTTTGTCCTTAGCCTTTTCAATTTACATTTAAAGGATTGGGGGCTCAAATGTTGTTACAAGGATGAAGAGAACAAACATCTGTACCTTGAGGCACCTAATCTCCAGATTTTGTGGCAAGCTTAGCACCTAAGCCCAGAATAGTAAGAAGTCATCTTCAGGATTCAGCCCAAGAGTATCTGATATTAGGCCTTATCTGGCAGTCTTGCCTCATCTAGATTCGAATCTGGTGGGATTCAGGTAGGAACTACTAGGTTGAAACAGATCATAGTTCAAGTCAAATGTCAATATAGACCAAATAAGTATTTGGAAGAGTGTCTTCCTGAGGTATATGGAGAAAATGTTTACGTTTTTGGTCTTGCTAAATTTTTCAAAGTAAATTTCTATTTTCAAAACTAATTGTTATTAAGTGGTTAAAGGAACCTGAGTCACTAATCACTAGTACCTAAGATTGAGCAATAGAATTGTTGAGCAGTGATTGAGCCAATAGCAATAGAAAAAGATACCCACAAGCCCCTCAAGGATGTCGCTGGCATTCAGAGGATATAGTCACTGCAGCACTGACAAAGTAAGCTAGATTGTAGTTTTTTAAAAATTAACTTTTTCAAAGCATTACAGAGAATTGTTTTAATGGTTTGTGAATTGGAATGAAGTGAGGGAGGGTGGTACAAGTTCACTAACCTCACTCTCTGCTCCTGAGTCACCTATCTGGGTCCAGTAGCAAGATATACTTCAGGATGACTGAAGCTGGCTCTGGACGATTAAGACAAATGGGGTTAAATGACTTGCCCAGGGTCACACAACTAGTAAGTGTTTGAGGTGAGATTTCAGCTCAGATCATCCCAACTTCAGGGCTAGTCTATCTACTGTGCCACTTAGCTCTGCCACTGCAGAAAATAATTGACGGCTATAATATTAAACCTCTAGTCTTTGTTTCTCAGGACATTGCAACAGGACCAATGTCCATTCTATATTTTTAGTTCATAAAAAATATTATGAGATTGCTTTTTTGTAAGCCATGGAAAACGAGGATATTTCTTTAAAAATGAATATTATTCTAATATCTGGGAGAGATACTGCATTGCATTTGATCAACTTGATCTTTTTTTTCATATAGCAAATGATATAATTTGCCACCTTTATGTCAGGTCATTCCATAAGGAATTTTTGTAGTGGCCTTTCCCATCAGTCTCAGTTTCAGCTGAAAGGGAAAAACTGTATTTTCCTTCAGCCAGATTTTACCCGAACTGACTTCATTTCAGGAGAGGAGAAATAAAATTAGCACAAAACGCCTGCTAGGATTAGCAACAGATCAGATGGAGTTTGCCAATGCTCCCATCTACCCCTTCAGAGCTTGTTAACATTCCTTCAGACTTGCATGTTTTAAAAATGGAATCCAAAATAATATGACAACCTGTCTTGCAAACTCTTGGATTTAATTAACTAGTGAAACAAATTTGCAGCCAGCCTACTTAATGGACAGATTCCAAAGCCCTGCCATCATATCATACAAGTGATATGGTTCTCATATAGGAAAATCTTGCTTAGGACAACATTTTCTCCCCCTTTTTTTCATCCCTTTAGGAATATTCATTAAAAATTTCCTCAAAATTGTATTTCTTTTTAGTAAAGGATATCAATATTGTATTGATGTGCTACTGGATGGCTTTGTGAATAGTGATTGCTTGGCTAAATGAAAAACCCTGGGGGATTTCAAGTGAACCTAAAAACATTAATACAAGTGCTTTGCAAAATAACTCCCTAAGTGGAGATACAGAAACCCATTATAAATACAGAGGCTGTCTGCCCAGTTCTAATTTCCTTACTTTTCTGAAAGGGAGTAGTTAGAGTTTACAGAAGAGAATGCTGATATTTTTAGATTTAGTGTACCAGGCAGGGCTTTTGATTTTCTATCAAATGGATGGCTCAAAGGGTACTATATAAAAGAAACAGTGAGCCTTAAAATACTATATTAATTTGGATATTACTTTGTATTATTATTCCCCTACTAATGCCTTTCACTGATGCACCCAACCAGTGAGATTAGCCCTGAGATTTCAAAGACTAAGTAAGCTAGCAGTAACAAAGTCTGATGGGTTTTGCCCACCTCAGGATGCTTTGGTGACATGTCCATGGGTAGTCTAGTCTAAATAAATTCAGAAGTTGACTTTAGAGCAATAATATTGTTGGCCACATCAAGTTTCAACTATGATTTAGAGGGCATGAAATTTAGGTTGGTGGAGTATGCCTACTCTTGAATATTGAAATATTTCTATTCTAAATATTATGCATATTGTATTCAAGGCCCCAGACATTCTAGAAATCACATATTAATTTTCCCCAACCAAAAAAAAAAATATCCCTCTCTCCCAAATTTCATTGTGGCCTGATTTTTGCTGTCACATAATTTTGAATCTTATAGTTAGAGTCTGGAAGAGACCTATGGGAATATGTGGTCTAACAACCTCATTTTAAAGATGAAGAAAATGAGTCCAAGTGAGCATTCAGAAGGCAGATAGGTAATATTTGTCTTTGTATTCAAAGAACCTAGCACAATACCAGACATATAGCACATGTTTAAAAATGTTCCTTGGTTGATTGGTCATTTGAGACCAAGTACCTGATTCATTTCAAACAAAGGCCACATGGACAGGAAATTGAATGCGCCTTCCATTCTACTATATTTCTTCCAAGTTAAGATTTAATAAAAAAAAAATGAGGGTCTTCTATGTAATAGAGAACATCCTAGAAACTGGTCAAACTGTAAAGACACAAGGCTTGTGTCCTTAAAGAACTTGCAATAAGGGGAGAATAAGATATATAAAATAAGAACACTTTATTCTTCTTGATCATCTTCTTTTTGATCTCTTAATTCTGGTTGACTCCTCAGCTATATTTAAAATTTATTTTTACATTTTATGCTCCTCTTGGCTGGTTGAGTCCTTCCATTTCACATTCATCTTTCTAACACCATGATTTAAGCCATATAGATTAAGGACTTCTATATTTCCAATCATTAGGTTCCCAGAAGGTGAAATTAACTTGTCACCCTACTATTTGGAGCAACACTCCCTTAATTTTAAGAAAACATTTTGCAGCAGTCTGTGTACTTAGGCTTAATGTATGCAAAAATAGAAATGGACATAATAAATTAATAAAGGGAAAACAAACAAAACAAATCCATAATCTCCAAACTATACTCAAATGTCTGTTGTTGTTGTTTGTTTATTTGTTTATTTGTTTTTTGGTATTCCTGATAAAGCACATTGAACTATGATTTCTCCCACCATCCCCAGCTAAAACATCCAAGGTGGGGAATTGTCACCAAGGCTACCAGCTATGCAACATCTGCCTTTGTAACCTGAGAATAATCTGTAGAACAAAAATGGATGTGTAAGAATTATCTGGAATAGGTGTCAAATACTTCCAAAGTGTTATTTATGAGAGAAAAAAATCATAGACAATGTCTTTTATCAGTAATACTGACAAAGAAAGAGAAAATACTTAAATATATATTCTAATTATATACATATATGCATTATATAGGATATATATACCACATGTGTATACACAAATAATATATACTATATAAGATATATTAATGTATTCATATATGCATACACACATATGTGTTTTTACACACATTTCTGACAATAGGCCGTCTCCCTTTAGGGGTCATCCTTATCTTACTTTTAAGGATGGCTTTGTATATGAAGAATATATCCTCGGAGGTTGGAGAAATTTATGGGCAAGTTGAAATACAATAGAGGCAAGCTCCTAAACAATGTGATTTGAGGGAGTGTCAGAATATCCATATTTTCATGTAATCTTTTCTCCACCAACTTTTCAAAGAGCTCAACATTTCTTCCAAGATCTAGTAATGAATTAGATTCCAGTTAAGTTATAAAACTTTGAACAGGGAGGCATTACATTCTCCTTTAGCCCAAATGTGTGAGAATAGCTGAATGTGGTTCTGTTCTGGTTAAAATGATTTAGAAATGGAATATGTGGGCATGCCCTCCATGGAATGTCATCTACATATAGTGTCCAATGAACCATGAGAAAGTTAGAGGACTGCAACAAATCAGCTAGACATACTTGGGCTGTGACCCTATGGACAATATTCTCTAAATTTCATAGCATCTAATTACTTTTTTGTAATATCCGTGTTTTCAGTGTGCCTCCAAAAGCTCATGGTTGGTTTTTCCTTTTTCCTCTACAGAATTTAGGATCATACAAAATTTCCATTCTCTTCATCACAATCCTTCTGCTCCTTCTCCTACTACAACCACCACCATGAACACCACACACTAGTGCTTTTATAAAATGTTTTAAGATCACCAACCTGTTTTACTTATTAATAGAAGATCACATGATCTTCACAACAATCATGAGAAGTCGGTGCTATTATTTTCTCACTTTAGTAGACAAATAAACTGAACCATCCAGAAGTCAGGTAACATTCCCAGGGTCACAAATCTAAATATCTGAGGCAGGATTAGAACAAACTCTTCCTGGTTCCAAGTCTAGTACTCTTTCTGTTATGCCAACTCCGCCTTAACCTCCCCTTGATTTCTATAGATAAATTAATTTCTGTTTCATGATTTGTGTGGGCAACTTTGTGGCACAGTGAAAACAGTGCTGGTCTTGGAATCAGGAAGACTCATCTTGAGTTCAATTCT
This sequence comes from Dromiciops gliroides, assembly GCF_019393635.1. Classification (NCBI taxonomy): domain Eukaryota; kingdom Metazoa; phylum Chordata; class Mammalia; order Microbiotheria; family Microbiotheriidae; genus Dromiciops; species Dromiciops gliroides. The sequence goes on from NC_057866.1 coordinate 32,074,374, forward strand.
ATCCTCAGACAGTTAATAGCTGTGTGACTCTGGACAAGTTACAGCCCTTTTGTGGCTTAGTTTCCTCATCTGTAAAATGAACTAGATAAGGAAATGGTAAACCACTCCAATACCTTTGCTCAGTCAGTCCCAAATGGGGTCATGAAGAATCAGACACTATTGAAAAATGACTGAACAATAACCATTTCACACAAACACTAATCTAATTTGCTATCAATGTTTTGTTTCCATTTGTTCTTGGTTTTTTCCCCCCAACATATATTCAATTGATCATTTTAACCATTGGGGTTCAGAACAAGTTAAAATATTGGATAGCTTGCAATACTAACTCTGAAAATTACTTTGTAACATCTTTGAGCCCATTTCCCACTGTCTGACCTTTGGAATGCTCACACATATTGATAGCATGTAGTAAAAAAAAAAAAAAAATTGAAATCCTCTTGGGAGTTAGTCCTGGACATTCTGAAGACTTCACTTATTTTCAGACTTTTCCCCTTTCCTTGCCCTTCTTCCTGTTTTGTTCTTGCAAACCAGCTGGGTCCTTGTTTAACAGGCTATATGGTGAGTATACAATTTTTCCCCCTCCTCCCACCCATCCTTGTAATAATCACTGTCAGCTCTGCATGACTCAACCCAAATATCAAAAATGATTGGAATGAGCTAGAATGACAACACAAGAGACACACTGTTCTAAAGGTTACAGGCTCTGTCTCAAAATACAGTGTTTCAAGACTCATTTTCTTCTTATTAGTAAGTTTCTTCTCCCAATATTGTCTGAGATCTTGCTGCATCAGTTGTAAGGATCACTGCCCTGGATTGACCTCCCATATTTTGTAGGCAATGTCAGATGGGAATAAAATAAAATGGACATTTCCTTGCTCCTCTCCTTAGCATAGAGTTTGGGCCTTCCTGTCAGCCTCCTGATATTTCACAGTGTCACTCTTGCCAGAAATGGGGCATAGAGGAAAAACACATACAAAAATCCAATCAACTTGTTTTCTGTATTTCCCTGAGTCCTTAAAAAAGACTGCCCTCCGTATTTTTTTTTAAATTTTTGCTTATAGGGCTACTTGCACTTCCAATTAATAATTTTGAGTTATCCACAGAATGTTACCTGAATTTTGTCATTAGAGTTAGGGTATTGCAATCTGTGCATTTTTAGACTCTGTCACATTAGCAAGACATCTTTTGACTAATAAACTCACACATTCTCTGTGGTTGTTAAACAGTTACACTGTGGTTACAACAACTAGAAACCTTATAGAGATGGTTGGTTTGAGAAATTGTGCTTATAGCAAACACATGGCATTATTATTTCCTCTAAAATTTTAGTGAGCACGAGGCTTTTTCTGAGCTCATTAACAATAATTATAACATCAAGTCAGTTGTCCCAGAATGAGCTATTTGGTTGAAGACTTCTCTATTTGATGGTGAATCAACCATGCAGCAGGAGAAGCAGCTTCTTCCTTCTTAAGTGCTATTACCCTACATCTCGTCTTGCTTCTTGTTGGGAGATGCTGTAATTAGAAAGATTAATTAGTAGTCAGTGCAATAAAGACATATCTCCTCACATTAGCAATATGTCAGGACCAAAATGCAAAAGCTTTCAAACAGAGAGAGATGAGATCAAAAATGTTCATTGCTTGTTGGGTCAGACAGAATAATGAAATTGCAAATCTTTTTTTCCCTTCTCTTTTTGTTTTCTTTAGTGTGTGTGTGTGTGTGTGTGTGTGTGTGTGTGTGTGTGTGATTAGGCATCTTTTGTGCTGATCACTAAAAATGTAAAAGAGATGTTTGTATGAAGAGGATGGAGATTCATTAAGTTTATAAAAACTCTATAAGTGCTAATTAGGTAAGAATCCATCAAAATCCAATTAGGGACAATTAGTGCTTGCTCTTCCCTACCAAAGAATAGGAAGGGAGAGAGTATTTGTGTAGATGTGGGGAGATTAAGGTGTTCCACTTCAGGCAGGAGTACATGTGAAAAACCTCTTTTCATAAACAGCCATTTGATAATAATTACAATCTCTTCCATTTTTTCAGGCTTTTCCTCATTCAAGTACATTCAAGATAATAATAGATGGCATTTATATAGAATAACAGGATTTTCAAGTTGTATAGGACATTGGGTACCATTTAGTTCAACCTGCAACAAAAAAAAAGAAATCCCACTAGAACTTACCCAGGAAGTATTCATCCAGTCTCTGATTAAAGACCTATAATAAGCTGGGCTTTGTAGCCCACACCTTTTGTTAGGCAGGCTGAAGTTGATATATTGCTTCAGTTTAGTAGTGAACTAAAGCTAATGTGTATTATAATTTCAATACTAATATGGTATGGGGAGGTGACCAGGTTAATTAAGGAAGGGAGAATGAACTTTGGTCAGAAAAATGGAGCAGATTTGAACTTCTCTTCTCTACTGTCTATCTGCAGTTCTGCATGATGAACCAGATGGTCCTTCCAGGATAAACTGATCACTTCTACTCCCATTACCATGCTAAAGCAAGCCTCTTTAATTTTCAAAGAGGATTAATGAGCAACATGCAGTGAAGTGTTGACTTGAGTTTGAATTTGATTTAAGTGAGGCAGAGTTAGATAAAGTCATTAGTCTCACTCTCTCTTTTACAATCATCAAAGCCCAGTAAGGAGACAAAAATCAGGATGACTGGCAATGGCCCAGGATGCAGTGGCTAACCATTGCATTTTCAATGTCTGACCAAGCTCTAAGAGCTCCACAATGCTTACTTTAGTTTCCTTCATAGTCATTTGAAGAAATTGTTCTCATCCACCCATCCAGAAGAAGTTTTCACATGCTTGGGGTAGACATCCTCCTAACTAACCAATGGATTTGTGGCTTGTTGGTGATCCTCAACTTGGTTTAGCCCATCTGCCAAGATTATTTTATGGGGTGTGACTACTGTGCATACCACATCTTCTTGGAGCCATAGATGATACTTGGATGACAGTTGGACTTTTAGCTCACTTCACCCTCCACCTGCAGTTGTTGCGTGTTTTACACTGAAAGAACAAGGAACCTCCTTGTGTCTCTACTCCTACCTATTTCCAGCTTCCTTTTGTGTGTTATCTTTCTTTTTTGAAATTTGTATTCCCAGGTCTTAGCAGAGTGCACGGCACATAGTAGGTACTTAATGAATGTCAATTGAATTGAATTTATTCGAGTTGACTTGCATCAATTATTAGTAGGATGGTCATGTGAGTGGCCATTGCACTAGCAATTGTGGCAAGATAAGGTCATGTAGTTTCAAAAAAAGGAAAAAAAAAAAAGGAAAAGATGGGAAATGCTGTTAATTTGGCCCACCTTGAATAATTTCATTGTTAAAAAATGTTTTTCCCACTCTGGCATTGAAATTAAAGTTGTATTTTTTCTTTTATTGTTATAATTTAATTAATAAATAAATAAGTGTTTATTAAACATTACTATTGTCAAAGAGGCAACATAGTGTAGTAGATAGAGAGCTGGCCTCAAAGACAGGAAGATCTTAATTCAAATTCCACTTATGACATATATTAGCTTTGTGACCCTTGGCAAATCATTTAACATTGAGGGACTTTTAGGTACCTCTCTAAGAATACAAGTTCTGGACAACATACATACCGGCATTAAAAGTGCCATTTTCCTCACCTGGGATTACCTGAACACTAATGAAATAACAGGTATAGTGTCTATCTGCTATCGCTACTATTTATCAAGACCTGGACATACACAGACACAGACATAGACATAGACATAGATTTAGACATAGATACAGACGTAGGTGTAGGCATAGGCATTGGCATAGGCATCAGCATAGGCATACACATACACAAACACGTACACACATACATATACACACATACACGTCTGTCTTCCTCTGTGTGTGTATACATGCATATATGTATATATTTGTGTACATGTATGTATGTATAAAGATACAGGTTAGGCACACAAAACACAGCAATAGATGAATATAACAATCTCCTATTTGATAAACCCAAAGACTCTTGCCTCCAGGATAAGAACTCACTATTTGACAAAATGTTCTGAAAACTGGAAAATTGTATGGCAGAAACTAGGCCTAGACCAACATCTTACACCATACACCAAAGTAAAGTCAAAATGAATACAAGATCTAGACATAAAGGGTGATATCATAGGTAAATTAGAAAAGGAAAGAATAGTTTCCTTGTCAGAACTGTGGAGAGGGAAAAATTTATGACCAAAGATGAGATAGAGAACATTATGAAGTGCAGAGTGGATCATTTTGACTACATTAAATTAAAAAGGTTTTACACAAACAAAACCAGTGCAAACAAGATTAGAAGGAAAGCAAAAAGCTGGCAAACTGTTTTAAAGGCCTCATACCCAAAATGTATAGAAAACTGAATAAAATATATAAGAATACAAGTCATTCCCCAATTGAGAAATGATCAAAGGATATGAAAAAGCTGTTTTCATACAATGAAATTAAAACTCTCTACAGCCATATGGAAACATGTTCTCAATCACTATTGATTGGAGAAGTTTAAATTAAAACTATTCTGAGGTACCACCTCAGAAGCTTCTCCTGGTCCCTAAAAGGGCCTTGCCACAGTGAGGGCCCAGCTGAGAACAAGGAGCCTAGATGTGTAAAGGACCCAGGCATCCTGGTTTCATGATTTTCTCTCCCTCATTCAGTAACACGTGAGTAGGAGTGAAGGCTACTGCCTTCCTTGGAAGTCATAAAAGGTTAAGCTTTGAATAAATCATCAGCCCAAGTCCCTTTTCTGACTCCTGAATCTCTGTCCCATTCTTGGAAAATTGTTGGTCAGTGTAGGGAGGTAGAGACTAGCAGGTATCCCAGAGCATGAGATCCTTCAGGAGCCAGAAAGAAGCCTCTGAGACCTTCAGTATTGGGTCTTCTCAAGTTCTGTCAGGGTTAGGACCTGACAAAGGTGACTACTTAGACGTGATTGAGTGCCAGAAAGGGACAGAAACAGGACTGAGGCCTGAATGTGAATTTCACAACTAGGAGAGAGAGTACAGGGACTGAGGTAGAGACTAGGGCCTGTTATCAGCCCTGGGCCATCAGGAAATGTGGAAAGGCTTTTACATGGAGAGACACTATTGCTCTAAATCAGAGAATCCACACTGGAGAGCAATTATGCCCAAAGGATTATTATACTGCCTATAACCTTTGACCTAGCAATACTACTACTAGCTCTTTCCAAACATGATTTGAGAAAAAGGAAAAGAACCTCTATGTTCTAAAATATTTATAACAATTCTCCTTGTGCTGGATAAGAATTGGAAGTTGCAGAGATACAGAGATATATGTTTATGTATATCTATATATCTACATATGTACATATATGCACATGTATATATATATATCTATATGTATACATACATATGAACACACAGATTGAATTAATCCCTACTCTCAAGAAGTGTTCATTCTAATTGGGGAGGTGACCATATGTTTAAGTATATGTGGAATAAATACAAAAAGGAAAAATAAAATAAATGTAAGTCAGTTGGTTGTCCAAATGTTAGGATATAGCACTGTTTATATATCAAGATTTCCTCTGGGGAGGAAATTAAAAGTGATACTATTAGACCATTTTACAGTTTCAAAAACATGAACACAAGACAGAATTTAATAGCCTGTTGGAGAAATTAATTGTAAGACTGAGAATTTAGGGTCTCTTCGTTGAAAATTCATCTAATGCCACACTTCTCTAATGCTAGATATCCAAGGAACTTACAACAATACAAATTAGTTTAGATTTTCTAATTATTTGTTTCTATATTTAGAGTTGATGGGTACTGTTACTTCAAATTTCACTAAATCTGTGATATTTTTGGTGTGTGCATTTCCTCCAGTAATTCACCACACAATCCATTCATAACTGACTATTCTGTAGAACTCTTGTCCATGACATCCTACAAATATTCCACAGGGCAATATAGTTACTTGAATATATTAATAGCTTAAAATCCTTATTTATTGATAGACTGGTCAGTTGGTATGGCCTAGTGCTGCTGGGGGAATTAAAGTGAGTTCATAGTTACCAGGGGCAGTAGAAAGAAAGTTGGGCCTGGAATTAGGAAGACTCATCTCCCTGAGTTCAAATCTGATGTCTTACTTACCAGCTGTGTGACCCTGGGCAAGTCACTTAATTTTCTTTGCCTCAATTTCCTTATCTATAAAATGAGCTGGAGAAGAAAATGGCAAACCACTCCACTAGCTTTTCCAAGCTCAAATGAGGTCATGAAGATTTAGACACAACTGAAACCACTGAACAAAAAATGGGAGATTGTAACTTACACGAGGCTACAAACTTTCTCACATCATGCCTACTCTGGTCCTATTTTCTTTTCGCTTATTATTTATTTCCCAAGTGTTTAGTATAGCTCCTTAGCAGAAAGAATGTACTTAATAAATGCTTGTTCTTTCCTTGCTTCTTAGCAAGGTTTTCTGCACACTGTAGTCAGTTAATGAATATGATTAAGTAAAATCTATCAATCTATCATGTTATATGAGTAAGTTTATTATGTGTAAAGACCTTGGATGAACTGGATAGCAAGGATCATGGATGATAAATGAAACACTTATTAAAACATAACAACATAAACAGTCAACCAGGAACCTGGAACTGAGCCAGAGATTTTGTTAGGATATTTGTTTTTAAGAAGACAAAGATAAAAGTACAAATAATATAGTCACTCTGTGGATCTGTAGTTATAATTCTATGGATCTGTAATGTTAAACAATGACAAGGGGGCAGCTAGGTGGCACACTGGATAAAGCACTGGTGCTGGATTCAGGAGGACATGAGTTCAAATCTGGACTCAGACACTTGACACTTACTAGCTGTGTGACCCTGGGCAAGTCACTTAAAAAACCAACCAAACAAACCAAAAACCAAAAACCAACCAAACAAACAAACAAATAAACAATGACAAGGTCAAATATAATGAATGGGTACAAGCCATGTGACCATTCTTAAGTTGTAGTAGAATGTAGGCCTTTTCAGACCAGGAACCCTCCACTTCTTCTGTCTGTATCACAAGCAAGAAACAGTGCTTGAGGGAAAAGAGGCACTTAATAAATGTCTGCTTTGTTGCATTGAATTGGATTCAATTTTAACATGAGCTGTACATTTGAAAATATTGCTTTTTTAGTCAATGGACTAAAGAAATGTCTTAGAAATTGAGTCCATTTTATTTGAATTGAAATAAATACATGAGATAGTTCTCTTTACAATTATATATTTACTATCAGTAGGATATAATGTGATATAAATAAAAAACATAATAAAAAAGTAATTGCCAAAAAATTGATGGAATCTTTCTTTAAAAGGAACTTATGTTGGTGAGTTCATGTGCAGGGGATGATTTTCTATTATCTTTAGGATTACATTACTGTACACATGCCCTTACCTACCAAATTAGTTAGTGTCTTTGTTCCATGACCTTTTTACTGAGATTTGCATAAGGCAGTCAAGTAAATGCAATATACAAAGTATCTAAACTCAACATTTAAAAATAAATAGCTTTTATAGAAAAGTCTTGTGGGATATTCCTAGCAGGAATTTTGTGGTAGCAAAAAAGTGGAAATAAAACAGACATATATTTATTGGGGAATGACCAAATAATGGTAGTTAGATAAAACAGATTGATTATTTCACAAGACAGCAAGATAGACAGACAGACAGATGGAACGAGATAGATAAGCAACCAGATGTAGAACTATACATTATCTCTGATCTAACTATTTTTCATACATCTCTAAAACAGAAATTATGCACCAAAGGCAAAGCAACTTCAACTGTCTCCATGGTCTGGAACAGAGAATCCAAAAGAAATCTAATATACATACAAACATATATGTGTATATATAAATTCATATTGACCTTGAACACACTCAGCAACTCTCTGCCACTCCCATGCTACTGGAAGCAAGAACATACTGGCATACCCAAGGACCTGACAACAGGCTTACAACAAAATTCACTTCAGGATGTTTCTTCCCTCCTTCCAATGCCACGCAGACTCCACTCTAGTTTGCAGAAATTTAATCGACATGAGAAACAGGCAGCAGCTTGTAACCCTATAGCATCAAAACTGCAAAGCTCTGAACTACTAGTGCCAGGATGGAAAATAAAACATGCCATCAGTATGGTGACTCTCTGATTTGTTTCTGTGAGGTCAGAGAACTAAGGAACAAGGACAAATGGGACAAGACAGTAGGATATGACAGTGTGTGTGCATGTGTGTCTGTGTGTCTTTAAGGTTCATGGCTACAACCCTCTAAGCCTAAGCAAAATAGCCTAGCATCCAGCTGGGGTTAGGTATGCCCGTTTAAAAGCCATTTGAGGCAGAGAACCAGGCCAGAGAACAATTACTTACATAGGAGGAGCTAGAGGCATGGAAGTTTGGATACTTTGTGATCCAGCCACTAAGGAAATTTCAAATTACAAGAGAACATTCAAGGGGCAGGTAGGTGGTACAGTGGATAAAACACTGGCTTTAGATTCAGGAGGAGCTGAGTTCAAATCTGGCCTCAGATACTTGACACTTACTAGATATATGACCTTGGGCAAGTCACGTAACCCTCATTGCCCTGTTTAAAAAAACAAAAACAAAAACTGAATAGGGAAAAATTGCATGGGAGGGTGGGAAAAGGATAAAATTACCCCAAATACATTGACTTTAAGCAGATAAATCAATAGGGAAGACATTAATAATAAAAGAGAATGGGGCCTCTAGATCTGCTAAACAAGTTTAGGCATCTGTGAATAAATACTCCAAAAGAAAGAAAACAGATCCAAAAGTTGATGAGACAGAGGACTTCTAAAACATAAAAACATTAATCATAACACACTGTTCCCAAGTGGTTCAAAAGAGAAATAAGAATTATGAAAGCAAAATGTATTGCCTGTACAGAAAATACTACTACTACCACTACTACTACTACTTATAATAATAATAATCATGATAGAAAAAAATGGAATTTGAAATGGCAAGTTTCACCTAAGAAGCAGAAGTCAGAATAATAGGTTGGCAATGTAAATATTGAGAAGTCAAGGATAATCTACTAGAAAATAAGTTTAAAAGCCAGAAACATTAAGGAAAATTTCCTCACTATGTAAACAAAATTTATTTATCTCAAAGGCATGATGCATAGATACAACCTAAGGATCAGTGGTCTAGTAGAAGAACTTGACAGGATAAAACTCTTTTCACTGTAATGCCACAAATAATAGTTTGAAGCATTTTTTTTTGTTCTTTATTTTTGTTCTTTTTTGTTTGTTTTGTTTTGTTTTTCTGGGCTAAAGGGGTTGAGTGATTTGCCCAGGGTCACATGGTTAATAAGTGTCAAGTGTCTGAGGCCAGATTTGAACTCAGATCCTCCAGAATCCAGGGTCAGTGCTTTATCCACCATGCTACCTAGCTGCCCCCAGAATGTTACTTTGAAGTTTTTGTTGTTGTTGCTGTTGTTGTTGTTGTTTTGTTTTGTTTTGTTTTTTGCCACAAATAATAAAGGAGAAATTTCCTGAACTTCTGAAAAAGAGCAAATGAAATACCAATAAAAAAATGTCATCTAAGGGGGAAAAACAAAGCAAAACAAAACAACAAAAACAATAACAAGAAACAAAAAACCCTGCAAATTTTCACGCATATAGTGGCTAAATCTAACAATTCAATTAAAAAATGATAAGTGCTACAATACATCAGGAGAAAGAACTTCTAATATAAATGAAAGGAATATTTAATAGTGCCTGATCTTTCTTCATCTAAGGACACTAGATATGCTTTCAGCCATCTAAATCCTTACATATTTCTTTAAGAAGCACTATATGTTACCTAAGAATGGGAAACAAATAAATGTCCATCAATCAGGGAATGTCAAAGCAAATTGTGGTAAATGAACATAATTAAATATTACTGTGCTGTCAGAAATGATGTGTGATTAACTCAGAGGAAGAATGCACAGATGTATTTAAACTGATGCATTGAAAGAAGCAGAGCTAAGAAAACAGTATACACAGCAACTACAACAATGTAAATAGAAAGAACAAAAACACTCTAAAAAATTGAAAGTAAATGTAACAAAATTATAAAAATCAAGCAGGAATGGAATAAAGATATATGAGAGAGGGCAACTGGTTGGCACAGTGGAATATACCCATTTGTGGAAGTGTTAGTTCCACAGGCATTGTGCACTGTATATATTTTATTACTTTTAAAATGCATTGATCAGTTATGTTGATTTTTCCTCTCTAAAAACACTATTTGTTATACATGATGACCTTTTTTTCCCCCAATTTATCAGACTTTTTCTGAAGTCTTTTTAATTATGTACACATAACAGGAAATAAAACTTTTTTCACAAACGTTCTTCAAGGATGAAATTCTTCAAGAAGAGGATAGTAGAATAAAAGCAGGAGAAATATTCAACACATGGGGGAGGGTGACTTCTAATAACTGCTATTAAAAAGTAAAAAAAAAATCACCATATAATTATACAAAAACTGCCATTGAATGACAGCTGCTGGTGTATTTCCTTGATCAGAAATGAAGACCAAGAGTATAATAAAGCCCTATGGTGAGATAAATTCAGGAGCACTTGCCAGCAGGTAGACACACTCAAAGCTGACCAAGGTTCCGAAGCATCAGTTTCTAGTGACCCAGAAGTCTGTGATCTGTGGCAGCAAATGTAGCAAGTGCTGTCTTAGTCGTATGATGATCTTTTTGGAAGGGAAAATGAGGGATACTTAGTATAAGTAGTATAATTAAAGAAATGTTTTGTCATTAAAAAAATTTATTTCAAAGATATAAAGCAACATGTGAAGAATTGAGAGATGAGTGAATTTATAAGAACTCATCCAGAAGGAAGTAAGAAGAATGAGGAAAACAATCTAGTTAGTGACTACAACAATGAAAATGGAAAGTAAACAATAAGCATAGAATGAAATAGAACATTATGTAACTAATATTACCCATTTTGGAAGGAAAGGAAAATTTAATGAAGGTTTTTCCTGGTCTGGGTCCATTTAATCTCAAGATTGTGGAAATTACTCAACATTTGTTGAGACTTCATTTAGAACTAGAATTTCCCTCTGAATAAGGAAGTTCAGTTTAGTTTTTTTGCGTGTGTTTTGAGGTTTTTTTTTTTTGTTTGTTTGTTTTTGGTTTTTTGGGTGAGGCAATTGGGGTTAAGTGACTTGCCCAGGATCACACAGCTAGTAAGTGTCAAGTGTCTGAGGCTGGATTTGAACTCGGGTCTTCCTGACTCCAAGTCCAGTGCTCTATCCACTGTGCCACCTAGCTGCTCAAGAAGTTTAGTTTTACTTTAACTTTTTCCTATGGTTAAGTTGTATTTTTATATTCCCAACTTCATTTTTTTCTCAATATTGTGTGTGTGTGTGTGTTAGGAGAAATGCTTTTAAAATGACAAAATCAGACAATAACCTTTGATAAGCATTTTATTTTTCTAATTTGCATAATTGTATAATTGTGCATGGTCTTGATCTTTATTCCAAAAATAGCCAAATTTCATACTGTATAAGAAATGGAAAGGAAGGAAGGAAAGAAGAGAGGAAGAGAGGAAGGAAGGAAGGAAAGAAGAGAGGAAGAGAGGAAGGAAGGAAGGAAGGAAGGAAGGAAGGAAGGAAGGAAGGAAGGAAGGAAGGAAGGAAGGAAGGAAGGAAGGAAGGAAGGAAGGAAGGAAGGAAGGAAGGAAGGAAGGAAGGAAGGAAGGAGTATTACAAGAAGCAGAAAAAAAATAAGCATTCATACAGTGCAATGCTAAGTGGTTTACACATATTATCTCATTTGATCCTCACAACAATCCAAAGAGGTAGGTGCTTTTATTATCCAAGTTTTACAGTAGAAAATAACTGAGGCAAACAAAGGTTAAGTGACTTGACACTCACAAATACTGTCTGAGAATGGATCTGAATTCAAATCTTTCTGACTCCAGGCCCAGTGCTCTACTCACTGTATCATGCTTCTGCCTAATTAACAGTTTATTATAGTTACATAAGAAGAAAACCAAGTTCCTCACGTACTGTTTGGAATGTATTCTAAAACACTAGGGAGACATTCAAAAATATAATATTTTAATTTAGCAGTCCCCAGAAAATGTTGAAATTTGGTAGTACAGAGAAAGATGTTAAAATTTCAATAGTTGATTTACTGAGGATAGCAAATATTTAACAATAGAAAAGTATAATAAGAAATGCACAGAAATAACCCACTCATTTCCCATTGACCACGTACATTTGTCTCAACACTGAGAAAGCTTGGCACATTATGGTGGAAAATGATCTTCTTAGTTATCACTGACCAGGAAGAACTTATAAATAATTAGAATTATAGATAAAAGGGAGTTACCCAACCCTCAGTATGGTTTTCTTCACATTTAATTGTGGGTTGTACTAGTATCATTTTGAATTGCTTCCTCTGAGTGTTAAGAGAAGGGGATTAGTTTCATTTATGTTTCATCTGATCTGCAATGTGGCCATGAAGTTATAGCAGCTGGGTTTACTACTGCTTCTGGTATTGTGTGTGTTTTATTTTTAATTTTTTTAAAAATAATTGAAAGAGTATCAGCATTGAAATGGACATGTCTAGGCTTAGACACATTTTGAACTCAAGTGGTACAGGGATCTTGGGTTTTCTTTTGTTTAGAGCTTACTAATAGCCTAGGATTGAATTCCTGGGATTTACTCTGGCACTTTTAGAGAAACTAACTATCAACAAAAGGATTGGCCCAAGGCTGGACTTATGCATTAAGAAAAGGTGGAGCGGGGCAGCTAGATGGCGCAGTGGTTAGAGCACCGGCCCTGGAGTCAGGAGGACCTGAGTTCAAATCCGGCCTCAGACACTTAACACTTACTAGCTGTGTGACCCTGGGCAAGTCACTTAACCCCAATTGCCTCACTAAAAAAAAAGAAAAAAAGAAAAAAAGAAAAAAAAGAAAAGGTGGAGCAGGACTTGTCTGGGAAATGCAGAACTAAAGTAAAAGGCAGAATACCTATTTGAGACCACCAACTCCTTTATGATATGATGAGGCTTTAGTAATTCTCTTCTCTTCTCTTCTCTTCTCTTCTCTTCTCTTCTCTTCTCTTCTCTTCTCTTCTCTTCTCTTCTCTTCTCTTCTCTTCTCTTCTCTTCTCTTCTTCCCTCTCCTCTCCTCTTTCTCCCTCCCTCCCTCATTCTCTCTATCTCTTTCTTTCCTTATATATGCCTGCACTGGTTCTGGTTCTCTACGTTAAACTATAAGTTCATTGAGGGTAGGAACTCTTTTTGCTTTTGTATTTGTATCCCCAGCTCCTAAGATTGATTGATTGTTATGAAGCTTGTGGGTTTATCTGAAAATATAAAAAAAGCTATGAGATAAAGTGCATGGCCAGTGAAGTATTTAGAATCAAGGAGACATTAACATTGAGAGTTTATAATATTCATGCTCTAAGAGAATCCAGTGATTAGTTTAGTGGCTAGGCCATTGAACTTTGATTCTTGTACTAGTGTTGACATTCATTGTTATAAAAATTGATCCACCTACTTTATCTAGGCCTCAATTTTCTTGCCTGGAAATGGGAATAATAATTTGTGGTATGTTTGTTTTATATGGTTGCCTAGAGGTAATGGATATGAATATTTTTTGAGAAGGACATAAGCTATAGTTTATTCCTATATGCTTTCTTTTCAAATCTAGATCTAGCAGCTAAAGTTTAATCATAATATAAAGTTTCTCTACTTGTGGTAACCTTGCTTTCCCCCCCCCCCTTTTTGGCTTTCATCACATTGACTTTGAAACAATCCTAAAATGTGTGGAACAATTAACGTGGTTTTAATCACTGTTATAAACCTCCTGAGAGCAGTCACTGTAATAAAATTGGCATATTAAGGGTATGAAAAATAATTACAGGTGCAACTAAATATGATTAATGATGAAACAACAGCTCCAACATGAAAAGAATATTAAAGAGTTGTGGACTTTGCTTGAGTTGTGCTCCCTTGTGCTTTGATCATTTGTCTGCTAAGTACCCTGTGTGAGAAAACTTGTTTATAATGGAAAACACAGTGGTTCATAGGTTCTTCAGGTCTTAACTAGTGGCTTGATCTTATGTTTATTCCTTAACTTTTCTCAGTCTCGCTTGTCTCCATGAAATAGTAGAATTATATTTTTAGGGATAGAAGAGATTTTGGAGGGCATGTAGTACAACCCCACCCATTTGAAATAATAAAAGGAAACTGAGACCCATGATGGTTTATTGACTTGTCTAAGGTCACACAGATAGTAAACCTTAGAAGCATGATTGGAAACCCAATCTGTGCCTCTAAAACCACTGTATTTCTCTATACACTGCTAAATGAGATGAACTTCTAAGCCCCTGAAAGATATACTATCTTATAATCACCAAATTTACACAAGTACCATCCATAGATTAATCTATATAATTATAAGTACTTAACTTATCTTACTGGTTTAAATCAATTGACTTAGGGAGAGAGGAAGTGAAGAGGAAAAAAGATCTGGGGATAGGAGAAAGGTAGATATAGAAAGATATAGTATCAGAAAGAGAAAGATGGAGGCACATATTAAGAGAGGAATTATGGGAGCTAAATTTTAGAGGATTTGCAATATTCTGCCCTTTGATTTCTGATCCTGATAGGAAAGATTAGACTGTAGTTTGTCAGAAATTGCTTTGTAGATAACCTCATCTAGTGACTTCAAGATTGTGGCTGGTTTCTTGGTAACCTCATAATTTTGAAATGGGCTCGAAAGCTGATGAATATTCTCTTTACTCAGTCAACAGGATTGAGAGAGGAGGTGGAGAGAGACAGAGAGAGAGAGAGACAGACAGACAGACGGACAGGCAGACAGACACACACATGGGAAGAGAGAGAGAGGATAACACTATCTCTATTCCTCGTGTAGGAGGACTTTTGAAGCTCATGTCACATTGGATAAATGCTAGAACCTAGTCTTAATGCAATGCTTAATGAACATCTAGAAAAAAGAATCAGTGATTGAAAGGAACCTTGAAAGCTTCACCACAAACACATCATGTTAGACTCACCTCATTATTTTTGACAAACTTACTAGATGGCAGAGGGTTATAGAAATATTTTGCCTAGACATAAGGGAATTATTTTTTAATGATTTTTAAGCTTTCATCTAGTACACAGGAAGGTTAGATGTGGGCTGGACAACAGAAAGATTATACGGATTAGAAACATATGTAATAGAAGAATCAATAATTATTCACTAATGCCTCTATTCTGTCTTGGGAGGAGGCTCAGAGGAGAGCCTCAGGGATTTATGTGGCCCTATGCTATTGAACATGTTTATTAATAATTTTGATAAAGAAATTGAAGGTATATTTACAGAATTTGAAGATGACTCAAAATTAATGTGTTGAATGTTAGCCAGTATCCCCATAATGGTGGAAAAAATGAAATATGAATCTTCATAGGGACGGAAATATAGTCTCACTATTTACTTCAGAAGATCAACTTCACAAGTCTATTATAAGACATATAAATCATAGACTTATAATTTGTGTCTATTGAGTACAATCCCTTCAGTTTATAGATGAGAGTGACAGAGAGGTTGTGACTTACAGGATCATAATTTTAAAGAGTCACAGAAATATTATGACTTCTAATAGTCTAACTTTAAAGATGGCTGCTAGGTGGCTCAGTAGATAGAGCACTTGTCCTGGTGTCTAACACTTACTACCTATGTGACCCTGGGCAAGCCATTTAACCTATGCTTTTCTTAATCCACTGGAGAAGGAAAATGGTAGGCCATTCCATTATCTTTGCAAGGAAAACTCCACGCATAGTATTTGTATGCTATTGTCCACAGGATCATGAAGAGTTTTACATGACTAAATGATTGAACAAAACTTTACAGATATAAGTGGAGTCCATCTATTTTAACTCCTCATTTTATGTTAGGAAACTGAGAAACAAAAATCATTCATGAATTGCCTAAACTCAAGAAGAGTAAGGAAACCCAGGCCTTCCTCTAAGTCAAATGCTCTATCTGGAGTTTGGGGTGGGGCAGGGGTGGGGCGGGGAAATCTGTGTGTTTAGTTAATCAGAATTTCAATATTTTTCAATAGAGTAAATGGCTTAAAAAGCTAATAGTCTTCCAGGTATATTATCTAAGACCTGGGGGGAGGGAATATATATATATATATATATGTGTTTATGTACATATATATGTACATAAATATGTGCATATTTGTGTTTATATATGTATAGATATGTATATAAATATGTGTATATATGTGTATGTGTATATATATTCCCCCTTATAAAGACACAACTAGGCTCTATCATTGAATTTTAGCTGGAAAATGTTTGGAGGAAGGGTAATGAAGAACACAGACATTTTTGACATTTTAGGACCATTTGAAGGAACTGGGGTTCTTTTGGAGAAGAAAACTCTCCAGTAGTGAGAGAAGGGTGGTTGTGATAACAGTCCTCAAGAATTTAAAGTAATTGGGTCAGCTAGGTGACTCAGCGGATAAAGCATTGGCTCTGGATTCAGGAGGACCTGAATTCAAATCCGGCCTCAGACCCTTGACACTTCCTAGCTGTGTGACCTTGGGAAAGTCACTTAACCCCCATGGCACTGAAAAAAAAAAAGAATTTAAAGTAATTACTACCTTAAAAAGGAATAATAATCATTCTACCTGACCTTTGGAAGCAGAAATAGAATCAAAGCCTAGATGATGTATTTCTTTCTCTCATATGTGTGTGTGTGTGTGTGTGTGTGTGTGTGTGTATGGCTAGATAGATAGAGTGAATATGTAAAGAAAAATATCTAAAAAATTTTAGATTTAGAGCTAACATATATCTATCTATACATCTATATGGGAAAATGAATGGAAAAAAATCTAAAATTTGTTAGGTATTGAATTGTTAATTTTTTTCTTTATATATACACACTTTCTCTCTATCTATCTATCTATCTATCTATCTATCTATCTATCTATCTATCTATCTATCTAGTTGTTGTAAAGGAAAAATGTAACAAATACAAAATCGAGAAAAAATATAAATGTACTGAGTCCTCCTCCCTGGGCCTCTTCAAGCAGAAGGATTATTATAATGCCTTGACTGGTCTTTTAGGGAGGCGATTCTTAGGATTTGAGCCTCATAGACCATGAGGTGGAAGTTACTTAAGAGAAAACCTCCTCATCACATACTTGAGGAAACTGAGGCCCAGGGGTTATAAGTGAATTGCCCCAAGCCTGTAAATAGAAGAGGCAAGATTTAAATTCAAGCCTTTTGAGTTCAGACCCCAAACACTTTACACATATTTCTTAGACATCCTGTATTTGCATATTGTACTAATTGGCCTCTGAGTTTCCAATTCTGAGATTCTGTTGATTAGGCCTTACCGTCTCACCTGCAAATAATGAGATGACAAATGCATGTATTTCCTGTACTACCTATGAGGAGAAAATCAAATACAATTTGTAAAGTGCTTTGTAAAACTTAAATTTATATATGAATCCTAGGCTGAATGTTTTAGTGTACAAAGTGAGGAGTCTCCAACAGAGCACAATTTCAGATACATTGAGGAAGGCATTAGTTTAGCCTGTGTAAATCTCACCCAATGCTTATAATTCTACCTTTAGTGATTTATTTTTCTGTATGCCATAACAAGCCTTATTTTCATTTTAAATTTCTTTTAAAAATTCTTCCCCACCCTCTCTCTCAGAGAGCACCTCCTGTCAAAGATTCCAATGTTCAGCTCTTATGAAAAATATCAAATATGTATGTCCAGTCTCATTATTTTACCCTTACTCCAATCTTTATTTTTCCTCTGTTACTGCCTATATATTTCCACTTCGTTGTCCCTGTCTCATGAAATCACACAAGCTTAGGGTTATCATGAATCTCAGTGACCAAGCTATCAACCTTTAGCTTAAAATAGTTCCTTCAGAAACACTTAAAACAGCATCTACAAAAAGAAACTTGATCATCTTTTACCCAAATTTGTTTTCTCTTTCAACTATCCATATTTCCCAATTCATGAGCACTATTTTTGGTGAAGAGGGTCAAAATATTATTTCAAATTTGAAGCATCCCTCTTTTATTTTTCAATATCCCAAAGTCATAATTTCCTATCAAAATTGCTTTTAAAAAAGAAAAAGAAACATTTTATAACCATAATTTATGAATCTATCAGCCTTCCCTTACCCATTATTTTATTTCCAAAAATATTTTAAGAGAAAAATAAAGTAAATCACCCCAGATAAGAAGAAAAACAGTTGAAAATAGATATAGATATCTGTTTCCTTTCTATCTCTCTTATCCATCTTTCTATATCACACCTCATTCTCTTTTTATGTATCATCCAACTTTTATCTGTCATCTCATTTGTTTATCTCTCAGACCTCTCTGTGATGCAGGACATGTGGGGATTAAAACTGACCATGTTATTCTAAATGTGGTCTGATGAAGGCAGAAGAGGAGACAACTGAGGCTTCTTATTTTTTCCTTGCATAATTCTTTTTTTCTTGGTAAAGTAATATTCCATAGCATTCATGCAACAGGAATTGTTTAGTAATTCCACAATCAAATATATGGTTTGCCAAACACAATGATACCAGTATTAGGATAAGAAATCATTTTTTGATGAAAACCATGTGAAAACTATAAAGCAGTCTGCCAGAAAAAAGGCATAGACCAAAAAAATCATATCTTATACCAAGAAAAGCTCTAAAATGATTCAGAATTCAGACATAAAGGATGACATCATAAACAAATTAGAGGATCATGGAAGAAAATATCTTTCCGACATTTTCAGAATCTGAACATTTGGATTATAGAAGAGTTTGTTACCAAACTCTTGTTGACAGAAGAAAAAATGGACTATGGTAATTATATATAATTAGAACTTTTCACCCAAACAAAATCAATGGAGATAAAATTAGAAGGGCAGCTAGCTTCTAAGGGATAAAATGTACATTTACAGCAAGTTTTTTTTGTCTGTTAAAGATCTCATTTTCAAGATATAGGATACTGGTTCAAATTTATAAGAACAGGAATAATGCTCCATAATAAATAGGTCATCAAAGGATATGAACAGATAGTTGTCAAACAAACAAACAAACAAAAACATCAGGCTATCAACAGCCATATGAAAATTACTCCAAATAACTAATATAATTAGAGAAATTCAAATGAAAACAATTGTGATATTTTCCTTGCCAATGCTGAAGAGACTGTGGAAAAACAGGTTCACCATTGGTAGCATTATGAAATAATCCAGTGATTCTGAAAAATGATATGCTAGAAGTTATAAAAGTTGTATACCATTCGATTAAGTTACAACATTAGTAGACCTATGACCCCATAAGAATTAAAAGGGGAAAGTGTCCCATATATACAATAATGGTTATAAGAACTCTTTTTTTTTTCTTTTGGTAAAGAAATGGAAATTACCAGGATATCTATCAATCTGTGAATACATAAACCATTTATAGTTTATGAATTAATGAAATATTATTGTACAGTGAGAAATTCTTACAGAGAAAATATTTCAGAAAAATCTCAGGTGACTTGTGTGAACAGATTCAAATGGAAGTGAGCAGAATCAGGAAAATAATTTATGTTGCAATAAAAACATTGTGAAGACAAATTGCTAAGCAAGATGTTATAACTCTTATCAATGCAATGACTAAATGTAATTCGAGAAGACTAATGATGAAATGTGCTACCCACCTCCTGAAAAAAAGGTCATGGGTGATGGATCCATGGTCCAGATTTAGGCCTACATACATATATGTATATATATATATATATATATATATATATATATATATATATATATATATATATATATATATATATATATATATATATATATATATATATATATATATATATATATATATATATATATATATATATATATATATATATATATATATATATATATATAAAACACAATATGCAGACTTCACATGTACATATAAATATATATATATAATTCATCCAAATGAACACAATGCACATGAACATGAACAGGGACACTTCTATGTGTATTATGTATAAGTGGACATAGCCAATGTTGTAATTTATTTTGCTTGACTGTAAATTTTTTGGACAAAAGATTCACTTTTATTCCCTTTTTAAAGATATAGGGAAGTAGGAGTGAAGGATGTGTTTGATGGAAAAATAAAATAAAGTAAAAAAAAAGATAATTTGAAATAATGGAGTAAACCTATCTTTGAGTAAAATTGTTCAATAAGGGATCAAGCAAGGAACCCATGTCATCCAAAATCCCAGTTTTTACATAAGATATAGAGGCCCAAATAAGATACAGATATCTTTGATCCTGTTTTTTTTCTTAGATTACTACTGCTTCTTCCCTACTAGCTATCGCCACAGTTGAACACGCTATCTTGTGTCTCTGTGATTTTTGCAATATATTTCCTCCTAATCTCTGTCTTTTAGAATTCTTACTTTTCATCTAGGCTCATTTCAGGTGCCACTTCTTCCAGTGGCTGATTTCCTTCCTTGTTACTCTTCTCTCTTGCCTCAGATTACTGTGTTCATAATGGTCCTGGGACTTCATACCTATTTCCACTTTAAAGTTTCAAGAACTTTCCATTAGCCTTGCAACTGAACTTTTATTTTTTGTCTCCCTTAATTAGAATATAAACTTCTGGAGAAAGGACTATCTTGATTTTTCCATTTGTAACACCAGAACTAAGCATAATACTTGATAATTTAAGGACCTTTTTTTCATTTTCATCTATTCGTGTATTCAGTCACTCATTGATTAATTTACTCACAAGATTTTGTGCTACGTGCCTGTCAAAATATAACCCCTGAGATCTTTGTGAGAAATTATCACCTCAATTTTTGGTTCTATTCTGTTCTTTTCTGTTTTGTTTTTGTATCTTATGTACTTAGCCCAATGCCTTAAACCGAGATAGTGTTTAATAAATGCTCGTGAAATTGAGTTGAATTGAATTGTCATATTGAAGTTATTAATAGCAAGCAAATTAAAAGCATGGATGATGTTCATCAAAATTTTTTGTCCATTGCATTACAAAGGGTCTGTGCTGAGTTCAAATGGAAGAAATATTTTATATAGTCTATTAGATACTCCAAATGCTCATGAACCTCAGTACATTATTTGCCCTCCTGCAATATATCCGTGGCCACTCAAAATTTATTGACTTAATTCAATAAGGGACAAATGGCTGAAAGATATATAGTGCCCAAACTATGAGGTGCAAACTATGATATAAGTGACAAAAGTAACAAAACAACATTAAATGATATACACTAATGTATGGTATGATATTTTGTTATGATGTAAAATAGCATATAAAACTGTTTATGGTATTGTATAATGTCATATAATATGGGAGATAATATGACACAAGGTAATAAAACTAATTTACTCTAATCATATATTTATTGCTTCATAGTGTCTAGTGTCTGTGAATTAATACATGTTTGTTTTGGAGAATTTTGGATAGTGAAAAATTTATCATACTATAGTGAAAATAAACCTCTCTGACCATAGCTGAACTTGTCTTTGAATGAGAGCCTTTCCAAGAACTCTTATTCCCAGCATTTGCACCCGGGTTTGCACTGGTACAGCTTGTGATCTTTGGTACAACCTTTAAAAATCCGTGACAGTCCCTATGTTACAAGGAGGCTCCATATCAGAAAATTTGTGGATAAATGTTTAATTATAGTTCTTATTAATAATACGGTTTACATAGTATTTTCCCTTTAGTAGGAAAGTAAAGCAGATATTACTATCAACAGTTTAACATTGAGGAAATGGAGGCTCTGAGAATTTAAAATGGCTTTCCGAAGTCACACAATTGGTAAATTTCATCATCATAGATCTCGAGATCTTGAGAAATATGCAATCTACTTATTATACAGTGAGCAGAAAAACAAACAAACAAACAAAAACATACAAACAAAAGTACCTAAGGGCTTGGAAAGAGAATTGACTTGTATAAACTTTTGTAGATTTACAGAGGTGGGTTTTGAAGCCAGACCACATTACCCCCAATCAATTATTCTTTATAACATGTAACCTCACTATTGACATATAATGATGTACTCTCTCCTGCTCTCACTCATACCCTAAGCCTCTTTTCTCTACTGCTACTAAATGGGAATTGAGTGATTTGATTTTTTTCTCCTGTGCTTTTTCTTCTTATGGTTGAAAACCTTGTCTTTCCTCTATATCATGCAATTGCTACCTGTTGGCACATCTCATTGTCTAAAAACCTCATTTCATTTTCTGAACCATAAATTGGATCTTTCACCAATGACCTTTATCTCCAATGGGGCAGGGAAGCTTTCTCTAAAACCACAGAAAGAAAACAACTGACAGATAACAAATGGCAGACACAGGACTGTCAACATAGTGTATGCCTTGGGGGATGGAATGGAGGGCTGAGTCAGAACTGGAATCTGAAATGAATATGGAACTAGAAAACTGACTAAAGAGACATCTTGGACAGATACATTACTACCTGTTAAAACTAGGAAAAATGGCAATTGAAAGTATCAACTAGAAGGAAGGAAAGAAGGAAAGGAGAAAGGAAATAATGAAAAAACACTGAAATCCCTAATTTTTTTTAGCTAAAAAAATAACTGGACAGGTAAATAGTCTCTGTGTGCGTGCGTGTGTGTGTGTGTGTTTGTGTGTGTGTGTGTGTGTGTGTGTGTGTGTGTGTGTGTGTGTGTGTGTGTGTGTGTGTGTGTTTGGGTGAACACACATCCTGGAGCTGCCCACCAGGGAAGTAACTTTAAGAACACACCCACTGATAAAATGACAGCTTGAGTCATCAGAGGTTTTAGGAGGAAAGCACTAGGATTTGAAAATCAGCACAGTTAAGGAGATCACTTTTTCACATTTTCAAGAGCTACAAAGAAATAGATCCTTCTAAACTTCCCTTAAAAAGCTATTTTAAATGAAAAATATGCGGTTGGAGGTAGTTAAAGGAAATCTAGAGCAGAGCAGAGGAAATTAAAATACCACCCATCTAAGATACAGATCAAATCCCCTTATCAACTAAAGATTCCTCATTTGATCTTTATTCTCAAACAAACACAATGGGATATTGTTTGTGGAGAATAAAATTGATTAAAAAAAAAGACTGTCTTTTGTGGTCTTCTGGAGTGCGTTTCTCAAGCGTATTTCATACCATAAGTACAGCGAGAAAAGATATGAGATATTAGATGACTAATTTCAATACATCAACCCATATTTGAGACTCTGTGCTTCTTCTAACAGAGATCATAATCCCACCATGCTTTACTCTTGATCCAGGCAATATTGGACCTTCAGACCATTCTTTATTTCTTCTAGATATTCGCTAGGAGACTAAGGCTTAGGTAATATAAGCCTAGGTATTTTTGCCATCTACTCTACCTCTATGCAAGTTTTCTACTTCATTCACTGCTAGTTTTTGTCTCTTCCTCAAAATCAACCACTAAATCAATACAAAAATGGCTATTAGATAAGATGTCAATCTAGTCTATTATTCTATTCATAACGTGTTTGACTTCCTTAACGAAAGTTCAGTCCCATGCCCACCACTCTGCAATAAATATTATAAACTTTTAACAGCATATAAGCACCTTGAGATCAAGGATCATCTTTGTACCTCCTCGGACTAGGACATTGTCTGGTACATTGTGCCAAATTATAAATGTTTGTTGACTGGTTGATTAGTTCATATTTTTATGGATTGCTTTGCCTAAAAACAAAACAAAACAAATAAATCAATCTTCACCTAGTGCTCAACTTTCCAGAGATAAACCTCTCTTAATGATGCTATGTTGATCATCAAATGGTAATTTGCTACCAGGTACATATTGTAAGCTATCCAGTTGGAAGGACCCAGTGAAACCCTGATCAAATATATTTGGAAAATGTTTTATGATCCTTATATAAATGTTGTGAAAGAAAGAAAAAAAAGAAAAGAAGGAAGGAGAGATGGCAGGAAGGAAGGAAGGAAGGAAGGAAGGAAGGAAGGAAGGAAGGAAGGAAGGAAGGAAGGAAGGAAGGAAGGAAGGAAGGAAGGAAGAAAGAAAGAAAGAAAGAAAGAAAGAAAGAAAGAAAGAAAGAAAGAAAGAAAGAAAACAAGCAAGCATGGCCTTTGCTTACTTTTTTTTTTAATTACATGCTGCTATGATGAGAAACCAGAGCTCATACATTTGAGTCTCCTTGGTGTGAAGTACAATGTATGTATATGGTAAAGGTACAATAAAACATTATTCTCTATTCTCTATCTTGACATCTTTCTCTTGCCACCTTCTTTTCTTTTCAAAGTTCAGCACTGAAACATTCCCTCCAAGAGGATTTTTATATCTTATTCCCTTGTTGCCCCACTAAATTTATTTGCATATATGCATATATTCAGTATTTACTTTATGTGCACATTGTTTGTTCCTAAGTAAATGAAACATAAGCACCTTGAAGCCTTTGAGGTCAGGGGCTGTTTATCTTTGTTTCTTTGTTGGCTTTTAATTACCAGTGTTTTAGAAGTGTCTGGTATTGAATAGGTATTTCAAAAAATGTTTGTAGGGGACAGCTAGGTGGTGCATTGGATAAAGCACCGGCCCTGGATTCAGGAGGACCTGAGTTCCAATCCAGCCTCAGACACTTTACACACTTACTAGCTGTGTGACCCTGGGCAAGTCACTTAACCCCCACTGCCCCGAAAAAAAAAATTCTACTATAAATGACAGCTATTTTGATCAACACAATGATACAAGACAATTCCAAAGGATTTGCGATGAAAAAATGTTGTCCATGTTCAGAGAAAGATCTAGTGGAGTCTGAATGGAGATTGAAATATATTTTTCTATTTATTTTTCTTACTTTTTTGCAACATTATTTATTGGTAATATATAGAGCATAATTTCCTGTTCAGTTGATATGACATTTCCAACTTTCACAATGAGGGAGGGGTGAGAAAATTCAGAACTTAGTATTTTAAAGTTAACAATAATACATTTGTAGGAGCAGCTAGGTGGTGCAATGGATAGAGCACTGGCCCTGGAGTCAGGAGGACCTGAGTTCAAATCCGAGCTCAGACACTTAACACTTACTAGCTGTGTAACCCTAGGCAAGTCACTTAGCCCCAATAGCCTCACAACAAACAAACAAACAAACAAACAAACAAACAAACAAACAAATAAATAAATAAATGAATGAATGAATGAATGAATGAATGAACGAACGAATGAATGAATGAATGAATGAATGAATGAATAAATAATAAATAAATAAATAAATAAACAAACAAACAAACAAACAAATAAATAAATAAAACATTTGGAAAATTCTTTGTCATTTTTTCTTTCATATTAACAAATTGATACTCTCTTCATTTGGCCATAGGGAAGTATATTGTTTAGCAAAAGGATAGGTATAGACAGAGGATTGTGAATAGAGAGTGAGCAGGTAATACAGAATAATAAACAACAACAGCATTGCCCTCCATATAATGAGGCCTGCTTGTAAGTACCAGAACTTTCATTTCTTAGCTGTGTGAATATAGGCATTATTAAACTTTAAAAAAATCCTCATCTTAATTATGTGTAAAGTAAATAAAGTGAGGGGAAGGGAACAAGCACTTATTAAACACCTACTATGTGACAGTACTGTGTTAAATGCTTTACTCATTTTATCTTCAATTATGTGCTATTAATACCCCCCCCTTTTTTTTTAGCAATGAGGAAACTGAGGTAAATAGAGTTTAAGTGACTTGGCCAAAGTCACACAGCTAGAAAGTGTCTGAGTGTATTTTCACTAAACGTTTACTGCTTTCAGGACTAACCCTCCTTCTTCTGATGCACTTGAATGCTTGTTCTTTTAAAAATTATATGTGGTTGCCTTATTTCTGTTCCACATTTAGGGAAAATTAGCTGGGCTTTCTAATATATTGCTACTTATAAATTAGAAGCTTTAGCATGAGTTTTGGCCATTTAGCATTTATTAAAGCATACCCAGTATTAGTAAAGAAAGAATACATGGCTCAGAAAATTAAGAAGGCCTATCTAGCCTAGATGAGAGACAGAGATCAGCCTGGCTTCCTTCTTTCTCCAAGTCCCCCACCACAGGAGTGTCTGAGAGTGTGTGTGTCCAGAAGCTTCCTCTGGGTCTTGAGGAGAGGCAGCCCTTCCACACTGCTCAAAGCTAATTGGGTAGCATCATTCAAATCTATTGTTGTACTGGACTTGATGGTGGTTCATGAGCAGAATGTGCTTAGGTCAGGGTTCAGAAAACACACACTGGGGGCAGCTAGTTGGTGAGTGAATAAAGCACCCACCCTGAATTCAGGAGGACCTGAGTTCAATTGTGGCCTCAGACACTTGACACTTACTAGCTGTGTGACCCTGGGCATGTCACTTACCACTCATTTCCCTGGAAAAAAAAAAAGAAACAGAGAACACACCCTCTGAGGTCCAGGCTTTCAGGTAGGTGTGATTTTAATTAAGTTAACTTTAAGTGAGTTAATCAACAAAGTCAATAGAATCAATCTTAATATTATCCCCTGAGTGGGGGCCTCTGGGCATCCTCAAACCTAATATTTTTCACAGTATGAAACCATTCATTTAAAGAAAATTAGGGGTTAAAGAAGTAAATAATTTGATAAGATCACAGTCAAGGTTAGTCTCTAAGGTGGGAATCACAAACTCAAGTCTTCCTTACTCTAAGCTGAGTCTATCCTTTTTTTATCATCCTGGGTCCAAGGAATGAAGCCTCCTCTGATAATTAAATAACAGTTTGAATTTCAACTTTGAATCACCTCCATGTTACATTTCCTGAACATACTGAGGACAAGGATCATGATAGAGAATCAAGCCTTGACTTCATCTTTATAGAGAACTTCTAGATAAGGAAATACTCTCTATCAATGTAAGACATAAACTTTTCCACAACTTATAGTCTTAGAAAGCTTCCTATAGCAGTCAGAAGTTAAGTAGCTTGTTCATGATAAAACAGATATCAAATATGGGACGTGAACCCAAGGTTCCACCTACTGTAAGCACTTCATGAATAGTCCCCTAAATCAAATCCAAAGTATGGATTTCCACTCATCCAGTTCATATTGTGGTGACAGGGAAATCATAAAATTATCAAACACCATGTAGATTAAGTATTAAACCTTAGAGGTTTCACAATTGTGGACAGAGCTAATCATGTAAGTGAAAATCCACAGCAAATCTCCTTTCACCTACTTTAGAAAGACAGTTGGGGGAATAAAAAAGGAAAGCCCATTTAGATGTAGTATTGAACTATAAATACTAATAGTAATAGTGATAGTAATCAACTCTATGAAAATTTTAATATCTGACATTCTGGATCAAGATTTACAGGACCAACTTTTGTCGTGTAAATCAGTGGATTCCCATTTTCTAAAATAAAACAAAACCCCAAACCCTTCCCATCATAATTTGGTCAGAACCAGTAACCTGGAGGTAATAAAGAATAAGCCAAAATATCATCTAACAAAACAAATAAATCAGCAGTTGGTGATTATGCACTGAGCCCTCCCCAACTTTGGGATTGATATTTTAATAAAGGAAAATAAATGTACTATGTTGAATCGCTAATGATGTTGGGGATCAAATAGCACTTAAATTATTTGTTTTGCTGTGTTAGTGGTCTAATTATTCATTAGTTAATTCAGTAAGAGCAGAAAAGATAGAAGTGATATAAGTTCCCTTTTGACTAATCATTTTGCTTGATGGAAACAATGAAATAGTATGGAATGAACAATGACCTAGACATCTGGAAAACTGTATTTGAGTCATAATCACCTATGTCATTTTGGGCATGCCCTTTATCTCTGGGAAAGTTTGTTTTCTTTCTATAAGATAATATCATCTAGATAAGAAGGACTCTGATCTACTCCAGAAGAATGGAAACTCCTTAAGTACAGAGACAATATTTGCTTTTGCTATTGTGTCCCCCATGCAAGCTTAGAAGTTGCATAAAGTACATGTTTCATAAGTACTTGTTGGATAGAATCGTTGACTTTCTATTTGACTATTGTATGGGTCAATGATTTTTGGAATTGACAATCAATAAGCCAATATAATGAAAATCAGAGACATTCATATATCATATTTAAACATTCCTTATATTGAGATTCTTTTAAGACACTATTGTTTAATTTTAGAATCAAAGCTTCTTGTAGCAGCTCTGCTATTGGGATATTTTTATCAGGATGTCTAGGGCCCGCTAGGTGGTGGAGTGGATAGAATACTAGCCCTGAAGCTGAGAGGACCTGAGTTCAAATTTTACCTCAGCTGTGTGACCCTGTGCAAGTTACTTAACCCCAACTGCTTTAAACACCCAAGGCCATCTCTAGTAATCCTGATAATATATCTTGCCACTGGATTCATATGGCTCTGGAGGAGAGGGTGAGCTTGGTGACTTTGCACAACTCTCTGTCTCTTAAAACCAGTATACTTTGTGAGATTTAAAATTGGATATTAGATCATAAATCTCCCCTACTTAAAACCTTTCCCTTAATTTATCTCCCAGACTAGTAAATGGAAGAAGCTTTTGGTTTTCTAGATAGACCTTTTATTTGTTATGGTAGTCACAAGGTGATGTTGATTAGAAGGATAGGAAAGTAGAAACACAATACAAATCGTCTTAAGTCTAAGCTTAGTCTATATTCCTTATAAAAACTCACCTAAACCGAAGGCCACCTTTGGAGAGAGAGAGAGAGAGAGAGAGAGAGAGAGAGAGAGAGAGAGAGAGAGAGCGTCTGTGCATCGCAGTCAGGAGACCAGCAGAGCAGGAAAAAAGCCCCACTTCCGTTCTCTCCACCTCGGAAGTCGCGTGCGTAGCAGGCAGTCTGACGTGCGCAGCAGGCGGACTGTTGGTCTCCTCTCCAAAAGGGTGGTCCTTCAAAAACTGGTGTCTTTCAGTTATCCTAACCGACTGTTAAAAAACTTTCATATATTTTTTTACCACAACTTCAAGTCATGAAATCACCCCAATGTCATGGTGCTCTTTGAGATCGAATAACAAACAACAATCTGGATACCTAGCAGATCTAATCTGATTGACCTTGTTGAATGATGGTGTAGTATTGGGTGAATATTCTCTGATCCACTGGGCATAAATGGGCAAAATTCATAAGGGGTGAACATTTAGGAAGTCTGTTTATACTCCCCAGAGAAGAGAACTTAATTTATTTTATAGAATTTGCAAATTCAACAAGTGTTTTAAATCACTGAAAAAATAGTTGACTGGTGCCAATTTTTGGTTTGATTTTTATATTTTGACTACATATCACTAGCCTCTTTCCATCCAGAATATTATAAGAGTGGGGGAGGGGTGATATCTGGAAGCATTCCATTAAAAAAAAATAAAAAGACTTCAACTCTAAAGTGGAAACAACTTCTACTTTACTTTAAACTGGAAAGACGAAATCACCTTTGTTAAGTTTTGGATCTCAAGATGCCATCCTGGAAGCCACTATGTTTTTGTTTACTCCATCAGAGATAAAAAAGGAGGCAATCATTTCATTCATTCATTCAGGAAAAATAAAACAACTGTGATACTGAATATTGAAGAAGATATTAATTTATCTATAGTGTAAGGGCTAAAATTCTAGCTATCCTGTCTAAAATATCTAATGAGGAGTTGCCAATAAATTATAAGCTTTAGCAAGAGTTAGACTTTTAAGCATTGATTAAGGAGAATGAGAATTTGGTAAAAAGAGAGAGAAGGGCCTACATTCATCTATCTATTAAAGGGAAAGTGCATTTCTAGCTCCCTTCTTCACCAGAGTCCTCAGGAAAGAGAGCGAGTCAGAGCACCAGCCTCCCCCTTCTTCCTCCCACCAGCCAACATCACTTCCTGACGCCAAAGAAAAGCCACATGGTCCTGCCCTCAGAGGCCCTCTCCTCATGTTGGAGCTTTCCTACAGTAAGTCTCCAGCAGGTGGTGAAATTCCAATCGTTCCAATAGGTATATCTATATCCATATTCATATTTATGCCAAATATATTTAAATCTATATAACTATGAATATGTGTATCTATTTATCTATATTTCTCTCTGTCTGTCCATACATATACACATCTATACCTGAATATGGCAGCATATATGCCATACAATACATCCATATGTGCATACAATCCATCTATGGATACAAATCTATCATATATTAAACTACTGGAGGCCATTAAAAGATGAGATTGTATTAAGTGCCAAAATTTAGCAAGTAGATAATAAAGGCTATGCAAAAACCAAACAAACAATCTGTAAAAGGAGATCCCAGGATATGGGAAGAAAATTGTCTAGACAGAAGTACTAGACAGATCCAAAGGAATTTTTTGATCTATTAACAAGGGGAGAAGGGAGAAATGTGATTATTCCAGCATTCATTCTTAGGTGAGCTTGATTTTGAGTCCTAGAAAAATTCTAGAAAATAATATTTTTAAATGGCTTCTGATAATTTGGAAGGGAAATATTGATCACAAAGATAGCATGGATGCATCAAAAACATGTAATGGCAGACTAACGACATTTTATTATTTATGGGGTCATTAGTCTGAGTGACTAGAGGAATACTAAAGATGGCACATCTGAACATCAGCAAAGCTTAGGAGAAATGTTTCAAGTCACTTTCAAAGACAACATAGAGATATCTGTTGGGTGGCTATTCTTATACCTAGATGCATTTAAAATTAGTTGAATAACTAGATGTAAAGTATACGAATTTATGGATAAATATAAGCCTAGAAAAGTCTTAAGTCAACTGCATCAATATGTTTCGCTTGGTCATCTGATGTTCAGCATTGTGAACAACAGAATCCCTAACTGGGATGAAGATAGAGTAGATGTGAATTTCAAATTTACAGATAAGACAGATCTCATAGGTATAACTATCAACAGACAATAGAATTAGAATCCAAAAGAACTTTCTAGGCCACAACAGTATGGACACTAATGTAATAACATTAAGCTGAGATAAATGCTCTTATCTTAAATGTACCAGCTTTCCGTCATCAGAAACATTGTTTCTTTTATGGGGCAAGATGAAGTAGAGACATAACTGCCTCATGCCTTGTAAGTTATGTTTCATTAACACTGAGGCTATTGATAATATTTTGTTGTTGTTGTTATCCCAAATATTTTAATAAGAGTTCTTTGCAAGCCATTTAAAATTCCAGTTTGTGGAGATAGATGACATTGGAGAGAGAGAGAGAATACAGAATGTGGCCAGGATCTTTCTGAGTCAAAAACCTCTCCTTATTGGTGTTTAAGCATCTTCTTGAAATAATCATCATCAGTAAGATGATTTGGAATGTTTACACCAGAAAGGTTAACCCTGGTAGAGGTAGCAATGACAAATTTATGATGGGTTCTTAGCAGAGGAACACGATTGATGGTCAGTAGCCAGTAGCAAGACACTAACCAGCTGCTTCAGGAAAAGCACTTGCTTGCCCCTGTGGCAGCTAGTGAACATGATCAGAACCATACCCAGGTTGATGCTAGATCAAAGTCTCCTCACCTACTGGCTGAAGAGTTATTTCCCATAACTTAGCAGCTTTCTGGACACATCCTTAGTAGGGTAATACCTTGGCATTTTTTCAGTCTTCACCAGACGGGTTCTCCCATTCTTTTCACCACCAATTGACTCTGAGAAGATAGTAGCAGTTGCCTTGGCTTTCTTTTTCCTTTCAATCCCAGTTTTGGGTGCAGTCTAATTGTGCTGTACATGGCACAGTAGGAATACATGGCAGACCTTGAGTATTGTAACAATTGGAATAACGCCACCTGCTGGATACTTACTGTAGAAGAGTTCTGCCCATGAAGGGAAGGTCTTTGAGGGCAAGACCAGGAGTCTTTTCTTCAGGAGTCAGGAAGTGATGCGGACTAGTGGGAGGAGGAAGGAAGAGACTGGCGCTCAGTCTCGGGCTCCTTCCTCTGGACTCTGGTGGAGAAGGGAGCTAGAAATGCGCTCTCCCTTTAATAGATAGGAATCTAGGCCTTTCTCTCTCTCTTTATCAAATTCTTATTCTCCTTAATAAATGCTTAAAAGTCTAACTCTTGCTGAAGCTTATAATTTATTGGCGACCACTCATTAGATATTTTAGACAGACTAGCTAGAATTTTAGCCCTTAACAGATGGCTGACCACGAAGAGGAAAGCTAAACCTCAGTCTTCTTCTGATCTTCTGGTTGGGTAAGAAATTTCCCCTCCCTCTCCCTTTAACTGCTAAGTACTGGCGTACTGGCTGTGTTTTCCCTTTAAATTTTTTCAAATGGACCTTTTAAACTCCCTAATTACCCTATTTTTTATTTTAGTCTGTTTAACCAGACAAATGGGAGATAAGATTATGTTAATGCTTTGTTTTTGTGGATTTTCTATTTTTCTTTTTCTTTTTGTTAAAAGAACCAGCAACTTACTCACACAAGGAAATATCTCTCCCTCTCCCAACCATGCTTTTTCAGAGAAACCTGAAGAGATTCCCGCAGCTTTTCCCAGTTCTAACACTAATTGTTGCTCTAATTTTGCATGCCTGGAGGCAATGACCTACCCTTTAGAAGCTTTTAATCCCCTAGCATCTGGAGGCAAAGTGGGGGAAGAGGAATCCAGGCCTGAGTTCAAAATCAAGTCTGATTCAAATTGCTCTGGTCCCTCCCCTCCTCTCCAGACCCCACCCTCTACTCCTCCCATGGCCAAGCCCATTGCTTCCCCTGCCTGGGAAGTCCAGAGATCTAATGCTCATGCGCAACTTTCTCTAACTACATTTGCAGCTTCAGGCTCAGCCCTTCCCCAGCCTGGCTGTGCTTCTGAGACAACCTTAGAAAACCCTTTAAATTCCAGATATGCTCGATTTGTTCATAATTTTGCTAACCTGCTTTTGTCTTTAATTAGTAATCTTATAAAGCATTTGTATGGTGGAAAGACTGACAGACAATATAGAGGGGTTAAAGAAGAAAAACTTAAGCGGAATAAGAATGACAATCAACATAGTTCAAGACTCTGCCTCTTTTGCCATGGAAGGGTATATATTTTACAGAAATGTAGAAGTAAGCAGCAAGGTATTGATATGAGTATTGGGGATTTTAGATATCGGAATCAAAGGTGTTCTGAATTCACTCAGAGTATTAATATCAGTTCAGAGGTTACATAGGATTTCTATGCTATTACATATACATTTTGAAATTAATGGTATGGGTTTATTTTCATAGAGATTTTCATGCTTTTGAGATTGTGTCTTATACTTAGTTTCTAAAACAAGGAGAATATTTGTAAAGCTTTTTATAGTCATATGATCAAGTTTATATTTTATAATACTCTTATTAATATTAAGTTCATATTCCTTTAGATTTCCCTAGTTTGAATTTCATTGTCTTTTATTGTTCCGTGTGTATTTTTTTCTATTTATTCATCTCTCTAATTTTGAAACATTGCAAGATGGTTTTGATTTCATAATACAATGTTAATTCTAGGAGTATTGTGCTCCCATATTCTGAGTTGTTTGTTTTTGTTATTTTTTCTCAACTGATTATTTGATCAAACTCTTTAAAGCATTTCCCTAGCAAATTGTTTGCCATGGCAAGTGTAAATTGATTCTAGAAGTGTTATTTTTGATAAGCATATTCCAAAAAAAAAAAAAAAAAGAGGGGAACATTTGTAAAAGTTGTCTTTGAGATTGTGTTGTGCTTTAACTTGTATTTAAATATGTTCAGATTTTTCAAAAAAGTAATTGTATGCTAAGTAAAAATAAGGTATTATTTGAAATTGTTGCATAATTATATATTATATTCTGAGTCAAGATGTATTCACATTTTTTGCAATCATTTATTATCCTCAATTTTTAAATCCATATGAGACTTGGATTATGGGAACTTATCATTTAAGATATTAATTGCCTTTATTCTGAGTTATCAGATGCCAGTTGGCCAAGATGCCATCCAATCACAAGAGGAATACATGCAAGAGCAGACACTGAACTGTCACATGAGGGGAGACATGCATGAAGTCAAGGTATGGCCAAGGGAACGGCTTTTGACAAATGTTGAGGTTGGATTCTCTTGGTTTAATATTTTATTTTATTTTTCCCCACAATATTGTACAGATGGCTGGAAGTATTGATCCCACCCATCTCACTTCTACACCTGGCTTCTATGCTCCCTCCTTTATGCCTGATGCCATGGACCATCTCAATCCCATGCATCTGATTAAGTCTGACTCAGTTTCCTCCAATATGTTCGGTAGCATGGACGTATATTCCATCCACCTATTTTAAGCCTGGCATACTGTATGGGCAGTACATATTGCTCAAGTGTGGGAATGCTCATATCCCATCATTTCTCTGTTCTTTTATGGTAACCCCCATAATTATCTCAGGTGTCATGATAAATAACAGTGTTGAATTTGGCCTTGACATCTGTTACTAATTATATTAGATTTTAAAATTTCTCATAATGGCATGAGGATAATTAGGCAGATGATGCAAAAAGTGATGAAACAGATAAAAATTATTTTTAATAATTAATATTGCAGCAATTGTCTTCTCAATTACCCTCCATAAGGGGGGGGACTATAGTAATATTATAATTTTAAAGAATGTTTCAATTTTTGTTTTATTATATGTTTCATGTGTAACAACTAAGATTCTGTATTCCCTTAGACATGTTTTTGAGAACTTTCATTGTTTGATTTGATTATTGACAAAGCTATTTTAAAGTTGTGTTAAGCTCAATTTTGTAGGAAATTTTCTGGCTGATTACCAGTATCCACACATCAACCCCTGAAAAGACTTCCATTCCACGACTACACCTAGAGGACATCTGAGAAAAGACTTTCAGAGACTTTAAATGAACAGTTTTGATTTGTTGTTTTTGTTGTTTTTTTCTTTTTCGGTTATAATATACACCATCTGTAATATGTACTCTCTGCAGAGGACCTCCCTTTGCAAGACCAATGTCAAAGCGTCGGTTCATGAGGACAAAAAATCGCCCCTCTGGACAAAACTTTCCTCTCTTCCTTTTCTATATTGTTGTTCACATATTATTAGTTAGCAATAGTTATTATATTCTTTTTACTGTTCCGTCAAGGAAACATTTTGTTTCTTGAGGAACAACAGGGGGGACTGTAACGATTGGAATAACGCCACCTGCTGGATACTTACTGTAGAAGAGTTCTGCCCATGAAGGGAAGGTCTTTGAGGGCAAGACCAGGAGTCTTTTCTTCAGGAGTCAGGAAGTGACGCGGACTAGTGGGAGGAGGAAGGAAGAGACTGGCGCTCAGTCTCGGGCTCTTTCCTCTGGACTCTGGTGGAGAAGGGAGCTAGAAATGCGCTCTCCCTTTAATAGATAGGAATCTAGGCCTTTCTCTCTCTCTTTATCAAATTCTTATTCTCCTTAATAAATGCTTAAAAGTCTAACTCTTGCTGAAGCTTATAATTTATTGGCGACCACTCATTAGATATTTTAGACAGACTAGCTAGAATTTTAGCCCTTAACAGTATCTACCAATCTTTTGGGCCAGGACCGGGTCGCGGCAAAAATGCTTTGGACATTTTTTCACCACTTTTTCAGCTATATTTTCCTTTCTCACCTTTTCCTTTTTGACCTTTTTTCCTTTGGTTCCTTTTTTAATTTTTTTTTGGGGGGGGGTTGTCTGCCATCTTGAGAGAAGGGGAAAAGCCACATTGATAATTCTTGCAAAGATTAGCTACAAAGATCCAAGTAGTGATCTTAAAACTCTAAATAGGCCATGTCTTTTCTATTGGGAAGGTTATGAAAACACTTAAAGGCACGCAGGGCCTGGGAGAAACTGAAGACATAATGTCTTATTTCTGGAAGTTAGAGTCCAGGATGAATGATATGTGTCTGCCATGCACACATTTATGTAGTTAGTATGAGAAGCTATCCTTCCACACAAAACACCACAAATAACAAAATGAGGCTGATTTTCACAGGTATTTGAAATTCAAGTGGAAGAGGTTGAATTTGATCTTATAGTGAAAAGTCATTATACTTTCTTCAAAAGGTAAATGATATGATGAAAATCAGGTTTGAAAAAACAAGGAATCTTGAGGCAGTATGCAAAATAATTTAATGGAGGAGAGACTAGAAGACAAGAGATTAATTAGGAAGTTATTGCAGAGATGCAGGTGTGGGGAGATAAGAGCCTGTTCTAAATTCATAAATGTTACAATGGGGACATAACAAGGAATTCAAGATTTTTTTGAGAAAAAAATTGAAAATAACTTGGTTATGGGTGTGAAAGACAGAGGACCTCAGAATCTGTATTTGTTCATGCATATCTAGAGTATTCATAATACTTGTGTGAGAAATAAGGATTTTTGATGGAGAGCATTTTTCTTTTAATTGTAGGTGATGATTTTTGACATATTATTTGAGTGATAAAGAAAGTGGAAATGTTCTGAAAACATTAGAAATGACGTTCAGATAAGAGATGTACAAATCACACCCTTTCTGTTGCTCCCCTCTGTTCTTCCCTTTCTTCCATATCCATTCTTTATATTTCTATTTTTCTATTGTCATCTATCTTCATACTTTATCCACCTATCTCTCCATGTATTATTAATATATATGTATGTATATATATATATATATATATACACATATATACGATGTTACATATGTATGTATACATAGTTATAAGTAGATGTATAAAGAAAGATTTCTCTGACATAACACAAATTCTACCTTAACTCTGAAATTATAATGCTGGAGCAACAGGAACTTTCCCAAGAAGTTTTGAGAGTTTTTGTTTTTTGTTTTTTGTTTTTTTGTCTCACTATTGTTAATTGGATCATCGGTTAATAGAATCAAATTTCTGTTTCCAAAGCAATTCCAATAAATGGGAATAAATCATGGGTTCCACTGAATTTACCCCCACACAGACACACACACTCGTGTTGGTATGTTGTACTAATAAATGAGAAGAACAATGTCCAAACAAGGATGACTAGTCACAGACTTCTTTTCTGTGGGGCAATAAAGGAACCATGGTGTCCAAGAAGTCTAACTTCTGCAAGTAACAATTTCAAATTTACTCAAAGTAGAGTGGAATTTAGTCATCCATCTTTTCTTCTTAAAAGTAAGCAAGAGACACATTTTCCCATATGTCAAATGTAAAACAGATGTTTTTCTTCGGGTTTGACTGAGAAACCATTTCCATTTTTTTTAAATATATTTAAGACATCATTTAAAGATGCCAGACTGTTCTAATCACAAGTGTCATCGATTCATTAACTTAATGGAAAAAGGTAACAGATTATACATATAATAGCCACCCTGGGAGAAGATATACATTTACAACCCATAACACTTATGTAGATAGATTGTAGACATAATAATCAGCCACAGGAGGGAGAGAGAGACAAACAATTACTCTAATGGAAAGAGAGGGAATGTGATTAACATTAAATGCCAACCAAAGAACAATATGTGTGGGAAGAATGTCTTAAAGGACAGCTAGAATTTTTGGCCAAGCCTTTTGGGCAAGAGAGATAAAGAGGCTAAAAAGTGAGATGTACATCAGTAGGGGAAGAATTTGTAGATTAATAAAGTTATAACAATATGTTTACATTCCATGGTCCTATCGGTGCCCCCCTTTCTCTTTTGTACCCATCACTGTTATGACGAAAATGAACAATCTTCCAAAAAAAGTCAAGAGAGCATTAAAGAAATTAGTTAAAAAGTCAAAGAAAAAAATACAAACTGAAACTTCTTTCCCTTTGAGCATGCATAAACCAAATTTGTTACAGTAAATTTAGAATTTTATTGATGGTATGTTGGATGAGATTATCAAAATGGGAATGCCCACTTTGTGTTATGTGGTATAGAATAATTAAATTTTCAAATGCACAATGAGAATGACCATATGTGGGAAGATTAAAAAGAGCTTCGTTGTCAAAGATTAATTTAGATGGAATATGTTCAGTGATAATACTTGCATATGGCGCCCACATTGTGACTACTAAATACTAAATTAGAAAAAATGCAATAGATTAAGAAAATAAACATGTTGGACATTAACGTCTGTTATCAGAAAATAAGTGAGATAAGTGGTTAAATATGACCAAAAAATTCTCTAATTTCTTGGATCACCTCTCTTATAAACAGTTTGAAAGCATATGATACATATTCCACTAAGAATAATATAAATTTGAAGTAGAAACTGTGTTCTGCTGATAACCTGCATTGTCTTTTGTGACTTTTTTCAGTTTAGATTGTGAAAGTAATGGTCATATGGACTAAATTTTACTTTCCTGAGGCAGATAGGTGTCAGTAGATAGCTGAACAGGTTTTGAATCAAGAAGATGTGTATGAATTCTTCCTCAGACACTCACTAATTGGTGATTCTGGACAAGTCATCAGATCTTTTCTTCACTTCATGTAAAGTGAGGAAAACAATAGCACTTGACTAATAGAATTATAGCGAGGATCAAAGGAGATAAATTCATAATGTTCTGAGAACCTTAAAGTCTTACAGAAATATCCATAATTATTAAACTCTAGTCATATAAGAGTGTGATTACACATGTTTTAGGGTTAGTGTCTCCTTTTTGTGGTCATATGCAATGGTATTTGATTGACATATTGTAGGTACATATATCCATATTGTCACAATGACAACAAATTAAAAACCTACATTCTGTGGGACCAATAAAGAGTCAATGTTTGGACTGGTGTATCTTTTAGGTATGGCTTACCAATTGGATTCTAAGAAAATGATCATCTTTAAAATGAAGGAATAGGATTAGAGGGAATCTAGGGTTTCTATAAGTTCTAAAGCTGTTAACCTGGGAATATGCAATGTCTACATACCTCTGTCTACTTTATATCTACGTAGTTTGATTCTGTCTCTGTGTCTCTCTCTTTGTTAATTCCATTTACTTTTAGTCCAGTTGCATTTAATTTGAAGATATTTCTAGACATTCTTTGACTCCTTCTCCATCTCTATTACATTTTTTAAAAAAATTTCTTATTCTTCAGCCAAAATTATCATATAATTCTAGAGCTGCTAATAATGGTTTTTGAGGCCATGAGAGCTGTTGGATTTTAGTTTTCTTCTGTATTATATTAAATGTTCAATATATAAAGGATCCATGTTTTCCTTCATATGAAAACTCCTATGAGAAAGTAACATGCCTATAAATTAATAGACAAGTCAATCAATGAAGAAACATTTGTTAAGCACATACTATATGGCAGGTACTAAATATATAAAAACTGAGATCATTAGGGGTAGCTAGATGGTGCAATGGATAAAGCCCTTTATTCAGAAGGACCTGTGTTCAAATATGGCTCAGACATTTGACACTTACTACTAGCTGTGTGACCCTGAGCAAGTCACTTCAACCTCATTACTCTGCCAAACAAGTAAATGAAATAGATAGATAGATAGATAGATAGATAGATAGATAGATAGATAGATAAACATTTTTTAAAAAGATAATTTTAAATTCCAAAAAAAAGTTTTTGTTTTTGTTAATTTTTGCAGGGCAATGAGGGTTAAGTGACTTGCCCAGAGTCACACAGCTAGTTAAGTGTCAAGTGTCTGAGGCTGGATTTGAACTCGGGTACTCCTGAATCCAAGGCCAGTGCTTTATGCACTGTGCCACCTAGCTGCTGCCAAAACAGTTTGTTTTAATCCTAAGGGCAACAGGAAGTTATGGAAGTTTCCTGAATAGAGCTCCAAGATGATCAGTCCTGATCCTTAGGCTTCATTTAGAAATTCCATGAAAGATGGATTTCAGGAAGGAGAGAACAAATACACAGAGAACCATTTTAGGGTTATTGCAATATTCTACGTAAGAAGTGATTAAGGAATGCCAAGATGGTAGTGGTGATTAAGATGAACATGAGGAGAGGAAGATGGATGCACTAGATATGATGGTGGCTTTTTTTTTAGTAGCTTCAGTCATGTCTGACTCTTTGTGATCCCATTTGGGGTTTTCTTGGCAAAGATACTGGTGCAGTTTTCCATTTCTTTCTCCAGCTCATTTTACAGGTGATGGAATTGAGGCAAAGAGGATCACACAGACTTTTCCAGGATCACACAGCTAGTGAGACCAGATTTGAATTCATGAAGATGAGCCTTCCTGACTCCAGGTCTGGTGTTATATTCACTGCTTCACCTGTCTATAAGATATGGGAAAGCTGGGACCAATTAGAAATTGTCTGGATTTGGGGTAGAAAAGTCAAATAATTGACTTCTAGGATTCTAAAATGGATTACTAGAAAAATGCTTGTGTCCTCAACAGAAATGTGGATACAAAATAGCCCTGGAGTACTTCCTGACATGCATACTTTCACATTTCCATACAACTGTAGTCAGTAGAAAGATATAAATTTATCTACGTCTTCCTAACACCAATTCTAGTTCTCTTTTACCATGTCTCATATAAATGGCATTGTGGGGCAGAGTGAGTCAAATATATTTTTAAGCCATGTAAACAACTTAGATATTTTGATTATCAAAGAACTAATTGACTCTTATTTTGACTATTATTTCCAAATATATCTATATTTCATCAATTAAGAAGACAGTAGAAAGATGGAACTCCTAATGTGGCATGTTGCTGTCCATGTTAACAATTGATCTAGGCTAATAATCAGCTCATTTGAATACTTAGAGTAAATTATCTAGAAAAGGCAATTCAATGAGTTTTTATAAATGTCTTATCTCTTCAGAGCCCAATACTAGGCACTTAGAGAGCTATGCAGATAAATAAGATATGGCCGTTTACCAAATGACATTTTTATTCTAGGGGATGGGTTCTATGACAAAAATAACTATAATATAAAATGTAAAAAGAGAGTACAGAAGAAAAATCCAAAGTACAATAAGCTTTAAAGTCCAATCTACTTCTGAAATTATATAAAATCATAATGATGGGTGATCTTAAGCCTTAAGTTAGATTTGATATTTTGGAAAGAGCCAAAGCTATTTGCGATACTATCTGGTAACTAAGTGGATGAATGTGCTGAGTAATACTATTTGTCACCAAACTGGCCATAATTATAAAAGTGATAAGGCTTGTTTTCTTGTATCACAGTTTCAAGGAAGTCGCTTCCAAAAGCTGAGAGAGAAAAAGAGAGAGAGAG
Organism: Dromiciops gliroides; assembly: GCF_019393635.1. Classification (NCBI taxonomy): domain Eukaryota; kingdom Metazoa; phylum Chordata; class Mammalia; order Microbiotheria; family Microbiotheriidae; genus Dromiciops; species Dromiciops gliroides. The sequence goes on from NC_057866.1 coordinate 32,115,525, forward strand.
AGAGAGAGAGAGAGAGAGAGAGAGAGGGAGAGAGGGGAGAGGGAGAGATTGATAATTTAGCAAGGAAAAAATTTATTTTTGAAATAAGTTCATAATCTCCCAGGGTGAATGTTTTGAATAACAGATTTCATTTCATAATGTTCTGGTTTGCTTATTCTAAAACATCCTTTATTTTCATTATATTTCATAAATGGTCCATTAAAATGGTAAGTAAATTATTATAACTGCCCTAAGATAAGCAATGATCTCCTTTACTGAAAGGTCACTGTTATATTTTCAGTTCTTATATTTCCTACCCCATCTCTTCTTATTTTTTCCTTGTTTTTTGTTTTTAGTGAGGTAATTGGGTTTAAGTGACTTGCCCAGGGTCACACAGCTAGTAAGTATTAAGTGTCTGAGGCCAGATTTGAACTCAGGTACTACTGACTCCAGGACTGGTGCTCTATCCTCTGTGCCATCTAGCTGCCCCTTTGTTTTTAATATGGAAGAATATCTCTTCTTTGAAACCCATGATTGCTTATGTGATTGGCTTTGTGATTTCAGCAATGTAGGAAACTACATGATACTTCTACCAGTAAAAGTTCACATATTCTTAGAAACTTACAGTGTTGGAGAGTTACTTTGACCACTGAGAAGAACATTTCCCAGGATAACATAGCTAGCATGTATCAGGGGCAGGCCTTGAAGTGCTATCCAAAAGAATCATGTTGCTTTAGGTGATAGTGGGTTACCTAGTAATATAAGCCCTTAAGCAAAATATATTAGCGTATATTCTTTTTCAGGTAAGGTTTGCAATAGTGTGCCTTTTCAATAGTCTGAAAATGATATCTTCTATCTGAATGTCTGTCTGTCCATCCATATATCTAGCATCTATCATCGATCTATTTATCTATCTATCATCTATCTAACATCTACTTGTTTCCATTTTATTCAATTATTTATTTGTTTTTCTGTTCATATATCTTTCATGTATTTAATGTATCTATTAATCTATCTATACAAATTTTGGTTGTTTTACAGTATCCCATACTTTATGATTTTTTATTTGTTGGTATCTTCTGATTATAACACTGGTCCTGCTACTCTATGTCCCATGAGTTCACTCAGAGAAAAAAAATCACACACATAGTTTCAGTGACAATTGGATTATCTTGAGATCTGAGGCAGTATCTATTTTCCCCTTCATATTTCTAGCACCTAATGCATTAGAATGGACATATTGTTGAAATTTTTGTTCCAGGGTTATGGGCCACAATTTTTTCCAACTGCAAATGTTATGAATATTCTCTTATTATGAATGGATATTGCCCCTAGTATTTCACTTTATGTAAAGATGAATTATAAAATTCTTATAATTCTAATAAAATACAATATGAAATAATCCTAAATTAGCAGTACAGTTTTGTCAAAGGAAGGTATTCCAGGCTCTTGAGAGTTCTGTTTTACAAAATAATTTGTATCACATCACAACTTATCTTGTACAAAAGGAATTGTTAGGTGAGGCCAGATAAAATACAGGTTAAATTGCTCTGCCTTATATATACTATTTTCCAACAGGGAGCAAAGTTGAGTTGAGATAGCAGTTTCTCATTTGTTTTTGTCTTAAAATTTCTGCCAAATCCACCCCTCCCCCCGCCCACACACACCCTGTGACTTGTATGGGGATATGGAACTATAAATTTTTCACAATAATAAATTGAATCATTCTAAGAAACACTTATTATTTAAGTATAAATTTTACTGGGAAATAGAACCTTTGTAACAACAAGGCAGAAAAAGCACTTATTTTCTTTTTTGTCACTATATCCACAAATTGCACATTTTCATTAAAGTATATGGTTAAATTGACTAAAAGAATCTGTATGTAGTACTAAGATGAATGCTATACATCTCTAATTTTAAAAAATCATGCATTGCCCTTGACCATTTACTAAAAATTTTTGAACCCCAATAGTCAATTTGATTTATAAAACTTCCCAAGTCTCCATGTGGCTACATCTAAGATTTAAGCAGTAACCATAAGCTTTAACATTCATATTTAAGTCATCTAGGTTCTTTTACAGTTTAATTTTTTTATGCAAAAGATACAATGAAAAGCATTTCTCCAGTGTTCAATTCTCTGAGGTACATTAAATTTTGTTCTCTGACTGAACAAATTCTTTATTCATAACATTCATAACGTTTTCTTCCATTGTGAATCTTCTGATGGTGAAGGAAATATGAGCTGTCAATGATGGCTTTCCCACATTCAGTTCATGAATTATATTTTTCACTATATTTTTGCTCTGGTTTTAACTGATATCTAAGTTTCTTCTGATGGCTTCAGCACATTAATTTTTTCATAGGGTTGATACAAACCAGAAAGGTAAGTTCTGCCATAGAAATACTTATTTGGAAAGCAAAGATAATATGGTAGATTGGGTCAGACACCCAGCTGAACTCTCTCAACATTCCCTTCTAAACAACTTTAAAATAATATCTTGGGGCAGCTATGTGGTGAAGTGGATAGCACACTGGCCCTGGAGTCAGGAGTACCTGAGTTCAAATCCGGCCTCAGACACTTAACACTTACTAGCCATGTGACCCTGAGCAAGTCACTTAACCACAATTGCCTCACTAAAAATAATAATAATAATAATAATAATAATAATAATAATAATAATAATATCTTAAATAAAACTTTGGGGTACCAGAGCCAACAAAAGGTTAAGCTAAGACAGTTTTTGTTTTATTTTGTTTTGTTTTTCCCCTGCCCTAAGAAAACTTAAGAAGTCAGAACCAGAAATATGTGGCACTGAATTGGAGGCCTATCCAGAGCCCCATACAGAGCAGTGGTAATTTTGAAAGCTCTTAGCCCAGAGATGGTAACACAGTTGAAATACTGATCATAAACAGATTACAGGGGACCTTTTTCTGGCACTGATTGACAATTTTATTATCCATATATAACTCTTGGACATACTTATGGTCCCCAGTTACAAAGAGGAAGGAAGTACTGGTGGTTGATCACAAGGGAATATGGAGGTTCCCAAGGAAAGAGAAGCACAAAATTTATGGCTTCAGGGAACTAACGGCCCTTCCTAGGTAAGGCCCTGAGTGCAGATGAAAAATGCGGTGACCATATCTCTGCTAGCACTACAAGACCTTGGAAGCACCAAAAATTTACAGACCCTGCAGAACTAACTGAAAACAGAAGCAGGCAAAAGCTTGAAGCTTGGGATAATACCTCCCCACACTCAGGTAAGAAGAGCCCAATTTCAACATAAAATCCAAAGTCAAGAAAAAGACTGGAATAATAAACAAACAAACAAAAATGACCATAAATAGCTTCTACTGTGTCAGGAAAGACCAAGACATAAATTCAGAGAATAGCAAGATGTAAACAGAAACAACAACTATAAAAACTTCAAAGAAAAATGCTAATTGTACTCAGAAACAACAAGAATTCTTGTGAAAGTTAAATAGGTAAGAGTGGGTAGTAGAAAATGTGGGAGAAGAAATGAGAATGGCACAAGAAAATCATAAAGAGAGAATTAACAATTTAGCAAAAGAAACACAAAAAATACTGAAATAAATAACACTTAAAACAACAACAACAACAACACAGAATTGGCTAAATGATTAAATAGGCACACAATCCAATGAAGATAAGAACTCTATAAAACATAGAATTGGCCAAACAGAAAAAGCAGTATAAAAGCTGATTGAAGAAAACCATTCCTTGAAAATTAGAATTGGACAAATGGAAGCTGACTCAATAAGACATAAAGAAACAGTAAAAGCAAAGTCAAAAGAATGAAAAATAGAAGAAAATATAAAATAACGTATAAAATTTTGACTTGGGGGGGGCACCTAGGTGGTGCAGTGGATAGAGTACTGGCCCTGGATTCAAGAAGACCTGAGTTCAAATCTGGCCTCAGACACTTCACACTTACTAGCTGTGTGACCCTGGGCAATTCACTTAACCCCAACTGCCTCAACAACAACAACAACAACAACAACAACAACAAAATGACTTGGAAAATAGATTAAGGAGAGATAGATAATCTAAGTATTGCTCAACTTTGTGTGCCAATATCAAAGAAACCACCTAGGTATCATATTTCATGAAATAGTCATGGAAAAAAACAACACTGATATCTTAGATCCAAAGGGTAAAATAGAAATTCAAATGATCCACCAAAAGAGATACCGAAATTAAAACTCCTAAGAATATAATAACCTAATTCCAGAGCTCCAAATTCAAAGAAAAAAAATATATATACTTCAAGATACACAAGCACATAAACATAATTCAGATGGAGATATAGATGAAGTTGGAGATGGATGTGGATAAATATAAATGCTATCGATATAGGCATTGTTAGAAATGTAGATATAGATGGTATATTGATATAAATAGACATATAAAGATAGAGATAACTCAAAGTAACTAATGTGAGTTAGTTGTTAATATTTAAACCTCAGAAATCAGCAAACACCATAAATCGAGACTATTTATTTTTGTTGGTTATTAAGACTTTAAAAAGTGATGTAGAAAATGTTAATGATGCAGTTTAAACTTGAAAATTAGTTTTGCATACATTTTCTCCCTGCTGAATGACTAGTTATTAAACAACAGCTATGCAGTGTGGCAGGAGGAAGGGGGATTCTGGGGGGAGGTGGCGTGTATGCACAAAATGTTATGAAGTTTAAATCTTGGATCTGTCTCTGTCTATCTGTCTCTCTCTGTCTCTCTCCCTTCCTCCCACTCCCTCTCTCTCTCTTTCTCTTCCATTAAAGTTTTCAAAACTCTTAATAGAAAATATTTTATTTTCTTTACTATGTTTGGAAAATCTACCTATTTTCATCCTCCTCCTGACCACTAACACCTTGCTGTCCCATGTTTGTATATTGATGACAGTGAGTATCCAGAGTCCCCTTCTCTTTGGCATCATGAATATTATAACTCTAAATAGAGAGAGCCAATCTATTTTCTTTTTGACTGGAGTAGCATGTCCAGGCCTGGTATAGAATATTAACAGAAGATCAGCAGTGCCCAGAAGACATTGTCCACGAGGACCAAAAATTTAGCAATGGATGTTTAATAACAACATCACATGCTATAATGAATTTTCTATTATTTCCATCTTCAGATTATCCTGCTGGTTTGTTCCTATTCTTTGGAAATCTCTGCTAGTCTAAGGTAATTAGATGATGATTAATCAAATTTGCAGCAACTCATTTTACTGATTTTTCTCTGTTGAAATAGATTCTACCTTTAACTAATGGATGATGGTGTTGATAATAGAGGACATTTTAATTACTGTGTTGTGATGATCGATGGTAGGTCCATTCAATTGAATTGTTGCTTGACAATGCATTGTCTTTGGCTTTACATGGTTTTAGGTTCAGAGCTGGAAATCGTCGTGTAGGACACCTGTTTGTCCATGCCTTTCCTTACCTTTGTGAGATTTAAAATTGGATATATGAGCATTAAACTCCCCCTTTTAACTTTTCCCATATATATATATATATATATATATATATATATATATATATATATATATATATATATATATATCTTCCAGACCACTAAGAAAAAGAAGCCTCTGAGCTTTAATCAGTGAGGAATTAGTTTTTATTGCTTGGGAATTAATTAGACAACAAAAGGTGATACCAATTAGGGAAATAGGAAAGTAGAAATACAAATGAATAATCTTAGATCTAAGCTTAGTCTATATTCCTTTATAAAACTCACTGAATCCCAAACTGCCTGCCAGGCCAAGAACCAGCACACCCAAAAGCTGCACCCAAAACACATGCGCCGCCATGGCTAAGTTGAAAAGCCAAAGAGAGAGAAAGGCCTACATTCATCTGTCTATTAAAGGGAGAGCACATTTCTAGCTCCCTTCTCCACTGGAGTCCTCAGGAAAGAGAGTGAGTCAGAGCGCCAGGCTCCCCCTTCTTCCTCCCACTAGCAAACGTCACTTCCTGACGCCAAAGAAAAGACGCATGGTCTTACCCTCAGAGATCTTCACCTCATGGGGGAGTTTTCTACAGTAAGTCTCCAGCAGGTAGTATCATTCCAAACGTTACACCTAGTGATGTGAAACAAAAAAACCAACAGTCAAAATCCTATATGAGTGATTCTCTAAATAAATCATTCAATAATTCTTAAAGCTATATAACATTGTTATAGAATAAATTTATTTTAAAGGATTTCATTGATTCAAAGAAATGCTTAGAAAAAAACCTATGTGATCATAAATTATGCTTAGGTATCTTTCAAATAACTAGAATTAATCAAATGTTTCTTTGTGATATCATTTTCTTTCATTTTTAAGCTCAAGTAATGTTAATGATAATTTAAAAAATATTATCTATGCCTTTGGTATTTTCATGATAGCCATTCTTATATAGCTACAGCATCTCTACCCCCATATTAATAAACTTTAGAAACAAAAAAAAAACCTAGTTCAATAAAACAAGATAATGACTATAGTCAATAATGAATGCAACATTCTTCTGACATATATCCTGCTTCTCTTGAGTGAAATAAGCTTCATTAGCTCATCTTTCGTAATATGACACACTCTCCAGTTACCCAAATTTTACTATTTTTCTTGTTTTTAAGTTGTAAGAATTGTGTATATCCCATCTGCTTCTGCTTATCTAATTACATACACATGTGTATATCATTTTATCTCAGTAGTTTACATGACCTCAGAGTGACTTTTAATTTCACATATAATATAATTAGTGACTAAAATTTTGTGGTCAAAGTTTGTATTTCCTCTTCAGCAGATTATTTGTTGATATCATTTGATATATTTGATATCTGTAATTATTTTTAAAAGATGTTGAATATATTCATATCTACTTAATCTCTTAGCTTTTATAAAGAATGCTATAAACACAATTACCAAATTGATTGAGTTACAATAAAAAATGGAAATTTCATAAAGAAATACTTAAATTTGCTATAACAGAAACTTCTTAAAAATTACAATTATTCAAAAATGCACTGGGCTGCTTCTGGAAGTGGTAGATTCTGCTATACTGAGGGTCTTCATATAGAAAATGGGTCAACATTTATAAGATAATTTATATAGGGGAAATCTGTACATCTACAGGTTGATAGACATGGTTGTGAAGGTCACTTCCAACATTAAATTTTGAAAGATTTTACTTCAATCATGAGTCTGGTTTGACAGCACAATTGTGCATATATTCAATAATTTCTATTGGGGAATGACAAAGCAAAGCCCATCGGGTAACCTTTGGGCAATGAGAGTTAGGTACATACATGGAGAGTGTCCATCTAAGGTTATTTCTAGACTGAAGCAAATTGATAGATAGATAGATAGATATAGATATATATGCAGATATACACACATATACATATGTATGTATGTATGTATACACATATATACATATACATAGATATATAGATATGTCTATATCTATATCTATATGTAATTTTAATCACTGAATCCAGTGTCACTATTTTTTTTGGGGGGGGGCGAGGCAATTGGGGTTAGGTGACTTGCCCAGGGTCACACAGCTAGTAATTATTAAGTGTCTGAGGCCCAATTTGAACTCAGGTCCTCCCGAATCCAGGGCCAGTGCTCTATCCACTGCGCCACCTAGATCCCCCAGGGTCACTATTACCATAATCAATGTATTAATGTTAATATCAGAGCCTGGAATGTGGGGATCATATGGACAAAATGTATAATGGGGAGAGTACTAGATTAGGAGTGGGGAAATTGAAAAACTTCTAAGGTTTCACTGAGTATATATGTGAAATGGTTATAACTGAAGAAATACATTCAAATATGACATAATTATTCTTCAGGCAATGTTTTTCTTGTTTCTAAATTAAATTTGTATGTCTCCAATTTAATTATATATTAATTTTTTCCTTCTTTGAGAAAATATCTAATAACTGTCTTCACAGTGAAATGCCACATAAAATATATTGTAGGTTCAGCTATGTTGTGCAGCCCATAAAGCACTGGCTTTGGATTCAGGAGGACCTGAGTTCATATCAGGCCTCAGACACTTGACACTTACTACTAGGTGTATAACCCTGAGCAAGTCACTTAAGCCTTATTGTACCACAAAAAATAAAAATAAATAAAATATATTGTAAAATCATTCTTCATTCACAAAATCTTAGAATCTCAGAGTTGGAAAAGGCCGTATAATGTCATCAAGTGTGACCTTGATTTAAAAAGCATGAGTAATATATTTGACAAATGGTTATCTAGACTATGCTCCTATGAGGGTAAACTCATTACCATTCAAGAAAACCTCTCCTAATTTTTGAAAGTTCTAATGGATTGAAAATTTTCTCTTATGTCAAGCCTAATTAGTGTCTTTTTAACTTCCCCTGAAGATTCCAAGTCTGCCCTCTCTTTTCAAGCAGAAGTATATTTTCTATTCTACAATTTCACTACGTTGTTAGTCCTAAGTCTTCTCTTCCCAGGCTAAGTATGTTCAATTTATAAGACCTTTGATTTAGAGCTAGAAGAAAACACAAAGACCATCTAGTCCAAAACTATGTGTTCTCATTTTATAAAAGTAGAAATTTATGTCCAGTAAAATAGTTACCTGTCCAAGGTCAGTCAAATAATGTGTTGTAGGTGCAATTTGAGCTCAAAACTTCTACCTGAAGAGTCGGTTCTCTTTCCATTGTCCCATAAACTTCACCTTCAATTCATCCTCATGTGATAAGATCTTGGAACCTCCCATCATGCTAGTTCCTTATCTCCAAACAATCACCAGGTAATCAGTATGCTTAATAACATTTAGAATTATCAGTTCTTTTATCTAAGAATATAGACATAATCTTTACTAGTATCCTCTTTTACTCAGAGCTCTACACCTTAGAAAAATCTTTTAAATTCCCTGGTCTTGGTTTACCCACATGCAAAATGATGTTAAGGGATTGATTAGCCAATGAAGTCCATTCTGTATTTAGCTCTCTGACCTTATGACACTATGATATTTACTGGATTATGCTAATGGGACTAGACTTCCCATTGCTAAAATTGTATTGGAAAATGTGCAGTAATTTGATAATACTGCTAAATTAAAATTATAACTAATATTTATGTTCATTTTCTGTTTTATTTATATATATATATATTCATCATAAAGATAATAATAGCTCAAATTTAAATAGTACTTTATCATTTGTGAAGAAGCAACTAAGGTTGAAATAATATAAGTGGTTTCTCTGGAGACATATAACTAATATATACAGGGCATACATTTAGCCCAATACAGGATTTGAACCTCATTCATCCTAATTCTAAGCATTCCACTGTGCAACACTACTGACAAACAGCATGTACCATCATCCCTCTTCTGAAATATGTGTGTATACAAACATGTCATATATATATATATATATACATATATATATATACACACACACATAAATAGGAATATACATATATATGCCTATGTACACATATATACATGGATATGGATGTTATAGATTTGCATATATAGGTTCAGATGAGTATGAAATAGCAAAAACTAAAAAAAAGAAAACTTTCAAATGTGAGATATAATATTCAGGCAATATATTCTTTCTAGATTCTAAATTAAATTAGTATAATTATAATTTGATTCCTTTCATTATGATCCTAAATTTTTAAAAAGCACATTTATATAAAACTTTCAGGTATCTTTTGATCATTTGGGATTTGCAGTGGATATATTATTCTACCTGGTACACTAAAGATGAGCAAACTGAGGATTGGCCGCTAATCCCATATCTTGAGAATTCTAGCATAAAGATTCTAACCTGGAACTTTCTACTTTGTCAGTAGTACTTGTTCTATTTTGCCACATAGGTTAGTTTAGACTATAATTGGTCATTTCTCATAGAGAAAGTATTCAATGCACATATTTATTTTTGCATAGCCTTTGTCCTTTTCACGGGTTGTTTATAGAAAAAGGGAAAACCTCTGACTGAAAAGATTGCTTTCTATAAAACATATCACATCCTCTGAGACAGGCTCAAAATTTTCTTGCTATGAATTTTGAGTAAATAGTGAAACGAAATCTGCTACTTTCTGACTTTTCTTACAAAATACCACCAGTGTGTTTTCCAACACAATGTTTGCAAAGATATATTCCTTCACTCCTGGGCACATCCTTTAAGTTCCACTGACAATACAATTCAAATATAAAATTCACTATGTATGAAGACAGTTCAATCTCAGACAGTCCCTTGGTTTTATATCTATAATGTTCTTTTGAATACTTCAAAGCTTGATTGGTCTTTGAAAAACAGTGTCTTGGACGAACTAAATTTTCAGGCACATTTGAAAGAAAGGATGGTCTTAGTTAACTCAAAGAAACCTGGTGCCAAAAGCAACTCCAAAAGCTTGCCTTCCCCTGTGTCTTATATTTAAAATATTCCAGGGTGCGGGGAATGGTTTGCTATGGTAAACTAAAGAACTCAAATATTATATCAGCTATTCATGAGTATTGTATTAGTGATTCACCTGATGTAATACTTATATACACTAAATTATTATATAATTATGATTGACTTTTCTGTTTCATGGACTAGTCATCAGATAACCTCTGTCTTATTCCTTTAATAATTTTCATTAGTCTTGGATAAAAGTAGAGATGGTATATACATGATATTTCATAGGGTATGAAGCTATAAGAAATTCTGTGTTGGCTTAGAGAGGATACACACACACACACAATGTTAAATCAAAAGTAGTATGAGATTACTGATGTGGCTTGTGATTCCACAAATGCTGGCAACTCACACTACTGATGAAAATCATTACTTTCTTTGAAAACTATAATCTCAGTCTAGACACTGATAACCTCAGTAACTCAGTGCATGTAACAAAGGCAGCATATATTAGAGAAAGGACTTGAAACCACTTCTTCATACCTTGGAGTCCAGTTCTCTCTACATTATGCCACACTACCTCTGAATCTTATAAAATTTAATTTTACAAGGGCCAATATTAAGTTCTATTCTTTGTATTAAAAAAAAACACACAGAGCAAGTACAGGATAGGGGATTTATGGCAAGCCAACTATTCAAGTGAAGAAAAAATATACAGGTTTCTTAAGAAACCACAGGATCAGTCAGCAACAGTGGAAGGATTGACATCTTTTTTTGTTTTTGTTTTTGTTCTTTTGGAATGATTGACTTCTTAAGGGGAAAAAAAAAAAGAATAGAGTATCTAAGTTCATTAAACAAACCAGACTCAAAGAAAATTTATTCAGATATATTATATCCTGGTTAGACAACACTTGAGGAAACTAGTATAGTTGTGGAATATAAAGGAAGAACAATACACAGCTAAACTACATTGAAATAAAGGGGATGAGATTTAAGCCATAATATTAGCTGAAGCCACTGGGGAGGCTTAGCTAAGAGAAATAGGAGAAAAACTTAGGATCACAAAAGCTGCATCTAGTGATGTTAAGGACTCCCATATAGAAGAGAGATTATATTTTCTCTGGTTCAGTTCAGTGATTGGAAGTAGCAAAAATATATGAAAGTTGCAAAGACTCAACTTATGGCTTGATGTAATGTCTAATATTCAGAGGTATCTAAAGATAATAGTCCACCTGGTATTAAGGGTTGGTCTTCACTAAGGATCTTCAACCAAAGCTAGATGATGACTAATCACACATATCGTAGAGAAAACTTTAATTCAGAACCTGATTTAACCAGTTAAACCGGTTCCTACTGACCAATGAGATTTTGCAATTCTGTGATTCATTTATTTTGGCATTGGAATTTGCAACAAAACAAATGCCTTGCAGTAAAGAAATCAGGAGATGCCTGATTCACTCTCATCCTCACATAAGAACACCTTGCAAAATTAAATTTAATAATGCATAATTATCTGCTTCATAGACAGGGTGAAGTAATGGATAGTTGGTTGGCTTTGTATAGGGAATACCTGTCTTTAACAGACACTATGAGACGACAGGCAAATCATTGATCCTGTCTAAGATATAAAGCAGTTGCTTATGTACCCTCTTCAAGCATGATTACTTGCTGTGGTTCTCTACACAAATCAAATAACACTTTTGGATTCCAACAATGGGTGGGGTAAGGGAAGGCAATATAAGTGAAATAATTTGACACCTGAATGGTGTGATGATTAAAAAGTTTCCAGACATATATATTTTGGGGGTAATTTAATCATCCCTTAATTAAAGGGATAGTCATTTGGCTTCTCTCTCTTAAACCAAAGACAAGGCAATATACTTATGGCTTATATGCCCATTGGAAGAAGAGTGTTCCTGAGAGTGGCAATCGGTTTTGATTGGTTGACAATTAATGAAAATAAATCTTACAACCAGGGCCTGTACTTATACTTTGATTAAATAATTTACTTCTTAAGTTGGAGTAAGTTGGGGTTAAGTGACTTGACCAGGGTCAAACAGTTAGTAAGTGTCTGAGGCTAAATTTTGAACTTCAGTTTTCCAGACTCTAGGGGAAGTACTCTATACACTGTGAAACCAAGCAAGTGGACCTGAGGAGGGTCTGAGTTCAAATTTTACCTCACATACTTACTAGCTGGGTAACTCTAGACAAGTCACTTAACCCCAATTGCCTTAAAACATCTGGGCCATCTCCAGTTATCCTTATATATCTTACACTGGACCCAGATGGCTCTGTAGGAGAGAGTGAGGTTAGTGACCTTGCACAGCCCTCCCTCAGTTAAATCCAACTCAGTGTCATGACATCACCTAGAAGTCATGGTCCATGGGCAATCTATTTTAAAAAATTGTCCCCCACCCATGCCTGAGCAGAACAGTGTGGCTTCCCCAGCTGGATGGGATATGGGTAGAGGAAAATGAAAATTCAACCTTCAGAAACAGATTTGAAATGAAGATAAAAGAAAAATGAGGAAAACAATCTCCCCAAATCTCTCCCAAAATTGGTTATTTGTAATTATTTCAACTCAACGGTTACTTAAGAAATATAGTTGTTTGTAATGAAAGTCAGTGTTACATTGTAAAAACAAAAACTTTTTTCCCCCTCAAGTATGCTTAGAAAGCACAAATTTCTGAATAGGTCTTAACTTAATGTCATTCTAAGAGGAGAAATCATATTTTTTTTCATAATGGAATTGAGTAGGAAGAGGAAAGCAAAAAAAAAAACAGAAAAAAAGATCCTGGGCATTCTAAATTCAGATATTTTATTTGACTTCACAAGAACTGACAATTGCTTCTTTCCTCCTTTAATTCAGATAAATAGATGGAATAGCATGTTTTGTAAGGTTTTCATTTTTATTTTTATTTTATTTTTTGGCTTGATGTGCCCTTTTTAATGACAAGGGCAGTCTTCTAAATGCAGTGAATATTGTAGTGTCTGGGTCACTTGTATATGTGTTTGAAAAAGTAAAAGTTCAAGTAAAAATTGTCTAAAATTCCTTATCACATGTGTTTAGTTCTGTAAGCAACTCATATATTGATGTATTAAAGGGCATCTCCCCCTTTCTACTATCTTTGCCTGGTATCTCTTGGGTAAATGCACCTGGGAAAAGAACATGAACCTTGGGTCAGCTTCTTATCTCCTTCCTGCAGAGCCCATCTAAGCACAAAGTGTCCTTTTGAAGACAGTGGAAGCTTTGTGCTAGGATCAGGTCTTTAGGGATATAGAGTCAGAAAAGGAAGTCAATACATGCTGAGTTTGGCTATAATTGCAGGATGACCTCCTTAAATGGTACAACATTTGAATGAAATAGTCTTGAGGCATTCAGGTAATGCAGGGGCAGAAGTGTTCTCTGAATTTTCTTGGACTTACCTGGCTTTTCTATCACTTGATAAAATGCAATTGAGAATATAATCACAGAATTAAGATCATCACCAACAGAAGTAAGGACATGTTGGTTCAGAAGAATGATAAATTTCCATTAAAAACAGAATTGAATTCTTATTTTAGATATAGTACTTATGGAGATATAATTAGAATTTGTTGAACAATTAAATAAAATGATCAATAGACTTTGAAGTCTGACGGGATAGAATGGAAATGATAATGGATTTAGAATCAGATGGTTTGAGTCCAAGACTTGGTTCTGCTTTGATTATTTAATTTCACTTCTCTGATCCTCACTTTACCCATTTGCCAAAATGAGGAGGTTGGGTGAGCTCAATAGGTCTCATCCACAGGGACTAGGGACCAATGTTGACTACAGAATAATCATAAGGGGTCTATGGACTTAAAGGAGAATATTCAAATAAAAAAATTCCAATAGTATTTGGCAACAATAAATGTATCCTCTAACCTGAAATATGATTTAAGATTGAATTGGAAACTGAAATGTGTGTGTGTGTATAGTTATGTCCATATGTATCTATACTTATAAATATCTATCTGTCTGTCTATCTATCTATCTATCTATCTATCTATCTATCTATCTATCTATCTATCTATCTATCTATCCCCAGATTTAGGTTTATAGTTGTTAACCACAAATTTACTGAGAACTGACTGATTCCCACCTACTCTCCATTCCCAGGCTAATGAATTGCCTGGAACTGACCAATCTTTGTCAATTCCAGACTCTTGATTGACTTATGAATCTCCCCCAAACAAATTACCCCCTCCCAAAGATCCCCCATCTTACTTTAGGTTATCATGTAAAAGGTCCCATTTACAGTAAGTAGTTTCTATTACTCCAGGGCAGAATTATAGTTCCCTTTATTAAAGGTTCATTTATTAAGTAGTTTACTAGTTTCTATACTTGAATCAAGAACAGTCCTATAGTTCCCTTTGTTCTGTTACCCCATAAAAACCCTGTCTTCAGTCCCCATTTTTGGATATTCCTAGCATCTTGATTTGCAATAGCAGGAATTATAGTTCTTCTGCCCCAATTAGAGACCTTATTTCTCCTATATTGACTGTTTCATTAATTTACAGGTTAACATAGTTCGAGTTTAAATATATGTTTATATGTACATGCATACATAAAATATAAATATATGTGTATATGTAGATATATGCATTTATATAGCTATATGTATATATGCATTATATACATTTAGGTTTTAAGTGCTTCAGTAATGTATTTCAATGTATTTGTCTTCCATTAACTCTGGATAATGCTGCAATTAATGGAAGACATATACATGGAAATACATTATTAAATTCACAGCAGCTTTTTAAAAAATTACACTTTAAATGGACCTCAGTGACCATGTAGTAAAACCTATGTCTGAATAGATATCTTTTCTATAAAATATCTTTTCCTCATTCAGATACTAAAAGTACCTTTAGTATAATATGGGTCCCCTTTTTAACTGTTAAAGGAAGATCTCACCACCTCATATAGGCAACCATTAGACAATGATTTCTAATATCAATTCATTCATTTTCTCAGTAAACATTTATAAATCACCTACTATGTGCCAGGTGCTATGATTGCCAAAGTAGTAACTGAGGATACAATGACAAAAGTGAAATTGTCACTGTCTTAAAGGAGCTTACCTTCTATGGTGGGGGAAAAAAAAAGTACACAAATAAGTAAATACAAAACAGTTTTCATCAGGAGAGAGAATGAAAAATAATAGAGAAAAGGAGAGAATTTGAGAAATTGTTTGGGAGTTGTATTGAAAAGTACTTTGAAAGAAGCTAGATTTCAATCCTGCTTTTTAAATTGATTTTATTAGATAATTATGTTTAACCCCTCCTACCTGAGAGGAAACCTTTTGCCTTATCTTGCCTGGAACTCAGACTCCACCAAATTTCTATGTTAGCCACCAGGTCCAAGCCACAGGGACATTGCCATGTAAAACCAAGTCTTTGTTTACAGCATCTCTATATATATTGGCTTCCCCCACTGGAAAGTAAAGTCATTGAAATAGTAATTTTGCTTTATTGTATTCTTATCCCCAGAACTTAGCATATAGCAAGTACTTAATAAGTGATCTCTCTCTCTCTCTCTCTCTCTCTCTCTCTCTCTCTCTCTCTCATCTATTCATCCATCCATCTATCTATCATCTTCAATATGTCTTCCCTACCTCCCATCATTGTGGTATCCAAAATGACTTGTTTGATCTTGCTTCTAGAATCAGTGCTCCATATATTGTTGCATTCTAAATAAAAATAATACTATACAACAACCAGGGTCAGCTAGGTGACACAGTGGATAGAGAACTGGTCCTGGAGTCAAAGAGGACCTGAAGACAAAGCTCACCTAATACACTTACTAGCTGTATGATTCTGGGCAAGTCATTTAAACTCAATTGCCTTAAACATGAAGGGCTATCTCCAGAAATCCTGATATATATGTTTCCACTGGACCCAGGTGGCATTGGAGGAGAGAGTGAGGCTTGTGACATTGCAGAGCCCTCCCTCACTTAAATGCAATTCACTGCAAGTCTTGACATCATCCCAATGTCATGGTCCTCTTTGAGAATGAAGGAAAAACAACAGCAATACAACCACTGTGAGATCCCACCTCTATTCTCTCATCAATATATTTGTCCTTTGCAAAATTTCTTCTGGGCCACACTAGAGTAGGAAAAAAAATGAATATATCTGATGAGTTTTATAGTGGAGAGAGGGAATAATATTGGAATTGAAATCTAGGGACTTCATTTCAAGACCTTGCTCTGTAAGTTCTGGGTTGGATGATCTCAGGATATTATGCCATGAAACATTAGAACATAGAACAAGGAGAACAAGGACCTATACTCCATATTATCCGTGGAAAATTAGAAGTGGAAGCTTAGAAGTGATGCAGTATATTCCTCTATTTTCTAGATAAGAGTCTATTGCTTGGCCTAGATCTCACAGCTAGAAAGCAAAAGAGATGGGCCTTAAATTCAGGTCCTCTTATCCATAAGGCAGCCTTCTTTCTACTGTCACATAACTCTGCCTCTAATTCTATACTTCTGCCTCAATAAATCACCAGTGTTAGAAAATAATCATTAATAATTTATTTCTTGGTGGACCCAGAAATTAGTCCTTTCTCCTCCACCTTCAGAAAGTGGAGTTCTCCTTGAGAATTTACCATCAAATCTCATCTGGGGAAAATTCAAAAGAACAAAAGGAATGGAGTGGAATCTTCTGTCTAGATTGCTGAAAGACTGATGGGACTAAACCATACCTAAATAATGGACTTTTCCTTGAGCAACTTGAGTGAGGGGTTTTTGCATTTCTTTCCCTGATGTCATCTCTAGAATTGATGTTAATATAGACCATCTTCAAGTCATGCCAACCAATAGAATTTAATGATGCTAAGTAGATTTGTTTGATGTATAATGACCCAATTAACTTCAATTAGCCATGATCAATGTATAATGACCCAGGTCTATCAAAAGAGGATAAAAAAAGCCCTTGGAAGATGCCCTAGGGGGCTTCTTCTGGGTATCTCTTAGCTCTCTGAAAGGACATGGTCTCTATCCTTCTGTCTCTCTGTGTCCCTTTCAGTGTGTGTCTCTCTCTGTGTCCCTCTCTGTCTCTGTCTCTGCATCTCTCTGTCTCTGTCACTTTCTCTCTGTCTCTCTCTGTTTCTCTGTCTCTGTCTTTGTCTCTCCCTCATTTCCTGGAGACCACATGCTATCTCTCTGGGAGACAACATGGGTCTCTTGGGGACTTTTCTCCTACTCTTGCTAACTAGAATGCTGAAGCTGTCTATAACATGACCAGAGACCATGAAAAGTTAGGCTGACATGTACAATACTTTACTGGTATAATATCGATAAATTAATAATATACTTACCCAAGATTGGTGTCAATAATAAATATTTAAATGTCACACCAGCCACATCTTTCCTGGAAACATTTTCATTTTAGTGGAGACGTAACGTCCTGGACTAAAAAAGTGATTTTTAAAATATAAATTTTAGACACGGGGTGGTATTTGGCAGCTATACAGTATTCTGGGTATCTCTCTAATAAACACCTACCAGATAACTGAGTAAGTGTAGGAATGGCCCATAAAAATGAATGTACCATCTCAAAAATGGTACACCCAAAGACCTTTAAGGTATCTTTTAATTTGTCTCTTCTTTTCCTAACTCTTAGGAGAAAAACAAAAGCAAACAATCACAAACAACCTTCAGTTTTCGGGAGATAAATAGGAAAACAACAGCTCAATGAGGACAGAAACTGATTTAATTTTGCCTTTGGCCTAGCACGTGGTAGGTATTTAATAAATATCTATTGATTAATTAACTGAGGGCTCACATAAACTGCCATCTCCTTCTAGATACCTTTCCAATGTTCTCTAATTGTTTATAATCCCTTGACTCCCCTATCTTTTGCTAAACTTTCTGTGCATTTTTATGTATATATTGCATTTTCATTTATCTGAGAAAATCCTGTGCCAACCATCTCCCGGGAGAATATAAACTTCTTGAGGACTGAGACTAGTGCTGTGTTCTCTATAGTACTGCTTTTATGCAGTCCCTCAGCTACAAAGCTTCAACACATCAAACCAAGATTATTAGAATAGGCTTCCAGCTGGGCTCCCTGCTGCTAGTCTCTCCCTACCCTACTCTATCCTCCATTTTATTTTTGTCCATCATTCAGAAGAGGATCAGGGTGATGTCATGACTTCCACTGAATTGGATTGAAGTGAGCCACCAACCACACTCTCTACTCCAAATCCATATTGATTCAGTGGCAAGATATACATCAGGATCACTGGAGATGGCTCCAGATGTTTAAAGCAATGGAGAGAAAGTGACATTCCAGGGCCACACAGCTGATAAGTTTCTGAGCTGATATTTGAACTCAGAGCCTCTTGACTTCAAGGCCAATATTCTATCCACTGTACCACATAACTGCCCCACTCGATCCTCTACTCAACTGAAAAAGGGATTAACTCAATAAACCCCAGTGGTTGCCTATTACCTCAAGAAGTGAATATAAAATTCTTTGTCACTTAAAGCCCTTCCTAGCCTTCCTACCTTCCCAATCTTATTACCTTTTATTCCTCTCCATGTATTCAATGACTCTGCAATAAAGCCCTCCTTGCTATTTCTAAAACACAACATTCTGTCACCCAAATGCATGCCTTTTTATTGCCTGTACCCATTCCTGGGATGCTATCTTTCTTGTCTCTTACTTTTGCAGTCCCTGGATTTCTTCATGATTCTGATCTAATCCCACCTTTGGAAAGATCCCTTACAATTATTTCCCACCCCACCACATCCTACTCCATCCTATCTTTCAGCCCTTCCCTGTAGGATTATGACCAATTTTCCCAGAATATAATTTATATGTATAGAAATGTGAACCTGCTGTGTTCCTCTGCCCCATAATTAGACTACAAGCTCTTTGAGAGCAGGTGATATTTTAATAATAATAACAATAGCATTATGTATCAGGCACTGTGTTTATTTAGCACTTTACAAATTTGCTATCATCTGATCCTACCAACAATGTTGAGAGGTAGGTGCTAATATTATCACCTTTATATGGATGAAGAAACTAAAGTAAACAGTTTTAGAGACTTCCCCAGGGTCACACAACTGGTAAGGGTCTAGGGTAGGATGTCAAGATGTCTTTCTGACTCCTGGCCCAAAATACTATCATCTATACCATTACCTGCCTATCCATGTTTGTCATTCTTCATTTCTTTTGGTGCCTCACACATGAGGCTTAGTGAATGCTACTTGACTGATTGAATGCCTGCTGCCTTTGTGTTCACAGTGCTTAGCATAATGTGATATAGCATTTGATGAATGCCTTTCAAAAAAGGAATTTAAGCAAAATTTCCATTTCAATAGTTCAACCAAAATTTAGTAAGTGTTTTCTGTATACCAGAAACTGGTTAGACACAGAGAATCCTAAGACAACATTGAAATATTTCCTCCCCTTAGGGAATTTGCACTCTGCTGGATATAATGTTGTTTTGACCTTCATTCTTTTTTTTTCTTTTTTCTTGGTGAGGTAATTGGGCTTAAGTGACTTGCCCAGGGTCACACATCTAGTAAGTGTTAAGTGTCTGAGGTTGGATTTGAACTCAGGTACTCCTGACTCCAGGGCCAGTGCTCTATCCACTATGCCACCTAGCTGTCCCTTGCCCTTCATTCTTGAAGTAGACCATAATATTGGGTGATGTAATGATTTGCACTGAACTGCATTTAAGTGAGGGAGGGCTGTACAATGTCATCAACCTCATTCTTTCCTCCAGAGCCTTCTGGGTCCAGTGTTAAGATGTACATTGCTATGGCCATAGATGATTGAGGTAATTGAGGTAAAGTGGCTTGCCCAGACTCACACAGCTTGTAAGTGTCTAAAATGAGATTTGAACTAAGGTCCTTCCAACTTCATAGCCAGTGCTCTATCCACTGCACCATGTACCTGCCCCTGAAGTAATAATAACAATAACAATTATAATAATAAAAATAAATGGAATAGGAGGGGGAGAAGCTGAGGATGGAGGAAGGACACGAAGTGGGGGAGGCAGGAAGGCAAAAAAGGGAAGGAGGTTTGGGAAGGGGAAGGAAAGGAGAGAGGGAGAGAAAATTCAAGAGGAGGGGGGAGAAGGGGAGGGAAAGATGACAGGAAAGCAGAAGGGGAAGACATCACAATGACATAAACTGGCTTTAAAATCAGACTGTTCTGAGTTTAAGGTTCCTCTCTAATGCATGCAGGTTAGTGACTAAGCAAACTACTTTATCTTTAGGTTCTCTATGTGCCTCTCTAAGACCAAAAGTTTCAGAGAAAGTGCCAAATGCCATTGATAGAGGACATTTACTTAATTGGGACTTTCCTATAACAATGAAATCATAGGTCCAGTCATTATTCCTAATTTTAATTAAAACACACATTTATTTATCATGTCTACTTGCTTCTGTTATCTAATTTTCCTAGCATGTCTAAGTAGCTAAATTCTACTCTGTCCTGTGGTCAATGATCATTTCTAATATAACCCTGACAGTCAAGAATCTGTGAGCCAGGAAAAGGCTTATGGAGTTGGGGAAGAGATGGGAGAGCAGCAGGGCAGTAAATGAATTTTACACTCATCAAAAGAGGCTCAAAGATCTTAAACTCATCAGAGCTGCCTCAAGGAGGAACTAATAGACACACCCAACTGGGTGGAGTAATCTATTTAATCTGGGCAGTAAATGAGCCTAACACTCATTAAAATTGGCTCAAAGACCTCAATCTCATTAGAATTGGCTCAAGGAGGGATTAATGTACACACCGAATTGGGTAGAGTAATCTCTATAGCCCTGCAGGAAAATAGGAGGGGAAGGGAATAAAGAGAGAGGGGCAAAAGAAGGAAGGGCAGTGTGGGGGAGGGGACAGGCAGAAGTAAATCCCTTTTGAACAGGGATAGGGTGAAAGAAAATGGATAATAGGGGGCAGCTAGGTGGATGGATAATAGAATAAATATCATGGGGAAGGAAATAGGATGGAAGGGAAACAGTCAACAATAGTAATCATGAAAAAGAGAAAAGGGGGAAAAATTCTACAAAAAATATTTATAGCAACTCGTTGTGGAGTCTAAGAACTGAGAATCAAGGGAATGTCCATCAATTGAGGAATGATGGAAAAAGCTGTGATGTACAATTGTAGTGCAATGGACTTGTGCTACCGGAAATGACAAACAGTATGATTCCAAAAAACCTTGAAAGACTAATGAACATCGATGTATGGTGAAGTGAGCAGAGCTGAGAGGACATTGTGAATACTGACAGCAGTATTGTTCAATAAGTAATTGTGAATGACTTAGCTACTCTCAGCAGTACAATGATCCAGGACAAACCCAAGGAACTAATGAGGAAGCATACTATGCCCTGCTATAGAAAGAACTGATAAAAAGAACACTTGTGGCTTGTACATATATAACCTGATTGCAATCTTGTGAAGGGGGGAGGAAAGGGAGGGAGGGAGTGAGGGAGAAAAATTTGGAGCTCTAAATCTTATGAAAATGAATGTTGAAAACTACTCTTACATGTAAATGGAAAATAAAATAAATGTTTGTTGAGAAAAAAAAAAAATCTGTGAGCCAAGTTCCATTACAGACCTGCACTCAATGACTCTACAAACCCAAGCTTATTCCCTAAAGTCCATTAAAGCTTAATAGCAAATATCTGTCATTTGGAACCCAGGTTAGGATCCAACTTACCAGCAAAGACAATAAGACAACCCATTATGAACCCTTGACCCTAATCAAGGTTAATAATTTGCAAGAAATGGGAGCAAGAGATATTAAAGCTTTGACTCTCTCTGGGCCATTCCATTTTATAACCCTAATCCCTTGAGCCAGAAATGCAGAGGCAAACCCAATCAATGATAAACCTCATCTACTGACTCTTAATGTTGCTTCTGTCATATAAACAGAAGCATGCTTCTCTGTTGAGACATGTCTATAGGGAAAGCAACCCTGACAGCAGGTGTATGCCACTGGGTACAGCTGACAGCTATTAGAGTTTGGATGTTCTGCCTTTCACCCTTTTATTCATTCAACAAACATTCACCAGAAATAATTATTTGAAAAATACTAGGGTTAAAAAAAACAAAAATGGGATGTTGAAGAAGCTTATATTTTCCCAGGGAGTTTCAATATGCAAAAAATGAGAAAAAAATATAACGTTTATGTAAACTACTTACAAAGTAATTTCTAAGACTTTATATTGAATTGATCATCAACAACTCAAGGGTGGTTTAAGGAAAGCCTCTTGAAGGAAGTGACATAAGATGACTCTTAAAGGTTGCTAGGGATTCTAATAGGCAAACAGTATTGAATATATTCTCTGCATGAGGTACAGTTTGTACAAGGTAACAGATGTGGGGGTGTGATTGGAGTGAATGGGGAACAACAGGTTAGTTTGTCTGGAACATAGAATGACTGAAGAAGGGAGGTCTTGAAAGGTAAGTTGGACCCTAATTGTGAAGAGTTGTCATTGCTAAGTGGTAGAGTTCACCTTTCATTTCATAGCTGACAGGGAATTTCTTTAGCAAAAGAATGATATGGTCAAACAAATTTTTTAGGGATTTGGTAGTTATGTAGACAATGGATTGCTGTAAATAGAAACTTGAAGTAAAGAGAACAATTGAGATTCCAGTCAGACAATAATTAGTAAATAAATATTTATTAAATGCTTAATATGAGACAGTTTAACCTCTGAGAATACAAAAAAGGGGGGGAAATCCATTCTTAATGGTCCACACATTATAATGAGACAGCAAGTAGATATCAAGGAACATACAAGATATGTACGTGATAAATACATTTAGACTGAAGAAAGAAGACACTAACAACTGACACAACTGGAGGAAGCCTCCTACAGAAGGTAGGATTTAAAATTATTTTTGAAGGAAGCAAGGGAAAGTAAGTGACATTCCAAGAATGAGGGAAATCTGGGGAAAAGGCATGGAAAAGACAAAGAGTGACATGTTCAAAGAAAATCAAGTTCACCAGAGAAGTAGGATTGCAGAGTTCATGGTGGGAAGTATAGTATAAGAAATCTGGAAATGTAGGAAGAGGTCAAGTTCTGAAAAGCCTTAACTATCAAATAGAATACTTTTTATTTGATCCTGGAAGTAATACAAAATCACCAGAATTCATTGAACAGGTGGATGACATGCTAAGATCTATAATTTATTTTTTTTTAAATCACCTTGGCAGTTCAGTTAACCAAAAGATGAAGTGGAGGAGGGAGAGACATCAGAGAAAAAAAAAAGACTAGTTAGAAGCTATTTCATTTACTCTAGGTGAGTGGTAGCGAGGGCTCTAATAAGGTTAGTAGTTTTATTATTTGAGAGGAGATAAATACTAGAGAGGTTCTAAAGGTAGAATTAAAAGTTGTCAATGGATTAGACAAATGGGAGTGAGGATTTAAGGTTGAAACCATGATTACCAGACTGAGTTACTGGGACCATGGTGGAACCCTTAAATTTAATGATGATGATGATGATATGATATGATATGATATGATATGATATGATATGATATGATATGATATGATATGATATGGAAGCTATAAGGGGCTAAAATTTTATCTAGTCTGTCTAAAATATCTAATGAGTGGTCACCAATAAATTATAAGCTTTAGCAAGAGTTAGACTTGGGACAGCTAGGTGGCGTAGTGGATAAAGCACTGGCCCTGGATTCAGGAGTACCTGAGTTCAAATCCGACCTCAGACACTTGACATTTAACTAGCTGTGTGACCCTGGGCAAGTCACTTAACCCTCATTGCCCTGTTATAAAAAGAAAAAAAGAGTTAGACTTTTAAGCATTTATTAAGGAGAATAAGAATTTGGTAAAGAGAGAGAGAAAGGCCTAGATTCATCTATCTATTAAAGGGAGAGTACATTTCTAGCTTCCTTCTCCACCCAAGTCCTGAGGAAAGAAAGCGAGAGAGCCAGCCTTGCCCCCTCTTCCTCCCACAAGCAAATGTCACTTCCTGATGCCAAAGAAAAGCTGCATGGCCTTGCCCTCAGAGGCCTTCTCCTCATGGTGGAGCTTTCCTAGAGTAAGTCTCCAGCAGGTGGCATCATTCCAATCTTTAAAAAGAAGAACTGGAAAAGGTTTGGGGTGAATGATAGTGAGTTCTGTTTTGGACATTTTGAATTTGTGAGGTTATAGGTCATCTAATTTGAGATGTTCAAGAATCATTTGGAGACTATAGTTGAGTAGAGAGAAAATGGTTAAATGTAGAGATATGGGGATCAACTGTAGAGTGGTCTTAGTTGAACACATAGGAGATGATGAGATTACCAAGTGCAATTATATAGAAAAAAGAAGTGAAAGTGGCACAGAACAGGGCCTTGAGAATAATTACAAACACCTAGAAAGGAGGGGATATCTAAAAGCAGATTCTACCAGTTTTACAAAATTGTAGAGGTAAATAAAGATGAAGATTGAGAAAGTTATATTAAAAAGGGAAATTGTACGATCATTCATAACTTTGTGGTAGGCAATTCAAATTGAACAATGATATTAACAGCTTGATTGCATACAGATTAGAAAAGTTATAGAAGAATTGGATGCATTGATAGAAGAATATTTTTTCAATAGATTTAGTCACTGAAAAAGATGAGAGATTATATGTATCAGAGATGGTCAGAACAAGCAATGGACTCTATCTATCACTCTACATATCACTCTATCTATCACTATCATTCTATCTATCTATCTATCTATCTATCTATCTATCTATCTATCTATCTATCTATCTATCTATCTATTATCTCTTTATTTTACTTATTCATTCTTTATTTTGTTATTTTATTTGGATGGGTGAAACATGACATGGTTGTAGGTAACAGGGGGAAAGGCATAGATAGGGAGAGACTGCAGATAAAAGAGAGTGAAGATGATAATGGGGGAAAGTTTCTGGAGAAGTAAGGGATTTATGGGATCATAGATCCATGGATAAATGTTTATTTGGGCAAAGAAAAAGACTATCACTTCAAGGAAGATATTGTAGAGAGAGAAATCTGAGTTATATAAGGAGAGTTGGAGGGGAGAAATGGTAACTACCCGAACAATCCCATTTTTTCCTCTGAAATAGAAATTGAGAGCTATGGATAAAATGGTGGGGCAAGGATACCAGATGAGTTTAATGTTACTTTGACAATAGGTTGATGTATTAGGAACCAGATGTTCACTGCTCCAGAATATACAAAATGTTAGTTTTAATAAGATTCCGTTTTCTAGCACTTCAAAATGCTCACACCATGCTGCTTTGCACCAATTCTTTATCCATGGCTAACTAGCTCATAGATGTATGCATCTGGTCAAAAGGGAAACAGAGAAAAACACGTAGTTTAATTTAAAAATTCATTATGAGCATGGAAGAGGATATATAAGGAACATACCTATGGCCAGTGTCATTAACATGACCTCTTACTCTCTGAGCAACAGTTTATTATTATATTTTGTCACCTGTCTTCTTGTACAGATGTGCTTGTAGGGGGAACGCAATATTTATTCTCAAATGGCTTTTTAAAGGGATGTTGACATAAGAGAAAATAACATTCAAATATTTTGCATGTAGTCATAATAGAAACTAATTAAAATAATACAAAAATGCTGCTAATTAGGGAGGATGTTTGCTCTTGTCAAACAAATAAATGAATTTAGACTCCAGGATTTCTGTATGTGGTTTTCTTCACATACACATAGAATGACATTTTATTATCCTTTCCAACTGTAATCTCAAAATAGACATATTAGCATTCATTTTTTCCCCAAGCAAAATCTTTTGTTTCATGAACTTTTGACAATATCTATATTTAGGAGTTAACTCCCCGTGAGCCTGTTGTCAATTATGTTTGGGGAATACATTTCTTCAAATTCCTTCAAGATGAGTTTTTATAACAAATCATACTAAATTTGATAACACTACTGAAGCATAATATTTTAAGTTCCTTCAATGATTCATATTTATTATTTTGCTAATGATCACTTCAACAACATAGATGGAGTTGTGTTTATGCAACAATGAACTCAAATTACAAATACATGGATCTAAGTAGAGGTTCCAAATTTGCCAGAAAGCATTATGATTAGAAGCTCTGTGAAACAGATCAGATCTGGTTGTCTTTCAATGCTTTTTGTCATTGGTTTTTGTTGTTATTGTTAGTTTTCTTATTTGTTTCAAGGATCTTTTCATTAATTTGAATCTAATGAGAGTATAATTTTATGAAGGATTTATATACATATCCATATATGTATATATGTACATATAAACATATGAATGTACTAAAACTATTTTATGAATAAT